>NW_024609835.1:37221720-37821720 GCF_016920785.2 Ixodes scapularis | reverse complement strand
GGAAACACTGCTACAAGAGATCTTCTTTCTGTCTTACAAGATTGTTAACTGCGCCCATTCTGCGCTGTCCTTAAAGTTTTTCTTTTTTTATTATTATTTTTTCTTATTATTATACAATGGGCATTTGTTGAGAATGATGACGAAGATTTGAACACTTTTTAGGGCCGCTAGACTGAACACCTAAGTGGTATTCGCGTGTAAAAACTTACCTTTTTTTTTTCTTCCAAGTAAACTCACTACGCAGCAGGAGAAACTATACTCTGTCACGTATGAGGTTTCTTCTCCGCTCCAGACTTTTGGCTTGTATCTTTTGGGCGATGTTTTAGGTGTGATTTAATGTTACTGAAGCACGAATATAATGATGATGCAAACCTCTTAGCCGGGGAAATGCAATTTTGACGTTAATGTTAACCTTCTCGTGATAAACTTCCGTTTTTCAGTCGAAGTGAGAAGTACAGATATTGAAGGTTGGTTGTGACGTCAATACAATTTTGGGGATAGGTTAGTTGGTTTTTTCACATTATTAATAAAACGGTGCTGTTATGTCATAAAATAAACTACATTAAGGAAAAGAAATATACTCGTGCCTTATCTTTTTTTTTTTAAATCTGAGTGTCATTTAATGTATGACACGGTAACACAGGATTATAAACCTGATTAGTTTTGAAGTTATATTTGATTAACTGTTGGCGGCATAGAATAGGCTGGGATTAACCTCTGGCTACAAATAACGTATCTGAGAATTGAGGTGCTTCATTCAGCGTTTAGAGTTTTAATATTTAAAAAGAAATATTGCGATACATTTATGTAGATTTTTCAATCTCTTGGAAGCGATTGTTTATCGAAGCAATCGCGTTTCGAGTACTTTTTACTTGCCTAAAAAGATGAAAATAAACTCGGTTCAATATTTTAATTCATCCGTTACAAAAGAAGTACACCTAAAAAAATCACGTTTAACCATACATGACATAAAAAAGCAATAGCAGTTATAAATTATTTAGTCTGTACTTATAAATCTGGAGAAAAAAATACCTGATCCATTTAAAAGCGGACTATTTCAGATACCTTAGTGTTGAAAACTGAACGTCTCATGTCTTACATATGTGGCTTGCATTTCAGTACCTTTGAACGATATTCGAAAACATATAATAAGGTAATAATAAATCAAGCTACCATGTATTAAAAAAAAAAAAACCTCTAGAGTATACAATTGCATTAGAAGAACAACTCAAAGGGGCTTCCCGCTAAACTCTTAAGAGCATTTAGTTGGTTGATATCGTTATCTCTAAAGCTTGCATAGAGCACACGGATCATTTCGATATCTGCCTACTTCGAGAAAGGCGTTGTGCCGCTATTATTTTACAGTACTCGAGCCCAGGTGATGCAACTGAGCGCACTGAATCGGCACGTTTATTGCTTATGCTTTTAAAATTCCGTTTCACATCGCCATCGTCACGCAGCTATCGATTTAACACGAAAAGAAAAGCCGGTAAAAGCCTTCAATATTTTGTGATAATTTATTCTGCGCGAACTAGAAAGGTCCCATTTATAATTCTCGAAACGAACAAGACGTTAGCTGTGTTCTTAAATTTTCACAGATTATAGCGGGTATTCACTGGGCGCCATATTTGAGTGCACTGCTCATAACGAGCTTACATTACTAGGCTGTTAAGACCAGCCGGCAATCTTGATGGTATACGGGAATGCACGTTGCAAAATAACTGCGTAAGTTCGCCATCAGCACGCACTCAGCATTCGCTCACACAGCTATTGCCGCCAGTGAATACCCCCCATATTGTCACGATGCTCTATTGGCGACGTGAGCGATCAAAAGCGTTGCTGTGGTCGGCCTGCCACGATTGGCCGAATGCTGACTATGACGTCAGCAAAGGATGTCTCATCGACGGAAATAAGAGGAACGTAAGAACTTCAATTTTGACGGAGTTGGTAGTGTTGCTTTGAGAGCGCTATGATTTCAGGCTTCCACCATGCCCATTACAAACACCATCGGACTTGTTGTTCACAAGGTAATGACGTCACGAAAGATAACCGAATGAGGGCGCCACCGAAACATCTCGACGCTAATAAGGCGTGGCCCTCGGTGACGTCTTCGTCTGAAGTGCCCGTAAATCTGCGTATCGTTCAGATCCTTATAACCAGACGCGGATTCCCAGCTCCCTTAACAAAAAATGAAAGCCGTTTACAAGTCCCTGTAACGCCGAATTGGAGCGCAGCTCTAGAGGAGGAGTACGGAAGGGTACTGAGGGGGGTCACGTCACCTGCGGGTAGTCACGTGACCCCCCGGGGGGGGGGGGGGGGTCACGTGATCTCGGGGGGGGGGGGGGGGTCACGTGACCTCGGGGGGGGGGGGGGTCACGTGACCCCCCCCCCCCCGGTTACGCCGACGCCGACGCCGCTCAGGCTGGAAACGGGCCCCTAAGAGCTGCGCTTTAAAATTAAGGTCGCTAGGTGGGTGCGCACCCTTGTCGTCTTGATTCTCATCTTTTAGCGGCGAGATAATTTGGTGGCGCCCTCCTATGGTTTCCTCTCGTGACGTCATTACTTTGTGAACGACAAGTTCGATGGTATTTACAATAAGCATGATGGAAGCTTGAAATCGTTGAGCTTTGAAACCAACTCTGCCAACACCGTCAAAAAGTAAAGTTCTTACATTACTCTTCTTTCTGTCGATGAGAAGTCCTGTGCTGACGTCGTGTCAGCATCTGGCCAATCGTGGAACGCCGACCACAGCGACGCTTTTGATGACGCACATTGCCAATAGTCATAGACGGGATGAGAACTCAGAGAAGAGCTTCGGATACCACGCTTCCAGGACGAGCTTCGTACCTTCGACAACGCTTCGGCGACGCCTCGAACGTGCACGCGGTGCCTAAGCACTGCGAAAGGCCACGAGCGCGTGCTAGTCCAGGACGTTTGAAAAAGCCGTTCTTATTTTGTCAATGACTATAGTCATAGCCTCTTATATGCCGACGAAACCTGGAAGATTGCCACGAGAAGTGGCCGCCGAAATGGAAAAGGCGGAGCAACAGGCAACGGATGAGAGGAGAGCCACGTGACTGGCGTCCCGCTGCGGCGAGACGCCGAAACACATTTCTCCCGAGCGAACAAGTGTGTTTCGGGTCCTCACCGCTGCAAAGGCTGTGGGCTGACGTCGAGGTTCCCCGAGATATGGCTTTTTAGATGCTCTGTGCAGGCAGATCCTCGCGCTCTAAATCTGCGAACGGGCACTCTATGGCTCCGTCGTCGAACTGCCAGGCTTTGCGAGTATAGAGGAGGCTATGATATAGTCTATTGCAAAATGGTCACCAAAAATAAAAAAAAAAAATTGTGCTGACCTTCTAGATGTATTTCAACTTGAAATATAAAAATACCAAAAATCACGTAATAATATCATTTTGGCGCGTTGCTAAATAAGGGTACATAAGCAAAATTTCAGCTCTTATTTATTTGTTTGGTCAAACTCTACGATGTGCGAGCACTTTAGAAACGCCAGTATTCCGCTCGTAAAAGCAAAGAAAACGAATTTTAAAACGAATAAAAAAACTTCTCAACACAACCTGGTAGTTGGCAGGCCGATGAATAGTTATGACGCTGAAAGCGTCCCACCCCAGAGCCACTTACGGAAGTACAGCGCAAATTTATAGACAGCTCTGGTTTTAATGGAATTGCGAAGCTTGGAGAAGGAATCTACAGTGTGTCCGCAACGTGCATTTCACAGTATCAAGACCGCCGTTCTTAGCAGACGATAGGTACAAGTTCGATCTGACTCTGACTCGTTACGCGAAGCCCCTTTTGTACACGCGTGGGCTTCTGGAATAATCGGCGCAGAAAGTTCGACGCGTAGAAGCCACCGGGATTCTGGAATTTACCAGAACACTAAATTGCAGGGATAAACAGAGGACACGTCGCTCCCAGGAATCTAACCCTGGCTTTTCGCGTGGGAGGCAGGCACGATAACCGTAAGGCCAGGCGTGTGCTGCCTGCTTGGCCAGCTGCGCGCGCGGCAATATATTCTGTCAGTGTCCCTTTAAAAAAGAAAAATGCTGGGCGTCGCGTGCGATGTTCACGCTTCGTCACATCCAATCGCTTCGTCATTCGCAGGACCCTTCCACGCCTTCATTGGCCGTCTCAGGGTTCTACAGAAAGAAATCGAACTTGCAGACACTTTATTTAGAGTGAGTTTCGTACACCCGCTCTCCCGTGGATGATTCGAGTTTACTCCATTTCACATCAATTTTGACCGCAGGCGACGTTGCGACCTGACAGAACCGATTGAGCAGCGCAAAAAAGTGCGTCGTCACGGCGCACATAGGCTTTGTGCGTTCGCTATCTGCAGCTAAACCAATCACGCACAGTAAATGCGCCGCGATCCCGTTTTTTTTTTTCTGTGTGGAATTGGTTTAGCTGGTGATAAACAAGCCACAAAGGATCGATGGATGGATGTTAATGGCTATACCCTTAGTGACGGGCGGTAGCTTGCGCCACTTATCCTAAGTCTAAAAATATGAAGTGCACCGTGACGATGTTTTTTTTTTTAACTACTCTGTTGGTTCCATCGGATTGTACGGTCTGCTGCGGACAGATTCGAAATGAAACGGAGTGAGAAACGCGTTGTAGAGTTACACCGTTGTAGAGTTTCTTCAAAGTTAACCGAAGTATATATAGATATATAGATTCTTTTTTTCTTCTCAGGCTTGGTCTTTGAACGGGTTTCTACGCCAGTAACTCGATTTTCGAAACTCAATCCGATGAACGAACCTGGAGACGGGTTCTGTGGAGCGGACAAACGCCGAAGCTGGGACTCCAGGGCGGTCGGATTTCGCGCAACAAACTTCCGCGCGCCACCGCCGTCTCTCGTCGAAGCCACGTCCGTGGAAATTAAGGAACCGCACCGCAAATCGAGTTTTCTCGCCGGGGCCTTCGTGTCCTGTAATTTCCCTTTCGAAGACGCCTGCGCGCACGCGCAACTCCAGCGGAGTGGCATTTCGTTCCATTTTCTTGTTTTCCGTTTTACATTTCGACCGCTAGGAGTAACTCCAGTTTTCGCGATACACTCCTGAATAGGAGGTACTTCTCCGCAGTGGTGTCGCATCCTCTATAGAATTGTGTGGAGAGGCTGTATTACACCGTGCGATAAACTACTCGATTGGGGTCACGTGGTTTATGGGCGGTGTCTGCAATACGAGCTGCGAATAGGCACCGAGAGCGTTGGTCGTCTGCAAACGCCTCCGCCTTTTCGCCTGCTTTTCTCCTCGCCACGCGAAAACGCAGCGCATGCGGAGTTGCGACCAATCTCCGCAGTAAGGCGTCCGCCATTATATGGCAAACAATTCCTATTTTCTGGTATGTACATAGACCCTTTTCTCGATCTAAGCTCCCTATAGAGTTGTAAATAGTGTCACGGGTAGTGACCGAAAGAACAATAAATAAACAGAAAGAAATGAACGTTTAATGTGGCGAACTTGTGCCAAAAATAAACGGGTACAAAACATTATAACAAAGCGTCGCGGGCGTCGAAGTCGGCGTAACAGCAGAGTCGAACGCTGGGGCGAAACTGACTCCGCTCGCCTTGCGGAATCCCTATGTACCCTCATGGCTTTCTGGATCGTTCTGCGTAGAAGGTTCGGCGCGTGGAACATTCTAACCTCGAATCAGCAAGACGGTTCTCGAATTCACCAGAGCATCACATTACAGTGTCAACAGAAATGCACCTCCGCGGTCAGGAATCGAACCCTGGCTTTCAGCGCGGAAGGCAAGCGCGATAACCGTTAGGCCACGCGCGCGCTGCCTACTTGGCCAGCTGCGCGCGCGGCAATAGAAAGACACAAGGCGATGGTTCGCCAGTGTGGGACGAGGGTTCCAGTCGACTGAACACCAAGCGAGACAGCCAAATAAAAATATTTTTTTTAATATTAATTCTATCGTTTCGGCTTTTTTTTACTCGTCCAATATTTTTTTTTTTTTTGCGATGGTGTTGCTTTTATTTACACAATTTACGGAAAATATTGATACGTCTAATTTTACAAACTGTTATGTGGAAGGTTGGCCTACTTTGCGCTCCGTCATTCAAGAAGTTTTGAGTTCGCGAAGGAATAGCGCCGGTTGCGATGCACCAACGAAAAACGCGCGGTTCGGGCTTGGCGCATCTGCAATAGCGACGGCGCTATTCTTTTTTGCATACGCAAAGCTTTTTACCGGGTTATTCTAAACCTCCCTATTAATATTATACTTTCTACATATTCAATTAACATTTTTATAGCTGTTTTGAAGCGAATACTAATTGGTAATGTGCAAAAAAGAAAAAAAAAAAAAAAACGTAGGAAAACAGAACATGGACAGTACCATTTTCGTACTGTCCGCCTTCTGTCCTTCTACGCCTAGTTTTTCTTATGTTTTTCTCTTTGCATTTTTTATTGTAATAGTGTTTTCTTATTTCAATTAATCCGTCAAAAGAAAAAGTGAGAACCAAGGCAGCAATCGTATGCAAACACGTAATTTAATGGAGGCGGCGACCCAACCACACACGCCACAATAGACAGTTTTAGAATAGCGTTGCTGGCTCTTACGTACGCAAAAGTATAGCGTACGCTAAACGCTAGCTGCCCGGACCGATTTTAGTTGATCGTTCCTTAAACGTTGTCGAGTGAATATCTCGCATGATCTTGATTCGATTTGCCAGAGCCGCAAAATTCCGCGTGCTTACAGCGTACCATGCTGCTCAAATGAAATATTAAAAATGAAAACGTTTTCAAATATTTTATTTAAAATAAGCCAAGCCGCAGCTGCTTGGACAAGCTCGCTTGGCTGCGGGGTTCTGATGCCCGCAGGCTGAGACAAGTACGTAGCTGAATTCGATCAGGGAGCCTCCGTCAATCGTATACCTTGGAAACAGCACCTTTTAACGATGCTATCGCGGGAAGAAATCCATGACCTACTGCATGAAGCCCAGTGCGCAGCGACGGCGAATTTTCGGGAGAAGCGTTCGTCCGTCGGTGATGAACTGCGCGAAGGGGCGTTAAGCAGATCGCAATGTTCACGCACATTGCGAGCTGTGAACGTTTGCAACATGCACACCTTGAGCTGCACGGCGATCTGACTCCACCACGGTAGGTCACGAAAAGAATCGCCGAGCTGGACACCAAGTAATTTCACGTAACACGAAGATTCGCGAACACCAGGTCGCCCATGCTGCGCCAGTCGAGGTAACCGCTATCTTGAAACTATAGTGCCCTCGCGGACCCCGAGATACCTCGAGAGCTTCCCGCAAAGCCCGCTAGGAGCGCAAAACCCCCAGCGTTGCGGGAGCACACAATACGCTAGCCCTTCTATTGCGTTCTGCGCATGAGCTCTTCCGACCCGCAATCTCTTTAGCGTACGGTCCATCAAAACTGTCTAATAATGAGTTTAGTATTACGTATAAGAGTAAACGCAAGCCCTGTGCGTTTGCGTTAGCATTGCGTGTTCCACACTGCACGTACGCGGAGCCCAAACCGCGTCCCTAATTGGCGCATTGCAACGACGCGCACACACGCCCGGCGTGGTGCATGCGACGCTAACATAATCGCACAGCGCTTGCGTTTGCTCCAACCCGCAATACCGCAGTCTGGAAAATTCATTACCAACACAAACGCAGGGCTTGCGTTTGCTCGTATACGTAATAATAGAGAGTGTTTAGTTTTACGTAGAGGAGCATGGTTTGCGTTAGCCTTGCGTGCCCCACGCTGCGTGTAAGCTTCGTCGTCAACCATGCGCCCAATCAAATGCGCAGATTTTTGCGCAACGCTAACGCAGACACACAGTGCTTGCGTTTGCTCGTATACGCAATACTAAAACTCACCAATAGAACCCACTATTCTCGGAGCTGGATTCATCGGAACGAAAAGCGAGGAGAGGGCGGAACATTTCGCAGCGTCGTCCCTTCCGCCGGGATATATGACAGCCAGCTGGAATTTCATATCGCCCGCGGACGCGCGCGCCCTTTCTGCTCGCCCCGGGTAGCCTTGCACTTCTGACCTAGACGTACGCACACACACACACACACTGAGAGCCCCGAAAGATGGCCGACCTTGAGCCGAGTCCTCCCCGGCTCGCGCTTGCACCGAGACGGAAGCGAGCGCAGGGACCGGCGGAACTGGGTCAACAAGCTCCCGGCTCATTCAATACGCGGCGAAAGAGATCCCTGCCGTTGTTAGTCCCTGAGGGAAAGAAAAAAGGAAAGAAGCACTCGGAATAATATGACATCACTTATACGCATGGGGAGAAATGAGATCTTTATACGGCGCTAAATTAATGCTGTCCTTACGTGCGTTAGATGACAGAGGTGACGTCCTTTTGTGTTTTTTAAAGTCGTCTGTTAATTTGGTTTGGAGCAGTCGCAAGACACAGGCGACTGCTTACACCATTATAGAGTACACCGTGCGTGGCAGTTATGGGTATCGGACATATATCCGGTTTGAACGCCTGGACGGTTTCATAAAGAAGTAACAAGACTAATAACGGAGACAAAGGGAACTTTATCGAATGAAAGAGGCTTTCCTTAATTAATGCACTCCTTGCATACATGGATGGGCAGGGGAAGCGTTTTTTGTTAATTCGAGGCCGAGTCAGTTTTGTATTCACGAAAACAGAGGCAACTCCAGTCATTGTAAAACAGTACTCTGAGCATCAACCTTGGATCCAGCCGAATACGGTTTAATTGCATGTAACGTATAGAATCTTAAACGGCTTACATCCTTAAAAAAAGGAATTATATATATATATATATATATATATATATATATATATATATATATATATATATATATATATATATATATAATTTTAGATATGGGTCATCTGCATTAACAATTGCTCTCAACAAATGAGTAACGAGGGAGCACTTGTCTAGCGCCTTAAAGGGGCCCTGCAATCATATTTAAGCGTGTACCTTTTTTAACGGTTTTCACGTCTCTTGGGGTTCGGGCAAGCCAGCGGGCACGGAGAGAGCAACTAAATATCAGTGCTTCATATTTTAACCAGACAACGTGGAAACATCCTCCACCTACGGGGGCGACTCGCGGTGTCGAAAGCGCGCGATATGTGAAGTCTTTGGCCCTGGGGTTACTACTGGTCAGAGCCGCTAAAAACTTCTTTTTAGTAGAAATAAAAAAAATATAAGTGACGCGAACTGCTTCAATTATATATAAAAATAGTTTTTGTCCAATATTTTAGATCATAAAAGAAACGAATGCAGTTCATAAAGTACGGAAACAAGAAATGACCTGTCGACATACCCGGCAGTAAAAAAGGCGGCGGATACTAGAAAGGTGTACTGGGATCAGGCACCGACGAGCGGCGAGCGTAGAAAGGTCCCAGATGTACGCGGCGGCGCTGCGGTCGTTACAGGCTCGAGGATATCCGACCGGTTCCGAGCATTCCAAAGGCCTTCGCGAAAAGGTTTGGCTTGCGGTTTGGACGTTTGGAGGCATGGCAGCGCGAAATGGCTCCCGTTCTGAACTGATCTTTACCCCGTGTTTGCTGTCGTTTGAGGCCAATGAAGTGTCACGCCGAAATGGTGTTTAATCGCGCAGAAAATACAACGCGAGCCGCCCTGGCTGTTCGCTTCATAAAGCCTATACAGAACGTGCTTCAGTGGCGCCTTCTCGAGCCGTCGACGCGGAGTGCGGCAGCAGTGAGCGCTCGCCTAGCTCACTACCCCTCCTCTAGTCCACGGCCACTCAATCGACTAAGGACGTCACGAAGGGGGTCATTTTTTTGCTTGCTTTTGTAATTTTAATTTGTCTATGACTTTTAAAAAAAAAAGCAAAATTAGAGAAGAGGAAAGTTTCATTAAGTTACTACGTTCAGTGCGCTCAGGTTCGGTGCAAATTAAAAACCAGTAGAAAAAGTCCTTGCAAGGCCCCTTCAACATGCTCTCAAAACATACCCACACACACACAAACACACGCGCACGCACGCACACAGAGAATCGATGCCAGCGCGACACACAAGTTTCTAACATAAAAAAGGACGTTTTGCGCAATATTCCTGCGCTGAGTGAAGTAGTTCTTACAAGAGTTGGTTGTCGAATTAAGCAACGATGCTTTTAGCGTTCGAAACGTGTACGACTTGATCAAATAACATAAAGCTAATATAAAAAGCTATAAAGAAAGAGGGCACTGAAGGCTGCGTTAGCTAGCCGTGGATTTTTCTGCATCAAAAATAGAGTGATTTTATTGACGCGTGCATGGTGATGAGTGACGCCACTGAGTGATTCATTGCATTTTTATCGGAGGTTGTTTACTTTAGTTCTTTTTAAATAAATGTTCAGTTGCGAGTAAGAGCTCGTCCTGTTCACCTTTCTTTTCGTCCTTGCATTGTTAGTGTTTTCAGATTTTATAAAAAGCATCTAGAGGGTGTCTCAAGAAAAAAAAAAGTTTAACAGCAAAAGTAAACTATACATCGCAGGACGCTCGATCTCCGCCAAAATGTAGTGCTAGAGGTTCGAACCAGAGGCCAAAGTTTCAGCACGCGAACCGTTACCCTACTCAAAAGTAATAAGTGATTTCTTGACATTTTCAACGGGAAAATGGTACCCATTTTTTCCCGTTTTTGGTAACTGGCACCGAAGAACTCCACGTATTCGAGAGCTTGGTGGGCCACCACTCTCCCAGTAAAAATTTAAGAAAAACACTTACAACTTTCGAATAAGATAAGGGTTAATGCTGAGACTTTGGCATAGCTGGTTCGAACCCCTAGCGCTACATTTGGATGCAGAATGAGCGTTCTGCGATAAAGTTCAGTAGTGTTGACGATTGGGCTAGTTGGTCATTCATATTAGCGGAAAACAAACAGCGCAAGGACAAGGACAGAGTAGAGGGCGGTAGTGTTGTAAGTCAGCGCTGTGTGTGTCTACCGCCTTCTACTCTGTCCTTGTCCTTGCGCTGTTTGTTTTCCGTTCTGCGATGCGTAGTTTATTTTTTGTATATAGGACCAATTCATCGCATGAAGGGGAAAATTATTAACGTCCACTTGCAGCCGGACTTTTTTTTTTTTTTTTGCTTCTTTTTTGTGATTTTTGAAGTAAACGCGAGTATGGGTTGTTCACTTTTCTGCAACACTCGTTCTTCAAAGCGTCACTCTCTTTTCGAACCCCATTACGGTACGAGATGCCATCACTTTCTGCGATTCCGGGCGACGCGTAACTTTCCCCTCGCCGTTGGCGTATTTTAAAAGCAAGTCCCTCGGTGCGGCGTTCATTTTTTGCGGCTGACAAAAGCGCGGTCCCGCAAACGACTCTCCCGGGAACGGCTATAGCACGGCGCTCTAGGCGCGTTCGAAACCAGGAACCGCGAAATTACGCGGTGCTATAGTGCTTACACGGAGCCGAGATCACGAAAGAACGTTTTCACACGTAATGGAGGAGATGAACGCTTTATGATTCTCAGGGTATACGCCTTGTCGACGTTTATATGACGGGAGTACGTGTTTGGCCGAGGAATTAATTTTTTTTTATTTAAATAAAATGATAACGTTATAGGCGTTTAATAGTTCGAATTTTTTTTTTTTTAATGAGCATGCGGCGCATTATTTATACCTCCTTAGAGCTCGAAATTACCACACACCCTTCTTGAAAAGTGCATGCCATCTTGTAGCTCCTGTGCTAATCATTCGAGTCCGCCCATATTTGGGCACGCGCTCTGGACATGTATCGGCTGCGTCAGTGTTCGGTGTGAACTCGTCTCACATCGTGTCGAAAACGGGTGCTATCAACGTTCGACGAAGACTGAGATCTAGTCACACATTTAGGGCTCAAAAAGTGGCGACAACCAATGTTGCTTGATCTGGTTAGGAAAAAAAAAAAAGAATATATTTCTCTTCGCTCCATACTGACTTGATTTGAATAAGAGTTTACTTTAAAGTACCCTAATTCCGAGAAATAAAAGAAAAAAAAAAACGCTCCGTAAAGTGCAGTACTTGAAGGTCCCACCCAGTCTCACAATTAGTACATTATCAATTAACACTCGGGGGATGCTTCCGAAACGTCCCTGTAAATTGAGCAACGGGTCTGTTGCATTGACTCGAGTCAGACTAAAACAAAACCCAAGTATATGATGGATTGTTGATTCGTGCGCTCCGTTATGTGCAAACTGTGAACACATTTATATCGCACTCCCCGTGAACGTGACTGACACAGGGCGCTCTTGAATAGAACGCCTGACAGGGAGCCGATGAACGAGCATTTCGGTTCGTAGATTCGTCTTCGACAATAGTCAGTTTCGCACATTCGCTGACCGATCGCGCAGACGCAGCTCTCAATCACTGGAACGGCCGGAAAGGTTTCTATATCTGCTGCTGCATGAAGTGAATAGGGCTTTCACCGTTGCCAATAGAGGAGCTGACGGATGACCGCAGTGTGATGTATGTTGAAGAGGCGCCATAGCTCCGCACCGACGAAAAACAAAGAGTGCCTTTGATTTGCACGGAAGAGTCCATAGAAATACCACTGAATGCTGGAAAAGGTCCCTTCCCAATTTGTTCTTCTTGCGATAGAGCTCAAAACGCTGCACAGTGGAGTCTGCAAAAAAGACCATCTAGTTGACAGGGCCATAGCAAATATAAGGTTCACTTCCAAGCAACATTGTGTGTTATAGAAATGCACGTTTCGTGGTGTTAACCGGAACACTCAACAGCGCCAAATGGAGGTTTATAAACTTTTTAGGAGATGCCCATTATATTTTTTAAAGGAGCCACGAGAAGGTCCGGTACACTATTGAAATACTTTTTTTCCTCTTTGTGTATCTATTTCTCCTGTTTCTTATAGAACACTCCCCCACCTTTCCTTTCCCCTCGTTATTGTTTTTTTTTTGTTTTTTCCATATGCCGTGCGTATTTGTGCATGGGTAATTTTATGTCGAGCAGATTGGTAGCCCTTGAAGACTCGTACGCGGATTAATCACACAAAACGACAATAGAACGTTTTATTGGAAGCTTGTTTTGCCGGACGATGACGTTGCTGAAAGCTTTCTCTTGCACTTTTATGGCGCGTTTTGAAGCGCGCGCTTGGAACGGTATTGAGTCTTCCAAAGTAGCTTGTCATTATTGCATTTCTTCCCTCAGATCCCAATCCTGAGGCAACGTACATTTTCGAGAATACCCTTGAATTAATTTTTTTTTTTTTCGTATAGTAAGACTGGTAGGGCTAACGACTGGAGTTGGAAAGAAAATCGGCAAATGAAGGGGCTGCAAATATGTTTAGACATAAAGATAAAGTTTGTGATGTGGCACCGAACAAACTCACGACCCCCCTCAGTGCCACATTCCGCGCGAGAGCGTTTTTGTGTTTTAAAGATGGCAGCAGATAACTTTACACTTTCCTTCCTTCTAGTACTTATCCAGCCGTCACGAGTTTCAGTCACAACAATATAGCCAATATTCCTAGTTAATACAGCGGAGCTGTTAAGGGCTAGTTTCCACAGGATCGTGTCCCCCGCAAAGAATTGAAGACACCGAAATCTGGACACCTACAGCCATCTATGAGCGACGGCTGCTAGCCACATATCTGGTTGCCGCCGTCGCTCATAGATGGCGGCAGCCTTACCACTCTGGCTTGCCGACTTGCGGTCGGCCATTACTTTCCATTGTACAGCTCCGCCAGGTCTTCCTTCTTCACCAAAATAAAAAAACAAAAAGTTTTTTTTTTTTTTTTTTTAACATTTGGTCTCACATTACTAGAACGATATTGCCGCTCGGTAAGTGGAAGTTTCTGCTGACGGGTTTAGTGATCTTCGTTGGCTGGGCAAATTGTTCAGTTAATTTATTGCCGTCAGCGTGTTATCGGAGCTCGTATATTGGATTTGACAACAAATCGCCGTCATTAGGGCCCCTTTTATTAATGACCTTTATCTTAAGTATCGCGCGATAGTTAATTAAACCCTTTTTTCCCACTCGTTTTTTTTTTTTTTTTTTTTGCGCGAGTTCTTTTTTTTAACATTTATTTAGAGGTTTTAAGGAAAGCTTTATTGTGGCATCTGCATTAGTTCGCAACTTTCTAATTAGTGGCGTAGCTTTAATGAAATGGCCTCTGCGCGAAACTGTGCAACAAGGCTGTCGCTAAACTTAAAACAGCGTTATTTTTTTTAAATTTTTTAACTTAATTAGCGAAAAGGTTTTGACCGTCGTAAGAAAAAAAAAATCAGAAATTCGCAGTGTCTTTAAGTGCCTACATTTTATCCTTCATATGTGCCCTTCTGTTCTGGGAAGCATCTTAAAACTCTAAACGAACGAAATTTCTTCGGAGAGCTTCTCGTTGGTTAATGAACGTATACGTGGTCAGTGAAATTTTAAGGCGTTTTCACCAAGCTTGTTTTAGTTAATACGTTAACTTTCGATCGTTAACATTCGTGTTTTTTTATTACAACCTGTAGAAGAAGAAAAAATCAGCAAACCAACAAGACGTAAACAAAATAGCAAAACCTTTACGACCTTTTTTTTTTTTTTCTTTTTTTTTTGGGGGGGGGGGGGAGCGTATATAAAAAAATAAATATAAAACTATCGATAGCGAATGACAGCTTAAGAAATGTAGAACGTGGCGAGTCCCCACAATCTCCCAACCCGGACATTATATGGCCCTGAAATTACTAGCGGTATAATATACAAAAAGTAAACAAAAATGAAGTTGGGAATGTATATTACGCTTATTTATTCATTTCTTTTCGAAGGGTAATTGCACTCCGAACTTTTTTTATAATCATATTATTTAAACTCAAATTTACGCAATCCTAGTTCCCCCTTTTCGCGGGAATCTAGAAGCCTTCAGGCAGAAGGCCTTCAATAAAAAAAAAATGTGGATGGACGCGGTTAGCCAAGTTGAACGCGCAGAGTCGGATTCAAGAGCTCATTCGTCTACTAAACAAAAAAGGCATCAGACATAACTCCCATTTAAAGTATCATTTGTCGCGAGTCAACAGCGTGTAACGTACCCCTTTTCCATGATTGTGGTAAAAGCCTTTGTACCGAAGCATTTCATAAAACTTTGGAAAAGTGTGCGCCAGCTGTTGCTCCAATCATCCGAGGTTGTGTGGGTAGATGTTCTCTGTCTGTATGCGGAGCGCGCAAGTATCGTCTGCTACTTTCGCAGGCGTTGCAGTGACGTCAGAACACTGAGCTCTGATTGGCTCTGATTGAAGGATAGGGGGTAGACCTGAAGGGCGACTTGCTTTGAGGTCTACCCACTGTCCTTCAATCGGAGCCAATCAGAGCTCGGCGTTCTGACGTCACCACAACCCCTGCAAAAGAAGCAGACGATACGTGCGCTCCGTACTAGACACGAGGGCTGCGTAAGTGTTCGGCGTGAACTCGGCTCAGCCCGTGTCGAGAAAGGCGGCTGTGTCGGCATTCGACGAGGACTCGGGATCCAATTGCACGGTTCGTGCTCGATGGATGAATGGGGGGGGGGGGGGGGGGGGGGGGGGGGGGGATGTTAATTGGTATACATACCTTTTTGTAACGGGCAGTAGCTTGCGCCACTTAGCTTCAGTCTAAAAAGACAAACAAGGTGGTCCAGAAGATGGCGACCACCAATGTTGCTAGACGGAGTTTCGAAAAAAGCGTCTTTTGGCGAAACTGCTCACATGATTCCGACCCTACGGCATGCGGAGGTCCGCCTATTTTACTAATATATTCAAATCTGAAAAAACAAAATGTAAAGGCACTTATGCAAAACAATATGTTCAGCAACAAGAAAAGTATGTATTTGTGTTTTTTATGTGAATGGATATCTATAGGGTCAATACTAAACTAACACACACACACAAAAAAAACGAGAACCCATTTTTTTTTTTTAATTTAGTAAGACCGGATATCTATTCTCCGTTCTGAGCCGAAAAGTAAACGTCCGACCTTACTTCTATTTGCAGTTTATCGCGGCCGTGCACTGGCAATTTGACTAGATCAAAGAGAGGCGCGCCCGGTTTCCCCGGCCACATTTTCTTCAGTCCTGCGTTGGTTCAGGATATAAAAAAGCCCATCTTCGTAGATTCGCCCGAGCTGCGCTTCAAAAAGATTTAAATATCGCATCTTATTGAAAATACGATTAATCAGTGAAGCGTCGGCTGCTTTCGTACATAACAGAGCTCGCTATAACACAGTCTTGTACACGTTACTAAAAAAAAGTAATCGATTACAATTACTATTACTCTTGGCTAAAAGTATTCGATTAGATTACTTGATTACTCGACGCAAAAGTAATTGGACATTACTTAAAGAAGTAATCGTTACTTTTCCGGTTACTTTATTATGTGAAGATACATCTTTAGCGCTCATAACAATGAACTACTGCCAACCTATATTTCATATTTGCACAAGTATTGAAGAAGAAAAACTGGATCCCCCTTCGTGGTCGTTGCACCTCCGCAATGCGGACACAAGCATAGAATTCGTTTGAAGACGTTTAATGATTTGGGCGTTTGCCAGTGTGTGTGTGTGAGGGGGGGGGGGGGGGGGGAGCGGAGGGGGTTCTAGATCTTGTTAAGCTTAATCAAAGGTTGTCGCCCAAAGTTTGCGTCGCTCATTTTATTATTCACATGTGGATTGGCTCGCATGTTATACAAAGGTGCACCAGCTCCAGGATTTGAAACGGATCATGTGTCCATTAGCGGAAGAGATCGCCCCGACCACATCTCAACTCGAAACATTGCTTGTCACAAAGACCACGTAGGGGAAATGGGGAAATATTTCAACTGCATTTGTTATATTTTGCATCCGCTTTAGGCATTCTTCGGTTTTGGTTCTCCTACGGGTTGCGAGTAGGTACCCCTAAGCAGGATTTTTTTACTTTTTTTATTTATGTGTGTGTGTGTGCGTGAGGGGGCTAGTTTGAACGAAGGACTCACAAAGCTACATTCTGCTTCCTCAAACTTCGCCCTGAATGGCCTTTGTCACGCACTGTGGCTTCCCTGGGGCTTCCCACTCCTAGTACCAGCTCGAAAAAAAAAAACAAAAAAAAAAAACGGACATTCCACAGAAACTGTACATAAAAAGAGATTGACCTCGATTCTTCTTTTTTCTGTTTGAAAAAAAAAAGCTAATTTTATTTTTTTATTTTATAAAAAAAAGGCGTGTGCCAGGGGGGGGGGGGGGGGGGTCCGTGGACAAATTGTAACGGTTACAAGTAATTTTATTACTTCAAAAAGTAA
Organism: Ixodes scapularis; assembly: GCF_016920785.2. Classification (NCBI taxonomy): domain Eukaryota; kingdom Metazoa; phylum Arthropoda; class Arachnida; order Ixodida; family Ixodidae; genus Ixodes; species Ixodes scapularis. The sequence continues at coordinate 37,804,525 of NW_024609835.1, read as the reverse complement.
TCAGATTACTCTTGTGATTACTGCCTAATAAAAGTAGTCAACTGATTACAAAATTACTCCAAAAAGTAATCGATTACAAGTAATTTGATTACTTGTAATGCGTACGGTACAAGTCTGCTATAACACCACTTGTGTTTGTGTGTGTGTGCGTGCGTGTGCGTGTGCGTGCGTGCGTGCGTGCGTGCGTGCGTTTTGCTTGTTCTCGAACGTACAAACGTGCGAACAATTGTGAGGTGGTTGCAACGAAAATAGATTACGGAAACAATTCCAAGATTTTGCTCAAACCTTGTGGCTCGTTTAATCCAGCTTGTAAGAATATTCAGTTGCAAAAACAAATAAAAACTCCAACTTTTTTTTTTTTTTTTTGGGGGGGGGGGGGGGGGGGGGGAGTTGTTGAATTATGTTTGCTCTCTTTTTTTTCTGGAGCTTAGACACCTGACGGCCATTTGAGCTGACTAACTCACTGCTGTTTAAACAAAAACATACAGCAAACAATTACACGTCCGGAATGCCGAAACCCTCTAACTCTTTTCTTTTTAATTGTTTCTTCCTCGAGTGAAAGTTTGGACAGAAACATAGTTGATTTGGTCTTTTCTTTCTTTTTTTTTTTTTTTTTTATGTGCACGTCAGGCAAAGACAAACGCGTACCGTCTTTACCAACCCTTTGAATAAGGAATTTTGGCGGATCTCTTAAGCAGATTAAAACTACGTAAAAAAAGGAGAGAAAAAAAAAAGGGGGGGGGGGGGGGGAGAGGCCCCACGCAGCACACGCAATAACACATATACACCAACTCATGTTTACAAACAAACCGGAGCGCACCTAGCGGACGCCACCGGCGCCGCGCATGCGCGATGGGGTTGTGGGCAAAAAGCTCGCCGTCGCTCATAAACAAACCATTGAAATGCGATGTTGTCGGCGTCGGTGTGAGTCCCCCTGCCCTTTTTCGCGTTCGAATTGTTGATTCTACGTCTTCCTGGCGATGTCTGACTACTTGAGCGGCGTCAGCGAAATTACCGAGGCTCGTTACACCGCAAAACTTCGCGTGAATAATGTGACATGTGGCGATTCGTTCCGCGTAGACGCCGCAGTATGTACGCCAAAGCCTGATTCGCACGATGCGATTTCGCTGGCAATTTTCAGTCGCGATGCCGCTCGGGCTGCAAAAGCGTGAACCGTAGCTGAGATAGTCGACGCTGATACTGAAAATCGCAAGCAGAATCGGACCAAGTAAAATTAGGCCTAAAAAGTCGGTGATGGTTACTGGTAACAATGATCAACATCTCCTTGTATCTACCGTTTACATCAAGCCTGCTCGTTTACACCAAGCCTGCTTACCAACTTTCAAATTTAAGTGTTTTGAGGCCTGCTCTTCCTCCTTATCGCGAGCACCGGGCGAACAATTGGTCTACAGGCCGGCGTCGTCTAAGAGAGCAGAGGACAAGCAGAAACGCTTGAAACACTTGAAAGAGCAGACGACAGTTCGAACGAACAGGCGGCCGTTTGAACTTGAAGGCGCACTAAACGTAGTCCGCAGGTGGTCCGCACAACTTGACTGTTTTCTGGCGTTCATGTTGGAACGAAACAAATAAATCTGATGACCATAAGTATCCGTGAATTCAAGCCAAAGTGCTTCCCGCCGAAGCAATCGTTGTCCGACGGCGTCTGCTTTCCCCTTTTCACGGGACATATCCAGATTTTCGGACGAACCGCGCACGTGAAAACTGACCTTCAAACCTTTCTCGACACTTTTGGTACGGCCCCAGTCGCGGCGTTTTGACGAGAAGGCAGGTTTTTGTCTGGTTCCTTTCAAAACAACGCAGGAATACACGTCTGGCAGGGGGACTTCTGCCCACAGTCCCAGACCGGAAGTGCGACCGACGCGCCACCACCGCGCCGTGACGTAACAGAGATGAGTTCTACATGTATATACACTCACATATTCTTGCGGTCCGCCAAGCAAGTCTCGGCAACAGAAACTATACCGCTTAAACGGCCTTCAATAGCGAGTTTTAGTAGACCGTGTTTCCCCCTCCACTAAGCCCCTTACGCTACCCGGAACTCTACAGCCAAGGCTATCGGCGCGCAGGCGCAGTAGTAAATTCGTTGCGGAGGGCTTAGCGGAGGGGGAAACGCGATCTACTAAAACTCCCGATTGAGGACTTTCCGTTATGCCATAGTCCCTAATAGCTTAAACACAGGGCATGGAAAGGGTTTCGGGAATTTTATTACTGTTCACCGGGTGCAATGTACTTGAAGTGACGCGCTATAAATACAATATATTTCAAGGAACAGTACAAGTAATTTTAACATAATCTTTCATGATGCCCTTTCATTCCCTATACAAGTGTTTTTTAAGTGGTATGCATGGCTCCAGGGGTAATCAGAGATGCATCCGTTTTTTACGGAAAGGACAGCATATTATGTATAAAGTCAAGTGGCCACAAAGTAGTTGTTTTACTCTCGCTGACGAGCTATTTGACACAATCAACTGATAAGGGACTTATTTATGTCGTTCTTATAGCCGCCATTACTTCGCTATGAGAGATGACCACATGACGTCTCGAAAGAGCGCGTTTTCCCACGACGATACGCCATTTTTTTGTTTTCAAATTTGGGGGATGTACATTGAAGTTGGGAGTTTTACTTCCCTCAAAAATACCAGAAAAAAAATCTTTAGTAGAGTACAAGTACATGCTCAGAGAATATACTTCAAGTAAAGCACAAGTTTTGTGAACAGTAGTACTATAAGTACCATGTAGTTAAAGTGCTTCCCAACGGCACCATGACAGAACAGCACACGACAAAACAGCACGCGACAAAACAGCACGGTCAAAACAGCACACGTCAAAAAAAGCGCAGCGTCAAAACAGCACGACGACAAAACAGCACGCGTCAAAATAGCACGCGACAAAACAGCACAGCGTCAAAACGGCGCAGCGACAGAAGAGCACGTGCCAAAACAGCGCGGTGTCAAAACAGCACAGCGTCAGAACAGCACAGCGTCAAAACAGGACATTGACAATAGAGCTTGGGTTTGGCGTTTTCGATTTCAATTATTTTGAAATTCAGCGTACATTTTTCGGTTTATTTCAAGCAGAATTTTTCGGTTTATTGCTGAGTATATGCATAAACTTTTCAGTTCTTTTCGGTTTATTGACGAAAACCATTATACTGACAAAAATGCAATACTTAAAGACGTTTCTTTAAAATGAATGGTGAGTGGACCAGGTACTGAATTTCTTATTTGTTGCTCTCTGTGGCAGCCGACGCGGCCTGTTCGACAAGACGGACTGGGGCCCTATCGTGATCTGACATTATCGTCGTGGGCTCGTACTTGTACACAGGACAAACATGAGCTTTACTACCACTTCAGTCGGAGCGGCAAATACCAAAATCCACAAAACTGCAAGCATTCTGCTCTGTGCGCCTTTTCCCCATTTTCACGACTGCGAGAGGTGGTTAATTCGCGCAGTCCAAGAAACGACAATAAATCAATCGTATTTATGCCCCCCTCTAGTGGACGGAAGCTATGGGTGCGGCATTTACGGATTAAACTCTTCTCTGAACAAAGAATTCGACACACAAATTTCTATCAGGTGAAAAACCCACATTTCGTCCAAAAGACTATTGCGTCGGTTCAACTTTTGTTGAAAGTTGAACCGATCTCGGAGACAGGTTAAAACTGCGGAAGGAATTGGTCATACGGTCAGTAATGAAGCACATTCCCCCACCCACACCTCCGAACGCCCTCGAAAATATTGACCTTTTTCAGTTAAAACCAAATTTTTAAAAAAAGATTTCGTCGTACTTTTACTCATTTTATTGGTTTATACCGAAAACGCTGAACCCTAAATATAGCGATGGAGTTAAAAAAATTCATGTTTCAAAGTAGGCACTGTATAAGAATGGAGGGTTTAGGCCGATTCCTCAAAAGTCATCTCGTCGACGGCCAATTTGTCGAATCCGTTCTCATGGGAGCAAGTTCGCACATGAAGGCTCCCTGGGCATTCTGGCTATTTCTCGAGAAGTTCTGCTAACATTGACGCTCAAGTTTGCTGGTGATGTCGTCTACAATAAACGAATCAATCGCACGACAGTGTGCTGTTGTTAGTTGTTAAAATAAAACAGAAAGTGTGTGCGGCAACGGTGTACTTAGCCCACGCTGTACGGCAACAGCACTGAGGTTATGGCATGTTTCTGCTTCACCGGTTTCCACTCGATCGAAGCCTTCGTCGGAAATAATCTGTGAATTTATCTCAAAACAACTTCTCGCCTACAAGCTGCAGCCACGTGTTTCTAGGACATTTTATTCACGGCTAATGAACCCCGCAGAATCGTTGCCCATTGTACACCTTGAATTCGCTCGAAATTAAAGTTACCTTACCTTCCCGGTTCTATCAAGGCATCTGTAATCGGCGCATCTCCTGCTTTTTTGGGGGAGACGTTCTACGCTTAGGTGGTAATTACGAAACGACGAGTACTACGGAACCTCACCAGACCGCCGTAAACCAGACGGTTCATAACTTCAACTTATGGATTTCTTTTTCCCAATAAGTTGTCATCTTTCGTTGGTTCTAAAAAAAAAAAAAAAAAGAAAGAAGACCAGACAACGCGCATCGACGTGAAGATATCACCTCTAACTACCCAATCTCTTCAGTGGTCAGCGTAGTTAAGTAGTAGCAAGAACTGCTAACTTCGTTTGTTTTTAGCAATAGCACAGCAGCACCAGTCGGGACACTGACTCAGCAATGAAATAGGCAATAAATTCCTTTATAACCTAGCGACAATATATGAAAGGGTTAAGGAGGTTCGACATTATTTGCGCAGAGAGAGGTGAAGAGCGCGCTCGAAGTTGCTACTTGCGTGCTGTTTTGTCGCTGTGCTGTTTTGCCGCCGCGCTGTTTTGGCACGTGCTATTCTGTCGCTGTGCCGTTTTGACGTTGTGCTGTTTTGTCGCGTGCTATTTTGACGCCTGCTGTTTTGTCGCCGTGCTGTTTTGACGCTGTGCTGTTTTGACGCGTGCTGTTTTGACCGTGCTGTTTTGTCGCGTGCTGTTTTGGCGTGTGCTATTCTGTCGCGTTCCCCTTCCCAACACAGATTGTTTATTATGTTTTGTGTAAAAACACGTTGGGGGAATTACATAGGTTTCTCGAACGATTGTCGAATCTTGGGAGATCTGCATATTATAGGTTTTGGGAGGAAAGGCAACGCAAACAGATAACCTTTGTGTTGCCCTTTAGCACGCGATTCTTCAAGTAAAGAGCAAACTAAAGGAGCACCATGTGAGCTTCAAAATGGGTGCTACATTTTGTTGCCACTTTCAAGTGAAGTTGCAGTATGTACAGCTCCTGTAGTGGGTGAGAGTTTCCACGGTAGAGAGCAGTGGGTACAAGCCCTGTCTTCGAATCTCCAAGTCTCCCTGAACTTCGGAACACACACCCAAAAAAAAAAAAAAAAAAAAAAAAAAAAACACGCCAGTTTTTGGATCTAAACTTGCAGTTACTCGGCCTCACTTGCGACGTGTCTGTCCGCTTCCCGCGCAGCTATGGTATGGTTGTTGCAGTGAGGGAAGGGGGGGGGGGGGGGGGGGGCTGAAAGTTTTAAGGTTTTCCGGATCCTCCAAACAACTTCCCCCCTCCCCTTCCCCCCCCCCCCCCCCTTCCGCCCAGCCTGCGCCACATGCTTCCCCCTCTTGTCAAATATCAGCTGATATTCCAACATCTAATCCCTTTTTGTGCAGGAATGTTTGTTGATAAGTTCACCTGCCACTAAAATTCGAAAGTAATTTGTAATTTGAGTGAAACTTCCCCGAGAAAATTAATTAAAGTAATCTACTAATTACCGAAATAAAAATGTTATGCAAAGTTACTAAACTACTCAGAAAAGTAGTTAAACTATGGTAACTTGAGTAGTGTAGTTGAACTACGTTCAAGTTTGGCAGTATATGACGCCACAGTCGCCACTGAGCTTGTTGCCAAACAAAAAGGGGGCGAATAAAGTAATGTTGCCCACCAGTGCACGCGTGTACGCCTGCACTCTTGCACTGGCACGTAGCGTAAACTTAAACATGATCACGCACTCCCGCTCATTTACGTCCATCTCGACAAACTCTCATGCCCACACACACACACACGCACACAGACACACATACTCATGCCCCCCCCCCCCCCCCTCTCACACACACACCTTACAGCCTCATAAAGCTCCCGAACGCGCGCGTAATCTCCCTCGCGGGCAAACACCGCCGCGCAGACGTATGCACGCGAATATACAGCCACATAGAAAGCGGGAAATAGACGTGTATGTACTCAGGAGGCGAGCGGAGGCACATGAGGCGCGCTCACTTTATCGCCTCCCAGCAAAGCGGATCATCTTGGACAGCCCCTGGGCCCTGCGGCCCGAGCCCTTCGTCGCCGGGGAATTCCAATATGCGGACCACCCCGATATGAGTTATGCCGGTCCAGACTCGGCTTCCCGGGATCACCGACGACGAGGCAGCTGGAGGTGCTTCGAGCGGAAACGCCGAAAAGAGCCGAGGCCGTCCGAGGGGCCTCTTCCCGTTTCGAGGAAGCCCCCGGGTAACACGGCGATCGCGTCGTCTCGCAGAGATATGCGGGCACCTTTTTTCGAGTGACTGTTGAAATGTTGTTGAAATATGACGTAGTTGGGTTGGGCGACTCGCTTAAATGAAAAAATAATAAGAATTTAGCTCAGGGGCGGATTTTGAGGTCAAGCTCGGTGAGTTTGCAAATATATCGAAGGTCACGGACATGTTTATTGTCACATAAGGATACTGCGGATATGTAGATAATCGCCATTTTACCGAGTACAAGCGGTTATTTGTTTCTAAACGAGACTGCATTTTTCGTTGATACGCTATTCGCTGACTGAGACAACCAAATAACGTGAACATATACATTTTGTCAAGAGAGTTGTCAAGGAATCCGATCCTACTTTGATGTTTCAAATTCTTTTGAAGAGACAATTCCAGCCGTGGCGCTAGAACATCTTGTTCGAATTCCCCGAAGTTGTTACCACTGCCAAGCAACCACCACGGCTTCGTCAAATGATCGGGAATAGTCAATCCGGAAGCGAAACTATGGTTTCTTGCCTTAAATAGGTTCCCCAAAGTTGTTACCACTGCCAAGCAAGTATCCCGCCTCCATCTACCGATCGCAGGCAGCCAATCCGGAACTAGGAGTACAATTTTGTACCTTGTCTAGACTATCCCAAAGTGGCTTCCGTTGCCCAGCAAGTATCACGTCTTCATTGAACGATCTTAAATAGCAAATCTTGACCTAAAACAAGAATTTCCTACTGACTACATGCCGGCTGCTTGATCACTCGAATACTTCTTACTGACTCGAATGGTTGCAGACTAAGCCTACACGATTCCCCATTTTTCGAAAGAGAGACAAAAAAAAGAAAAGAGGCCTAGATTTTTACTTATTTTGGCAGACGAAAAGTTTCGCAACTCTCCCCAAGGACATGGCCCCGACAATGCCGAAAAAAAAAAAAAAAAAGAAAAAAACAAGAGTGGCCGAGTCTGTCTGTCTGTCGGAAACTTCGCTGAAAGCAAAACAAATCAATGCAAAATATATAAAACTCGTGATTTAGGAAAAGAATGTGCGAAGAAAGAGGGAAGCAGGGTGGCTCCACTATGGGACGCAAACGGCAGGGCCAGAGTGGAAGTATTGGGGAAGAGAAAGATCCAGGGAAAAGAAAGGGAGGAGGAAACATTCGGAGGGAATCTTCACAGCCGATGGATCGATGCCTCAGTCGATCGTTTGCACACGCACACGAAAAAGGTAAGGAAGGAAAGAGAGGAGCAGGTCGCGTAGAAGAGAAAGATAAAAAGAAAGAGAGAGAGAGAAAAAGAGGGGGTAGAGAGAGAGAGAGAGAGAGAGCTGTCTCCCGTCCACCGAGAATGGACGATCGTCGTAAGGTCGCCTGTGTGAGGGGCCGTGATCGCGGTATTTGTGTACGACCGTCGATGACTTGAGCCGTTCTTGCCGCTCGGTAGCGGTGCGGAGGAGCGGGGTATCCTGCTTCATCGTTGGAGAGACGCGTTACGAGGGTCATGTCGCGAGGAAAATGGGCTCTTTTCTTTCTTTCGTGAGATCAATCAGCGTGAAAAGTTGCCGGCGCAAATAGCCGGTTGTTAAGGGTGCGTGTGCCTTTCGCCGATATTTGTTTACTACACGACGCCGGAGAGTTTTCAAGTGTTATATTTTTGTTGCTTTTTTTAAGTTTCATTGCGCGATTTAATCGAATCGGAGTAATAAGCGTTGGTGTATACATTTATAACTAGGACGACATAGGCTTTGGTGGATTTCAGCACTACGTCAGCGGTGCTCAATATCGAAAACGTGCAGAAAAAAAGAAATGCTGGAAAACGTTGGGTAATTTTTTTGTTGTTTGGTCGAATATTAGAGGTCAATTGGAAAAGAAAAAAAAATCAACTACGAAAAAAGATAAATATCCCGAGAAGTATATCTTACGCACACATAAAAGCACATGACGGGATACGTACACCGCATTTAAAATCAACTCTTTCAGCACTAGTCAAATATGAAACCCCAACCGCGTTGGTTAAAATTAATGTAAAAATAATATATTTAAAAAAGGCAATTACGCCGGCATCTGTGCGCAGCTGCTTAGAAGCAAATATATAATGTATTTCTTCTGTAGTTCAAGTCTGAGCCTTGTCTCGATCGATCGTCCAAAGCATAAGCTCGCTTTCGCACCATCTGCTTGGCTCGCTCTATATTATTTTGAAGTTTAAAAACAACTTTTTTTTTAATTGAGAGAGAGGGGAAAATTAGAAGAGCAAGTGCAACGCTTTGAGCCTTCCGTACCGTGTACGCGTGCTCGTGAAGTGAAGGCGCCATTGAGGACAACATTTTCGGACTTCTAAGTTTGAAGCTTGGCTCGTATTGACAAGAGGACAAAGAACGGCCTTAATTAAAACCGCGGTACTTGGGTATTTATTTTAATAAATGCAGAGAATTTTTTTTTGTTATAGTCACTGACGGAATAAGAACGACAGCGAGGTGTTTCAGTTGTCCCGCCTCAAGCGCGAGCTAATCGCTACCTTCGAAAACGCTTCGACGTCTTGTGCACTTCGAACGCTCGCGCAGCAAAAGCATGACGGAAGGCACGGCGCGCGTGCTAGCGGCCAGCCGTTCGGAAGGCACGCCTTGCCACTCTCATTCTGTGAATTACTATAGGTCGGTTTTTTGTAAACAAGGTCAAAGCAAAAACAAGCCGTGTTGTTAAAAAACGCGTGCCTCTCGGGTTAAAAAAAAAAAAATTAAACAGGAACAAAAATAACTTAGATGCCTTATTTTATTTGAGAAACAAACACCATATCGTCGTTCGTTCCATTTTTAAAACCATGAATATTACTGTCACCAAAGACTCCAGGCTAACGGTTGTACTGCACCCGCTAAATTTCTCATCTACAGCTGAGAGCGGAGTCGCCCGTTGAAGCAGACAAAGTTCAGGCTGTAGAAACATGCACACACCCCAGTTGTTTTCACGCACGGGTTAGGCATAGAAGTATCTTTAGTGCTGTGTAATTCTGACGTAAAAAAAAATATCAGCCAAACTTTTATACACGAGAGAAATTACCTACAACAGCACACCCAGCGAAATCGAGACCACTATAGGGGCTCACATATAAGTCGGGCAGAAACACAAACACGGCGGGCACGGTTACCCAGCGTTCGCTGAAATCAACCCCGACAACCGAGCGTCCGCGTACTCGACTACAGGAGCCTAAGATCAGCTCGGATGCAATTCCAATTTCCGGAGCCTGTCAACCGAGGGAAAATCGTTTCCACAGCGGCGAAAAGAGAAGAAATAGACGAGCGTGCCGCTCAAACGAACCGAATGGCGAAATCTTCTACGTAGCCGTCTTTGTTTCACTTTTATTTTTTTTTTTCATTGTTTCACTGATTTTTTTTTTCCGAAACGTGTAACGCGTAATGAACGCTCTCTGCTTTCGTGTTAGGGTACGTCCGTCACAAGGGAGCGCTGACGTAATCTAATTCGTGCAGGAGGACGGGGCAATATCACCTTTAGAAGACAAGGCCGCTCGCGCCTTTCGCCTCCACTCGTCATCAGTTGTGGATCCACGCAGTGTCTTTGAGCGGCTCACAACGAGACGAAAAGACTGACGTGTTTGCGGCGACTCTCGCGGAGCTTTAGCGTGTTTGCCGCGTGGGGCGGGTTGGGGTCCACTAGTGGTGACGTCATCCGTGGGCCTTGTCTTCTAGGTTGTTTTTTTTTACCGCGGGAGATCCCATACCTATCCTGCCCTCCGGAGCGTTGCAACCAGACGATCGAAACCAGTGTGCAACCAACACCCTTTCGCAAAGCCAACAAACGCAAAAAAAAAAAAAAAAAAAAGAAAAAAAAAAAAAAGAAAGGAAAAAAATTGTGGTTGAAGGGACGTTGTTGTAGTATATAAATGCTTTGTCGAGCTTAAGCCTGGAAGCGGGATGGAGGAATATAATTAACTCAGCTTTGTTACGTCACGGGGCGGTGTAGGCGCGTCGGGCGCACTTCCGGTGTGGGGCTGTGGGCGGAAATCGCCACGTTGAACGTTCATTCCTGTGTTGTTTTGGAAGAAACCAGGCAGAAACATGTTTTCTTGTCAAAACGCCGCAACTGGGGCTCTGCTAGAAAAACCGGGAAAGGTTTGAATGTCAGTTTTTGTGTGTCTTCTGCCTGCTAGGTTTTTTCGAGTATGTGGATAGAGGCCGTGAAAAAGGAAAATCAGACGCCGTCGGACCACGAGTGCTTGTGCGGGAAGCACTTTGGGGTGACTTCACGGATACTTGTGGTCGTCAGATTTATTTGTTTTGTTCCAACATGAACGCGGGAAAACCGTCAAGTTGCTTTGATCACTTGTGGACAAGTTCAGTGCGTCTTCAAGTTCAAACGACTGCCTGATCGTTCGAACTGTCGTCTGCTTTTTCAAACGTTTCTACTTGTCGTCTGCTCGTTCGAACGACAGCGGGCCTTGGGCCAGATATGGACCCGTTAATTGCGATAAGAAGTAAGTGCAGGCCTCAAAAGACTTATGTTTGAAGGTTGGTAGCGGTAAGTAGGCTCGGTGTTAACAGTAGATTCAAGGAAATGTTGATAATTGTTACATGTGGCCATCATCGACTTGTTACGCCTGATTCACTTGGTACCATTCTGCTTGCAATTTTCAGTATCGACGTCAACGATCTCAGCTTCAGTTCAAGCTTTCGTAACCCGAGCGGCGTCATGATTGAAAATAGAGAGCAGAATCTCATCTTGCGAATCAGGCTTTAGCGTTCATTCTGTGGCGTCCACGCGGAATGAATCGCCGCATGTCATATTATTCACGCGACGTTTTGCGGTGTACGAGCCTCGCTAATTTTGATGAGACAGCTAAAATAGTCAGACATTGCCAGTAAGATGTAGGATAAAAAATTCCAACGCGAAAAAGAACACGGGGACTCACACTGACGCCAACATCACCTTCCAGTGTTTTTTTTTGGCGATGGCGAGCTTTTCGCTTACACTCCATCGCGCATGCGCGGCGCCGGTGGCGTCCGCTAGGGGAGCTCCGGCTTGTTTGTAAACATGAGTTCATCTATACACCAACTCATGTTTGCAAACAAACCGGAGCGCCCCTAGCGGACGCCACCGGCGCCGCGCATGCGCGATGGAGTGTGGGCAAGAAGCTCGCCGTCGCCAATAAACAAACCATTGAAATGCGATGTTGTCGGCGTCGGCGTAGGTCCCCCTGCCCTTTTTCGCGTTCGAATTGTTGATTCTATGTCTTCACAGCAATGTCTGACTACTTCAGCGGCCTCAGCGAAATTACCGAGGCTCGTTACACCGCAAAACTTCGTGTGGATATTGTGACATGCAGCGATTCATGCTGCCTGGACGCCGCACAATGGTCGCTAAAGCCCGATTCGCATGATGAGATTTCGCTCGCAAATTTCACTCGTGACGTCACTCGGGCTGCAAAAGCGTGAACCGTAGCTGAGATGGTCGACGTCGATACAGAAAATCGCAAGCAGAATCTGACGGGCCAAGTGAGTCAGGCATAACAAGTCGGTGATGGCCACTGGTAACAATGATCAACATCTCCTTGCATTCACTGTTTACATCGAGCCTGTTTACCAACCTTAAAACTTAAGTCTTTTGAGGCCTGCACTTACTTCTTATTGCAAGTACCGGGCCAGCATTTGGTCTACAGGCCGGTGTCGTCTAAAAGAGCAGACGACAAGCAGAAACGTTTGAAAGAGCAGACGACAGTTCGAACAATCAGGCGGCCGTTTGAAGACGCACTGAACGTGGTCCGCAGGTGGTCCGTACAACTTGACGGTTTTCCGGCGTTCATGTTGGAACAAAACAAATAAATCTGATGACCACAAGTATCCGTGAATTCAACCCTGAGTGCTCCCCGCCCAAGCAATCATGGTCCCACGGCGTCTGGTTTTCCCTTTTCACGGCACATATCCCGTTCTTGGACGAACAGAGCACATGAAAACTGACCTTCAAACCTTGCTTGACTTCTTTGGTACTGCCCCAGCCGTGGGGTTTTGACGAGAAAGCAGGTTTTTGTCTGGTTCCTTTCAAACAAACGCACGAATACACGTCCCAAATGGGGACATCCGCCCACAGTCCCAGAGAGGAAGTGCGCCCGCCGCCCGACGCTCCAACACCGCGCCGTGACGTAACAGAAATGAGTTCGAGTATAGTTTGCTTTCAAAATTCGTAATTGAGGTACTTCGAACTTTTTGTTTACTTTTGAATATAATTCTTTCTTTTGTTATCTTGCGGCTCTTTGTAGCGTGATATTTATTGATTTGAAAATACACCACCGTGATTTTGAAAAAAAAAACCAGGCGCCGTACCACGCCACGTCACTGTGGTGGCGCTGCCGTCGGCAGTGCGCATGAGCAGCTTCTCTATCTCGGGTGAATCTGGTTCCAGCGCGCGCGCAGTGCTGACGTGGGCACACGCGGGCATATTTGTGTTTCGTGTACACTTTCACGTGCACGCTACAGCTGCTTACACGCATGGCGCTTCCAGTGGATACACCACAACTTTCATTTGTGTGCCCGAGGACATATATGTCACCCTGAGCGCTGAGTACCTTGTCACATATAAGGACGCAATTGTGAGGTCACCACCACGAAAGGTCACCACCACGAAAGGTTGGCAAGGAAGTAAAACTATCACACACATGCAAACCGACTTTGGGGAAAAAAAAAACCGCTAAGGTTAACTTACAATTATAGCAAACAGGCGATTGAACAACGTAAAAAAGAAAAACGAAAGGGAAACGCGTTGAGCGCTCGGTGAAGGTGGGTACACCCTTTTCAAAAGGGCGCACCATCCAGTAGCATGCAAAACCAAATACTCGAGTTTGCAATTGTTTTGGCAGGTACCCTTTGAGCATAAATTGGGCGTGAGGGCTGCGTCCGTATTCGGCAACAACGCGGCTCAACTTGTATTGAAAACGAGCGCATCGTCAACGTTCGGCGACCAGTCGCATTTAATCAGACGCTTTAAAGAAAAATTGCGACCGTGAATGTTAGTTTAAAGAGCTTTGAAAAGGGTTCATCTGGACGGCGCAGAGATGTCGACCAGTGCTGCCGAATCGTTAAAAAAAAAAAAAGAAGAAACAATAATAGGATAGAAGTAGCATGATTCCAATCGTCAAAGGCAAACTTAATACGTGATGGGGAATAGACACACACACACAAAAAAAAAAGGGGGGGACAGAGAAGAGAGTCAGACAGGACAGGGCGTATTTAGTCATTTCAAAGCATGTAAAATATTGGGAATATTTTTGGTTTGTGTCAGAAATGCATATTTTGTTTCTGAGTCAATATAGTGGAGAACTGTCATCGCTTCAGAGATACAGCTAGTAACTCAATTCGAACTATTTTCGACGTCAAAATTACGTGATTCAAATAGAAGAAGAGTGGTCGGAACCGTGGTTGAAACTATCAAGTAATGTAATAAGAGACGTGAAAAAAAAAAAAAGATTATAAACGGATGGCTATACCCTTGAACGCATTGGCAGCTATGTGCTCTGCACTCTCCAGCCGCAGGGAGAGCCGCTGAGCTAGCTACTGTTATTGAAACGCCTACGATATTCAGACAAGTTATATAAAAAGAAAAAAAAAAAACGGAAAGGACAATGAAGAATGGTATACCCCGTTTCAACTTAATGGTGCCCTGAGTAGCTTTTTTAGATCGCCTAAATATGGCAATAACTCAATCTGCGGGCTCTTATAATCCCGGAACTCTATAAAGCATGGAAATACGGGCCGATTTCCATATTAAAAAGAAACAATCAAAGAACGAACACACCGAGGCCGTCTGCGGCGATGGGAGGAGCATTGTTCACGCAGCCAGGACGACATGGGACCAACGAAAACGCTGTTATTACAAAATGTGTATGCTTTTAATAAATGCAAATAAGAGTAGTCGAGAAATTGTCATTTTTCGCGGAGAGGGAACATAAAGGCCGGTTCTCACATGTAGCGAAGCGCTGATGGAGCACTATCCACGTATCATCAGCTACTTATCGTCTGCCATGAGCAACAGTTTTGACGGTGCGATACAAGGCTGGCGAACACTCAGGACGCGCTTAGCGCGAGGTTAGCGCTATGCTTGTAGCGCTCCGCTGCATGTGTTAACAGGTCTTTATACTTCAATGAAGCGCGAGCCACATGTACGGCGAAACCTTCTGGGCCCGTTTGCTCGAAGCGCTAACCGCGGCTAAAGTTAGCCGCAGTATCTAGGAGAGGGATTTTGAAATCACGTGACTGGGCTCGGTAGGGATGCGGGGAAACATGGCGTTGCCCCAGTGAGTGAGCGCCGCTCGCTTTGGAACTAATATGTCGTTGTGGTTGCAATATCGGGCGCGTTAGTCAGCAACGAATAATGCAGGAGGCTTTCGCTTTGCCTTACCTCACTTAAACCGCAAAGCATGAACAATGACATCGCCGCATTGTTTTAGATAGTGTTTTGATTCCGGGCATTTCTAAGCCTAAATGAACGCGATAATTGTCGGCATGGCAACGTCTTTGGAAAGCGGAACAGCGTCCCGACAGACGTGCGGACTGCCGGAATGACCTTGGGGGGAGAGGGTTTTCGTAGCATCGGAGAGCGTTGAAAACCCCCGCCTCCTACCGTCGTATTCGCGGTCGGACGTCGGATCGGATGGTTTCGTCGTACATGTGTTTCGCGCTTAATCGTCTCAAAAGCAACGCACATGTTGCTTTTGAGAGGGAGTGTTGTGTTTGGTGGACAGCTCTCGAGCACTCGAGTGTGTGCTCGCTGGGTTGAATCGCAGTCCGCGCTGTATGGGCAACGAGCCGCGTGCATTCGAGATATCACTCACGCGGTTCCACCGCTCGGTGGCGAGGGATCTTTGGCTCGCTATTGACTGACAGTGGTCCTGGTTTCGGAACATGCTCGTTCCATCCTCGGAGATGACCTCGGTGTGTTGCCATTTTTTATTGCTTCTTATTTTTAATAGAAATCGACTGCTTATCGTCATGATTTAGGGATTTCTAGAATGCTTAGAGCCACCAGGAGTGAGGTATCGCCATATTTAGGCGATCTCAGAAACCTCCCTAGGGCGCCTTCAAAAAAATACTCCGGCGATTTTCTTTTTTTTCTTTCCAATTATGATTTGTTTTTAATAATTTTTCTAAACACACCAACAAACTTCGCTGAAATAGTAACCCAAATGTTGGGCCGAAATAATTCGTTTTTGTTTTGTTTCTCGTGAAATTATTGTATTTATTATTTTGATCCTGACTGTGTTTTTCAAAGTGAAAGTCCATACTGGCAACAATCAAAAAGTGACGTCCGAGGAAGGCAGGGGTTCTCTCTTTGGACCGTAGACTTTGTTCCCAACTGATTACGCTCCGCCACCGGCGTTCTACCACGCGCGTGAAACAAACGATCGGCATAGTCCATTTTTAGACTGCCCGCTCGACCTGCAAGCCCTGCCTTGCGCTGACGTCGTGGCACTGACAAGGGCGGGTATATTTGAGCGTTGGTTTTAGGATCATTTTTCATTTGCCGATTTCACAATAATTATTCCGAGTTTCGCGACGCTACATAGCATGCCGGAGAGTGTAAAGGCCGGAACGTCCAAAAATACAGTTAGTTGGGGTAGCGAAAAGAAAATCGTCGGCGTACCCCCTGTAAGGCTGACCGTAGCCAGCGCAACGATCTAATCAAACCAATCAGGCTGTGCAAAAAGTGCATTATCACGACACTCGTCGTCTGAGTGTGTTTGTTAACATCAACTAAGTCAGGAAGGTACCGGGAGTGCGCCGTGAGCCTGCGATTTTCTTTGTGCGTGATTGGTTCAGCGGGGAATATTAAACCGCCAAAAGAAACGCGCATTGGCTACGCTCTTGACGTACGGAGTACAGTTCTCGCCCTTCGTGGCTTTCCTGCACGTTTATTAACAATGGAGGAAGACTCTCACCTGCATTTGGCAATGAGAACCTATTACGGAGATAGCTTATAATCTCACTTCTCCCGATCCAAGTAAGCCCCGAGATGAGGATACGTAAAATAGCGAACAAGACAACCCAACCAGCTCGCCATTCGTTTGCTACTTGCAATCCCCCCCCCCCCCCCCCCCTTTTTTTTTTTTTTTTTACAGTGGAGTTGTTAAGGGCTAGTTTCCCAAACCTCGTGCCCGTAGACCAATAAATCTCGACACAACGATCTGGACAGCTACCGCCATCTATGAGCGACGGCGGCAACCAGACAACCGGCTTTCCGGTCGTCTGGTTGCCGCCGTCGCTCATAGATGGTGGCACATAGTACAGCTCCACTTTTTTTTATTTTTGCTTTAATATGCAACTATTCACCATTTGAAGTAACACAAATCCTTCGCAACCAGAAATAGTTGGCATCATGAGAATGTAGTTTTCGCGTAAATGAAAAACAGAAGTGTTAACGTAACGAAAAGACCGATCTCACAGCCAGTTAGTTCCATTACGCCACCGCTGCCGCCATGCATCCTGGGAACTGTAGTCCTCCTGCACGCGCGACATCCCCGCTAGGGGTTTGCGCGAGCGGAGCACGAGACGGCACGAGCTGTCTCCAGAACATGGCGCCTGCCTGTTACGAACTGCAGTTATGGCGGCGCCACGCATGCCTTGTGCGCTTAGCGACATCGGTCGATTGGGGTCATTCACTGGCGGCCATAGCTGCGTGCGCGACTAATGAGCGCTTGCTGATCAGCGAGCTTGCGCAGCTCTTTTGCAACGTGCATTCCGCACCCTCAAGATGGCCGGCAGGACAGCCTCGTCCTGTCTTGTTTGTTTTTTCACTTCGCCTTCGTCCTTTGAGTTGTTTTCGTCGTGTATAAAAATACGAAAAATGTAACGCAACTGTGTAAGTTTTTACACCACTTTCTAAGTCAAACATGTCTCGCTCTATTTATTGTAATGTTTTTTACGGTGTACTTTGAGTTTGGAGACGCATGCAATTCACACTCGTGCTTAAATAAATAGAACTGCTTTTATTAGATGTTGCTTTCGGGGGGGGGGGGGGGGGGGGGGGGAATAAAAATGTTGCCTCTGGTTGAGGGTGAAACCAATGGAGCAATCTGGCAGTGGCCCTAGAGACAAACTAAAAAGGAAAGACGATTAAAGTCTTTTTTCACTCAAAGCACAAAACAACTTTAGTTCATTTTTTTTTTTATGATGCACAATAAATAACATTTCAACAGAAGGTCAAACGCTTCTACTTTAACTTTAGAAGGGCGTTATTGAATTCGTCAAGGCAAAAGTTACCGTGAAATGAAATGCCTGAAAACAACCTAAAAGGTTAAAGTCATAAAAGGAAACATCCCAGTCACGGCAAAGCTACCGCACTAAACGATCTGCAGCGGAAACATTGTGTGAATGACCAGCGAGCTCGACCTTTACCATACATCAAGCCCCGCGAGCAAAATACCCTTCAAGAGGACGTTCATGATCGTTCCCGGTGGGCCGCTTTTCCATCCCAGCCAAATGGCTCCCGTCACATATACCGCATCGTCACGGCGCGTGCACGGCTCAGCGGCGTGGCCAGACGTTAAAATTTCAGACGCCGCAGTCATCCGTTTCGTCGACGTCGTCCCAAAGTGCCTTCCTTTCTTCCTTTACTCAACAGCCCCATCTCCCCGTTTCCACTACTTCCCCGATATTTTTTTTTTTTCGACAGGGAATGTTTTTGTTGGTTTACTTTTACAGCGCTGCACGAGTAAGAACTATCTGGAGAGAAATACAACGCCCGAGAGTTTCATCCCGGAGACCGCGGTGGTGCCGTTCCAACGACCCGTGGCTCCTTCTTTCAAAACAAGCCCCGGGGGAAATGTTGCAGTAGAGCGATTTACCACCGAATCTCCAGTCAAGCGTTGCGAGAAGGGCCAAAGACGCGTGAGGCTACGGTCTTCTTCCAACTTTTCGCATAACGTATGAAGTTCGCGCGGCTAATGCACCCACTCAATACCACCAACAGGGCACAGTCTACGTGTCCCGTCTTCCCCACCCCCCCCCCCCCCTCCCTAAAAAAAAACAAAAAACATCATTACAAGTGAATTTACACAGCGCCACATAGAGTGTGTCAGCACAACCGGCAGCGCGTCTCGCAGCGTTTTGATGTGCTGTGGAAAAAAATCGTGGCCGTGCTGCTTTCTTACAATGATATATAGCAATTGCCGTAGAAGTTGTTGGTGGAGAAAGAAAACACTGATTTAGCAATGACGAAAAAAGAAAAAAAGAAGACTTTGTGTGGAAGGCAAGGACGGAAATCTTTTTTCGCCGGGTTGAAAGTAGTGGGAGAGACAAATTTTACTTCATTAGGGAAACATTGGCGAAACGTGAATAATCCGATTGAATGAATCGGGCGCCACGACTTTGAACTGCCTCAGTACTCTCCGTTAATGTAAAGAAGTGAGAGTGCCAGAATGGTAATAAATATTCTAATACAGATAAAAAGAAGAATGTAAAAGAGCCGTTTTAACTTAGAAGAGGCGGATCTGAAATTATGAGAGAGGTAACCCAAGCTTCGGTTGGCAGAACACACCACTGAATGAATATGCCTATCCCAAGAAAGGTTTGTAGTTTGGAGAACACCGAGATAATTACAAGCGTATAGTTTGTTTTAGAGAAGCACCATTAAGAGTAAGGGGAGCAGAGGCTTGAAAGAAGGAACGAGAGAAACGCACGTATTCACATTTGTAAACATTGAGGGACATTTACTAGATATTACAGCTAATAATAAAGTCAAGGTCATTTTGTAGCGCAATGAAATCATGGCAGGATATTATTTTACGACGAACGACACAGTCTGCGAATAAGCACATTGGCGAAGTTACTTCAAGCGGTAGATCTTTGATAGAGATGAGGAAGAGAAGTGGACCAAGGACTGTTTGTTTTCTGAGGCACGCCGGATATTACGGGAGCTAAACCAGATGACAAACCGTTATAATAAACAAACCGATGACATTGTTAGAGGAAATATTTAATCCAAACGAGTACGTTGGTGTCGAGGTTTAATTATGAAAGTTTTAGGAGCAGTAGGTTATGCTATACAATGTCGAATGCTTTAGCAAAGTCAAGAAACACAGCATCAGTGGAAAAACCGGAATCCAGGTTAATAAAAAAGTAATTTGTTGGACAAAAAACACTGCGTTTCACAAGAGAAATTTTTACGATAGCTGTACTTCGCTTTGC
Source organism: Ixodes scapularis (assembly GCF_016920785.2). Lineage (NCBI taxonomy): Eukaryota > Metazoa > Arthropoda > Arachnida > Ixodida > Ixodidae > Ixodes > Ixodes scapularis. The sequence goes on along the minus strand of NW_024609835.1, from coordinate 37,784,761 downwards.
TGAAAAAATTAAATGGTATCAAAATTATTAGATATATCTATAGTTGTTTGTGGATTATGTACTTAAGAATGTTCGAAGGTACCAAAGTGAGAGAGATAGGCCTGCAATTTAAGGGAAATGATTTTTTAATGCTCTTGTGGACCGGAATGACCTTGTCAATTCTCAAATCCCCAGGAACTGCTGCCGTACCTAATGATTGCTGGAATACTAGACTTGAGGAACATTTTGTGCACTAATATTTTAGGGTTGATGCTATCGATGTCACAGGATGAGGACACTTTCATGGATCAAACAATTTTGAAAACAGCTTCACAACTAACACATATAAACACAATGACACACATATATATATATGTGCAGATGAATGAACCGTACTATGTGCAGATGAATGAACCGTACTTAATCCAATGAATTAAAGAATCCAAGTTTTTCAGGAACCCGCCGAAAGCCAAAAAACGGCGGAACCAGGATTTGAACTCTGGGCCTCCCAATGTCCGGTCGGGTGTGCTAACCACTACACCACTCCACCTTGGCTTTCTGGCGTTTCCCACCTGTCTTATTAATGCACAAGAAACGAAATGTATCCAATCGGAGGTGTTCTGGAAACACACGCCGCCGCGTGGAACGCGGTGCGACGCTTAGTGTCACGTGGTACGTGCTCGTTTGTGCTCCAGAAATCCTCCCACTGTTTGTCTCGCCCCGTGTACATGTAGTAGTATTCTTTGTTTATGAGCTTTAGAGACGCGGTATCATCATCATCTGCGAGAATCAAGAGCCACGTTATTGAATATACAACACGGGCACTTTCACGTCATCGTACGTGGTCTCCGAGGAGGATATGAACGAATATGTGCAGATGAATGAACCGTACTTAATCCAATGAATTAAAGAATCCAAGTTTTTCAGGAACCCGCCGAAAGCCAAAAAACGGCGGAACCAGGATTTGAACTCTGGGCCTCCCAATGTCCGGTCGGGTGTGATTAACAAGCTTGAGGCAGATATAGTTTTGCGGGAACAATTTTACAATTCGATTTCTGCTAAAACTTTTCAAGTTAATAATTTTCTTCTTTTTTTTTCCTTTTAGCTCGAACTGTTATGTAAAAAGACGCTGTGTGAACCTTTCTTCCTTCAAGTTTCGTGTCTCAACCGTTTATATTAGACCGTAAGTAACAGTACTGTATTATTGACTACGGAGTGTGCAATTTCCTTCTACACTGACTGCATATTTTTAAACATACTTCGTAAACAATACCAATACTGCTTTCGTTCAACTACGTTGTGTTCAATCTTTTTTTTTTATTATTTACAATGACTTTGTATGCTTTCTGCAACAGGCATTCTGCATCAGTACAATATGTTATCTGACAATTGGTGCACCTTTCCATAGAACCACGGGCTGTTTAGAAACACCAGAAAAAGTAAAATAAATAAATATCGGGTCAATACAAGGAATTTTGCAGGAAACCAGTGGTGGCAACGTAAGAGGACCCCTGACGGTGAACTGAAAAGAAAACGTTTTATTTAGGGCTGAAGCACAGCGACTATTCTCCATTGGATTTCTAAACTCATCAGTAAGTGTAAGGGGGGAACGCGGAACAGGACAAATAACTTGCCAAATTGACATAGGTTATTGAGTATAGTAGGAATGGACGGGTTTCCTGGTGAAGAATGCGTTTATGTTGCTCAAGCGTTCCTTTGTACTCAATTGCATATTCATTATACCTATCCTAATATTCAGCTGTGTGTGTTTTCTTCTTAAAATGTTTAGTTGTTTGAAAACGACGTGTTGTCGTTGTTTTTTTTTTGTTTTTTTTGACGAACGCTTTCAGTGAGCGCAAGTACCATGGCTTAGCAGATTGGGAGCTTATAGCGATGCTCTGAACATGTTTCTCAATTATTTCTGTAATTTGCTCCTGAATTTACACTTTTTTTTTCATATCTCTACTATCAAAGTCATCAATAAATACCCAAGAGTTACTGGAAGTTCACGTTTAACTGTTCGCAAGTTTCTTTGTTATATAATGTTTTTTTCTTATGTGTGTGTGTGTGTGTGTCTTTTTTTTTTTTTTTTTTGTATGTCTGACAAGTTTTTGGCGCTTGGAATCCAATACGTCGCCTTTCGTCAAGCTTTAGCTTGTTTTCCGCTTGCGAAGGGTTCCACGAACGATGACGTCATACGCAAGCCTTGTCTTCGCGGTGGTATTAGCCTACCACGTTTCGCGCGAAAGCGTCATTCGGAACGCTCACGCCTGAACGAACTGACCCGCGGTGAGCGCTGTGCGTAGGCGCTGAATGCGGCCTAAGACGCGATCTCTCTCGCAATGATGTGTCAGGACGGAGTCGGGTTCGGCTTGGGAGTGGAGGGGCCCGGGCTAATTTGCGAGCCGCTTAACTGGGTCGCAGCAGCTCGCGTCATTTTAGGGGTCCGCTTGCGGAGCTCATTCACGACTCATCCAAACGCGTCGTACTCGGAGTATTTTAGAAAGATGAAGGGCGGATTTAACGAGCTCTTGCGTTCGGAACCAACAACCGTGAAACCTACCACAATACGGGACCATATATTTTCTAGTATTTTAGTTTTTTCGCGTTTCAACGAAACAACGCTAAAACGCGAATAAAAAGTGATGGCGTTCTGAACGAAAAGGCAAAACAATGTACCATTCCGTAGGTTTTGAGTTATGACAAAGGGTGGCTCACGTAAAACACGTGATGTACGCGATTTAACGTGACGCTGAATAACATCCTAATAATCAGATATACGTTTTGAAAAAAAAAACAAAAAAACGTTATAGCGAAGTTGACACTTGATTGTGTAACGAACGCTTGGAGATCTGCAAGTCTTAATTTAAATATGTCACCAACCGGTACTTCTTTGTAACTTTGAAAACACGCACGATAGTTATATTTACAGGCAACGAATTTTAACTGCTATACAGGCACGTAGTTAAAGCAACAATTCATTTTTCTGGAAACTTCCGCTTTCTAGGATTTTAACGGCTATCGTAAAATTATATTTCAAAATCACTATTCTACACTCGCACCTCATATGATGACCACATGTTAGTAACCTTGCGTGAAATAAAGTCGGACTTTTTTAATAGTATCTCGCCGTCATTCATCCGTGTCCGAAACCGTTTATAGAGGACGCGAATCAGGGCACCCTTACGTGCTGCGAGATTAGCCCTCCAGGAACCCTGAAACTAATTCGTGCGCGAGCTCTCGTTCCTCGCGGACACACGACCGCCTAATCTGGCAATTTCCTGCCGGTACGAACACGGCGCCTCGCTCTCCGCCTCGCCACCGCGACGGGCATTCTGGCCGCTTTTTTTTTTTTTTCCCGAGACACCTTAGCGGTCTCCCAGGGCAACCAATATGCCCGAGGAAACTCTCAGATTACGAGGAAGACGCCATCAGACAAGCGTGGATCCCCGTGGAGTCTCCATCCTTTCACGGACTCGTAGCCAAACATTTCGCTCAAGTAGACACGCACGCGCACACACACACGCACACACAAACATACACATGGCCAACCAGGCTCACACACACATACGCGCACAAATACACTCATACACACGCACATGCATACACACACTCACACAAACACGCATATGCTCACACACACACAAGCGCGCGAAAGACCAAAGACATACACGCACGCGCGCACAGGCAAAGTCATACGCACACACACACATATATACGCACACATAGACGTACGCGCATACACGGACATACAGACACAAGCAGACTGACACGCGCACACACATATATACGCAAGCATAGACGTACGCGCACACACGGGCATACTGACACAAGCAGACAGACACGCACACACATACGCGGAAACCAGCGCACGAAGATGGATGTTCACGCGTGAAAAAGCAAGGTTAAGATCCTTCCAAGAACGGCTCCAAACAAATAGCAAAAAGGAGCTGCAAAAAAGCAAAAAGGGAAGGGGGGGGGGGGGGGGGTTCAGCCGAAAAAGTCAGCGCAGGGCTCATCTCAGGGCAGGCGATGATCAAAGCTGCCTGAGCTTCCCTGACGGGGTCTTCCGCGTGGCCGTGCTGCGATGCTTCGGGCAGCGTTGCCTTTGCTCTTTCCGGCGCTCTGCGTACGGCGCACGACGACTACTCACTGGCCGACAATAGTGCGCCCAGATTACAGAGCTTTTCCAACTGCTCGCCTGTAGCCACTTGGTTTCAGTGGGCCGCGTTTACAATACGAGCTGCAAGAAGGAGTCGAAAGTGCAGATCGTCTGCACATGCTCTCCACCTTACTCCGTCTCTCCACCCACGGTATCCTCCTCTCCACTCGACAACACGCGCATGCGCACGAGCCGTCCGCTCTTACATTGCAAATGCTCTCTGTGGTTTCTGTCGCTCCCTCTCTTAAATCTAGTCTCTTTAGTCGACGTTGGTTTCTTGTCGTTTCGAGCCCGTGCTCCCTTCTGCGTTTGCTTCCGCTTTTGTAGTATAGTAGAATTCCTTCTTGGCTTCGGTCGACGCGACTGGAGGATTATTAGATTTGTGCCCGTGACCATCTTAGTTCTCGAAAGTGCATGCAACGTATTAGGGTGTCTGTTTAAACTGTAATAGGGAGTTTTAGTAGACCGTGTTTCCCCTCCGCTAACCCTCCGCTGCGAAGAAACCGCCACTGCGCCTGCGTGCCGATGGCCTTGGTTGTAGAATTCCGGGTAGCGGAGGGGGAAACACGGTCTACTAAAACTTGCTGTTATCGCTGGGTTGCATGGAGCGAACCTGAAGCAAAATCTTCGGAAAGTTCGCGAGAGTGTGAATACTACGATCAATATTTTCCTCGTCTAAGCTGCGTGATAATGTCGTTTTGTGTCAAGATGTGTTTTTGTACTCTTTTCTCCGAAACGCGAGCAAGAACTTCACCCGGTACACTCCTTTGTCTCAGTTTTAACCGACGCCTGTTTGTCTCAAGCCATTGCTTTGTCTGTTTTTCTTTTTGTAGCCCCGCGCGTCGTCGGCGTTGAATATGTCTGAGGTCACTCGATCCTTATATAAAGCTGTACCGTACTAGGCGCATAACACCGAGGCGGCATCGTGGTGTTTCGATCGCCGTTATTTACGAAATTTTTAGTTGAACATTGTTTTCCTCATAGTGCGATTCGGCGGCTAGCCACGGCTACAATTTATATTTTAAAGGCTCCATGTTTTCTACTTCTTAGCTTTTATCGGCTCATATGTTGTCTAATGCTTTCATGACATCAACAAAGTCAGAGCTGGCATCACGCTGTCGTATGCTGTTGAACACGATAGCAAACTGCGTAATATACAAAAATAGTAACTGCGCATGCTCTTTATATTCAAACGCGAAGTTTAGGTTTTTGTTTGAATATTTATAATACATGGACTGTTTGAGGTAAAAATGAAAGCTCGGAAGTGCGTGAACAAACGAACACAATCGACGTGATATAAGTTTTAATAATTACTGTTCCACCGATGCTACCCCAGTACGGTGGAGTTGGATTTTAATCTACAAGCGTATTTCTTTTCTATAAACTTCACGTATCTACGAGTGTTTGTTCAAACAAACATAGAAGTAAAATGATACATAAGCAAAGCTATAGCAATGCTTCTGTATCGTTTTGCTTTTCCCTCAGGGGCATGATGTCATATTGACATCACACCGACTCACTGTCAGTCTATCATATTGCAGTTATATCAGCTTGCACAAACAAAAAAAGACTATAAAGTCAAACTTGTCGTTAAAATATGAAACAGCGTTGGTTGCAATGGGGCTGGTCATGCGCAACGCATGAAACCAGCCAGCTCCAATACCTGCTGTACCTCCTCCTCTCTTCCCATAAGAACAATAACCTGCTTGTTGCTCTTAATATGTTAGATTATAAAGCGGCAGTGCTAAAATTACTCCATGGTGCATTGTCGTCTCCATTGGCTTCATACGAGTGGTAGATTACGAGTATATTAAGGAAGGTTTGGCTTGGCCACATAAAGACTTATAGTGAGGGGAAGCCCACCTGCAGGTGGAAGGATAAATGAATTATTGCATAATCGGAATGGACTACTCCCAAAAATCCCTGCATGCAACCCCAATCCGCGTTGTATTAAGGTACATTTTTTACCATGGGTAAGAATGGCCTACTCCCAAAAATCCCTGCATGCAACCCCAACCTGCATTGTATTATGGGACCTTTTTTACCATGAGTAAGACCGGCATTGTATCAGTGTCAATTTCTCCTGTTGACAAAGTAATGCATCTCAGCACTGCACGAAAATAAAGTCAGCGCTCGCGTGCATCTCCGTGAAAGCCCCTTTGGAACTCGGAATTCCAGCGGCCGTAGGGACCTGCTTAGACTTAGCGAGGAGTAGCAGTACGGCCGGCCGCATAGAATACCTTTCTGCCGACTTGGCTGCAACTCCAGGGGGCAGCATGGCCGTCCCGGGTCAAGGATCTTTTATGAAGCTAAAGACATTGAGACGATAGAAAAGGATGATCTACCCAGTACACGTCTTCTTCCTCTGTTTACATTACTTGTGCACAAACTCTAGTACGTCGGGCGCCCCCAAAAAACGTGCCCCAGCATTCTAACGGCATTGGTAGGTGACACCTTCACGATTATAATGGTAAGCAAAGTCAGATATTCGAAAATGCATGCACTGTATCCGGTTGTGACGGGATTTCGTGAATTGAGGTTGGCAAATCGAAAGCGAAACCGTGACCAAAACACTTCCAAGATGCTTTGCACGGCACTTCGCCGCTAGGATCGCTCCAATTTTCGCAAGAGGTATGTTGCATTACTCTTTCGATGTCTAAGACTCTACGACAGCACTTCTTTCTTACTGGTTACTAGTGGTGTCATTTTGATTTATTAGAAAGTTGAACCACGTATAGTCTCTACAATTTATTAAGGCGAAAGCCTCATATGTCTCATCGTTCAGTCGACGTCCTCGAGCGAAAACACGTCGGCGACGCGAAAGGTACCAAAACGTTTACGTGACCACTCAGGCGAATTAGAGGCAATTAAATGAGGAAGGATGATGAATCAAATTAAGAGGAATTAAATTGAATTAAAAGGAACTGAAGTGAAATAAGAGTAATTAAAAAGAAGTAAAAGTAATCAATGGGTAATCATTAATGCGTCGACGCTTGGGTTTTCGCCTTCAAGTCGTCTTAGGGTTAACATAGAAGGCCCTGCGAATTTTCGTATTTTTATGTTTTTTTAAGTCCGTCTAAAAACTTAATACGTTCTTCAGTTCTCAATTTGTACCCCGAAACACGTTTATTAATTAGCGTTCCACTTCGTGCAGGCGTACATAAGTAATAAGATGCGTTCGCCTTTATAATCTGACACAACTTAGTTGAAAGCCTTTCTACGTCGTGCGTCTGCGAAAAAATATGTCCTCAGACCGGCGCACGAGAGACCGACGTAAAATATTTATCCCCCCCCCCCCCCCCCCTCGAAAAAAAAAAACTATTTTACAACAAGGGTTTGAACGAAGCAATACAATCAATACTCGGGGGACGTGAAGATGCGGCTTGGCTTCATCCAGACACGTGGTTCCCCCGCCAACCCAACAATATACTTATCGAACAACATAGAGCGTGCGCCGACAATAAAGCGTGTTCTATCATTCGATGCGCGTCGCACGATGTCGCCCGTTCTAACCAAGCTTCAAACGAGTTTCGTCACAACAAAAACACTTGCTGTATACATTTTTCTTTTTCTTTTGTCCGACTTCGCGAGAACAAAGCAAGCCGGCGCCTGTCATTCTTATTACAATGGTATTGACGACATGAGCAAGAGAAAAAAAAAAAGAAGAGGCGGTGTTTGTACCACGTGGTACAAAATTGACGACGCAGCTTCCAGGAGTGAGGTCTCCAGAACAATAGGATAGGCGTATAAATAAAAGTTTAAAAAAAAATCGAAGACACATGTGGAATGGCACCGTTCCATTCTTAGAAAGTCACTGACATCATATAAGACACGCCGAGCGTGACTTCTTATGTTCCCGCTTCTCGCTCCGTGATTGGTTCTTTGGCACTCTTATCGGCCAATGCAGCAATCTCATTGGCTGTGGGGAAATCAAAAATATGCTAAGAACTCGCCATACCCTGCATTTGTTTAAAGATGCCAGTGACTCTCGCGTTTACACGCGGGTCCTACAGTGGAGTGGAGAGTGTGCGAATGAATGCGGGAACTTAACTTAAATTTTTCGGAAGACTCTAATTTTATGTACGGAATATTTCAGCCAAAGTTTCTTTGTACACCCGAGTCTGGGTGAAGAACGTAAACAACCCCCCCCCCCCCCCCCCCCAAAGTGAAAAAAAAAACAAGAAAAAACAGGGAAATGATGTTTGTCGTTTCTTTTTTTTTTTTTCTGTTCCTTCCGTCCTGACAAACTTACACCAGCTCGCCTACGCCTTCACTGTTTTATCATAGCGATCAAAGTTGGTTCAACCCGGACCGACCACTCTCGCTGGACGTGACTCTCGAATGCCTCATTGACACTGGTAGTGGGACCGCATTCGCGAAGTGGTTGTGATCTCGGTTACTTAAAGGTTCAGTGCAGGTTTACGCGCATTTGATCATGAAAACGAGCTGATCCGGTTCGCGATTGCGGTTCGAACGTCAGTGTAAACGCAGCGTTAATATTTTTTTTTCAGTTGATGTAATAAAGGCTTTTGGTCATCGCTCTATTTGCGACGATATAATTTTGGTGGCGCCCTCCTATAAGGAGTATTCACTGGGCGCCATATTTGTGGGTGCTGTCTAGACCGCATGCTCAGAACGAGCCCCCATTAATAGGCTGCTAAGACCGGCTATTTTGACGGTGTGGAATGCACGTTGCAAAAGAACCCTGGAAGCTATCCATCAGCACGCGCTCAGCAGTCGCGCACACAGCTATGGCCGCCAGTGAATACTTGCTATAGTTCCCTCTCGTGACGTCATTACCTCGCGAACCAGAAGTTCGATGGTGCTTGTAATTGGCATGGTGGAAGCTTGAAACTATTACGCTCTCAAAGCAACACTGCCAACACCGTCAAAATTCAAGTTCTTACATTCCTTTTATTTCCGTCAATGAAAAATCATTTGCTAACGTCATAGTCAGCATTCGGTCAATAATGGCAGGCCGACCACAGCGACGCTTTTGATCGCGCACGTTACCAGTGGCGCAGCGTACGAAAGCTCATGCTACGGAGTTTCAGCTCTCTGCGATGAGTAGTTTATATCATTGAGTTATTATAATGTATGCTGGAGGCTCAACTGGCGCTAGCGTGCTGTCATAAATTGAAGCAGACAGCAGCCAGTGGAAATTCGACTTCCGGTAATGCATTTTTATGGTAAAATAAAGTGAGCGCATGTTCTCGCTGCGCTCGATTTTTAGAGCAAATATAACGAATAATTTGTACGTACCAGATAGCTTGGAACATTTTTCAGTCAGGCAGACGAAATAATTGGTCATTTACGGCGTTTTTCGTTCAAATTCGTCGCATTAAAAACGGCGCTAAAACGCCTTCGTACATGTATTTTTGTTCCCTGTCAGACACTGTTAGCGCAAACACGACGTTGGCGCTTTTCAGCACGGCGGATATACGTACCAGACGAAAGAAGGACATGTGGAAAACCAAGAGAGACGGCAAGAACGACGCAGCAACACTGGATCAGGGCATGTACGATCAAAATAAATTTAATGCCACCCCGTAAAATTGTCCGATTTTCCAAAAATAAGTACTGCTATTTTTTTTTTATTTTTTTTTTTTTTTTGCTTTGTGCGAAGACGTTTGCTCTGCGTTCAAAACATCACCCGCACGCTCGAAATCTTTGAAAATAGGCGCCTGATAAGAGCTGCCCGGAATAGGAAGTAATAAAAAAAGACACCTTTCATAGCCCACGTACTTTATGCTTTACGTTTCCAATGTTTTTAACCGCTCGCAAAGATGCAAGACAGAATCATTTTTTTTTTTTATATTGACAGGACTGGGGCATATTCAAGGCTCGCTAACGGAATGCTGGCGAGCCTTGAACACACTCTATATTCTTTTCTATTGTAATTTCGCTTAGAATCGCCGCTTGTCTTTACACACCTGCTGCGGAAAACATGTTTGGGCCTAAGTTAAACAGCGTTCACTGATAGAGAAAAATGCGCTAACTGCGCTAACTAAAACAATTGCACTTTTACAATGTTAAAAAAAGGTAGATACTATTCGGTAGGGCCCAAATAACAAAAGTTATTTATGTTATTTTCCGGTGAAGAGACAAAATGCACGAACGTTTTCCGATAGGAATGAACAGAGCACCGCAAAAGTAGACTGGCTGCCGTCTGCTTCAATTTGCTTCCCGCAAGTCGCATAGACACTAGCGCCAGTTGAACATTTTGCGTACATTATAATTAGAGCACTGTGCAGATGACAGTTTGATCATCCGCATCCTATCCGCATCCGCGCATTCATTTTACATCATAAAGTCAAGCATGAATAAAAAGATTAAAAAAAGTATGTGGATCGTATCATATACGCCGTCTGCTTGCCTTTCTTCAAACAAAAGTACTTTGTACCAGAATACGATGAAAGGCATTTGATTGGATTCTGGTTTATGGTATATATATATTTTTTTTCTCAGTTTTTTTCTTTTCAGTTTTATACCCACGCCTTCGGCCTCCCGCCACCATGCCCGTTATATATATATATATATATATATATATATATATATATATATATATATATATATATATATATATATATATATATATATATATATAGGCAAAAGTAAGGTGCGCAGACACAGCCGCCCGTCGGATGATAAAATAAATTTCTAATTTAATGGGGAAAGAAGTCACACAAGAAAAAAGGGTGAAGTGCCGAAAAAAAGTTGCATTCGTTTACAAGAATAATCAAGACTAGGGACTAGGAAAAAATATTTAAAAAAAAGGAATAAAAGTCATAGGTAAAACCATAGCCTCCTCTATACGCAGAAAGCCTGGCACATCGACGACGGAGCCATAGAGCGCGCGGCCGCAGGAAAAAGGAGAGGAGGAGCGCGCCGAACGGTGACCAATATGGTAGCGCAGAGCAGAAAGGGCAGACCTAGACAGCGAGCGCTTGGGTCATGAGCGGCCGCTCCCCGAACCACGCTTGTTTTTGTGTTTTCGTCACCGTCGTTTTTGTACTCCGGGAGAAACGGGCGCGGCGATTCGAAAGGGCGCAGGGAGAAACGGGAAAGGGTGGACGTTGAGTTTCTCCTCTCCACGATAGCGACGAGAAAAGAGAGAGAAAAAAAAAAGATTGTTTCTGCGTTTGGCCGTTCGCTCTTTTGTGGCGCTAGCAGGCAAGGTTCTCTCCGCTCCCGTTTCTCCGCCCCTCCTTTCCCATTTACGGCGGCCGTCTTTTCACGCGACGCGCCAGGCTTTCTCCGTATAGAGGAGGCTATGGTAAAACACAAGAATTTACAAAAATAAATGGTTAAATGAAGACTATAAAAAAGAGCTAAGAATAAAAAAAAGAAAAAGGGGCTGACGTCCATCGACGTTTCGGCAGTGGAACTGCCTTCTTTAGGACGGAAGCCGACATGGCGCAGCAAGTTAGTTTTATAAAAAGGATCTACATATACTATGGGCAATTATCTTTCCAGAAAAATTTCGCATCGATGGAAAGAGGATTGCAGTTATGAAATAGTCTTGGGGGTCTGTGACACTGACACTCTGTCCAGAAGATGCGCTCAAAAGGAAGAAAATTTTAATCTCTATTTTCTTTTTTTTTTCCTTGCTTCTTCTTCCCACTTCAAGCAGAAGCATATATTGTACAAACATGAAAATGAACAGAGGACTGACTAATAACATTGTGTAATTTTATTTGAATCAAACAATAAAAACAGTGAGAGATGAAAGGCGCTCACTCACCACCTCAAAGTACTCGTGTATACGTGGAAATGCTCGCTATTCTAAAATGGCAATCACATCTATCGGTTTGAGTTTTAAATACTAACCCCCAACTGCATGCTTGGGACCAGATGCTTAAAAACAACTCGGTGCCAATTGTCAAGGGAAAAAATGACGCTTTAACACGCAACTTTTCACTTGTCGAGGTTGCTGCGTAGAAGAAACACAATATCGTTAGCAGGGACGGATTCCCCGACTGGTTCGCCACTTTAAATTTAATACCGGCTAGTAAGGAGTCTCCTCCGTTGGCGCACTGGATGTTCGGAAGGCATGCTCGAACTGCGCGTCAATAGTGAGGTACGGAAACTCGTGCTGGCGCAAGTTCCACCACACACTTAATATTCTTAGACCCTTATTCGTGTAAATGGCTTGTCCTATGGGGAGCACCCTTATTCGTGTAAGAAAATACCCTAGAAAGGGGGTGTAATATCGCACACCCTCAAATAAGGGTGTTTGGACAAGTACGCGAGTAGCGAAAGCGGCCGATTAAATGCGCGGTTGCGGGCGTCAGTGACAGCATACGACGCATTAGCGTGTGGGCTTCATGTTCCTATCATACAAAAACGGACTAATGAAAAAAAAAAAAAAGCTTCCGTCACGTGGAAATGAATTGACAACCCCTCGATAACGGCTCAAGCGTCCAACCCACTACACCACCCTCAAGATGCAGATTTTGTGTTTTACTCCTGCTACTTAAGTCTTCCTAGCACATTTAGACTTCGAGTGGTTTTTTATTTTCGTTAATTCCAAATTTTCACGAGCATCCCTAGGACTACTTATACGTTCCTTTTGAAGTATACGCGATGGCGGCTCGATCACGTGTACTTTCCAACCTCTACATCCGGCTTTCGCGCGTGACGGCGCTTTTCTATTTGGCTGTATCGTCCTACATACGAATTGACATTTCCACGTTTGGTCGCATCAACGTACCGAAATTAAATCGGTCGGACTACCCGTGCAGTTCATTAGGACTTTCAAACTATACCTGATTGTGACGATCAGTCGAGATGCCTTTATCGCCATTGTTTGTCGTAACAAAGTTCGATTAACTGATGCCTTGGGTTAATCCGACATTTCACCGATACACCCCTCTCACACCCTGTAGATATGGGTGTAAAGAGAAAGACGAACACCCTTTTAACACAATTTACGAACGATACGTACCTGTAGGGTGTGTGAACGGTGTAGGATGGGTGTGAATCGTCCGTACACCCTTGTTACACCCATCAATAATTGAAAATCGTGTAAAAATGGTGCAAGATGGGTGTGTTTTCTAACTCACACCATTCTTACACCCTGTTTACACAATTATGGGTGCTAAAATTTTTACTTTGCGCACTCCAGAGGATTGAATTCAGTACTTGCAGGCTTCATGTACTTTCTTGTGGCTTGTACGTTTTGTTTGGGTTTTGTCTGCCCAAAGAACGTTTTCCGCTCTTTACCTGCCAAACAAGAACACACTTTCCCCGGACGACTAATGCTCCTGCATTTTTTTACTTTTTCTGGGGACAGCAATTTTGGCGAAATAAAACGTTCTAAGGCGATCTTTAATGATAATCACTTTTTTTTTTTTTTACGTATAGAACATTTTCCTTTCGCTTGGCACCTTTCATTTAAGACAGCCGTTTGCTCCCACAATACATTGGATGACGCACTTCATACTATCACTCATTTATTCACCCAACCCTCTGCGGTCGCACACGTTGATGAGCCGCCTCGGAGAAAATGTAGATCCGGATCCGCGGATATCCATATCCAATCCGCAAAACGCCAAATCCGATTCATTTTTATCCGCATCCGCCAGTTTACAGCGGATATCCTAGGAAGATGATCCGCGGGTATTCCGCGGATATGCAGGGCCCTAATTGTAATAACTTTATGGTTTATATCCACAATCTTAAAAGCCAATTTTTTTTTACGGGTTTGGTTTGTTGCATATTAGCATATTGCGTTTGGCTTCTTCTCATACGTTACCTTGATCCGAAACTCTCTCCTTCCGTCTTCGCGTTTTTGATAATCTCAAGGACCCGTCCAATACCTCCCATAGGAAACAAGGTTTGTGCTTGACGTCATTGTTAATGAGGGAGCGCGCACCAAGACAAACCGATCTCCGTGAGTCCTTAATCAAGTTGGAAAAGCTTCGCAAAAGGCTGTTTCGAAATGTTTCCGAGTTAGTAAAAAAAGGAGATTAATTGGAGCGGAGTTTGGAAGATTAAATTGAATCGAGAAGAAACCGCGTCTCGGTCGTAATAAGAAGTCGCTGTTGTTTTTCGTGCGTTGAGCGCCGGGTCTCTTTAAATAGTTGTCGCGCACGCTCCCTCAAACTGCTCTCGTAATTAGAATAGCGGCGGACTGCTGATTTTATTATTGTGTTCGTGCTTTGTACATTTGGCGGCTCCAAAACATGTGTTAAATATTGAATTAATATGAGGGGAATGAACCAGAGTTTTTTAATTTATTCATTTTTGTTTCGGCAACGTGGGAAATTTGGTTTGATTATAGTTACTGTATGCTAAAGTTTGCTTTGTAATTCTGAATTGGTGAACTCCTGCCAGTATGAGAAGATTGATGATACTTAAGTCGAGGATTAGCCTTTACAAGCTAATACTCAAAGAAGCACTTCCACTTTGTCTTGAAGTTTGAGATACACGTTTCGAAGATTATGCCATTACGCCATGTGAGAATATTCCGACCGGTATAATTCGAACGAACATCCTTTTGTGGCTGGTGTAACTTTGCAAAGCCGAAGGGTCTTTTTTTTTCTAGTCTGTCAAATTACAAGTAACTAAAAACTTGGTTTAACTTGAATTCAAGTGTATGCAAAATATTGCATATTTAATCAAACCGATATTTCAAAACTTGAACCACGTGCATTTAGCATTCTCTTGGGAAGTTCGTACAGTACAATGGGATAAAAAATTGTGGGTCCGAAAATAGTTTAAAATATTACAACCCACAAATATTGAACCTACAAGACGTCAAATTTTCTAGGCTATGAGCAACGTTTTAGAGTATACATAAATTATACAAGCTGAAGGGAAGTAGAGGACGAAAGTAGGTTTTGCTGAGTGATCCAATCATGAACATGTTATGGACATTCTGAATGCTTGTTTAATGCAGTCTCTACTTTTTCAAGATATTCCTTCTGTTTTAATTGTGTGTTTTTATATTCAGGATGTCTAACCCAAACAATATAAAACACGACAAAAAAAAAACTTTGCAAATAATAAATATACAACAACGACCTACTCTAGAATCCACCGACTGTTGTTCGGAGTGGCGCTCTGAAGCACCTCTCCGTTCAGTGCGCATTGCGACGCTTTTAAAGTAAAGCCAAACGAAAGCAAAACAAAAACCTATGTTTTCCGAACTTTGCAATGAAATAAAAAAAATCCGCAACCTTGATGGTGCAGTGGTCGATGGCAGCTGTAAAGAAGCTCCGTGCCTATTTTATTTATTTCTTTTTTTTTTTACAAGGGCGCAAAATTTTTATAACTTGGTATTGGTAACTTGGTTAACCTGTCACAGTTGTTGATGAGGCAACACCGCAAAACACTCGATTTAGCCTTCTTTCGGCAACCGTCATTTTTATTTCGGTCGTTGCAGCCAAGGCGACGAGCCGCTTCTACAATAACAAGAGGTTGTGCGAAGGTAAACAAACAAACACGGTTTGTTCGTTCAGTTTCAAAAATCGAAGTGGTATTGGTTGTTATAATGACGCTCTCAATCTGATGGCAAACAAAATACGCCAAAAAGTTTCAATCTTCTTTTTCTTCTTTTTTCCAGCGCAAGGTGTAGAAGTACTCGGACATTGGTTCAAAAAAGTGTGCGAAATGGGAACACTTCAGTTGCTAGGATGTCGTCTAATAAAAATAATACCTCTTGAGACTTCTCTTTTTTTTTTTTTTTTTTTTTTTGCTTTATTTATTTACCGCCGCGGCAGAAGGGATAGGTGTAGCTGGAAAGAGCTTCGTCTTCCCTCCGAAATATTTTTGTAGAAAAGAAAAATTGTGCGCGAATATTTAGTGCAACAAATCACTTCTTTTTACGCAGGACCCCATATATCTTTATTCAGTTTTTATATGTGTTGTTATTATAATTTAATTCTGCAATTATCAGCTTCGATGCTAAGTTATACTTTTATTTTATATCAAGGTTCCCCCCCCCCCCCTCCCCCCTCAACCACTCTTCGCCCCCTTGTGTAATGTCCGTGCACGCCCACAAGTTCTAACAATTACTGCTGGCGATGACGATAATTGCACATCTAATACATTGCAATGCCATGAGTATCTGGAGAAAATCCAAAAACTAAAACTCTACTAAACAAAATTCAAATTCACTGAAGTATCATAAAGTCAGTTGATCGTGGACTATGTCATCTGGACAAAAAAATCGAGCTCTCCGGAAGATTAAACCAGGACTGTTATGATCAGTGCAAATGTACTCCCAGAGAAAAAGTAGGCTACTGAAATTTTAAAATGAATGTCACGTTTGAACGCGAACGTTGAACACGGGGCGCCGGTGTTTGGCGTTAGAACGCGTTCAAAGAAGGAGTAGAGACAGAGGGAGCTAGATTTGCATTCACCCACTAATCATTCCCAGCAGAGCCCGAAACTCTGAAGTCCCCGAGCGCTCTAATTTTTCCCTCTCCCTAAAATTCTCGCCGTATAAGGCGTATACCGCAGAGTCTGCGCAAGCGACGAAGGGGCCGACTGCCTTTTGGCTGGACCAGACTCGACCTTCGTAGCCTTTCGCCGATCAAGACGCTTTGGTCTCGGAACATTACCGAATCATTGCGCTATTTAGACGAAATGATATTCCAGAAATGACTCGATTGTTTAAGTATAAAAATTCATCCCAGGATAAATTGCGAGCCTGGTCTACAGAAGCGCAAAGAGGGATGCTTCCAGGTAGCATTTGTGCCTGTCAAAGTCAAATGGTACGCACATCGTTTGCCGCAATGCGAATTGAGCTCACGCATACTGCTTTTCGGTAGTAATTCGATGAGAGGAATTGAATTACCGCAATTTAATTACTTTTCTGTGTAATTTAAAATCGTAGTTTATCACCTTTGGTCGAAACTACCCGTGCAGAGTTACCGGTAGCTTAAAAATCCCAGATTGTGGCCTAGTACGATCGCGCTTCTTGATTTTGTAATGATCGTTCTTCTGCGCTCTCGTCAGCTGATGAATAAAGCGTTCAAATTCGCCAAGCCCCACATTTCTTAAGCTGTCGGTGATTGTAGTGGTAATTTAGCTGCTTTTCTGCCTCAGTGGTTGCAAAATTAAAGTTATAATCGCGGCTACGATTTTTTTTTTAGAGCGCAGCTCTTAGGCGCCCTTTTCCGGCTTGAGCGACTCTCATGAGGTCACGTGACGTCACCAGGGTCACATGACCTCACGAGAGTCACGTGACATCACGTGACCTCACGTCACGCGTTGCATTATGGGAAACGTCTCTCCTCCCCCTTCCTCCTCCTCCTCCCTCCTCCTCCTCGAGAGCTGCGCCCTAATTTCGCATTACAGATTTGTAAACGTCTTTCATTTTTTGTGTGATTTCGTTATGCTAAAGTTTTCTTTTCTTTTCTTGTTTTTTTACAGTTGCTGACGGGCTAACATACTCGTGACGTCGGCCTGATTGCCCTCCTGTCGACTCGTGGCGCTTTGAAAACGGTGAGACCTCACCGAGGCGCAAACACAGTTGATGCGCAGCTGGGCAAGCAGTCAAAAGCAAATTTGGGTGTGTGTGTGTTTTTTTTTTTTTATGCGCCACATTAACGAGGCACGCCCCAGCTGCGGAGGACTTGGGAATTAATTTCGAACCCCCTGCGGATCTTTTTAAGGTGCAGCCGAAATTTGGGTTACACGGACGGCAGCTTCTCCGCAGTAAGCCTCCGTCAAATTGCGCGGGCTCCTCGGCCTGGACTCGAGCCTTCCACCTGGGGACCCAAGTGGGCGGCGCTTTACCTCAGGGAGCCACGTACAGCTCAGAGCAGCCGGCAAAGGACGCCGAAGGTGCCCCACTTAAAGCGAGAGTGCCTTACATTCTCATTGCTGCCACACCGGACAAATATTGGGCTAATTTGCATTGCGGTTTGTACGCATTCGAAGTATATTTTATTGAATAATTAGTAATCTTGATAAATTAATAAGTATTGGTTTTACAAAATTGCGCAATCGGTGCACTTTTAATGTATAGCTTATTACCAAGAGTCTTCCTTCTCATTAAAGCGTGTGCACGAGCATTTAAATTCGTTCGCTGCATCTGAATGAACCCCCACCTCCGGCAGGACTGTCAGCCTCGAGTGGGAGAAGAAAATATGTCGACTTTTATGCGTGTATTGGGGGAAGGCGGCAGCACACATTGTCGCATTTGTTCACGCCAATATTTTAAAACACACCCAACATGTTTTAATGCGAAAGCCTTAACTGTCTCATAAAGCGAGCAGACGCCATCAGTCTGAAACGGCTCCTAGTTTCCGCGATTTCGCCTTCGGTTCCATTGGCTGGCGCGCGTCGACGGTGCTCCCATTGGCCGCTGCGCCATAGCCTCCGAAATCCCGAAGCGCGCGCGCGCGCTAGTACGCAGCAGACGACAAAGGGAGCGGACGAGCAGACGACAAAGGGAGCAGACGAGCGCCTTGCATGCTTTCGCTTTCACAACTCATAAGAAATGCTTAGGCGTACCTTGAGCTTTTTTGTTCCAAATGAGGTAAAGTTTTTTTTTTTCTTTTTTTATGTATACGTATACGGTTACAAGGTATGTGGTGCTTTGTGCAAATATTGACAGCCGAATTTTTTTTTATCGCTAATCTTGACGTTTTCATTGTTTACATAAAAAATTTTCGTAGTCGAGTTGAAGGCGTGATGGCATACTTAGAAAATTCATTATTGTACTTTTCTGTAGGAGGGAAACACCGCAATATAGCGCTTAAAAAAAGGAACAGGTACATATTGCGCTAAGGACTCATTGTAGGTGGATGCTTTATAGTGAGACCAGGATTTTTAGCACGTTTTGTAAATATACACCGGCTGCTCTCAGTTTTACAACCTAATGTTGAAAAAGAGTAAAAAGAAGTCAAGGCTCTAAGCCTCACTGTATCGTGCAGCGTGTTCACTTGTTCATGTGTATGTCTGCTTAAAAATGTCTGGATCTTCCAACTAAAGTTTTCATACAAACTAAAATTTCAAAGAAGAGAACCGAAATAAGGGTAATGGCGCATGCTAGCTGGTGAACGATCATAATTCTAAGCCCCCCCCCCCCCCCCCCCTCAGACAAAAAAAAATAAAAATAAAAAAGGAACAACGCAACGACGTTGTGTTGTTTCTTTTGGAGACGTCGTTATGTTGTACCATTTCCTTTTTTAGCTTAGTTTCGGAATTTATATGTATAATAAAACCACCCAAAAAAATTTCCATACAACGAAGTCGAACACAGCAAAAACGCTAAATTTCCTAAGAACTCTAATATAGCATTAAACTTGCAAGATTGGCATTTATTTAGCCTTTTACCGTCTTTGATCCGAAACTTTAAAGGTGCCTCCCCCTACCCTCGTTCCTTTTTTTTTTTTTTTTTAATTTTCTAAATTATAAATATAAACCTTCGGAGAAGAGTGGTTTAAGCATATTTACGTTATGCACCGTGAAGATTCTCACTATAGGGAACGCCCTATCATGTCCTTTGAAAATGTACCGAAGAAATATAAGCATAATTTTTGCCCTTATGCAAAAAAACGAAGCTGTCAATCTAAAATCCCATTGCCTTTTATTATTTACGTATTTAGAACAATATCTAAAAACAAAAAAAAAACATTTTAAGCTCTCTAAGGAGATATTTAATAGGATGGCACATGTCTGATGAGCCGTAAGGTGTTTGAAATCTCGTGACACCCCGTGCACTAAATGCAGGGTAAAGCAATTTGCCCCGTTCCCACACTATCACTGTAGCAAAGGTAGTGGCTACGTTTTTTAGTGTTAACACAGATTTTTTTGTGTGTCGCTTTGCAGTAAAAAAAAGGGGGGGGGGGGAGTGTTTAGAAGAGAAAGTTAGATAGCTTGCGTCTCCTAGCGGGTGAGAGAGGTCCCGCGCTTTGTGCCTCATGTGTCCCTACCATGGTACTGGCATCTGTAAGCTAGCAGTAGCGCCGCAACGGCAAAGACCAGTTAATTCTTTGGAAACTGACCCCGTAAGTGATGGTGTCACCACATGGCGCTATGCTCCAAACAAATCATTGCTAGGGCCGTTGTTATGGAAAAATGCGCGGGGGCTCGACACGGGGTTAGAGTTTGTCTGATAAAATAGTGAATAGTTTTGTGTAGGCATAGTTTATTCTTAATATTGAATCATTAACACTTTTTCTAACGTCTCCGTGCCATATACCAATGATAGAAGCTCGTAATAAAGTTTTCCAACCGTTTAAGAGTAAACGGTCAGTTAGACGATAGGGACAAAGCACATACAGGGAGAAACGAAAACAGATACATACACACCGCTGTTTGTTTGTCTCTGTTTCTGTTTCTCCCTTTCTGTGTTTTGTCCCTATCGTCTAGCTGACCGTTTACTTTTAAATTATGTACCAACTAGCTCAACTTCATCCTGCTATTCCTTTCCAACCGGTTTCTGTTCTACCTTGTGAAGCCTGTCCTGTTGTCTTCGTGTCTTTGTCCTCGCTTTGATCGTGCTTCTTAAACCTTTTAATTGACACGATAGCTTCGCGGGTCCAGTGTTTTTTTCTGTTGGAGCAAGCAACTGCGTTGAATTCAGTTAGTGACGAACGACGAAGCTTCTACTCTCGGGGTCAACTTTATGAGGGATTTCGGAAGCGAAGAAGAGTGCCCGTGCACTACTTTGATCGACACTCGAGGTGCGCGAGTTGAGCGAACGCCCGACAGAGGCTTCCGAAATATCTGAGAAGGGTGAAAACACTGGAGCCAAATCACGTAACGACGATAAGTCACAACTATGACGTGAAGTGTATCAACGCCAAAGTGCAGGCCAGCACGGATTTTAGAAAGTCATGACGCCACAGAAGTTGCATCAGTGCAGATTTTTGTGATCAAAGGAACTGTCTGTAACAGACATAAGCTTACCTGATGTTTTATTCAGTTCTTTGGTTATTTCGGGTCTTGCTGAAGACAAAAAAAATCAGAAGATATATTTTTTTTTTTCACTGTGATGGTGAAGAGAGAAAACCCTTGCGAGCGTGCAAACAAAATTAGGGTATCAAAGCGATCATGTTAAAGCTAAAATAATTGTTTCTTCATTACAATGCACGCCAACAGCAAAAAAACAAAAAACAAAAAAACTGACGCTGTCTTGCTATCATGTATTAAACAGATATTTCTATATGGCTTCTCTCAACGTATTTTTAGCGTATCTCCATACGTGTAATGATTTTCGTCAGCCAGTGTCTTGCATCGCACGCAAATACAATTCGTTTATAAGCCTAATGAGTTTTCCTAGACCTGCCATATTCCCAATAAACACAAGGTCACAATCGTATTATTAAGAAAACGATCCAAACTTTTGGAAACGACATACTTCAGTCATTCCCAATGCATTCGTCGTCTGCCGCAGGCATCTCGAGACGTCTCGAGGACCGGAAGTCGTCGCAAATATTTAATGAGCAGACGATTCTCGGCAATCGTCTGTCGTGGTATGTGTGAGATCTAGGCTTCCTATATCTGTTCTTTTTAGACGCTTAAATCCCACGTCGTATTTTTTAACGATTGTTCTTTCGGGGTGAAATTTAATCCCATGTATTCGTCCATAGCAACGCCCCCAGCAACGGTTAGTTTGAAGCAGTGACGTCACACTTACGGCGTGAATTGGGTTCTGAATAAAATGAAGCGCACCAAAACATACAAAAAATAAAAAAGGTCCTGTCCCTATTTTCGGATGAACAATAGTTCTCTAGAGTAGGTGAAATGCTCAATCTGCTCATTTTTATTGTCATTTTTCTCTCAAGCATTAGAATGCAAGGTCACACTGCCTCCAGCATACCGGTATGCGGAGTTTTATGGGCATGATGGGCATGAATCGCGAGATAGTTCTCGTCTATCCGGTTGCCACACTTCTACTTCTATCATGGGATGACTTTATGTGCGCTTTGCTGAGGGTGAAGGCACCTGACCATTTTATTTTTGATTAATAATGCAATTACATGTAAAGGTAAAAGCCTGTTGAACAAGAATGACGAAAATAATCCCCGGAGAAGGGGAACAAAGGGCAAAAACAAATCTCCAAACACAGCTAGGTGACTGGTGCGCGACCGAAAAAATCCGCCTGGTTCTGATATCGAACCAGGGACCTGTCCATTTCCAGTGGAGCGCTCTACCAATTGAGCTAACCAGGAGTTAGACGTCAGTAGGAGCAAAGGAGTTTTATCAGCTGCCACCAGTCTAACACCAACACTAACACCGCACACCCTTTATCATAAACCATAAACAAGGCAGGAGTGCCGGGTGATGCGGAGGGTATGTGTGGCAAGCGTCATGCCACCAAGTTTCGGCAATGTGCCTTAGAGGTTACCCACAAGGTCCTCCTGTGTTGCGGTAGGGTTTATGTTGGCCAGACTGGGAGGTGCATGAATAATGTATCAGAGAACACTCCGCCGCCACCGGCCAATCCTCGTCCGGCCACTTGGCCGTACATTGTGATGGGTGTGAGTGCCAGGCCGAGTTCAATAGTATCATGATTGTGGAAAGATTTATAACAAAATTGGAACGCGAGAAACATGAGGCATTCATGATAAGGCCCATGGCACGACTGTGTGTCTCAGTGCTCCTTCTGTTGCCTTATCCGATAAGGAGCAGTCTTTTATTGGTCAAACCACGCTCACTCAACAGTGACGGCAGGCTATCCAGATGGTCAATGAAAGTCAATCATCTTTGCGCATGTGTGGTTTTATTCTTCTTCTTATAATGTTTCCTTCAGTAAAGTTCAGTTGCAAGTTACGCCTCGTTTGCAAGCTACGCCTCGTTTGGTCTACTTCTTTCTCTGTCCTTGTGTTTTTTGTTTTTATTTTTTGCGTATTTACCACCATGCACATGAATTACTTTATTAACTGAAACCATTTGAGACATGTGGCGACCTTTAAATTGCATTACGTGTCATGCTTTTAATAACATTCATTACACCGTTGACGTCACGTTTCGCGTATACGTTGTGGGTTCTTCGAAATTCTCGCGCGAGGTCATGTGGCAGTGACGTCATGATCCTATCGACCAATCAGGGTTCGCGTCACGCCACCGAGTCCGGCTTTTCTGCGACACGAGTTCTTCAACGCTGTCGCGTTAATAACAAAGCAAAATCGGAGGCTCTGTATTTCCTATGTCTTATGCGAAGAGTCAGTTCGTCCGCTTCTTCCGCAGGGGTTGCAGTGACGTTAGAACGTCAAGTTCTGATCGGCTTCAATTGAAAGGATAGTGGGTAGACCCGAAGGCAGCTAGCATTGACGTCTGCTCCCTATCCTCCCAGCAAGGTCACATTTTCGACGTCAAACCTGATAAAAAATATATATATTTTTAGAAAATCTAATTGTTTTTTGTTTTTTTCGGGAACTGCTGCATTTATTTCAATAAAAAAAAAACTATTTTCAGCAAACGCAATAAAATACTGTTTTCGTTCTTGCTGGCAAGATTTTGGCTGATTGCCAAAAGGCGTCACGAATTTTCCTACGCGCGTAACTATACTTCGTTTCAGCTGAAGTCTAAACACAGCCAATGCTACAAGCGCGACCTCCGGGCTTTCACTGTCCCCGCCAAGCGCGAGAGCTCGTGCACTGCAAGCACTGTTCAGTGCCACACGCTCGCTTTTGTAGCTTCGGCTGCTTCTGGACTTGAGCTCAAACGATTGTATAACTACACCTAAAAAGAAATGTGAAAATCACCTTTTGTGTAAATGCTCTCTCGCCTCCAAAAATATAGAATTAGCCCTTTCTCTCGTTCATATTTTTCTTTAGTTGTTTTTGTTTCTTTATTTTCATTTTCTAGTTGTGCAAATTGGAATAATTCGTGGGTTTGACTTTTTTCCGTTTCACCATTCTACCTTTATTTACTTATCTAGTAAGCTCCTTTTTTTTTTTTAGCTTGATCTTCACTGTCCAAGACTCCAAAAGAAAATAACATACCAAAACTAATATAGTGAAAACTCAAAATTCGTGGGCAAGAAAACAGCGGTTCTTTCGCTTTCTTTGGGGGGGGGGGGGGGGGGGGGGGGGGAGGGTGGAGTTGAGCACTGTCTATTGCGCTAGAGTCCCTAGCATGATTCATGGTTATAATATGGCTCGTCTCAGTGACCACATTTCATTTGCCTATTATTGAGTAAGAAACTCCATCAGAAGAAGTGCGCTAATGCAGTGGGGTTAATCGTGGGAGGCCTTGTAAATGGAACGCAGACCGCGGACGTTCAAAGGGCGCGGCTCCCATCCCTAATTATGTAGGTGAAACAAGCCACCAGACATTGCCTGAAATGTCTGCCGTGCACGCCAAATAAGACAGGCGACAAAAACAACACGCTCAGTTTACACGCTCAGTTTACGGGGTCAGTTTTTTCGTCGAGTAATGAATTAAAATCCTTCTTTTAAGCACCTATTTTGTTCGGGCACGTTCTTTACAGTTTTGCGAGGTGACCTCCGATACAGAACATCCTTGCAACAAGGATTGGTGTGTTGGCGTCAACCGGACGAACCCCGTTCAAAATAACCACACGCCTGGAGGTTACCTTTTTTTCTTTCAAAATGTGAGGTTAAATAAATATACAAATAAACATTGAATTTCCATATCTGAACTTTTATCACTGTATGCAATACTGAAATGACTCAAGCGATATTTCCACGTTTAAATTCACTCCAGTTCAAACTTAGAATTGTTACACTGATATAAAACTTTCACAACCCTTACACGCTTGTCCCTAAAGAAGAAGCGTATTTTTTTGATAGAACATGTAATGTATTACAAATCTTAACAATTTTTGATATTTTATACAAGAACATTGATTCGATACCGTCATTACCAAAAGTCATATTTGAAAACGTGTTTATTTTTCTAAGCACGTTTCAAGGAAACGACAGCCGATATAATTTCTTTCTAAATTCGGCACTGAAGTCACCCCCTGCTACGAACAAAGTTTTTAAAAATATATGTGTATTTAGTGTTACGTCATACGTGTCTGTTTACCGCGGGGAACCTGGCGAAGTCCAACGCCTGTCTACAGTACAAACCTAGACTGACCACGACGAGACGCGGTAATCGAGTTATTTTCCCCAGCCAAAGCCCCCATCAGGTTAAATGGGACGACGAAGTTGCCCCGATTGAGTGTTGCTCGTTCATTAAATTGAGTTTGCTCACGGGGGTGCACCGCTCCGGTGTTTCGAGGAGCTGACGTCAACACTCTGGTTTCGAGCTCGTCCAGCGTTTAATATTATTACATTAGGTCATCGTCTGTGTTGTTTTTTTCTCAACGTACGTTGTATTTGTAATTAAATAAATTCTTCAAAGCAGCAAAAAATATATATATATAAAGAATTTGGATAATTTTGGTTGGCATGGACGCCAGCGTCAACAATGGCTCTCTCCCAAGAAGCAATACACGCTGCCCAAGACGTGCGATAAGAATGACTACCGAACGTGATATTGCTACCTTCCTATCGCCGCTATCTTCCCGTAATACCTACTGCGTAGGTATTACGGGAAGATAGCGACGCCTGTTTATTTACCCCGATAAAGAGGTTCGGATGCATTAGGACGTATCGCATCTGTATGTTTGCCATCAACAACAAATCCTTGCGGGGTAGCGTACGGCATGACTCCGTACGACCCTCTTTGCTTTAAAAAGAAAACAAAAAGATATGCAGGCTGAAGCTTTAAACCTAAATAAAGGCATCGCTTTCGATATTTGTACAAAAATAAAACGTAATATCCCCCAGTGTGCCGTTGAAACAGGCCAGCGTCTCGATCTTGACACTTCGACAGAAGAAAAAAAAAACGCAAAAACAACAACTACAAGAACAAGTTGAATGGAAACAATCTCTGAATTTGGCGTAGTCTTGGCGGGAGGAGAAATGGAAGCCAGGGTATGTTCGAGAAAATGTTTTTTTGGGACGACTGAAGGCTTATACGCTCGCCAAATAAACACTCGCGCAAAATCAAATAGTCGAGCTATATGGGCTGTCTCGTCGTTGGCTTTGTTGACTCCGCACATAAAACCGGCGAAATCTTTTCTGCACCGTTCCACGAGAAGGCTTATGGCAGCGGTCGTTCAGATGTTTATGTGTAGAGCGTGCCATCCTGCGGTTCGCCAAAGTGGCAAGCGCAACGCTGTACTGTTTGATCACACAATGAACTGTTTCTTTCTGTAAGCAATATCGCGTTAGATATACCCCGTCCAGTGAAAGGAGGTGGGTCGGTTCCACTGTCGGCGAGTCAACGGGTCAGCCTGCCTATGTCGTCGCCGACGTATACCTTTTCCCTGCCTCTATCCACTTTTGGGCGTACGCGAGTTGGGCTTATTAAACATTTATTTGGAAGTCATTAACCGCGTCCAACGCTCATTCTGGAGTAAATGAACAACATAATGGCGGGGCACCGTCTTAACCGAATGCGAGTTTTTGCGCTCTCCATAACAACATGATATTTGTTGGAAAGCTAGTCGACGGGGATGGGCTTGGCAGTCCAGCCATCGATTTCCAGCAATTACCTTATTTACATTGTACCGTCATTTCGATTAATTAAGAAAATAATTCCGCACATTTCATACAGTTGGATGAAGGCTACACGAACCACTTTATGCTAGTTTCTTGATAATGGCATTACATTTTTGTGACATCTTTATGGCAATAATGTTTTTATGCGTGAGATTTCAAGATCCCTTTCACGGGCAATTAAAGTGACGCATTCTTTGCGGACACGCTTCAAGTATTTTTTTTTAAGCGTGTCTGCGTCATGCGTATGTACGCTCCGAACATGTCTACCGAAAGTTTTTTGTATGACCAACGTGACAAAACCGTCATACAAAGAAGAAACACGCCTCTGAGACAGCCCCGGCAGACTGTCTTTTGTATTACGTATACCATCAGTGTGACCCCGCTGCTTAGCAAAGACACCCAGCTTGGGCTTGCCCAACGCATGCAGCATGTGCGGGTACCGCCGGTGATTCAAAAAGTGAGCCACACATCACTTCAAGTCCAAAAACTCGGGTGGGACGCAACCCGATGCTTCGTGCGTCTCACCAGTCACCCCTGCAGTCACGAGTGCATGCGCCCCCCGCGCGCGAAGACGACGCCCGATGCCGGCGCAGGTGCGAGAGTCTTTTTTTCTCGAATCCCTTGCGGGCAATGAGCGCCGGTAAAGTTCAGCAGTACCCCCCCCCCCCCCCCCCCCCCCCTAAAGTCTGGCGTATACGCGGCAGCCAGGGGAAATCGATCGCGAATGAAAGCACCTACACTGTGCCTGTTTACTTTTTTTTTTTTTTTTTTTGCTTTCTTGTTTACGCTTTTGCTTTGAACGTTTAGTCCATCAAGGGGAAAAAACAAAACAAACGAGACCGCGGCGCGGCAATCACGGTATTGGGGCAAAGCACGCCATCTCCGATTTGCGCAAATGCGCGATGATTATTACCATCGCCACGCGGAAGAGTGGTACCGCCCGGTCCGTCGCGGTCTCTTTACGCATCGTACAGCGCTTGGTGGACGCCCTTAGACGACGGAACTAACTCGATTCTCGTTTCTTCGCGAGCCGGAGAAAGTTGGCGGGTCTCCTTGGCACAATGAAGCATGTTTATTATCTATTTCTCTCCTAGCGTGCACGTTTAGTTGGCTACAGTTTTTCTTGGTTTCAGGGGTTTCAGGACGCAGCAATTATACAGAAATATTTTAACGCGGACATGTTTCAAGTGCAGAAAAAAGCAAACAACAACTTTGATTTCTTGTAACCTTGTTTCTAACAGCCATTGTACCGAAGAGAGCATAGCCACTAAAGCAAGAACAACCACGATTTAATTCTCTCCGTCTTTCTTTTTCTGAAATGTTCTTGTTTTCAGCACCGGTCTATCAGTCCAATCTTTAGCTTTTTTGCTGAATCAAGAATCAGGCGCTAGTCGTTTGAACGAGCCGATGTCAGAACCGAAACACCCCGTTTTGCAGTGCGAGGTATATCCACCGCGTATGATTGAAGCGAATTTCTACAAAACCTCCCCGAAATTCGGTGCCGCTTCGAGCCGCGAAGAATGCGCCGAGCGCGTGCAGCTACTCCCAAAGAACCAAAATTGGCTAAACTTACGGCGAATTACAAAAATCACAGACAGAGCTTCTCTTCTTTCGTTCTTTTCGAGTGCGTAACAACATCCGTATAGTTCTCGCTGACGCGCTTGTACCTGGAATAATGTCGGCGGTGCTGCCAGAAAAAAAAAACAAAAAAACTAGTACACGAACGGTAGAGTGACTCACCTGAGCTGAGGAAGAGCAGCGCTCTCGGCGCGGATCGCAGCAACAACGCCATGTTCCGCGGACGACGGTCGCGCACTGGGAACCTCGGGCCCGGCCGGGGCGCGCTGCGCGAGCGAACCCCCGGCGTTCTCAGCAGACGGCGCGGCCGTCGCGAGCGCCGCCGATCCCGGGCCCGAAAGATATCGACCGTGGGCCCTGGGGCGGCATGGGGAGAGAGCCGCTACGTCAAAAGCCGGCGGTACCCACCCGCACACGCACACACACACAGAGAACTCCGAAAGAACAAAGGCAAACTGGGTATCCGGGTCGGCCGGAGCTGTCACCTACTTTTGCACGGAACGGCCGGGTGAACCAGTGCCACGGTCATGGCCTGCCCCCCTCCGATGCGAGCAAGCGGCAATGTCCGCGGGCATTCGAACTCGTCACGGATGCTTGTCTGCTCCTTTTCAAATCACCCGCTATTATATTTAAAGCAATGGACCTTTTTCGTAAATATGTTGCACCCCCACCGTCTGCTTGACGGATTGTGAAGTTTCGTTGGTTGAACAACTTTTGTTATCAGAACGCAGAGAAGTCAAAAGAAAAACTTAACGGAGTACGTGATGACCTTGATCTGTGTCCGTTTTAGTTTTGTGTGTTCTGAGCTCGCAATAGTAAGAACGAAAGGAATAGTGCTGCTTCCAGGATATATGTACGAAGCGTCAAAGTCTGTTTGAACGAAACATCGGAACAGCTCCACAATTCCTATCACCGCGCAGTGCAATACGGGATAGCCGCGAGGTCTCCTGGGATTTTCTGGAAAGGCCTATGTGAGGCTTTTAGTAGACCGTACGCTAGAGCTTCGCGTTGCTAGCGAGGGCTCGCGTTATCACTTCAAAGCATGCATTGAGCACGCGCCCGTATACACCAACTCATGTTTACAAACAAACCGGAGCGCCCGGAGCGCCCCTAGCGGACGCCACCGGCGCCGCGCATGCGCGATGGGGGTGTGGGCAAAAAGCTCGCCGTCGCCCATAAACAAACCATTGAAATGCGATGTTGTCGGCGCCGGTGTGAGTCCCCGCGCTCTTTTTCGCGTTGGAACTGTTGATTCTACGTCCTCCTAACGATGTCTGACTACTTGAGCAGCGTCAGCGAAATTAACGAGGCTCGTTACACCGCAAAACTTCGCGTGAATAATCTGGCATGCGGCGATTCATTCCGCGTGGACGCCGCAGAACGTACGCTAAAGCCTGATTCACATGATGAGATTTCGCTCGCTATTTTCAGTAGCGACGTCGCTCGGACTGCAAAAGCATGAACCGTAGCTGAGATGGTCGACGTCGATACTGAAAATCGCAAGCAGAATCTAACCACGTGAATCAGGCATAACAAGTCGGTGATGGCCACTGGTAACAATGATCAACATCTCCTTGTATCTACTGTTTACGTCGAGCCTGCTTACCAACCTTCAAACTTAAGTCTTTTAAGGCCCGCACCTAATTCTTATCGCAAGTACCGGGCCCACGTTTGGTCTACGGGCCGGTGTCCTCTAAAAGAGCAGACGACAAGCAGAAACGTTTGAAAGAGCAGACGACAGTTCGAACGATCAGGCGACCGTTTGAACTTGAAGACGCACTAAACGCAGTCCGCAGGTGGTCCGTACAACTTGACGGTTTTCCGGCGTTCATTTTGGAACCAAACAAATAAATTTGATGGCCAGTAGTATCCGTGAATTTAACCCAAAATGCTTCCCGCCCAAGCAATCATTGTCCGACGGCGTCTGGTTTTCCCTTTTCACGGCACATATCCGCGTTCTGGGACGAACCGAGCGCATGAAAACTGACCTTCAAACCTTTCTCGACTCTCTTGGTACAGCCCAGTCGCAGCATTTTGACGACAAGGCAGGTTTTTGTCTGGTTCCTTTCAAAACAACGCAGGAATACACGTCTCAAATGGGCACTTCCGCCCACAGCCCCAGACCGGAAGTGCGTCCGACGCGCCACCACCGCGCCGTGACGTAACAGAGATGAGTTGGTGCCGTATAGGTCATTAATCCTCAGCGTCCGATCTACTAAAACTCTGTGCGGGAAGTTAGCCATCCCGGATGGGCCTGGTGTCTCTGCTGTAGATGAGAAATTTAGCCAGTGAGTAGCACTTGCGCCTTGGGCTTTTAACGTGCATCCCACAGTAGTGATGCGCGATACCCCACTTGTGCGATGCACAAGCAGATCGAAATGGGCAGGGGTGTGGATTGAATCACGGATCCCTATACTCTGTTCAATACTTAGCGTAGAACGCTGTCAAAGCTGGTGGCGCGAGCAGGGGTTTGATTATGGTAGCAATAAGGGGAGGTGTACCAAACAGGAAATCTATAGCATGCCACTTGTTCATGACGCCGGTGGTACCGGGACACTGCGCCTGGTGTCATCGGGCGGCGTACAATGGCACAACGAGTAGAAGTGCGTCCTGCATGAGCACGCGTAGTACGAGACGCTCTTGTGCCCTACGCGCTAGCGCACAACACTTGAAACTAGGGTGCCTTCATGTGCGCTTTGCTTAGGGTGGAGACATCTGGCCATTTTGTCTCACACTTTTATTTTTATTTTTTGTACAGAAGCGCGTGAAAGAGCGTGTCCCCGCACGCGCTCGTGGCGCTGACTGTGCTACGGCGACATTTTGTTTTCGTCGATTTCTTTGTATTTTACCCATGAGCGCGTGCTGTCGGCATCGGGTACTACAAAGGGTGGCATCACCCTAAACAGAAGGACATTGAGGCGCCCTACTTGAAACGCTTCACACCTCGCCCCTTCGAGCAGAAATGCACCGGTATCTAAAGACCCTCTATCCTGGGAGAAGTGGCGCCATTTATTGCTGTAGAAACGCTCGAGGAACTTGCCGCGCGCCAGTTCTGGGATATTCATGGCGTCTGAAATTTAGCTTAGTGCTACATGTGTACTAGAATATTCTAGTACATTGTATCAGTGCTGCGCCGTGCCGCCATGATCTTCCCAAGGGCTGCACGTTGCACGTGCCTCGTGCATCGACGAACCTTGCGCTACTTTTGAAACATGAAGGGGCTTTACCGGTATCCTGGCTACAGCGACATTTTTTTTTTTTTTCTGTCATGAATAGGGATGTCGCGAACCACCCTAGGTTCGATTTCGAAAGCTTTCGATATTTGCGAAGCGAACTGAGGTTCGATTTCGAAAAATTTCGATATTTTCGTACCGACCGAGGTTCGATTTCGAAAAATTCGCAACTTTTGTCCACAGCGGAGTTTCGAATTCGAAAATTTCGAAGCTTTCACGGTCTCTAAAATTTCGAATTCGAATATTTCGAATATTTCTTACTTCAGGTTCGATAAATTCGAAGATTTCGAAATTCTTTGTAAAAAAAATTCGAAAACTTCGAACGCTTCGAATTTTTATAGACATAAAGTTCGAACAATTCGAAGATTTCGAATTTCTTTTGGCATAAAGTTCGAAAAGTTCGAAAGTTTCGATTCTCTTTTAACGCTACATTCAAAAAAAAAAAAAAAAAAAAACTTTGAAGATTTTGAATTTTTTTTAATCCAAGTTTTCAAAGTTTGAAGTCCGATTTTCAAGTTTTTCTACAGTTTCAGTTTCAAATAACGTTTTCACGACTCACTTGTTTTCACAAAATCAAGTTTAGAAAAGTTAGGGTGTGATATCTAGATTCTGCGAAGTTGGTAAGGCAATTAAATGAGACGACGAGTGTCCCGGACGTGCTAGAATATTTGCCAGTGCAGAATTGTGACCGCCAGCCCCCGGGGGGGGGGGGGGGGGGGGGGGGGTCTTTATCACGCAGTAGTGATTGCACGAACACACTGTTTTACGAGACTCATCCAGTTCGAAACGGCCAGGGGCGAGCAGGAGGTTGAGGCTCAGAGAAACCTTGAAGCGACCTGGCAAACTAGCTCGCCACCCCTTGCACGCTGGTAGTAATCCGATCCGGTGAAGTTTATAATTGTACTGGAGGTTTATTTTCTGGCACGGAGGAATCGCCTCCCAAAAAGCACAAAAGCCGACACAACTCGAGGTCGAGGAGCGTTCTACCATACAAGTGGCGTCGGAAGAGGAAAAACGGGGGGAAAGAGGGTAGCGGGGGGGGGGGGGGGGGGGGGGGGGGGGCTTCAGCCTCCTTCTCTCCCTTGGAGGTATTTCGGACTGTTAAAGAAGAGGGCGTGGTCGAGCTTATTTTAATCTGAAATTATTTATGCATATGTATAGCTACTGTCGCTCTTCACTGCATAAAAGTTGCGTAGATGGTCATTGTTAGAAACTCGTTGTCAGAAGGCACTGCTCGTCACATGCTTAGTGGTTCGGAAGTTCAAAGCTGTCTTTTCGACCTAAACACCTGTGCCGATAGTAACAAAAGAAAAAAAAAAAAAAAGAATAAATGCGGGACTAAAAAGCAGGAGAAAAAAAAATCTATCAAGAATTCGTCGGAAGTGTTCTATTCTTGCATATTCAGAGGTTCAGAACTTCGAAACAAGTTTCTTTTACCAAAATGTGTACAGGCTAAAAGAAACACGTCCCAGGAACGTAAAGCGAAAAAAAAAAAAAGTTTTCTTTTAATGACGTGCTGAACTTGAACACTACTAGAAATCTTCTGCCATGAGTTAATTTATTCCTTAACGTGAAAAAACAATAAATATATTATTTTGTATTCTGCAGATGGCAATGATATGTACTGTCTGTGGTGTTAATTTAAATGCGATACCTCAAACAACTTAGACGAAAATAAATATCAAGTTTAGGTCATAATTGCATGCAGATACATGTTTGGACATTTCTTCGAAACTCACGTTGAATAACATTAATCACATCTTAAGACGGCACTTGCCTACGCTATACATAATCATTCTTAAAAAAAAAGTATAACATATCTACCATAAATAGCTCCGGCTGCAGCGTGCTTCAAATCTGGCACAAACGATAATCGTCAAAAACCCGTCGTCCGTCCTCGCCCCTTCGGGGATTTATTTCTTCAAACCTAAGCATACCAGAACATTGAAATAAATGACATTGTCTTTCGTAAGGAACGCAGCACCGCGTGTAAAAGTTCCAGAAAACAAATTACGAATGTACCCCACTACTTGAAATCAAATGAAACCGTCCGCCGGTCTTTCGAAGTTCGACGAACGTCGAACTTTTACCCTATAAGTTCGAAGTTCGTCGAACTTCTGACTTTTCAGAATTCGAAAGTTCGAAACTTTTCGAATTTTCTTGATAAATAAGTTCGAAAGTTCGAAATTTATCGAATGTTTTGGTCAGTCAAGTTCGAAAGTTCGACAAGCATCGAACCTTGCAGCGCAATAAGTTCGAAAGTTCGAAAAAGATCGAATTTTTTAGCGTAATAAGTTCGACGGTTCGAAAAGCGTCGAACTTCTTAGCTCAACAAGTTCGAAAATTCGACCTCCGTCGAATTTTACGATATAGACAATTCGAAAAATCGAAATCTTTCGAACCTTTCGAACCGCTTGATTCGATCATCGAAACTTCGATTCGAAAAAAGTTCGCGGCATCCCTAGTCATGAAGCGGCGGCACGTGGAATAACCCAAGAACGCGGAGCGCTCGGTACACTTACCCTTATAGCTACCATAGCTTGACCTCGCAGGTAATTTGCACGCGTTCTCGCGCAAACAAAACCATAGATGGATGCGCGCGCTCGCTCCAGTAGCTTTCACCTTTTCCACAAGAGTGCAGCCATCTTGAATGTTGTCCCTTCTGGTATGCGGTAAAACATCGTTTTGATCTCTTTACGCCTCTGGAGGTGTTTACGAAAAATGCGTGATTGTCACCCATTGTTGTCTTGCTTCACTCATATTTGTCCGTATATTGCAAGTCTAAATGTCTTATTATTTTTTCGTCCCGCATACCAAATATGGAACCCACATGATTCAGAACGACAGGAAGCAGAAAATGTCTATAGACGTTTCCAAGAAAGAACGTGTGGCCGGTGCCATCTTGGGTATTCATGCGTATGGGGCGTGCTTTGCTCACTTTCTGAAACGGTGAACACGCACGTGCTCGGTTGTGAAGATCGCACGCTGGACTCTGATTTTGTAAACATTGGAAAGGTCTATGTCATACTTTGTCTCGCCTTAGCATGGACAAACTGCGAAGGCTGTGCAAGCGCGAGCGGCTAGCCATACTGCCTTGACTGGAGTACTCGCTGCACGAGCGCTCGTGCAGGTGCCGGGGCTTCATCCAAAGAAACTAGCTCGCACTTTTAGCATGCGCGGCCAACAACAACAGTTCATGCTAAGGTGAGACAAAGTATAAGTACGAGCTTTCGCTACACGTGCTCCGAACTGCGGTACGCTAACAAACTGGGCTATCGATTCCCCTGCTGTTGTCCGCGAAGCGTCAAAAAGGACGAGGAAATGCCGCGCGAAACGGAGGGAAGGACTCGTCACTGTCGACGTCGTCGCTGTCGTTGGGGCTTCGGTGGAGTTTGTGGAAGACGGGAAAGCTCCCGATGCCGACGTAAGCAGTACGTGACAATCCGGGAAAATGTGGTGCTTCTATTCGGGTCACGGAAGCGGCTCAGAATGGTGCTTGGGAATGATTTGCCGCAAAGAGGTCTGACCGCTGGACGTTGACGAGTTGCTGCTGTTGCTGTGAGGAAACTTTCGCATCTGCAAGAGCAGCACCGGCAAAGGTTTGACAGGCTACACCACTTTGAGATGTCGCTGTGCGCATTCGCCTAAACGCAACATCTGACGCTTCCCCCTCAGGTCCGTATTTGCCTATGCGGGACCACGGCCTTCGAGGTTCTTGGCCCGCAGATGCCTCCTCCGGCCCTTCCAACGCTCGTTTGCCCAGCAGGAGAAGCGTCTTGCGCAGCTTCTCCAGAGCTCCGCAAGGCGGTGCGGATACAGAGAAAGCATCAGCATCCCAAATGCGCGAGCGCGTTGAGACGCGACTCAAGTGACGCTCAGTTCTTGCGCTGGCTCAGGCTAAAGTCACTGTTTTGTTGTTTCATGCTTCACTGTTTGTTGTTTCATGTTGTTGTTGTTTCATGTTT
Organism: Ixodes scapularis; assembly: GCF_016920785.2. Lineage (NCBI taxonomy): Eukaryota > Metazoa > Arthropoda > Arachnida > Ixodida > Ixodidae > Ixodes > Ixodes scapularis. Next base: position 37,749,357 of record NW_024609835.1, on the reverse strand, counting down.
CACTGTTTTGTTGTTTCATGTTTTAAAAGTAGCCCAAGGTGCGTCGATGCACGAGGGATGTGAAACGTGCTGCCCTTGGGAAGATCACGGCGGCACAGCGCAGCTTTGATAGAGTGTGCTAGAAAGTACGAGAGGGGACGAGCCAGCTACAGGCTCCACTTATACTTACAGTTGCACCTCCAAATGTGGAAAGCGATCAGGGGAAACCAAGCCACTTCGATCGCAGCGCCACCTTCGTTGCGTGCGATCGAGTAACGACACAGGTCAAGGTCAAATGGGCAATATAGCCCCTTAGAAGCTATATTGTATTTTGTTTGTGATGTTGACGTCAGAGGCAACGTCGAAGCACCACGAAAGAACGACGTGACGTTACGACGACGCCACGACGTCATCGTCGACTATACGACGTTAGGCGACGCCGAGATGCTGTCGTAAGGCCGTTTTGACATCCCGTCGTGTCGAGGTCGTGACATCGCGTTGAGGGCAACGCCGTTACGCGACATCAAGTCGCCGTTGCAACGCTGTCATGACATCGCGCGCCGCGTCGAGGACGACGTGGACATGGTCGTCGATGCCGACGTTGACGTCGACGCCCCACGCAACGTCGAACATCGCTATGACGTCAAGTTAACGTCGTTGTGACGTCATCATTAACGTCAACGTCACAACGAAGCCTTGACGGTGTGTAACGTCCTCGCTTTCGTCAGCATCAACGTTAACGCGCAGTCACGACGAAGTCTTGACGTCGTGCAACGTCGTCTACGATGACGTCAATGTCAACGTCCTGAAGTTGTCGGGACGTCTACGTAACGTCGAGTGGCGTCATGTCGACAACGACGTAAACGAACTAACACCATGCGTCATTATGACGTCGCATTGACAATGACACCGTCATCTTGACGTCCCGTGACGTTGTCGTCGTCGACATCAACGTCAACGTTGACATCGTCCTCATTGTCAACGCAATATGACGTCAGAACGCAGTTTTGATGTCGTGTAACGTACGTTGTTAACCTAAATGACGACGTTGACGTCATGGCGTCTTCCTGATGTCGCATGGCGTTGTGACGACATGTCAGGTCGCGGTGGCTTTATGTACGTGACGACTGAAGTCTAGGTTGTATAAAAAATATAGTCCGGCGTTCTATCGTTTCTATGACCTTGACTAGTGTGCCGGTCGAGCTTGGCTTGGGAACGAAACGCGTTTTTCATAAAAAAACGGCTAATCCAAACCACTTCGCTCGCAGCGCCCGAGAAGGCGCTACGAGCGAAGTGGTTTGGATTAGCCGGTTTTTTCCACATGCGGAGATACCAAAATAGCACTCCGGTGGCCCCTCACTCGTCCCTCTTAGTACACTATAGCATTGACCACTGATCTCAATGACAATTGCTTTATCGCGCTTGCCGCTCCCGCAAGTGAAGCCACCGGACCCAACCCCGCTGGGATACGATTTCCCGTTTTGCTAGCCTTTTGCTGCGGTTTTCTAGCGTGCTGTAGACACGTTTTCTACTCGTTCGTCGTCATTCGCCGAGGAAGTTTTTGAGACTCTGTGTATTGTTGAGACTTGCCGTCGTGAACATGTGGAAAATTTTCCGAAAGCGCTGTGTCGCAGAAAAAAGGCACAACTCGTCGAAAGCAAGGGTCTGGCGGCGTGTTCAAAGCTTCCTTGGCACGCCAAAGTGCCGTGTCTCTGTGCCTTCGCGCGCTTGGATACCGATCAAGAATCGACGCCGTGTGGATGTGTTTTACGAGTGCAATGTGCGTGAAGCCGTATCAAAAGGTACAACTCGTCGAAAACAAGCGTCGCCGGTGTCGCGGCGTGATCAAAGCTTCCTTGGCACGCCGAGTGGTGCATCTTTGTGCCTTCGCACGCTTGGATACCGGTCAAGTATTTACGCCGCGCCAAAGTTCTGAACGTGTGTCGCGCGTAGATGCCTTTAGATTATTTATATATATCGGCCACGGAGTTCTGGACCGTCCAGCTGTTCCGGTGAGTTGCTATCAATAAAAGGGGGAGATCCGTACGTGTTCTTATGTACTATATTAACCATGGCTATGTCCCAAATCTACTCTAATAGATTCCGTGAGAGCACGAATAGGGCAACGTTGTGGAGCCAGGGGGGTTTTCGAAAGCAAAGGTACAAGACGGCGAGAATGAAAATTTTTGAAGCGCGGCCGATATGGTCGTGTGCAATCTGTTGACCTACTACAATTAGGCGAGCCGCGCTCAAACGTCAAGTGCAATTAAGTAGGTTGATAATAAGCCAGCACTGATCAGTGTTGAGGAGCTGTTGTGCACGGTATTGTGTAAATCGTCTAAGGACGAAAAAAAGACGTACCTTCCCCCATCTTCCGTCGCTAGTGGACGCTGGATTAAGCTCGTTCCTAAACCGCGAGGGGAAAAGACGCTGATCCAGAGGCACGAACAGCTTCACGCACATTGCACTCGCTAAACACATACACACGGCGTCGGTTCTTCGTCGGTATCCAAGCGTGCGAAGGCACAGAGACACGGCACTTCGGCGTGCCAAGGAAGCTTTGAACACGCCGCCAGCCCTTCCTTTCGACGCGTTGTGCCTTTTTCCTGCGACACTGCACTTTCGTAAAATTTTCCACGTGTTCACAACGGCAAGTCTCAACAATACACAGAGTCTTCAAAAAACTACTTCGTCGAATGACGACGAACGAGTAGAAAACGTGTCTACAGCACGCTGGAAAACCGCAGCAAAGGCTAGCAAAAACGGCAAATCGTATCCCAAGCGAGTGAAGTCCGGTGGCTTCACTCGCGCTGCAGCGAACAAGCGGGGAAGCGCGATCCAGCAATTGTCATAGAGATCAGTGGCATTGACCTTGATTTCAGACGCCATACTCTTCCCAGAAGCGGCGCGCGGCACGTGTTTCGAGAATTTCCGCATCAATCAATGGCGCCACTTTTCCCATGACAAAGGGGCTTTATGAATCCAGAGCCGTGTATAGAGAGATTTCGGTCAATGGGAGGCGTGGGCAGAGCCAGGGCGTGTACCGCACGCAGAAAGAGGCCTTGAGAATGCTTTCTTGGCCAACCAGAAGGTGAAAATAATCCTCTAGCGGTTGTAGTGAGAAACAGTTTTATTCATAGGTATATGTTGGTATATGGTTTATTGAGTGCGTAAGAGTGAAATGTAGTAATTCTTTATGGTCGAAAATAGGGTGCACGTGATGTTTCGATTATGATCCTGCAGAAAGATTTAGTAAACGAACGTGCCGCTCAACTCTCTGTTGCTCGGACAGAGTGTAACCGCTCGGAGGGCAGATTCCCGGCCCTCGGCGCTTGGCATACGATTATGTCGATCATTCTAATAGTCGCACTCTTCCACCATGATTTTGGGTGACAGTGATTGAAACATCACGTGCATCATATTTTCAGTCACCGAGAGTTACTCCGACGCACTTTTTAAGTTTGTTTCTCGCGACCACCGCCAGGGTATTGTTTCCAGCTTCTGGTTGACCAGATTCGAATTTGTGAAGGCGCCTTGGAACACGACTAGCCTGCTTTCGACCAATGGCACCTCCTCATTTGTTTCCTCTTAGCGGCGAGATGTTTCGGTGGCGCCCTCTTACGGTTACCTTTTGTGACGTCATTACCTTGTGAACAACAAGTTCGATGGTGTTTGTAATGGGCATGGTGGAAACCTGAAATCATAGCGCTCTCAAAGCAGCACTGCCAACACCGTCAAAATTGAAGTTCTTACATTCCTCCTATTTCCGTCGATGAGACGTCCTTTGCTGACGTCGTAGTCAGCATTCGGCCAATTGTGGTGGGCCCACCACAGCGACGCTTTCGATCGCTCACGTCGCCAATACTGCCCAGCGAATGGCCAAACTCCCTACATGCACGGCTCTGTATGGATCCTGGGACAGTCGCGTCATTACCTTCCCGACCTGCTAGCCGGACACAAACAGATACTGACATACAGACTAGCAAAACCTCCTAAGGGGTATTCACACGAGGGAGAAATCCCGGGGATATCTCCATGGCATGCACGCGCATCCTGCGACGAAAACGTCAGGCTTTGCGATGTGCAAAAGCCTCGCGTTTTCGTCTCGTGATGTGCGCGCGACGGGGAGAAATCCCCGGGATTTCCGTGTGAATACCCGTTAAAAGGCATGTCTACGTTGCCATTAAAATCGCCATCTCGGTTCATTCAAATATTTGAAGTTTTGAGAGGGTTGTTCTAAACCAGTAGCGCCAAGACCACCATGGAGCATCGTCGTACTGGAAGCGTTCCTGGCCATTGAAAGCGTCTTTGGCACTGTGTAAGCATTCAACTTATCAAACATGCCCATCTCCACGGATCTCTTGTTCTTTTTGCGTATTCCAGACAGTAAAATTATTTTTCAGTGCCTCCAAGCATCGACACAGCAAGTGGTGGTGGTACGGAGATGTATGATTGCTTCGCTGGTGTGCGAATAGCAAAATCTCGGTATATAAGAGACGTCTCCATAAAGCTATTCGTCACAAGTGAATTTAGATCGGCTCCCCGAAAATGGAGAAGTGAAGGAGAAGTTGCTCATTTCACGGACAAGATGGCGACCATACGAGGAGCTTGGCCCTACTTTCCCAGGATGCAGTAACTTTAGCTCAGGCAGGTCTTTCTTTCCCCCGGGCTTTGCTGTAGTTGCTATGGTCGGCATTCACGATTTTCCAGAGATTTTCCAGACGTTCACTATGACCAGAATCTTGCGCGTAAACAGTTTGATTATCTGCACCTGATCCGCAACCGCACACTTTCTATACTCACCCAAACCGCATCCCCGAAATTGGAAATTGCATCCGGCCCACAATCCGCGCATTCTGTTACACTATTGAATCAAACGTAAATAAATCAACAAAAAAGTATGGATAATACTTTATACGCCGTTTGCTTATTTTTGTACACGAACTCTTCGAGTCAGAGTATGATGAATGTCATTTTATCGTAGTTTGTTTGATCTTATTTGTATTATAAGCGATCATCCTTCCAGAGGCACTTCGCGTCGTTGTAGAGATCATCGCAGTCTTGAAATCGTCTCCTGGGCGCTGCGCGTGCTGCCCACAAGATGCGCTCACCTCAAAAAAAAAAAAAAAAACATTTTTATTAGTTTTTTTTGTAACGCTTATTTCAAGAAGACGCGTATTTTCTAAATACGAAACCTTATAATAGGCAGACTAACGACAATGTGATATTTTATTTACGTCGAAAAGGACGAAGAGAGCAGAAAGAAAGCCCTGCTACAAAGTCGAAGATGACTTCCAGCGACTTGCACAGGCCTACTTAAAAAAGTTGGTGCACGCCACGCGGGCATGCGCCGACTTTCTTGCGACCTTCTTGCGATGTGTCAGGCGGTCTGAGCAACGCAAATTAATTAGCTCTATTTTCTAATACTATCTTGTGCCCAAAACCTCCAATAAAAAAGTTCCAGGGGGTGTTGAAAAACATTAAATAAAAGAAACTTAAAACTGCTTACGTGTAGGAATGCGAAAGCATTCCTATACGCAGCGCACCACGTGGTCCTTTTTCACTGGGCGCTCCGGCGGTGACATCACTCTCCCCCACTGCGCAGGTGCGGCACCCCCGCCGGCTCCACGGCTTCCGTGACGATGTATCTGCGTTGCTGCGCTTTTCTTTGTGTTTTATTTTTGAGGCACGTCCGCTTTGACTTTGAGCGCCCCGCCGGCTTCCGTGCCGAAGCATCTCCGTCGCTGTGCATTTGCCCAATGGGACTTTAGGTGCGACTTCGCTCAGCCAATGGGAACTTCAGGTGCCATTTTTCGCTCCTACAGATAAGGCTAGCTTCGCTCGATGAGACAGTTATTGCTTTCGTATTAAAACATTAAATCCTGCCGTTTTGATCCAGGTAGCCTTTGTATGTCTCATTCGGGCGAGATGAAGAAAACGAATCCTCATAACTACCCACTAGCGAACTGCCAATTTATATAGTCTCTAATCACGTAAAAAAAAAATCGTTTTTCTAGTTGTTGCATTTGTTAATTCGGGGTGACACTGCTCATACATCAGAAAGACAGTCTGCAAACACGATTCACCTCAATATCTGTGGTTCGAATGCCGCGTGCCAAGTTTCCTCCTTGAACTAATTTCCATGGGGCATTCGAAGCACGGATCTCGCGGTGACTCGCGTTCGAATCTCTATATGCAGACTGTATTTTGTATGATGTATAAGCAGTGTGACCCCGACTTTACCGCTCATTCACACTGGAAGCGGATCCGCGTTCGCAAAGCGGTTGTTAAAGGAGCTGTGCAACGATATTCAATTGGAATGTATCTCTCTATACACGAGCTTACTGGCACACCTGGGACTCAAGGATACTCACACGCAACGCCATTGGCCAAGAAACTCCTTTGTTGCGGTGTAATTTCAAGGACAAAAGCGATCCTTTTCATTCAATCTCTCCTTTGCAAAATTTGATGACGTAACTCGGGGGTCCCAGTACACCCAAGTGACGATATTTGAATGCGGTTCATAGATTGGACCCGAGCATTGCGTGGGCACTCGACTTGGGCTCGTGACAATTGCTAGCTCGAGAAGCATTCGGGTTTTGACCCGTGTCCAATCGCTGCAACGACGACAACAGCCGAGCCATAACAATGCCTGGAACTCAGCGCGTGTCCTGCGCTTTGCCAACCCCAGCGCGTGGCTATGATCAACACTGGCGGCATATAATCGGCTCCAGATCACGTGGCCGCTTGTTCTGGCTGCGAGTTGAGGGGGTGAACGCTGCTCGTTTTTCTTAAATTTTTTTCTGGAACTTCTATTGCGTGGGGTTAAAAACGAACGCGTGTTTTATAGGTCATTAACGTTAGGGATCCGTTTTAAGCGGTATTTGCGCAAAGTACAAATATTGTTGCATTGGTCCTTTAAAGGACCGGTGCAACGATATTCAATTGGAATGTTTTTCACTTGACACGAGCTTACTGGCACACCTGGGACTCAGGGATACTCACACGCAACGCCACTGGCCAAGAAACTCCTTTGTTGCGGTGTAATTTCAAGGACAAAAGCGATCATTTTCATTCAATCTCTCCTTTGCAAAATTTGATGACGTAACGTGGGGATCGCAGTGCACCCAAGTGACGATATTTGAATGCGGTTCATAGATTGGACCCGAGCATTGCGTGGGCACTCGACTTGGGCTCATGATAATTGCTAGCTCGAGAAGCATTCGGGTAGTGACCCGTGTCCAATCGCTGCAACGACGACAAAAGCCGAGCCATAACAATGTCTGGAACTCAGCGCGTGTCCTGCGCTTTGCCAACCCCAGCGCGCGGCTATGACCAACACTGGCGGCATATAATCGGCTCCAGATCACGTGGCCGCTTGTTCTGGCTGCGAGTTGAGGGGGTGAACGCTGCTCGTTTTTCTTTGATTTTTTTCTGGGACTTCTATTGCGTGGGGTGAAAAACGAACGCGTGTTTCATAGGTCATTAACATTAGGGATCCGTTTTAAGCGGTATTTGCGCAAAGTACAAAAATTGTTGCATCGGTCCTTTAACGCGGTTGTATAAAGATCCAGTGCAATTGCACGCGCACTTGATGTCATCGAGTGCGCGTGCAATTGTACTGGATCTTTATACAACAGCGTTCGCAACCGCTTTGCGAACGCGGATCCGCTTCCAGCGTGAAGGAGCGGTTAGCCTTGTCTCATGGCTAACAAAGGTGCATGGGAAGAAACGACGTCCCACCGGCATCTAACGCTATCCTTGAAATCATATGCAGCTCTAAGCTGTTTGTGAGTCCATCGGTGTCTTCCTTTTATACTTCTTTGTAAATTTCACTTTTTTTTTTGTGAGGATTTGTTTGTTAACGAAGCGTCAAAGCAACACCATTCCGTTTCTACAGTTCCACGAGCTGTCGAATTTCCTTTTGCTCCTGCCGTCTCTCGCTGTCGTGCAAATGCCGATGTGGCAATACCAAACTTTTGTCGCTTGCGAAACGGCGAAAAGAGTGACACGCGAAACACCCTCTCTTCTCTGTTGTCGACGTTTGTATTTTCCACGTGTTATAATAGCTGTTTGCTCGCGATGTCGGCAGCAAATCTCGGGTAGCTTGTGCGTTCAACGGATTTTGAAACCTATAACGCCCCAGCCTGTGACAGAAATGTGCTACCCTCTTTGTCTTTTTTTTTTTTTTTTTGTCTTCAAGATTGGAGGAAAGGCTTGCAGTTGCGCAAACATGGAAACAAAGATACAAACAATAGTCATTTCAGTCGCACGTGAGCGCGATTTATCGAAGAGAACGAACGCTTTCGGCGTATACTCGGCGTCAACTATGTTGTACTATACGTTCTGAAGGACGATAGCTTCGGCAGGAGCTCCAACCCTGTTTTACGCCGCGTACGGTGACAAGCGTGACCCTTAGAGAATTCCCATGTAGAATGCCTTATGATTTTAAAGGAGAAACCAGCGAACTATATTCGTATAGCTATAAAGTTATACATTCCCTCTTCATCGTGAGCTGCAACGCTCAATATGAATTTTTTGTTATGCCTGTGCAACCACTAGAGCCGCTAAATGAGCTGCGCTTAAAGTATCGGCACTCTGTTCCCCGACATTGTTGTGGGCGCCGCCATTTTGGTTTGTATGCAGAGCAGACGCAACTGCCGATCGTTATGATTCAAAAGTGCGACTTCTCAGCGTTAGATTCGGTGTTAGGAAGGTCATGGAATATTACTTTGCTCTGTCGCGAATTGTTTAAACATTTGTGGAAGGACGAAAGAGCGTTTTCTGTAATTTCAGATAAAGCTTCAGATAACTGGCATCCATGATTTTAAGACACAACATGGCCAAGCGTCGTTACTCTGAAGCGTAGCTTATTTGATGGCACTAGCACCCACCAGCTTCATCATCTTTCGATACATCAATGAGTTGAAATACTGGGTCGCTAAACTCGTCAACAAAAATATTTTTTGTGTTATGACATAGTGGGGGGAGGAGCCGAAAGATTGCTGCGAAGTTTTCTTTTCTCACAAACCCGCGGATCCGTCTGTCTTCGTGACGTTTTTCGTTGAGGGGACGAAAAATCCCTACACCTCCCTAGGCACCGAACAAGAGCAGCACTAGAGAGCGCGCGGAGACGAGCGTGGCTCATACGTGTGACGTCACAACAAATATTATCAGCTGCGACCGTCATGTTTGATGGTCTCTAAAAAGCACGATGGATGCTTGAGAATTGCATTTTAAAATCAACACCGTCGAAGTTGATAGTCTGGTATCGTTCTTATTTCCGCCGATAAAGCAGAATTTACTGAAAAGCGTCCCTGCCGTTCTTTTGATTTATCTCGGCCTTTCGAATCTGGCCAAAGTGTAGCCCGACGTGGCTAGGGCACAACCAGCCGACTACCGTTGTCCACTTTCGGACGAATTTCGCCTCCGGGCAGTTGTCCCTTCATCGGCGGGATAAAATCATTTTATGGTAGACATTCGAAGATCAGTAAGTTTGGGATTAAGTATGTTTATCAACGGAAATAAGGAAATAAAAGTAATGTCAGGTTGTCAATATTGGCGGTGATACTTCAAAAACGCAAGGACACTAAACTTGACATCGTCGATTTGAACACGCACCATCAAATTTGTCGTTCATAGCTGATAATCCTGACTCCATCGTCAAAAGTATCAACTATAAAATGACGTCATTGAACGCGGCCGCACACTATATACGTGCCCTGGCACGAGTATTTCGCTTGAAAATCTGTCATAACCACTCTTGAGTTCATGGAACGCGAGCCGTTTTAATTGCAGAATCTCTTGAACCGTTATTTCGAAAATTGCAGGCTGTGCTGTTCCTCGTCATTGCTCATTGAAACACCTCTAAGCAGGGTCGTCGAAACAGGAGGATGGGGAAGGGGGGGGGGGGGGTGATTTAGCCCCCTTCCCTCCCCCAGTTGCGTCGAAAGAGGGGGCAAGGGGCATAAGGGTGGAAGGGTGGGGGGGGGGGGGGGGGGGGGTATAGCCCCAGCCCCGAACCACCATAGCATTTCAGAGAGTTATAATAAAATATTAGGGGAAAGGAATATCCCCCTTCTTCACCACCATCACCTCCTCTCTCTCTCTCTCTTTCCCGAACAATTTCTACGGCCCTTCTTGAGACTCCAATTTCTTTGTCCGTGTGTGTGTGTGTGTGTGCGTGTGTATGTGTGTAGGGGGGGGGGGGGTGTTGGTCGTGCCTTAATTCTTTCTTTACAGCGCAGCTCTTCGGCGACCGTTTCCGGGTTTCGCGGCGTGGGCGTCGCCGTCGGCGTAACCGGCCCGCTAAATTTAGCGCGAAATTGACGTCACATGACCTCAACACCAATTCAATTCCCAGCTACGTGACTTCAACGCCAATTCCCTTCTCCGCTAGATTGTCATGTGATGTCCTTTTCCCTGCTAAATTTAGCAGACAAACTGAATGGGAGGAGGAGGGGAGGAGAGGAAGAGGGGAGGAGGGGAATACCCTCCTCTCCGTACCCTCCCTTATTCCTCCTCAGGAGTTGAGCTCTAATTTCGCATTACAAAGATTTGTAAACGCCTTTAATTTTTTTTATTTCCCTTTCTTCGGCTTTTTTTTTTTTTTTGTTATCCCCCGTTTTTCTCATGTTATTATGTTTTCAGAAACATGGTATTCAGACGACAGTTATGTTTTCGAACTGCCAATGTATAATGGATACTTCCTGAATAGAACAACTGGGCGCGGAGGAGGCGTGTCGTTAATGCTTAGAGATACTAAAGTTGAGGCTTGGGCGAGTTGGTACATACTTCGGAAATTAAAAACAGCGCGGAAAGACGAGGACCAGACAAAGAAGTGACACGGACGTAGCGCTGACTTACAACTGAGTTTATTGAACGCAAACTCGCAATATTTATTTGCGGTGTCACGAACAAAAGAACATAAAAAATTCAGCCCATGTGATGTGTCACCAATAAAAATAAAACAATGATAAGAAACATTGAAAAAATAATAATGAAAAGCGCCATGACACAGCCGTACAGAGTATGTGCTAAAAATCTTGCAAGTCACGGAACCAGAAAATTCATCTCTTTGCCTGATAGGGCCACAGAAGGACTGCTTACACATGCTGCACCCAACCTCGCTATCTCAACAGCCTCTAGAATTTCCCGAGTAAGCTGGTCCCTATGACGCTTAACAACCTCACACCGTTGGAAGTCGGGAAGGCAACCACAGTCGCGGCAATGAATGCCCAGGTGACCAGACACGGTTGTGGAGACACTGTAAGCGTGCTCTCTCAACCTGTCGTTGAGACAGCGGCCCGTCTGGCCAACGTAGCGCCTGCCACACGTCAGAGGGAGAGAATAAACAACCCCCTCCGAACACGGGACGAAGCGATCTCGATGCCTCGTACTGCAAGCCGTGGCCGCCCTCGAAGAAGGGTTAACCGCTCTGCACAACCTGGACAGCTTGTCCGGGGCAGAGAATAAAACGTCGACGTCACACCTGCCAGCAATGCGTTTTAGGTTGTGGGACAGGCCGTGTACGTAGGGAATAACCACAAACTTTCTTCTTTCCCTCCCCTTTCTGTTGTTGGCCTCTTCTTCACTTCTCATATGGCTGCTCTTGATATCTTTCAGCAAAGACTCGGCGACCGTTGTGAACACGTGAGAGGGAAACCCAGCATCTGCGAGGCGTTCAGTCTGCCTGTCAAAGCTATGTTTAATTTTATGATAACAAGACCTACGCAGCGCATGTGTATAGCAAGTCCTTGCAATCGCCCGCTTGACAGTTTTTGAGTGAGCGGACTCGAATGGCAACAATGGCTTTCCAGCACGAGGTTCATAGCTCCAACAAAGATGACCTGGACATATAGTTAAATTTAAATCCAAAAACCGGATGCATCCTGCCTCAGGCACTTCATGAGTCAGAACAAGTGGCGAAAGGCAATGACTAAAAATGCCTAAAACGTCAGTCATTGACGAAAGAAAGGATACGGCATCGGCATGAAATAAGATAATATGTGTGGTGAGGTTTTAGAAGAATACTCGATCATTAATAAAGACTATGAAGTGCTATCCCTGCTTGTGAACAAAAATCTTATCTCTGTGTTTTATAGGCCACCGGACGGGAGTTTGACGTCTTTTTTTGCTTTTCTAGAAACATATTTTAGGTTCGCAACAGAAAACAGATATAATATTATTCTGGGGGGTGATTTTAATCTAAATATGCTTCAAGACACCCCAAATAAAAGAAAATTAGAAGTACTGATTAACAGTAGTGGTTGTACGAATGTCATTACCTCACCTACCAGAATTACAGCAGAATCATCAACTTTGCTCGATTTGTTTATAACAAGTTTTGAATTACCCTGCGTAAAATCGGGGATAATTAGTACAGATATAAGTGATCATCTAGGTATATTTTTGTGTGTCAAAAAAGAAATATCTAAACCTACAAGGAACAAATTTCGAGGATCCTTTCAGAATATTACTGAGTATAACCTTCGTGAATTTAGGACTAAAATCTCGGAACTAGACTGGAACGAAGTCTTTAATGAAATGAACGCAGACGAAGCATATAATTTGTTCTTAAACAAATTTCAGCAACTATATAAAGTGTCCTTTCCTTATAAATCTGTTAGATTGACCAAAAGAAATCGTAAACCATGGGTAACACCAGAGCTTCTTATTAAAATTAACAGAAAAAATGTTTTGTATAAAAAGTTTGTGGAAACAAGGGAGCCTGAACACTTTAAAGTTTTCAAATCATATCGAAATATACTTACAAAGGAACTAAAAACAGCTAGAGCAAGGTACTTTAGTAACTACTTTATATCATCATCAATGAGGACAGACGTCACATGGAAAAAGCTTACCAATGTTCTAAATCGTTCACATAACATAAAACGTATCCAAGAAATACGCCTGAATGATAGGGACCTAACGGATCAAGCACTAGCAGACGCTTTCAATGATTATTTTGTAAACCTATCAAGAGATGATCCCGATACAAATGCTTGCACGTAGATCGAACACAGGAGTAGTAGCTCTATCTTTCTTCAGCCAGTAACTGATAATGAGGTGACACAAGCATTTTTATTACTAAAGAATAGTAGCAGCTGCGACGCTGACGAGTTACAAATAGGTCCGATAAGATACGTTTTAGATCTCATATCGCCCTGTTTGACGTATACCTTTAATTTGTGCTTGTACAATGGGGTATTTCCCCCAAAAATGCAGATTGCGAAAGTTAGCGTTCTCTATAAAAAAGGTGACAAGAATGACATAGGTAACTACAGGCCAATCTCAATTTTATCAGTGTTTTCAAAAGGCCTCGAAAAAATTCTACTTTCGCGTATGGTACATTTCGCAGATAAACACGGTTTAATCACTCCATCACCGTTTGGGTTTCGCAAACACCGTTCCACACAATTGGCACTTCTGGAGCAAAAAGAATACATCTTGAAAAGCTTTGAAGAAAAAAAAAATGACTCTTGGTATTTTTATTGATTTCAGCAAAGCATTCGATCAAAATCACAGTCTGCTACTAAAAAAATTACAAATGTATGGATTTCGTGGACATGCATCAACTCTCATAACATCTTATCTTGCACATCGTAAACAGTACGTTCATATAAATGGTTATTCATCTGACATTAAACCCATTCTATCTGGCGTTCCACAAGGAAGCATATTAGGTCCCATCCTTTTTAATTTATATGTTAACGATATTGTCAATATTAATAAAAGCGTTAAATACGTAATTTACGCTGATGATACAAGTTTATTTTTTTACCGGTAACTGCTGTCAGGAACTAGCAATAAAGGCAAATCAACCGTTGAAAGACCTCGCTACTTGGAGTCAATGTAATGCTTTAAAAATAAATGATAACAAAACAAAAGCAATTTTATTTCGCCCAAAAAGTAAGAATGATTATAAAACTACTGATATTGTTTTAAATGGAACCAAAATAGAGATTGTATCTAGTTTTAAGACACTTGGCGTTATATTCACGGATCGAATGAGTTGGGTTGAACACGTAAATTATATTTCGGTAAAATTGTCACGAGTCGCAGGCTTAATGTATCGTCATCGCCATATTCTGCCCACAAATGTAAAATTAATTATTTATAATGTATTGTTTCTCTCCCACATTCATTACTCCTTCTTAGTCTGGGGTACTACTACAAATACAAATTCAAACAAAATACTTGTGATACAAAAGAAAATATTGCGAAGTATTTGTAACGTGTCAAACGATCACCCTAGCGAACCTCTCTTTAAACGTTTAAATTTGATGCCTGTAAATAGATTATATAAATATCGTTTATGCATTACCTATAAATCAGAAGTACAAACAAATCTTCATGCCCTTAGTGAATTGGCGTCTCTCTCGCTAAGAGTAGCAACATATTCTACTCGAAACACGGAAATTTGGACGCTCCCTATTTGCAATACTAACTACGGTGAACAAATGTTAAAGTATGCACTTCCTCGACTGCTTAATTTTCTTGTTACTCACAACATTGACCTTCCGACAACATCTGTAAAAAATCTCCGAGCATTTTTTTCTTTTCCAAATGTGATTGCTTAGTTGTCATGTTTCATAACCTAAATTTTTGCTGAATTGTATAATGCTTTGCTTGCATGTGATTTGATTTTGTTTGCCTTTTATATAGTCGCACCTTTTTTGTAATATTGTCGTGTTCTTATCTCTGAAATTGTTATCTTTTCTCTTGGTTTTCTTTTTGGATTACTTGTGCCACTGCTGCCATGTGTAAGGAGGGGGGACCGAGGGCCCGGCAAGCTGCATGATGCAGCTTTTTTCCTCGGTCTCCCTCCGTCATTTGTGTTTTGACGGAAAATAAACATTATTATTATTATTATTATCTCTCAGACATTACCGACGTCTCTACACAAACCGCCTGTGGGTGACCCCGGTGGCGTTGTTCACAGTGGCGGAAGATGAGCTCTATGAAGCCGCCCGCGTACACCGCGCACGGCTCCACAACATCACAAAGCTCAATCTTCGCCTCGCTTCCGAAGCGAAGATTTTGGCCTCAAATAACTCCTTCCCAAAGTTGTGAAACGTCACTTTGTCGTCACCAATAACTTCCACGAAAGACGATCTTGTGACGAGAAAGTTCAGAGTATTTACCGGCCGCCTAGGTACAATCTACGCATCATTGACTCTAACGCGGCGTAGGGATGTAGGGACACTCGGGCGAGGCGTCATCAGTGCAGCCGTTCAATCGGCTGGCACCACGGTGTTGCTCGCACGCGCTTCGATGGAGCTCGCTACGACTTTGTGTTTTACATTCTCGCTGGAATTTGAGCCCCGAGAGAGCTTGGATGATTGACACCTCGCTCGGCTTGACGTCAGCGTCGCGAGAGTCCAATTAGCGCGTTCCGCAACTTTCGGACACAAAGTTGTGCTCGACGAGTTTAGCTACCCTGGAACACAAACTTCGCATCCGAGCCCCAGTCTGGACAAGGGCTTCTTCGACAGCTTTAGCGACGGCCAAACGGATCCATCCCACTTTAAATAAACCTCAAAAATCCATTCCGCCAAGCTCCGACGCTGGCATTTAGTGCGAAGTTGCGACGGGTGGTGATTATTATTATTATTTTTTAATATAAGAAATTGACATTACAAATAAATTAAATATATATTAAAGGTCTAACCTGGAGCTAAGCCTTTTCGTACCAATTTGAAGAAAAAAAAATAATGTTTTGGGGTTTCTAGAACGCTTGTTTTAACGAGAGAGAGAAAAAAAAAAGTGATGAAAATCGTAATGACTTTTCTCTTGTTACCTGTTTCGTCCCCGCTCTCTCACTAAACCGATTTTTTTTTTTTACTTTTTATCTAAAACGACTTAACTCTACACCAAACCATATGACAATTATTCTTTTTATTTGTAGCTGTAGGTAGAGGCATGCTTTTTATTTCAATATTTTTGCAACACAAAGTCGCCACATATATTCGACACTTGCTGGTGCGGCCTCTGCGACCTGCCGTCTTGCCGCTGACCTGTGTACAAATCGTCGGACAGTCAAACCTTGACTGATAGATGAATCTTTATAACCGGCGATGGCTCATCCTAACCTAAAATTCAAAAACGAAACTTGATTTCTTTTTTTAAATTTAATGCATTTCTGTAACTTCGGTACGTCTTGCTAAGGCGTACCCACGGTTGCCAGATTGGCCTTCAAACGAAGCATTTTCGATCTACAATGGCCATACTATTTTTTAATGGCTTTTTGCAGACGAACGTTTATAGTCAGATTTTTGTTATAAATTAGAGTGTCATAGTTTACCAAACCGATTGTTGAGGCTTATTTGAAGTAGCCGACGGGTTACATCCGTTTGGCCCTCGCTGTAGGTAGTACGCTGAAGACGCGCGGCGAACTGCTCGCGCTTATATTGTCCGCGATTGTAGCCCGCTCCTCTCGTTGAATCCCGGCGGGACGACGGGTGAGTCTCTGGCGTCGGCATCGCTATGCGAGACACGCTCAGCGACAGCGGCCTATACTTTGTTCACCCCTAAGCTGTCAGTGCGGTGGAACCTAGATGTTCGTGGAACCAGTCATACGCGTATCCCTCGCCACGTGATCTCACTCGCACCCAAGCGCAGAGAGCGGGGTCAGGTGATGAAAGGACGGCGGCTGATTGGTCCGTCGAACGCGTAGTTCCCATCGCACTGTCAGCTTAGCGGGTAAAGGAATTGCGCTCCGTAGCGCGTCCCCGTCGTCCCGGGAGTTGGCAGGGTGGTCGTTCGTCAACGTGCCGCTGTCAGAAGGATATGCAAATTGTGCTCGTGCTCGCCTCTTTCTCCTCCTCCTCCTCCTGGTCCTCCTTGCCGTACGCCACAAACGTCTGGCGCTCTCCGCCATTTGGTGTCTTTTTTCGGTTGCAATTTGCAAATCTGCAGAAACTAAAGTTGAAGATTCCAACCACTAAACTAGTTAGACGCAAAAAAAAAAAAAGAAATGAGTGGCGAAAAGGTACAGGGGGGTAGAGAAATTTAGGCCACGTGTAGAGTGGAAAAGTATCTTAAACGGGCGATGCAACAATTTTAACATTAAAATAACTTGCAATTTTTTAAAACTTTTTTTACAATTTTTACGTTTTTTTTTTATCTTACCAAAAGCGACGGAAAAACCGCATCGTTCTTTTGAAGTATCGCGATTTCGTCGCGTAATAACAAAGCAAGGAAGGGGAATGTTTCGCGATTTGCAGCCGCGAGTGGCGGCCATAGGATCTGTGACTCCAACCTGGGTGCACTGTAATCAATTGGCAAGATGTGCCATCCTGTGCTTAATCTAAGGTTATACTTTACAAATATTGTCTATCAACGTGATTAAATGCGTCAAAAGCCTCCTATTACCGACAAAACTGTACTATATTACGTTTTAGTGGTGCCATCTTCCAAGGTGAACGGAACTATCCCTCTCTCGAGCCTCACACCGTCGCTACTACGTGAGTCTTGTGAGAAAAATTATTTTTTTTTGTCATAGGACTGACAATGCATTTTTATCGCAGGACTGACAATACTTTTTTCTCACAAAACATCTTTTAGTCACAAACTGTGACAAACAATATATTTCTGTCATACCGCTTATAGTGAGAGCACAGCCGGTAGTTTTTCAAAATTTCCAACCGCCGAACAGTTTTCACAAACGCGGGTCCAAACTCCGTCATCGTCTAACCAATGGGAGGCATCTTCCTTTAGTTTTCGAGACTGACAGAAGTCACATGAATGGTTTAGGGTGTTCTTGAGATGCCCTCTAGATTGCCGGCGTTTGCCGCACCAAACTGCCAAAGCTTTTTGACTTGCGTAGAATAAGTAGCTTTGATCTATTCTAGATGGATTGATATACTAATTTTTATACCAAAAAGAAAATATAAAAGTGCATATTCTATCATAAAAATCAAATCGCAACTGGCAAACAAAAAATAGTTTTATTATTAAAAGCAGTTTTATTAATCCCCAGCGCCCCTATATATATATCACTGCCTGGCAGAGTAGGAATATGGTAGAGTTGTTCGGCTGAGTAAGATTAAGGACGATAAAAATATCTTTATAATGTGACATCCCAAACTGCTACTACTAAAGCAAGAAAAATAATACTCATGAGCTTTGATGCAATCTCAAATTGTTGCTCTTTGTGGTTATCATAAAGTACGCGCACAGATGCATTAACGTCCCTACCCTAAACAAACATTATTTGCTGGTTTTTCTTTTGTTCCTTTGCCGTGCCCAGACCATGCTGCCAAAATGTTTGACTTACTCTGAATAAGCATAATCGTTTCCTGAATGAGATGAGATGACTTGTACGGTGGAAAAAGGGTGGCATTGAACAGGCACATACCGTGCTATGCACTTTCAATGATATTGTCAGCTAGTTTCGTTAACGTAAACGAGTCTTTCTACAACCAGGTCGACGGTTTTGCTGTTGAGTGCATGGCCTTAACACCAACGAAGACAACGATGGTGACAAGGCTCGTAATTAAACGCCGAAACATGGGATGATCGTGATATACGCGTAGCTTCCATGCAACGTCGATGGGTGCACCCAAAGCTTTTCGCTCGCCAGTAATTCTGCACAGCTCAGCCCTCCCAGTTTTCACTTTATTCCAGTACAAGTTGAAACGGTAAATAAGAACCACCCTACTTGGATCAGACCGTAAGCAAAACATTTATTTTCTAATTTTTCTTCTTTTCTTTCTCGCTTTTTCTGATCGCAGAAGCCAGGAGATGCGGTCGAGGAATATCTTCGCAAAGAATATAGTTCGCACACAAAAGAATGTAGTAAAACAAACAAAAGAAAAGTTCGAACAAACGCGCTTCTACCCTTGGAGACCAAAATTGATAAAGGCCATAGAAGGAATGCGATGCGTTTTCTCTCTCGGTAATGTAGCGAGAATGTGTTTGCTTAAACCCACGGGCCTCCGTTCACCGCAGTCCCGCTTTCTCTCTGCCTTTCGCTTCGCTGCGCTCGATTTCGAGCCAATAACGCGTTCTTTTGTCCGGAATGTCCCCATCGACGCGACAAGCAAACGAAACAAACAAAAAACACAAAAAATACGTAACATTTGCCAGAGTCCAGAACAAACACTGATAGCGGCGTGGTCGCGGTGCTTACGTGGCCGGCTATTGAAAGGGACAACGTCGGGCTTGGTGCGATTCGCCATAAAATATATAACTTTCCAGCACACACGATGACATTGATATAAGCAGCTGGGTTCGTGAAACGACGGCCGCCGTTTATTTCTTTAATACACAAAAGTGGAAGTAAACACGGAACTGATGATTTCTTTGCCTTATGCGTTTTCTTTTAAGAGTGTAAGATTTGTTTTAACAGAGCCGTGAAAGGTACACTTATGCGATTTCTGAATGTGAGTTATACGTTTAAGGGGATGTAATATGGGTAAGTCGGGTAAGTACAAAGCATTTTTAATAAACTTTTGAATTCATAAAGTTAAATATATGCTTCATATCTAAAACGTACTGAGCGTCATCGAAGACTCCTAAATAAGTGAATTTTATAAAGGTTTGGGCGTGTGGAAAAGCGGTGTTGTGCTAGAGTTACCGATCGTGCAACAGGTAGAAGGTTAGATATGCGAGAATGCGCTCGTGCTGTTTAACTGTCTCTTACCATTAGCGTTTTCGTCGCGCCATCATTGCGCACGCTGCACGAGCGGCAAGTCTAACCATAGCCTCCTCTACACTGACAAAGCCTGGCCGATCGCCACGAGAAGCGGCCGCCGAAATTGAAAAGGTAGAGCAGCAGACAACGGATCGCAGAGCCCAGAGCCGTTTATACTGAGAGAGTTTGGCCTTCTTAAGGAGATTTTGACAGTCTGACAACCAAAGCAGCGTAGTCTGACAACCGGGGGATGACTACTTCCGTCCGCCATATTGTGGCTCTGACTCATAGGAACTCTACGCGATTTCTCAGGAATGAACAAGACAAAGAAGTGACGCCATATTGTGTTATCGCGAAATCCGCTTGTTCTAGCGGCCAACAAGCTCCGCCCATCGGCCAAACTCTCTCAGTATAAACGGCTCTGGCAGAGCCACGTGACGGGCGCCCCGCTGCGGCGAGACGCCAAAAAATACTTCTCCCGAGCGACGGAATGTCCGCTCGTGCTCCTCGCGTTCCTTTCTCTACCGCGGGTCTTTTCCCGTCGGGTTTGAAAACCGTGTTTCAGGTCCTCGCCGATGCAAAAGCTGTACGCTGAATACCAGGTTCACTGAGATATGCTCTCTGCTACCACATCCTCGCGCTCCAGATCTGCGACCGGGCACTCTAAGGTTCCGTCGTCAAACTGCCAGGCTTTGCGAGTATAGAGGAGATTATGGTGTAATGCACCACCGCGCTTCCCACGCACCCCAAATCCTTTTAATATTTACTTTTCTTGTTGTGTTCGATGACCCTAAGGAAGATTTTAATTGAAACCATATGTTTATTTTCAATGAATAAAAATTTAATTGCAACCGTTTAGTTAAGAAGGATTCATCCGCTCGGTCAATAAGTGCGAAAATTTCGCTACACAAACCTGAGTTTAAGGAATGTACGAGAGTATTGATTCGTTTATAGGTTCAATATAAAGACCTAATGAGGGTCTTTCAGCCCTTGGACCTTCCCCTGATGGCGCTAGAGTCTAATAAAATCCAGATGTATGACCATTTGGACTGAGTTTGAGGCAATTTTAACATTAAAATTACTTAGACAATAGACGTTAGAAAATGAATGGTAGTGCGCACTAGAGGTGTCTCCTATCCTAATGTTAAGACCATAACGAGAATAGTCAACGTTGTGCTGTTTGCGTGTTTATTTAAATAAATTCGACGGCACAGTTTTCGCTCGAGATATCTTCAATATGTTCAAAGAGATGCCGGCACCAGCACGAAATGCCCCAAGTAAAAGTATTTGTTGTTGTTTTGTCGAGCTTGCACGGACGGCGGCTCGCGGCACGCGTCGCTTGCTTAACACCGCCGATAGGGTGGCTGAAGGGGAGGCGTGCTTTTGGGTGTGCTCATTGCCTGCATCGATTCATTCGAGAGACCCAGGACCGAAGTAAATGGCGGAATGATTGAATCTCATCAAAATTTCTGCCAAGAACTGCGCGCCTTTCGCCGCGTCGCCGCATTTACTGGGATCATCTGGTATTTGTAGAAGTAAGCACAACTCAATTTCATGCTGCTGCTGACCGATGTTTCACCCATTGCTCTTTATTTTATTTCCTGTAACGGTCTCCGCTACGAGAGTGAACTCAGGCCTTCATGAGAACCGTTGCACGCGAAAATAAATAGCAGAATTGAGCAAGTCAACTGAGAGATGACCTGTCACATGATGCTGTCCTCCTGAATACGTATCACGTCTTCGTAGAATCTTCCAGTGACTCGACTAATAACATGGATGTACCAGGACTCCCTGACAAAAACGGCATTCAGAGTAAAGCTCACAAAGTACTGACCTGCTGTCCAAAAAGCTATTTGAGGCTATTTGTTTTCCAGGTTTGGAGACGGACTTAGTCTTTTATTGCAGAGAAAGTAAATAATTGCCTATAAGGTTGGGTGGCCGGGATCTCAACCTGTCGCAGAATGGTGGCGTTGAGTAGCATTTCGCCCTTTCAGACATTCTTCATCTGGGGTAGAACGCTGTAATTCCTATAAACATGAGTGCTCATACAGAGCCCTTCGCAATCTACCTCTTCTTTTGCTTTCGCATTGATTGAGGGAAAATAAGTCTGGCTTCGTCAACGTTTATAAAGAAAGAGGGCAATCTGTCCCTGAGATTCGGTGGCATGGTTCGACGCTCTGGGAAAGTATCCATTGCGGTCTGAGAGTTAACCGGAGGCCTGTAATGCGATCCACGCTGCTGTGATTACACAACCGCACACCTGAACGATGTCAAAACAAAAATTGGTCTGTGTATGTTTATACAGCCTGAAGTTATACAGTGCTCGTGCCGTCTCTTGCTCAACTTGCGCAGAGCTCCAGCGGGGTTGTCGCATGTGCAGAAAGACTAAAGTTCCCTCGATGCATTGCGGCAGCAGTGGCGTACTCAAACTGGTTGGTCAGATCGGTCAATCGGAAAATTTGTTATGTAGAATAAAAAAAGAGAGAAAGAAAAATAGAGGTTGAAGTTGTTTTGATAATGGGTGAGCTCCAGACCTGTTCAGTTTTCGGCACCCGTTTATGCTATCCCAGCTTTCATAGACGGGTACACTCTAAAAAAAGCCCGTGCGTTTACTTTCCCGCACAACACTCGCAGAGCCAATCAGCGCAACTTACGGAGGCAGCTCAGCGAATGACGACGCCGAAACATATGTTTAGACCAAAAAACGCAGTCTGAGTTGTGACATTATAAGCAATGCAAGCGTGACGTTGTGCATTGCTTAATGTCACAACTCAGACTGAGTTTTTTGGTCTAAACTCTCTTCGGCATCGTCATTCGCTGAGCTGCCTCCGTAAGTTGCGGTGATTGACTCTCCAAGTGTTGTGCGGGAAAGCAGACGCACGGGCTTTTTTTAGAGTGTAGCAGGCACATAGCCAGGATTTTGTTTCGGTGGGGGGGGGGGGGGGGGGGGGGAGGGGAGGGGGCACCTTTGACAAAATGGTGTATGAGGAGAAGGGGGCGAGGAGGCCCCAGCAAAATGGAAGATTTCGGGGAATGGGGGGGCGGTGCCCAAGCCCCATCCCCCGCCCCCGGCTAAGTGCCTGACGTGTAGCCTCTGTCGCTTGAACATAAGGAACATCTCAATACTGTTGCATTGTGCTCATCGCATTGGGGTAGGCTCCACCGTATCATAAGTCAACTGATGAACCCTCACCCAGCAATGGCCGCCCATATCCGCCTGGCTTACTTCAGTTTTAGCAGATTGAGAGAAAAAAAAAATCACGGCTTGAGGACAAGTGTGGGGGCGCTGATATCGAATCTAATTCAAACGTTATAAATATGCTCAGCCAATCATCTACCTGAAAAGCGCCCTTGCTTGTTTTGAAACGAAGATACATCATTCAAGAGGGATCGATGGCCGAGTGGACTAGCACACACTTAGCGCAGCGCACACCAGCTCGAAGCACGTGGAGCGAAAGCTCGCGCTGCAGAATTTATGTGCTCCTAGGTTCAATCCCCACCCCTCAGAGGCACGTTTCGACATGCATGAGCATCGTACCGGCGTGCGGTCGTGTATCACTACTGCGTGGTGCACGTTAAAGACCCCAGGCTAGCGGTTGTACTGCACTGGCTAAATTGCTCATCTACACCTGAGACACCAGGCGACCACTGAGGCCGACTAACTTCCGGCTGTATAAACATGCACACCGATTTTAGAGCAATGTACCATGCACCAGGTGCGACTTGACTGATAGCATCAGTGCCGCGTTTATGCCACAGTGGGGAGAAGCAAAGATCACCCACGCCATCACTTCCAGCTTACTATGCGGGCTAGGCTCGTACGTAATCCGTTACAAGTAACAAAATTACTTGTAATTCCTTACATTTATCAGTAATTTTGTAAGGGAATAATTACATACTTCAGAAAATATTTGTAAAGTAATTCTTTTACTTTTTACGTAAGGAAATGGTTGTAATCTACTACATTTTTATTTTCATTCCCGGGGGAAAAATGCGGAAACTTTAAATATTGACAAAAACTTTTTTTTGTAAGGGTAAGCAAGCTCTTTCGGAGTCAAACTGTCACCTACATTTACAAAACGCAATGCCTGGCATTCTTTAGACGCTCAAAGTTTTTCTGCATGTCACCTAAAACCTCAACTCAAATCCTCTTTTCGGCTGTTTGCAAATCGTAACTCGTCAGCTTGCTGGCCCACAACGAAGTGGGAAGCACAGTGACACAAAGAACCGGACTCTCCGTATAAACAATATTAGGTAAACTCCCGAATTCAAAATGCTTCCTTTCAAAGAAAAAAAAAAAAAAGTCAAGGTGCACGCAAGCTTTTGTAGCGGATCTGTGCGCGCCTTCTCTTTTTGCCTCTTCACTCTTTCTTTGCTCCCATCTGGCCGAGAGAGAAAAGATGACTTGTTCATGTCAACCTTAGGGACCAAGATAATCTACACTGGGGAGAAAAGCGAAGTTTGGTGGAGCCGTAGTTAGGGCACAGCGTCTCAAAGGGCCAACAAGATCTATCTAACGTTCTGGGTGTCGAGCAAGTAGAAGAGGCCTTACGAACGCGTTGTTTTCTAGCCACTCAGTCGCTGGTCCAGGTGGCAGCACCTATCTGAAAAAAAAGTTGGATTGCAAAGTTGTTTAGTGCAGTGGACGACATCTTCACGTAGAAACGAGGCAAGATGTCTGGTGAGACTTTTATGAGAGCCAGATGTTGCTCAAGGTCACAAAAGTGTGAGTTGCGGCAAAACAATAAACGCTTCCATAACACTTGTGTCTTGTTTCTTACCCTGTGCAGTAAGGTTGAAAGAAACGACTCGAAAGTAACACATTACTTTTTGAAGTAACGGTCACTTACTTTTATGCAAGTGTAATTGTGACTGTAATTAGTTAGACTTAGCCATGGGTAAATGTAAATGTAATTCCTTGCTTTTATTTTTTTTATAAGATTTAAAAGTCTGGACAAGGCAATGACCACAACTCCCACTCGTCGCCGCGCATGCGCACGGGGGTGTGGGAAAGAAGCGCCGTGTCCCGCATCAACAAACCACGGCATTGTTATGTTGTCGGCGTCGATGTGAGTTCCATGCCCTTTTTCGCGTTGGAATTGTTGATCCTACGTACTATAGTGGCCTGAGAGAAATTAACGAGGCTCGTTACATCACAAAACTTTGTGTATACAATGTGACCCGCGGCGATTAATTCCGCATGAACGCCGCATAATGGACAGTAACGCCTGTTTCACTCGTTATTCTGCTCGTTATTTTCACTCCCGACGTCGCTCGGCATCACGTACAAGCAATCGACTAACCTCGGAAGAGCTAGAAAACTATGCTGCAACTTTACTTGGGACCATTTCGTCCGGGTTTGCGGTTGGCACCATTTTGTTCGGAGCCATTTTGACCAGGACCATTTTCTCCGAGACAAATTTGTCCGGGACCATTTTGTCCGGATCTTCTCTTTGGCTTGTGGTTTTAAGTACGAAAGGGAACGTAAAGAAGAATGCTGCGAATTCGGAGTTAGCTAAACATGTAGACAATCCAATAGATGCAGTGCGCACTGGTCGGGAGCAGAAATAGTACACCAAAAGGTAGATAACATGAAAAGAGTTGTAAGAGACAATTCGGATAAAAACAATAGGAAACCGTATTAGTCAGGCTTCTTTGCAGCTCGTAGTACTTCAAAAATATTTTTGCTTTTCTAGTTGCACAATGCTTTGGTTGTTCCTAGTTGGAAATGTTTTGGTTGTTTTTTGGTTCGTCTTGTCTTTATACCAGAAGGCGGGGTGCGAGTGTTTGGTCAAACATGCAGCTTTTAGAGTCCCGTTTTAATATATGTTTTTTTGTTTTTTTTGTTTTGGTTGTATTGATTGTCTTTTTGTTAGTCAACCTTCTCCATTATTTTTATATATAGAAGGACAATTAGATTGATCATCCCTTTGTGAGCCAAGACTGTCTTTTAAAGATCAGGGTGTAGAGGGATGCGTCAAGGGTGCAACCTTGACTGTGCGTCACGGATCGAAATAATACTTTTTGTTGCCTTTTGAGATAGGAGTTCAGAAGCTTTTCGTTTAAACCAAAGGTGTGAATGTGTGTGTGTGTACGTGTGTGCCTGTGTGCGTGTGTGTGTGTGTATGTGTGTTTCTGTTTTGTCTAAACCGAAAGGTGGTTGTGCTTTGTAGGTTGTTTCACTTAAGACGATAGTGCAATTAATGCAAAGGTGCAAGCTGGCTGGACAAAACTAACGTTAATAAACTCTGGAGAAGAAAACGAGGGGGACAAAGGAGAAACACAAATCTCCACACACACCTAAATGGCTGGTGCGCGACTGAAAAAATCTGCCTGCTCCTGCAAGCGCTCGGGTTTTCAACAAATAATACCGGGAAAAGCCAAACAGATTGGCCCACGACGGAGTTGCAGGTTAAAACTGATCTGTGCAGGCCCAGTGGCCTGCACAGATAAGTTTTAAAAACTAAAAAATAGGGACTGTAGGATTGGTGGAGGAAGATCCACCTCAGGGGGCATTAAGGTTCGCACACCCCCAGGATTGAACATGAACCTGGTTCGAGCTTGCCCGTTTCAAAAGGAAAGATTATCACCACCACCACCATTATCATCCTAGTCATCATCATCGTCTATTGAGCCTCTTCATGCTACTCGGAAAAGCATCCGAATAGGCATTTCAGAATCCTTATTTTTTGTTGTTGTTGCTCTTGTTTTTGTGGTGGCGGCAGATTACATGGAGAAATAAAAAGATTGTCCTGTCAGCCCTGCCAACTACTTATTCATTGCATTGTTAAAATACACAAAGGGAGAGAGAAAGATAGAAAGAGAGAGATAGAAAAGGAAAAACAAAGGGTATGAATCAAAAAACGAAGAAAAAAAAAGTAAGTAGGGAGGAGATAAAATAAAAACTCCCTCCCTCTCCCTCTCCGCCTTTCCACCCCCCCCCCAAAAAAAATGTATCTCTAGGCATGGCTTTAACGGCGTATTTAGTTATAAGCTGCACACTGTGAAATATTTGTGATTTCTCTCACAATCCTAATGTATTAGTATAATGTCCGATCTCAATACACACACACACACAAACACAGAGAGAGAGAGAGAGAGAGACACACACACACACACACATATATACCATTTGAACAAGGCTAAAAAGCGCCGTTCTCTCTAACCCCAATAGAGTATCATTTCGCCTAAATAACTCTAGTCCAATCAAACGAATCTCCGGTTGAAGTAATGCGTTTAACGAATCGTTCGTTCCTCATGACATCGGTGAATATGAACCAGCTGCCGTCCTCCATCGTTAGCGTCACTGATGCAGCGAAGTTTTATAATCTTCTAGTACCAGCCTCAATACATGCAAAATTTCTGCTGTTTATTTGTTTACATATTTTGTTAGTGTTTTGCCTCAACTATTGTATCGTTCAATACATTGCCCCCCCCCCCCCCTCCCTCCGGGGCCCATCCCTTATGTAATGCCCTAACCAGGCCTTTAAGGGTGAACTCCATTAAACTAAATTAAATGAAATGAGGAAGCATGAGTAGAGCTTCCCCGGTCACTATACTTTAGTATGTCACAGGTTATGGCTTGCCTGCAGGTGGCAACAAATTTTGACAAAGGCAGAAAGCTCGGCCTGAAGGTGTAACGTCTACTAGCACAAGTTGTCAGCCCAGTGTGCGATCTCCTCAGCCGAGTATGCGCATGTTCGTTGCGTCAGAAAACGAGCAAATGACGCGCCATACGCATGAAAATGGAACCGGCCAGGATCCCTTCTTTGGGAAAGTCTATAGACCAACAGGCGGCTCTGGCGTCATGCCGCGTGTAGTGGCGTTGTTGTTGACGTGGCGCATGAGCAGATGCTTTACTTGACGCAAATGTGGTTTTCGAGCACGCGGAGTACCTACACCTCGTGTGATCGAACGCGGGCTTCTTCGTAAGCAACGCGTTGACCAATGCAACAAACCGTTAAGAGAGTTTATAAAGGACATAGCACCCTTGAGAGGCCGGAGCTGTTTTAATATTCAACTCGGCACTTTCACATTGTATTCAAATTGCGAGTAGCATGTATGATCATGTAACTAAACATAAAGTAAAAAAAAAAATATAAGACACGAAAGCGTTGGTGGCAAAAATGCATAGATAAAGATTATCCTGGCCAATCAAGTATGGTAAATGCAATGCGACATTTACCAGTACGTTTACCAAAAAGGAGAACAGATAGTTTATCTCATTGCTAAATGTCAAAGCTTAAAAAATAAAATAACGTTGTTAATGCTTTGAAAGCGAGGTGTCGGTCTGCCCTTTAGAAACGATTACACTGATTTAACTCTGTAAAGGCGCAATTTAGTCAGCGCAATAAGACTGGAACCCTAACGTTCATCACATACAGATTTGACTTTTTCGCAAGCGGCACCTTAATTTCACAACTAATCAGGACTGAGCCGAGACGGAGCACTCCACAGAAAGGAAGATGGCCGCGCTAACTACTGTGGAATGACGTAATAAAAGCGACAATCACTTCCGTTCTTATTTCGCCAGCCAACCCTTTCGAAGGAATTACGTAAAAGGGCGATTTCCCCCGCTAACGAGGGCGAATGTTCCTTCTCGGCGAGAGACAGAACTGCCAAGTAGCCACTGATTGCGATCTGAAAGCCGGACAAAGCCGCCGCGGCATCTCTAATGAACTGCCGGAGTTTTGGCGCACGGCGCGAGACAAGCGCAATCATCAGATTGACATTCGTCTCCGGGACCGGCCGGTACTTTCTCAATACACAGGCCACCCCTTGGTAAAGAGCAATACACAAAAAGTGTACCGATTTTGTATACTTTTATTAAACACTTCGCAAATTATTCTTTATGCATGTTCCTGTTCACTAGTGGTCTTCAATGACATTATTCAAATTTCTAATTGGAATCATGTGTTTATCTTCATTATCTAAAGATTTCATTCACAGATCTTTCTGAATTATTCAGTTTCTAAAGTAAATAAAAATGTATGGCTGACTGCCAGGTAGTTGTGTTGCATACGTGAAGCGTTCAAGTATCACAAACGTTTAGCGATACTCTGAGTCTCCGGACGCCAGACGGCTACGTCCGCGGCACTTTTCATAAGATGGTTTAGTGCATACAATGTGTACACTTGAAAGTTGTTCCTAGAAGGAAGTGACACTACCGCTAATCGAGCTGATAAACCTAGTGATCTTTCTGGGCCTTCCAGACTCTCCAGCTCCTCTCCCTCACTGCACACAGGTGGTCGAGCTCCTCCTCGCCTACCCCGTCTGGTGACATGACCTCCCCTTAACCAGCCGAGCACCCTCACACCTCCTCTCCCACCCTTTAACCAATCAATGTTGAGCCCCGCGGCCACGCTTTTTTTGGGGCTTTATGAAATGTCCAACATCTAGCCGAAACAACGTTATACGTTAAAGCACCATGAACTTTAGATATTGAAAGTATGCTAAAAAACTTGTTTAAATTTTTGTATCATAAAGGTACAAAATTAGCATACGTATTTTGTGTTGCGTTTTATTGAGGGATGTCCTGTTCCCATAAGCCGGGGTCAGACTGCTCACACATCATATAAAAGACAGTCTGCCAACACGAGTCACCGTAATATCCGTGGTTCGAATGCCGCCTGCCAAGTTTCCTCCTGGAACTCATTGCCATGCGGCATTCGAAGCACGGATCTCGCGGTGGCTCGCCTTCGAATCTGTATGCACAATGGCTGTTGTATGATGTATGAGCAGTGTGACCCCGGCTTGACGCTGTCTCAGTTTCATTTTTAATGTGGTCGCGTCCTTGCCGAGACGTCTTGTCACGAATACTCGACGAAGCTTCGTTCTGGGCCTAAGGCTTTACGTAGGGCCGCCAAATGAGCCGCGCTTAGAGCGTCGGCACCCACATCCACGATTAGCTCGTGGGCGCCGCCATAGCTTTAGATGCGGTGTCAGGAAGATCAGGCTAGTGTTCCAGTATCCAGGAACTCTAGCTTAGGACATAGATTGTTTCGCTCTGTCGCGCGCCCTTTGAACACTTATCAAGGACAGAAAAGTGTTTCATGTGGTTTCAGGTGGAAGCTTCAGATAATCTCTGACAATTATGATTTTAAGCACCAAACATTTGGTGCTTAAAATGGTTTGAGAGTCGCCGGCCTGAAAGGTAGATTTTTATACTCGTGTCCACCTAAAAAAAAAGAAAAAAAAGAAAGAAAATAAAGAGAAGTCCGACTTTTTTTTTTAACGTTATTATTTTTTTCCTTTATGTGCCAAATTATGATGTATGTATGTGCATCTTAGATTAGCTTTATGTTCTTTTATCAAGACGTACGAGTTTCAAAAGCCAGAATCATCGCTTTTTCTGAAAACAACCAAATCATGCCAGAACAACTTCGCGCAGCGCATAAATAATGCGTAAAACGTCATACTTTTTTCCCTGATGTGACAACGATATAGTGGCTCTATGTTTCACATTCGTTACTAATTCGGCCGTGCCGTTACAAAGACGTCACCATATATACTCATCTTCTAACGCTTTGGATAGGACCAACGCTTTACATAGTAAAGAAGCAGAGTACTGAAGAATGAGCGGAAACTAAAAGTGAATGACATCATAATATGCAATACAATAAGGCATCTGGAAGCACTTTCGGTAATGGTAACAGCCTGATAATCGTTTATATACAAGGCAGAGTCAGAAAGTACCTATAGGCGAGCATCAATTTTCGCTCTTGGTTTCGTGCTCCGAATGAGCACTATTGGAGTTTTGAGTAGAGCACTTAGATCAGGGCCTCCAAACATTTTGACTGAGGGATCGGATGAGTCTTCCGCTGGTTCAAGGGCCAGAAAATAAATAAGTATGTAAAAATTAGAACGAAAAAAAAACAACAACTAAAGAAATAATCGTATAGGCAAGCATTTAAATACAAAATTGAAAGTTAGAGTAAACATTAAAAAATGAGGAATGTAAGGTGGATGAATATATATACTTTTTGTATATTCAATATTTAGCTAATCAAAATGCGGCCGAGCTGACGGCCTTCCTCCGCTTCTTGACTGACATTTTGGTGGAGGTGCGGTGGAACGCAATCGATCGCGACCCCGACTGCACCGTTCCAGCAGATTGGAATGAATCTACTCGAACCTTTCCCGCCGTCGACACAGGGTACGCCAAAAGAAAAACACCCCCATCGGGAACCTCTAAGTTCTGCGTCGAGTCCATCATCCTCCGACATGGTACTCCCCAAGTCCTGATTACGGACGGAGGATCACCGTTTATGGTGCAACTGACACAAAAGATACTACCGTCTAACCACGGCATACCACCTGCAGACCAACGGGCTGACGGAGCGAATAAACAAGACTATCGCCGACACGATGTACGTGGACCTGGAACACAAAACGTAGGATGAGGTGTTGCCCTACGTAACGTTTGCGTACAACATGGTGGTTCAAGAGACTACTTGGATCACACCTTTTCGGCTGGTGTACGGCAGAAAAGTGACGACGATGCTCGACGCCCTATTGCCCCATGACCCGACGGACGACGGCACCGACGACGCCCAGCTGGTCACTTAACGGACAGAGGAGGCACGCCAGCTAGCCCGTCTTCGCATAAAGGACCAACAACGTGTCGGCGCTGGCCGATACAGCCTTTGTCGCCGCGACGTGGAGTTACAGCCCGGAGACTGGGTGTTGGTGTGTACGCCCATTCGCCGCCACGGCATCAGCAAGAAACTGTTAGAATGTCGCCGTCGCAGTCGAAGTCGGCGTCAGGGTTGCCGCCGATGTCGTAGTCGGGATCGTCGTCGATGTCATCCTTCGAGTCGTCACCTGTGTCATCATCAGTGTCGCCGTCAGTCTCGTCGTCAAGATCGAAGACACTGTTGGTCGTCGAGGCCATAGTCAGGTTGATTGTTTACGTCGTAGCCGTGGTTTGTTTTTGGAGTCGTCGTTCGTTTCATCGTCGGCGTCGTCGTCGAAGTCGTCATAACGTTTTCGCCGAGGTCGTAGCCAGAAGCTTTGTCGAGTTCATAGTCCGGGTCGTTTTCGAGGCCATAGTTGAGGTTGTTATTGATGTCACAGTTAGAACGTGCCGCGGGCGTATATTTCGTTACCCCGCACCTCCACCAAAATATCGTGCACAAAAACGAACTTGATTAATAAAACCTAAAATTAACGTCTAATGCGGCTTGAATCAAAATGCGGCCGAGCTGGCGGATTTAGATTGCGTTGAGACAGCAGAAAACCGGGTGGCGATTTGGCGGCGTAACAGCAAGCGAAAGTTAGACTAACTCGACAAGACCCCGCGCAGCTCCTTATCTAATGTGCATCAGCACCACAAATACGGCCCTGAAAGTCAGATCGTCGAGCGTTCGTAATGAGAATGATCAGGCACTATTCGCAACTCCAGCGCGCCGCTCGCCCTCTCGCAGACGAGCGGAAAACCAGAGGAGCGGGGACGGCAGCGGCGGCGGCGGTGCGGAAACTGTGGCAGGGAGTGTCGGCCTTGATGCGTGAAGCCGTTGTAACAAAAAAAGTGAGCGCGTCCGAATAGAAATATTTGTGCTCGGCCTTGCATCAGCGTTGCACGAAGGGGCGGTATGTTTAATTTCATTAGGGACTTTTCGTATATTGCATACACTGCGGAAAACTCGTCGAGCAACGGTATGTCGAGCAATACACTTCGGGAATGTGTTCGCGGTCTAAGGTCCTTACAAGCTGAACAGGACCATTTATTCAAAGCACTTTCAAAAGACAGAATACGCGTACTGTATTTTCCGGACAGTAGTCCGTGGACTACACATGTTTAAATGTTGAAATTTGACCCGGTGTGGACTATCTACAAGTGCGGACTATACAAGCTTTTGCATTTTTCAAGATCGTTCAATGTGACAAGACGCGAAGAATTTTATGAGTAACAATAAAGTTTATTATTAGTTATTTATGTATGATACAAGCTTCTTTGCGAGCCAATACAGCAGGCATTGGTCACGGTGTGCTGTGTATGATAATTTTTACATTTGGACATAGGAACTAAGTGCGGACTATGTGCCGCGTGTGGACTATACACCGGGTGCTGACTATAGTATAGAAAATACGGTACTTGCTTTCAGGTAATTACAAAGAAAATAAAGAAATACTCGAAGTATTTTAGGCGCGTCTGTGTTAGCCAGCCGTTCGTGACGAGAGCTTAGAACGCGCAGTTTTGGCCAGTGGGGCTGCAACGTTGCAAGTAACACTGTACAAAAAATGTACGGTATATTAATATATTAATTTTTGATAGAGAAATAAATAAAACCTCTAAACAGGCTGATTATGTTAATAGGTAGTTTTAGCATAGCGTTACCGCAGGCTACCGTTGGCTACGGTGAGCACCGCAACGCTCCTGGCGCGCGCTGAAAATTGTGCTTCAAAGGTACAACGCGAGCTTCCGCTTGCAATGCTACACCGCACGGTAGCATGCGGTAACAAACTTCCTCTGAATAACCATAGAGAAGTCTGAGCACGTGTTGCAACATACTAAAGCCGAAACGGTGAGCAGCGAGCTGTGAGCCTGTGACACGAGTACATCAATACTGTGAACGTTGCTCTTCCAGAGCTTGACGGTCACCGTGAGCGGCTCACTTTTTAGAGCACTATTGGCCAGGCAAGGCCGCAAACACGATATCTTCATCACCCTCAAAAATATTTTGCCATAGTGACGTGGCCGGTGCCTAAAACGCGCTCGCCCACCACATAGCTTCGCAAGTTGAGGTTTCTCCAACTTTTAAATATCATGCATGCTCGTTTTCCTACCGTGCATCAACATCTCCGTCACTTGTAATATAATCCTGCTCTAACCGCTTCGCATTTGTAGACAAATAAATCATTTTTAGAGCACTGACCAGCGTCACCGAGCAGGCGCACGTGAAATCCTGGAGAATCTATCCCCGTCTCTTCCGCCATCTTGGAACTACCACCCCGCCACCTATAGGGCGTTGGAGTTGCGAATACAGAAGAAGAAAGTAGGGCGAAATAGTGAAAGTTACTTCCCGAGTAATAATAAACACGAATCTTCTAGAAGCCTGTGACCGAACGTTGCGTGCTCGGCCCTGCGCGCGATCCATCACTTTTAAAACGCATCGTCTCTTTGACAGTGACAGAACGACGACTGACTCAAGCAGCCATGCGAAGCTCCTTTTGTAAGCGAATGGGATCTAGGAGTTTCCGAGCTCGAACAAACAACAAGATTCTCGAGTTATCCGTAACATTCCAGTCATGTAAACAATCGAACCCCAGCCAGCGGCGTGGGAGTCGAGCACGCTGCTGACTCAGCTATTCGCACGTGGCGATATGCAAGTATCACCTTCAACCCGAGAGCTTGTTCTTGTTTTCCTCCCGTGGATAGAACATAACTCACGTAACGACACCCTTGTGAAAACCATCACTGCACTTCATATAATGGCTTATCCATACGAATCTTTTTTTGAAGCCCGAACATCGCAGGAATACACGCTGTAATTTTTTTTCTGTTTTAGCTGCCTGCTGTAAATGCACTATTCATGATAAATTTACAAAACGCGTCCCCCCCACCCCCAAACCGAAAAAGAAATTCTTCAAAATATGGAACTAAAGTTTGCCTTGAGAAAATATTCTTAGATATTATAAAGACCTCAAGTGCACACGCGAGCTGATAAGCAAACCCCGAGACTGGTTAAGGAAAAATAAAACTGTAAAGTCGAAGAACAAAATACTTGGGAGGGAAACGCCGAGTTTAAGTCCATTAGGTTCCTGTGACTCGACTCCAGCATTGATCCATAGAGTTATTATAATGTTCGCTAGAGGTTCAACTGGCGCTAGTGTCTATGCGACTTCCGTGACGCAAATTGAAGCAGACAGCAACCAGTCTACTTTTGCGGTGCTCCTGTGCATTCCTATGGGAAAACGCGCGTGCATTTTGTCTCTTCGCCGTAAAATAACATGAATAACGTTTATTATTTCGGTCGTACCGGATAGTATGTACCTTGATTAACATTGTAAAAGTGTAATTACTTTAGCTAGCGCATTTTTCTTCACTAGTGAGCGATGTTTAACTTCGCTACATTTCAATCCCAAACGTGTGTTCCGCAGCACGTGTGTAAAAATAAGCGACGATTCAGAGCAAAATTACAATCGAAAGGAATATGGAGTGTGTTCAAGGCTCGCCAGCATTCCGGTGACGCTTATATATTGATAATATGCCAGTCCTGTCACTATAAAAAAATGACCCCGTCGTGCATGAGCGGATAAAAACATTCAAAACGTAGAGAATAAAGTCCGTGGGCTATAAAAGTTGTCTCTTCGTATTGTTTTCTCTGCCGGGCAGCTCTTATCGGGCACTTGTTCTCAGAGATTTCGAGCGTGCGAGTGATATTTTGAACGTAGAACAAGCAGCTTCGCTCAGAGCAGAGAGAATAAAACGGTACTTACTTATTTAAAATAGGAATAGATTACGTGGCCTTCGATTAATTTTGATCGTATATGCACGTGTAGTTACTGATCCGGTGTTACTGCGTAGTTCTTGCCGTCTTTCTTAATTTCCAGATGTTCTTCGTTCGTTTGGCACGTATATCCCCCACGCTGAAAAGCGCCGACGTCGTGTTCGCGCTAACAGTGTCCGACAGTGCACATAAATACACGTACGAAGCTGTTTTAGCACCGTTTTTAATGCGATGAATTTGAAAGAAAAACACCGTAACTGACCAATTATTTCGTTGGCCTGACTGAGAAATGTTCCAAGCTACCTAGTACGTACAAATTATTCGGGATATTTTCTCTTATGATCGAGCGCAGAGAGAAAATGCACTCACTTTTTCCCATAGAAATGCATTACCGGAAGTCAATTTTCGACTGGTTGCTGTCTGCTTCAATTTGCGTCAGCACACTAGCGCCACTTAAACCTCTAGCGTACATTATAATAACTCTATGCATTGATCTCCTTACCACAGCCAATAGCTTGAAGTAAATCTCAGTTCTTTCCGGAGCAGAGATATTTTGGGTTATTGTTTTATTTTTTGAAGAAAGAAAAATACAAACGAAAATATGAACAAGATCCAACGCCAGTGGCAGAATTTTGAAGAATGTTTAGACGAGCCTGACTTCATCATATTATTGTGTTTTGCTAACAAAATGGAGTGGAGTGTGCTGGCTATACTTTGAATCAAATAGCGCGTTATTCTTAGCATCAAGTGTACATCAAGCATTTATGTAGTGGTTCTCCCTAGCAATGGGCTGGCTATGAACGCCACGGCGCTATTCGAGTCATCATTTGCTGAACTCTCCCCTCCTATAGCATAATACTCATAATGCCAGACTAAAAAAAGAAAAAAAAAAGAATCGGGCAGACGCTAACACAGTGAACGATTATTTAAACGATCGACATGCCTAACGACAGTTTAAAAAAAGGCAACAACCTACCCTTTTCTTTCTAAACTTATTCCACATTGCAACTTATGCTTATTCTCGCCTAAAAACAAAACAAAAAACGAGTTAAGAAACTAATATTTAATTGCCTCGGAAAAACAGAACGGATTTAAACTTGAACGCACGTTTACCCCAGCTTCGCCAAGACATTTTATATATTGCAAAATAACATTTATTACAAAATAAAATAAACGTACAAGAATTTTTTTTTTGGGGGGGGGGGGGGGGGTGGGGGGGGGGGAGGAGGAGATTGAACAGTCATGCCTCTAGCGGCACGCTTCAGCTGTGGGGACAACAAACCAAATTTTCTTCTTTGTTTTTGATCAACGATATCGAAGATGACGATTTGAAGACCGCTCCTCGTGCGACCAAATCACCGGTCAGGGCGAAGCGTTCGTTTCCAGGCCGTGCATGACGAGGTTCAATTTCTTTGTTATGCTGTGTTAGTAAACACCGGGCTGTGGGGACATCAACCTTGATAAAGCGCTCCCTATAGTTCGATATCCTGCCCATTAGCGGCCTGCTTAAAATGCAGGCGGCGGAACATTTGCGCGTGGTGCACATTCGATTTAAAATGAAGTTCAGGTCCAGATGTCTGACGTGGAGTCGCCGCCGGGGAACCTGAGCTCATGCGCGAGCACG
Source organism: Ixodes scapularis (assembly GCF_016920785.2). Lineage (NCBI taxonomy): Eukaryota > Metazoa > Arthropoda > Arachnida > Ixodida > Ixodidae > Ixodes > Ixodes scapularis. The sequence continues at coordinate 37,712,663 of NW_024609835.1, read as the reverse complement.
GGCCCTTCTGGCTCTTCCCCGAAGTCGACCAGGAAGTGCTCGTCCACGGTCAAACCACCCACTTTGTTGTCCACGTCTATTCGCAGCATCATGGCGCCGTTCCTGTAAAAAAACGTTGCAACGTGTTTTCAGAAAAACAAAAAAACAAAGTGCCCGCCACACGAAAGCAGCAGACCAATTTTAGTTTGACGAGCTATAAAATGAGAGCGGATGTTGTCGCCTGGAAGGAAGAGGTACACGGCACAACGTAGTTAAGGCAAATATGTAAGGAAAATATTCGGCGAATAACCGTCGAACTTCGCCCGGCGACCCACTTGGTGCGCGCTGCAACAACCACTGTTCAGACACCACGAGCAAAGGGAAGGCGGGCGAGCCAAATCCGTCGCATTGTGCGCACCACAAAGTCCAGCCTTTGAAGTGAAAACGACCTCGACAACAGTGCTAGGAATCGGGCTAGCTGGTCGTTTTCCAGGCTTTAAATACACTGCGCCATGAAGGACTACGAAGGCCACTGGGATTAGGAAGTTGACAGAAGTAATCCTTCTCAGCTCAGTTAAAGAGGCGAAGGCAAGTTTTTCACGCAAAGTAAAAATAACAAGTTATGCAGCCATGGCTGATGCTCTCAAACAACCACTGTCCTCTTCACTACTAAGCATTTTAGCTATTAAAAAAACGTTGTTTTTTTTGAGGGGGGGGGGGGGGGGGGCAGTGATTGCCACGCACTGCACGAAATAATTTTTTGGCTTTTAGTTTCACATCAAAGCTTACAATTACTAGTTATAAAACGTAGCTCTGATTTCGACTACTCTGTTTCAAAATTGTCGCGCAAGCGTAGATTTGCAGACTAGAACAAAAAGAAGGTTCAAAAGAATAAGCTGCGTGCCATGCTGTATAAAACGAACTAATTAAAACGAGTTGAGATCTCAGGTCTTATTAAACGTTAAAAATTACTTCATGCACACGGGTTTTAATAACTGGATGGATATTTCCTGTCGACAGGACATACTAATGACACCGACTTGGTTTACCAGGTTGGTGTCAAATTTACAGCAATTCTTCGCAAGAAAGTGATACGACACACGCAGACAACTCGCTTTAACAGCTAGAGATTAATGTTTCATGTCGTGATGAACCTAATTGTAAAATCTGTATAGTAGACGAACTCTGTTTCCAGGGAGATTAATTTAACAAGATAATAACCTTTGCAAAACGAGATACGCTCTTCGAAAGTAACAGCGACAAACTAGATCGTCACACAGAACCTGTTTAAAAGTAAACATATTCGACAGAAAGTTTGATTAGGAAAAGGTTGATCATTCAATAAGTGTGACTTAGGTCACTTACCCTAGATACACTGGTACACTTAACTGCAGCTATGCTGAGTCAAAGTTACCACACTCTAGGGAGTATTCACTGGACGCAATATTTGTGGGTGCTGTTTAGAGCGCATGCTCAGAACGAGCTCACATCAATGGGCTGCTAAGACCGGCACTCTCGATGGTGCGGAATGCACGTTGCAAAAAAACTGTGGAAGCTCACCATCAGCACGCGCTCGGAATTCGCGCACAGAGATATGACCGCCAGTGAATATTCCCTTGTACAACGTCATGTGGCTGAGCAGTCAACGCTATGGGAACGCATGCGCTCGCGCATCTTGAATGCCCATTAAAGCTGTGCACGAGCAAGCTTTTAAAATAGCTGCCCGCGAATATAGTGTGGCAACTGCGGTTACACGTAACGGTAGTTAGGGGTCAATCAACTGCGGTTAAGGGTGGCAAAAAAACAACTACATCTAGGGTATAGGAACCGACGCTTACTTAACCCTTTCTTAGTTAGCCATCCAATTCTTCGTATATAGTCCGCCAATTCCTAAGGTTTTCTATCTCTGCGAACAGGAAGCGGACTGCAGTTTGCACTCACTCGTAGAGCTCCGGGTAAAACTGCTTGTCCCAGGCGCTGTACAGCGAAGTGGTGGCGTACAGCCTCTTCCCGTCCAGGCTGAGCTGCAGCATTTGCGCCGAACCACGTACGGGCTTGCCCTTGATGACGCGACGCGGGGGCTGCTCCTGGAAGACGTGCGAAGCCAAACAAAATATGGCGCACACACCAAAACCCTGCTTTTATGCGGAGGGAAAGTTCGTCTGCTTCTTGCGGAGGGGCGACGGTGACGTCAGAACGCTGAGCTCTGATTGGCTCTGATTGAACGGATAGTGGGTAGACGTCAATGATAGCTGCTTTGAGGTCCATCCACTGTCCTTCCAATTGGAGCCAATCAGAGCTCGGCGTTTTGACGTCACCGAAACCCCTTTTCAAGAAGCAGACGAACTTGCGCTCCGTATAGCTATCTACCTAAACCTCCTCGATTTACATGGAGAACCTGCGGAGTACATACCACGATTTCCGGGCCATAATCCGCGAGCAATATAGGCCTAAATGTTGAAATTTTGCGCGGTGCAAACTGAAGGTGCGGACTATACGTGGATTTTCATTGGCTAGCTATGATAGAACGTCATGGAATTTGTTAATAACAGATGTTGAAGGAGTATTTTTTTTTTATTCTCTAAGGTACGCTGCATACGACTTCTTTTTTACGTTCGCAATATTCACCCTGCGCGTACTAATGGCCGCATACAAAATACAAAACGGGAATATGAAACCATAAGGTACAAAGTACGAACTTTCTCACGTTCGCTTGCTCATTTTAAATACGCGACTTAATAGCGAGCAATAAAAAATGAAATAGTGTCACATTTTAATCAGCATCTCGCATTGCATATGTCACCAGAAGAACTGTACGTTGACCTTTCTGTAGCCTCGCCTTCCAGCGCGAGCTTTCTTCCTTTATAACACCTTGGCGTCTCGTTCGAGCCTGCACGCACAGCCAAAGCACAATTGAAAAAAAAAAAAGACGCCCTGCTTTTTTTGTTTTGTTTGTTTTGTCATTGATTATTATCGTGGAGATGTTTTGGTGGTTCCCTCTCACGGTTTCTATCTGTGATGTCACGACCAGGCTTTGCCTTGACATGACGTTACGAGTTGTGACCCTGGCTACTTATTAGTTTTGACTACAAGTTTGATGGCGTGGTTTAAAAAGCACAGTTGAAACTAGGAACAACCGACACCGTCGAAGTTGGCAGTATGACAATGATCTTATACCCATGGCTTGGTCAATTGTAGAAAGTAGGGTGCCTCGATGTGCGTCTGCCATAGGGTGAAGACACTCATTGTTGTATTGAAAACTGCCTGCGCGTCCCAAATGGGCCTTAAAATGGCGCCGAAGCACCGGGCAGAGCTAAGCACTCGCTCCGAGCGAGACCGAAGCGCTTGCACTGTGGGGACAGAAATGGATGAGATGCCGCCACTCAAAGACAGACGTGGCGAAAGTGTATGAGGGCTCCTTAGTAGAAAGCCGTTCACAGCGACGCTTTTGGTGGCGCACGTTGCACGTTAATGCCTTTTAAGCCCGATGATGCATAGTGATATGCCGCTTGTGATTTTGCAGTTGCGATATCGAGCACCACAGCTTGCACCACGCTTTTTGTTTTTCTGCAGGGGCGACGTCGCAAATGAGAAATCTCGAATGAAGTCATAGAAAGTGAATTGGGCACTACACGCGCCTTGTCACATTTATAAACGCCAGACAACATGAGACGCTGCAGGCCCGGAGTTGGCAGTGACGAGGTCTAAAGTTCTCATAATAGAAGCAGCTTGCAAAGTTCTTACGGGAAAAGAATGAGTAGTTACGAGCAGACTGGTAGAAGGCCTGAACAGGTGGTGAACACCACCTGAAGTGATTACGTTATCAGTCCCTGAAAAGACTTTGATGGGAGAAAACATATGCACTTCTTGGCACTGTATAAAGAACTCACAGGCCCTCCCATTTTCAGGGTTGCGGCTCCAAATCGAGCCTTCGGCACCCTGGTGTCACTCTTCATCAAGTCAATCAATGGTTAATTATAAAATCAAGAAACGTAGCTACAAAATGAAGTGACCACATGCAACAATAGTAGATATAACTGGCAACGTTGCCTACATGTGCGACGTTCCGGGGGCAAGGAAGAGCTCGCAAAATAATTACTTGTCCCGAGAACGTGGCCGAAAGCAAGTTACGCTCTTCCAGCCTGCCCTACGTGCGGGCGAGCGCCCGATGAATGCCAGCGCGGAATAGCATCCGACGGAAGTGTAGGGCTGTTGTCGAAGCGACCACACGGCTGTTCTCGACACGAGCCCTCCAGCGCCAAATTAGTCCTGCACCGGCGAGATCTGATCGCATCCGGTCATTGTGTACTACAATGCGTTCGACCCAAACACCGCCGCATGCCAGGTGAAAGCTTGAATACATCGCCTATAATGCTTGGTCAGCTGTCGGAAAGCACGAGATTTGCACACAACGAGGATTGGGTCCTAATGCATCTGTATACCAATCAGTTTTTCACGAACGCTCTGTAAGGGAAGTTCTAGTGCGATTGCAGCTATCAAACAATCACCGTATTATCAATAAATTAAACGAATCTTACGGAAGTCACTGACTACTCGAAACTGTACCCTCGGGCAACAACCTACTATGGCGATTTCGACAACGACAGTCCATTTGATCAAACATACCGGAAGTTCGTCATCGTGTATCACTTTGACTGGACCTCCCTTGTAGATGGACCCGCCAGTGAACACCTGTAACGCGTCACACAGTCTTCAAAGTGTGCCAAACAAGGCATTCAAATCAGAAGGGGGAGGGGGGGGAAGGAGGACAACAAAAGACCCAAAGTGTCTTTCAGTGTCTTCTCACTAACCATGGAAAGTAATATGCAGACTACCATAAAAACACTAGGGACACACTACTCATTTATGCAAGTGCCCCTTGAAAATCGAGTCGAACATAGCCCTTCAGTACGGTGGATGGTCACTCACAACACATCGAAAGGCCCTCAGGAGGCTATAGCAACAAGTTTTAAAAGTTATGGAAACATTAATCGTCTTTCGAACCACACAGACACTTTTCAACAGCTAAGTTAAGGTGCATTGGTAGACAACCGGCTGTCAATGGCCACATGAGGAATATTTTGATGTTGAAACTACGCGATACTAATTATAGCTTATATTGCAAGGAGCGAAAGTATGCAGGCGGGTTGGTTATGAAACATGGCGGACATGATGACACACGGATGGTGTATCGTCTTGTCCGTTCTTTTATTTCTCCTTGCCTCAGAGTTTAGATTATGATGAAGTTTGTAGTCGTCTACGAACCATAATGGCACGTGGTCCTGTTTAGTATGAATGGCCGATTTACAGTCAAAATGCCAGAGGAATAAACACAAAGTTCACAGTTTCTTAGCTACACCCGAAGAAGCACAACAGCAATCACTTCACCTGCCCGACGAGCTTGGGGTGTCTCGTGTCGGATATGTCGTACTGGCGGACATCGCCATGGATCCAACAAGCGATGTAGAGGAAACGGTCGTCCAGGGAAATCAGGATGTCCGTGATTACGGCTGGTGGCGAGGGAAGAACAAGTGGAACGAATCGAATATATTTTTTTTTACGACAAGGCAATATAAGCGAGAGCACGAAAACACATATTGGCGACGTGCGCGATCGAAAGCGTTGCTGTGGTCGGCCAGCCATGATTGGCCGAATGCTGACTATGACGTAAGGAAAGGATTTCTCATTGACGAAAATAAGAAGAATGTAAGAGCTTGAATTTTGATGGTGTTGACAGTGTCGCTTTGAGAGGGTAATGATTTCAAGCTTCTCCCATGCTCATTGCAAACACCATCGAACTTGTTGTTCGCAAGGTAATGACTTCACGAAAGGAAGCCACGGGAGGGCGCCACCAAAACATCTCGCCGCTAATAGGAAATATTTACTGGCGGCCACAGCTGAGTCTGTGGCTGCTGAGCACGTGCCAGCGGCGAGCTTCCAGTGATTTTGCAACGAGCATTTGACACCATCAAGATTGCCGGTCTTAGCAACTTCCAAACGTGAGCTTTTCTTGAACATGCGCTGTGAACAGCGCACTCAAATATGGCGTCCAGTGAATATACCCTAATTTAGCGTGCATTCGACACCGTCCCATTGAGATCAGTGACACCGTCCAGATTGGGGGGTCTCGAGGCGCCTAATAGTGTGAGCTTTTTCCTAGTATGCGCTCCAAATAACCCCCTGAAATATTACGTCCAGTGAATATTTTTCATACAATCAATAGGAAGAAGTAATCGATCGGAAGAAGTCCATATCTTCATTAGAGCATGTGAAATATGACTGCGTATGTACAGAATGTCAAGCGCTTTGCTATTTTGGATCGAAGCAGGCAAACGGGCAAGTGAGCGGCGCATACCAAGCTTTGCATTGCAGTTAGCGTTGAATAGTAAAACCAACACATACACAAAATTAAGAAAAAAAAAAATAAGAACGTTGTTTAGCATTTATACGACCGTCTTTAAGGTTTGGAACAAAAAACAGTAATATAGCCATAAACAAAATCTACAACGAATTGAAACGCATTATACTGCGACACCGCAGTCGCTTCAAGCAAACACGGATTGCCTTTCTGCCGTCGAAAATAAGAAAAAAGTCGGGCACCGAGAAGGGAACGGGAAGGGGAGGGGGGGGGGGGGGGGAAGGGCGGAATCCCATCTTGGGTTTACCGGGCATTTCGTCCAGGAGCCAACCTTGCACTTTTTTCGGGGGAATAGTGATAACCTTCTCGGCGTCCCAACATCCATCCTAGGTGAAAACAAAAATGATGAACATGAGCGTAATGCTTACGAAGAGGGAAAAACAAAAACAAGTTATTAAGGGCTGGCATTTCGAAAGTAGAAGGGAACGATATAATGTGCTTAAAAAGCAAGACGACCTGCGTGTTGTGTCATTATGGACGAACTAGCAACCCTAAGTTTTGAAAATACAGCAACTCTATTTGTGTTTTTTTGTTTTGAATTAAGCTTTTAAACCTCAAAATAAAACAAAGTATTTTTTATAGAAACGTGATTAGCTTAAAAAAATTTAGAAAGGATGGGTTTTTCTTTACTTGAGCGAGGCGGTTCTGAAGTTAAAATCGTGCGATGTCTGGTTGTTCCCCCTGGCGCAGAGCGCAACCTTGAACCATACATTTTCAAACTTAAAATAAGGCCCTCCTAGAACGATCGCCCGGTACTTGCATATAAAACACTAAAAATTATTGTATTCGGAAATGAAAAAATTAAGCAAAATCGATGAAGAGATCTTGGTGTTCGGACACCGCAGCAGTGCGAATTATTCGAACAACGTGAGCATCCACTGACATGTCTCGTTATTTACAGAAAAATCAAAGAATCCACTTGCAGTGCAAGTGATCCGAGAGAGCGCATTAAGCTTCAATTCAACACCGATGTTGCAAGTGATTCTCGAACAAGAACCAAATTAAACTATATAAAACTCCCGCTTCACATTAACTCCAAACCCAGACGGGAGCCTAGCGAGCAGCGCCAAAAGTCATCGTTACGGTGATTGAGGTCTTGTTTAGCCGTTTACAACAAAGAGCAGTCCAGGGTGTAAGATAGACAGGTGGGGAAACGAGAGCCAAATGAGCGACCGGATTGTGTCCCTTTCGGGTTTCTCTTTTTCTGTGGCGCCATCTATGTGGAGCACCGCGAACACTCACTCCGGGTGGGCGACCGGTGGCTACCGGCTAAACTGACGGAGATGATTTCTCGTGGATTTTCAATGAAGGAATGTCGTGCTCTCGGTTTATTTTGCGCACCCTCCCATAGTGTTCCATGCAAATCCCAATTCTGAATTTTTTTCCGCTCTCCGCAGCGCCATCTGTCGCAAATCGGGGGTACCCGCAAGCAGACGAGTACACAATCCGGTCACGGCGCTGCGGTAGGGTTCTATGGACCGTTTCCCCACCTGTCTATCTTACACCCTGGAGCAGTCACGCAAAGTCTGTGGTTGATTGAGATGGCGAAAGCAGACACCATGCACTTATTTAACGCTGCTTGATGGGCTCCATTGATTTATATATCCTTAAAGGCTTAGTGTGAAACGGAATATAAACAAACAACACGCCTGCAGCGTAAGATCTTCCTCTAGCGGAGTTTGAAACCCGCGACCGAGAAAACGCATGCGCATTGGGCCCTCCACGCTGTCACGCTATGCCGAGCCGGGAGAAGGCTGCACCGAGATACCGAATCCGCCGAGGCAGCAAAAACGGCTGTCTCCGCTGTCTCGGAAGACTATCCACGACGATAGACGGCGGCAGCCACCCCTCCCAATTCAGAGAGCAATTCGAGGCGCGGAGAGATGCGAGTTCTCTAGTATTTGGTAGAAATATGAGCGAGCTAATTCAGCTTTAACGCTTTCCTTCGCATTAACGTCGGCTTCTTCGAAGAGACTCACCGCGGTTTTGAAGAAGCGCCAGACCGTGCTGCCAATGGCGCAGCCCACGAAACCCTCGGAAGCCGCAGGATTGTGCAGGAAGCGAACCTCCAGGGGCATCAGGCCCTCCATGCCAAGATCTATCGTCTTCTGGATGCTCAGCTTGGGCCAATCCCAGACGACCAGACTCGTCCCGTATTTGCCTTTGAATACGGTGGAAAGACAAAAGAACTGACGGAAACAAATCGAAGGCAACCGACAGCGGCATTCCATTAACAGAAAATTACGGCGGCTTTGCTGAATGCGGAAAACTGGTCATACATTTGCATTGGACAGTGGTCTAGCAGCTCAGACCGCTATATATTTGAGTGTACGAATTTCAGTAGAATCAGACTTTCGGTCTTCACCTGCGACATCTGCATCTTTCACGCGAGTGCTTCTATTTTGGTTGGATCGTTAATAACACCGGCAGTGAAAAAAATTCACAGTTGTACTGGAGTTAACAGCATAGCTGCATATTCACCCCAACTCTAGAAAGGCGCAGGTTAACTTGCGTTGCATCCCCGAGAGTAAATTTTGCAACACGGGATATGTTACATAGCGTGAAGTTATAAAAGAGCGCCCCGAAGGAACTACCGCGAAGTCGACAACATTGGCTGTAGGAACATCACCGTGGTCAAATTTAGCCAAATAAGTAGCCAGTAATTAAAATATAGTAATGTACATTCCTACTATTATCAGAAGAACATACAAGTCCTCCCATTGTGCACTGTGCTATAGCTTTACAACTTAGAAGCATTTCATTTGCATTGCTGCCAACGTTAATCCAGTAGCAATTACTTTGCCTCTTTGAAATGCGCGTTACCTCGATTGAGGTGCGTTCAAGCGCGATTCAAGTATATTCCGGTTTAGGTAATACCCTGAAAAACGGCCTAAACAATCCGATGACCAGAAGGCCGTGAAGAAAGTGATGAACCCGGAGGTTCCGAATCTACGAGCAGTGTTTAAGGCGTCACGACTCGAGTGTTTCCGAATTTTTTCTTCGAGCAAGCAATAAAATTCGCAAGCATATATGTATAGACGACTAAATTGAGCAGTTCGTTGCGAGAGTATCTTAGAATTGAAAGAGGTGCATCAAGCCAGGCGCATTTATGAATAGAAAATGCAAACAGGAAGACGCCTTTTAAAGTTTTCGCAAGTTCAGCCAAAGTAGAAAGTGTAAAAAAAATCACGCTATTGCGTAAGTTTTACAACCAGGCACGCATCAACAAGGAAATAGCAAGTGCACACGCAACATTCCTCGTTTCCGACGCGAAGAGTCCTTCAAGCGCGCAAGTCTTTGTATAGGCCGCATTGTAAGTGAAATGTTGGCAACTCGCGAAAAAACTGTCGTAGACTGTTCGAACAGCGTCACTTTTTAGCGGCTTTTTTGAACCTGCCTATGCATTAAAGTCACCACAACACACCAACGCACTAATTCTGAAGTGTTCAAACGAGAAGCAGGAACATCCATTCAGTTAAAGCAGCTGCTGAAGAAAAATCTCACCAGCTGCAATGTCTTTGACATCGAATCCCTTCTTGAAGGCGGACGGGGCACCCCATTGGCTGCTGATCATCACGTTGTGCCTCGGTTGGTACCAGTAGTCGTAGCCGAAGTCTGCGTATTGGCACTCATTTTTGTAGACCGCGGGCAGCATCTCGAAGGTGCCGCCATCCAATATGAAGAAGCCACCTAGGGTGAAGTCAGAAAGGAGATGTCAGGCGTGAAGAGAAGAGTGGCAACGAGCATCCAGGCTGTTACGTTTCTAACACGACACCAACAATAAAACAGGGTAAGCGCCACTGAACTCTACATCCCGTCATTGATAGAACCGCACCGCTAAGATAAAGATTATGTACGTAACGACTTCTACTCCAGTGGACACACAAAAAAAAAAATGTTTGCCAATCACGTTTACAACTACGTGCGCATCTTGTTCAATAAATACTCCTGAATGCCAACAGGAAGCTGACCATAAAAATAATTATTCAAGAGCACGCCTTTATTTTTAAGGCGCGAGATTGGAACGCGTAAACAATAGACCTATTGCTAAATTACCTAAGCATCAAAGGGGATGCAGGGATTGGTGTTCCACGCGCCGCACGTGCTGGCCTCAGCAGTAGTAACTTTTCTAAAGCAAATGCCTAAAACAAATTGCATCTTGCACTCGCGTTCGTTAACGCTTTATTTTTGTTATTTACTTCGACTCTTTTATGCGGGGAATGCGTGCGTGTGTGGGGCATGGAACACCAATTTCTGCATTCTCCTTGGTGCTTGGGTCAAAAGGACAAGATCGGGCTTGTCCTCATGAGCGTGCTAGTCTCTCCACCTCAAGGTTATGGCGACGTTAAGTTTATGTCAAGGAATCTGTCCAAAACAAAATCAGGGATCGGTGCTCTTGCAATCACTTGCTAACTGTACCGAGGGCCTGAGCTTTGTGGTTTACCTTTGCCGTTGCCTTGGGGGTCTCCCATTGCGCTGATCATGATGTTTCCATTTGCCAGACAGTGCGGCGTTTGTGGGGTGGCAAGGCCTAGCTTGTGCAGTTCCTCGGGCTCCAGGACCTGGTCGAGGCATCGAATCAAATGCCAACAAAGCAGGCCTTCCAGCGGAAAGGACACCACTGTAACCCGCCAACTCTCACCCTCTCAGCTGAGAACATTAAAGGTCGAAGAAAATAGGACAACGGTGAAATTTAAAAAAAAAAAAGGAGCAACACAACACAAATCACAAACACCAAAAAGTGGTAGGTAAAGAAAAAGACTGTCACATGCAGGAATTAACTGTTCGCAAGCGAGCTAAGAACACGTTGGTTATTTCCTTTCGTACGTCACAGACACAAAAAAAAAAAAAAAAAAAAAAACGTTTACGAACTCTGGGTTGCACGTTAATAAAAAAGGTCTGGCTGCTCGGTAAGTGCTACTGCTACTCTGCCATACATAGAAATAGAAACAAAGAAGGATCGCAGCAGGAGGAGTTTGGAACATATTCCTTAGCTGCACTCCGGACAGAGGACAAAAGAGCTCGGATGTTGATGCGTATAAAACTGCATTTTTAGCAAATGTACTCGTTGGAGCGTTGTTCGGGCTCTCAGTAATAGGAGCAAGTGTTTAGGGAAGGCGGGCCTTCAGATCAGTAAGATGGAGTGGAAAGGGGAGAGGGAGCGTTCAGTAAAAAGGAAACGGCAAAGAGCTATTCAAACTAGGGAGAATAATATGGCCACGGTACTTAGTTTTAGTATAACTTCGCAAACTGAAAGCTACGTCTTTAAGCAAGGCAATGAAACTTGCACTGTCATGTGGGGAGCAACTGACAATGTAATCTGCCTCTAGAGCTAACCAGGTGGCACCACCACTCTTTCCATATCAGAGCTGTCTTACGCACATTATGGTCGCTAAATTCGCTGAACGCGGCACAACACGTATTTTGAAATATTAGCCATGGAGGCTTATTGGCGCTTCACGCTAAAGTATGATGAAAAGTACAACTAAATCTACAACAGCAACACCAAAGGTAAAAGCCTATTCTTTCCTTCACCACAGTCCTTAGATTGTCCTTAGGTTACCTGGTCTGGAATATTTTTGTTACGCTGTGGAGAAGTTTTTTTTTTTTTTTTTCTAGCGATGAGTTTAAGCACCGCAGGCGCGCTGCCGACGTTCCCACAAACCCACGTGAGCCTAAGAGACTGACGCGGGCTCGGAGAAGCCGCGAAGGCCAAACTCCCTAGATACGTCTAATACTAGAACCCCACGGATCTGTCGAAAAAATATTTGGACGATGTGAAACGCCACCTATACCTGAGACATCGGGGTCATTCTAAAGCAAGTGAACGCTACGTAAAAAATGTTGCATCTGATAAAAAAAAAAAAACAATCTGAAGATTTTTTTACTTTTTTACTCCTACAGCGGTTATCGCCGCTTGTGGTGACAATACGTAGTACGGAAAAACAAAAACAAAGTTAAGACCACTACTATTACCATCAGTAGACGGAAATTCCATTACAATGTATTTTGCCGAAGTCATTTCGGAATAGGGGGGGGGGGGGGGGGGGGGGGAGGGAGGGGTTTGAAATTAAAATTCACTTTATCGCCTGCCCCTTGTACGATACAAAAAAATAGCATGCATTCAAAATAACTGCCTGTTCTAACCTCACGCATTCCGAGCAGACATTCCCTCTCGCCGTCCACAGTCTGCGCCACATTTCCAGCAGGACGTCGATATTGAATATATAACCAAATTAGACAGTCATCGCAACGTACCGTCCCATGATACGAGTCGGGCATTTCCTTGCTCCACCAAACACATCTGAACAATTGCGCGTACCCTCTTCAGCTTGGGCTTCCTGAGGTCATCCTTGAGGTCGACAACGTAGACGCGGTCGCTGTTCAAAGCTGGGAGGATCAGCTTGTCCCTGTGCTTGTTGGGACAGCCCAGGCAGCTGCTGCACGTGTTCCAGTTCATATGGTGAAGCTCGTCGCCTTTGTGAGGCATCGGCAGCCGGTAGATGACCTGCAACATGAAGCATCTTCGGTGAATCTAGAGGCGCTCCTTGGAGGTTTCTGAACTATGGAACGCATCAAAGAAATACTCAAGTAGCCGTTTCAATTGGAATGTTTAGTTCTTCCGTACCATCAGACAACTTTGGAGACCAAGCCTTGAATTCTAAGCTTTAAAATAGGAAGATTTACACAAGGCCATATTGGCAAGTATTTTAAAGGTGCGACCATTGATACAAGCTCAAATGGACAGGCTTATTAATAAAGCTAACAAACCAAGATGATCAAAAATGCATTTTACAATCACTCATGAAAATTCGTAGCAGGCTTAACATCAGTCACAGAGGGTGTAACATGTAAACGCAAAAACACTGTTTCTGGCAGTAACAGTGACGAAAAGTATCATTCGAGGCCTAATGGACTGAACTGTATAGTCGTAAACCTACTCAAATCTGAAGCGTGCAAAAGCCCGAGGATTTTTCTATAAAAATATAAACCGGCGAGATTTTCTTTTTCTTTTTTTTAAACCAGTCGGCAATGTTGCGTCAGGAGTATACGTGCGCAAGCACATTGTTGAAAAAAAGAACTGCAGCCTTTGGGACAGATTCAGGACCAAAGCAGTGCACCAGAAATAACAAAATATTTCTAAAAACAGTGAAATTAGAAGCCTGCTAAGTTTCCAAAAGTGGATAACTATTGCTGTTAGCGGCGTAGTAAACCTTCTAAAGACTGCGGATGAGCCATACCTTGCAGCAGTCTGAGCCTTTCGGTTCCACAGAAATGACGGCTAGGTAGTCTGGCCTATCTTTGGATGGTACGATGCAGGGAACGTAGAGTAGTTTCTCCCTTGGGCTCTTGGTCATGGCATCCAGCGGCGTCGGGTAACCGACGGGGCATTCTTTCTCGAAGTCTGAAAGAGGAGAACAGTTGCACTCAGAAACTGTGAAGTAAAACGCCAATGCCTGTAGTGGGGTGCATATAACACGAAAGATCGGCTGAATTGTGTTACGCTTACGTATGTTTAAACAGCGGAAAGCTAGCCATGACGTGACGGAATTCCAACGGAGCTTCACAGCGGCAATTTTGAAATCTCTTAATTTGTTTTAAAACTAGTTTTCTTGACTTCCCTGTCTGCAGCCCAGAAACTCTAGTCAAGGATAGTATTTCTGGGCGGCCGGCACAACATGGACCATATCTAAACAAAGAAATAAAAGTGAAAACATTTCGTTTCTGTACCCCTTGGAACTCAGTCGCTGAACGCACCAGATATAATATGGACTTACCTCCCATAGCTACCTTCCAGCTGTCCTTCCGGAGGCAGTCAAATACAGCCGTCGAGAATCACAAGTGCGTCCGGCATAAGCTATCGGCGGCAACTACCGGAGTTCTGAGAAAGGGTCGTCTAGTCAAGCGATAATACGTAGGCGGCAAGCGGTAATCACAAAGGCCTAACCATATGGGACGTTTTTCACGCGCTTCCTCCGTGTCAGCGTCTCCTCACGTGAGCGCGCGGCGCTCGTGCCGATATCTGTCCCGGCCAGATTTCGACGTTGTGTCGTGCGTCGCATGTGACCTTGAGCGACGCGCGCCGAAGGTGACGTGGGCGAGGCGCGTTAAAATAAGCTCCCCAGGCTCAATCAATCAATCAATCAATTTCTTTTTCTTTCGCAGAGAAAGATGGTTTCTGGGGCAAAAAGCTGCAACAAATGCATCTTGACAAGGCCCCAGCTCCAAGATGGCGGTTCGCGTACAGCACTTATCTAAGACAGTGAAATATTTTTTTCTACTTAACCTTATGTATATATCTTATGTATAATATCTTAATATTAGGTATAATCTTTATATATATATATATATATAGAGAGAGAGAGAGAGAGAGAGAGAGAATACATTTTATAAGGTAGATAATATGAACATGAAGTCATCAAATGGTCAATTATGGCTGAAATTTTTATGATTCAGCGTGTTTAATAAAGATGGTACACTTTCTTTTAACCTGAAGTCCAGAGGCACCCGACGCTAAGACCTGAAGGGACCAATCAGACAGCGTCAAAACCGCACCATCATGGTGTTCCTAATGTTTCTGTACCTGTTCTTTTATCGCTGAACCAATCATAAACAGAAAAGGCCCAGGGACTTGAGCTTTTGACGTTGCTTGATTGGTCCCATTGCCTCGTAGCGTCCGTTGTGTCTGGTCTTGAGCTGAAACGAAATATAGAATGAATTTGATGGATGCGACACCATTGTGCGGGCGGAGGGGAAGGTACATATGTCACTCTTCGCAAAGCCGTGTGTGGCATGTAGATGGTGTTTTTAGTTAAGTTTGATCTTGAGGGGGGAGAAAAAGCAGCTGGGTTATTTTTAGTGCCGTTTTAGACGACAAGAGGAGCCAGTAATAATATAAATTCGTAGCTTTAACAATCTTAAATTGAGCAAAACAGAGCATCTGTGTGATAAAAGTATGACACATTTGCGACCAGTCTTTGTGTTGCTGTTTTTTGTTTTGTTTGCAGAGTAAGAATATTGTTTCTATTTTGCAGGTATCACCCCATACGAGGTGAAAACACAAAAAACTATGATTGCACAAGACCATTGATAATTATTACCTTGAATGATGGGGTGAAAATTGTGCGGTATCTGCACAATGTACCAACAGCCGTTCTCGCTTTTTTATGAACATAGTCAACGTGCTCATTCCATGATAAGTTGACTAAAAAAATAACACGTAATATCTTGAAGGGCTTTACTACCACAATTCCACCACCCCACCCCCCCTCTCCCCCTAAAGTTATATTTAGGTTAGATTAAATTACAATGCTTTTAGCCCGGAATAGCATGAATTTTGTTTTGCGTTAATTCGTAATCTATTTATTTCTGTCCATAGGTGTAGTTGAGAGAGCATACGATTCTCCGTTTTTTCAATCTCGTCAGATGTATTACCTTTGAAAAATAATGTACAGTAATCGGCATACGTAATAACTGAACAGTCGGGAATACAATTACTATATCATTAGTAGAAAGAAGAAATAATAAGGGAGGTTCACATGTAATTATTGTTCCCTGAGGGTCACATGCAATTATTGTTCTTGTGAATGATACTGAATCATTGATTTGAACAAATTGTTTTTGCTCAGACAGGTATGATATAAATAGATTGAGTGCATGACCCCGTATACCGTAACATTATAGTTTATTTTAAATAATTTTGTGATTTACCAGGTTAAATATCTTAGAAACATTTGCGTGTATCGCTAATGTCAACAACTCGTTTTCGATATTAATGATTACTTCTTTCTGGGACAGTAGAGCGGATTCAGTAGATCTTCCTTTTCTGAAACCGTGCTGGCAGTCCGTTAATAAAAAGAAACGCTCCAAATATGCCGACAGTTTGCCATAAAGTATTTTCTCGATGCCGTTAGAAAAATTAGATAGCATTGATATTGGCCTATAGTTTCCTAACAAGTTAATATCGCCACCCTTAAATATCAAAAGGACCTGAGCAATTTGCATAGGTATAGGAAATTCACCCAAAGACATCGAAAGATTGAATATGAACGTTAATGCTTCAGCAAACAAGCGCATAACAAATTTAATTAGTTCTATATTCAGGTCATTTACATCTTCTTTGCTATTATTTATGCTTCGAAAAAAACTATATTGCTTAATTTTAATCAGCTGGACTTAGGAAAAAAATAGCCACATGGGTCTTCTTTGCTACACTCGAACTGCTGTTGACTAGGTTGAGCAAGTAGTCATTGAAAGTATATGCAAGTGACGTACCAGACAGCTTTTCTCCACAGTGTCGAATTTCAGTTAACATGGCCTTGTTTTTGTATAGCGGCCAGGCATGGTTAATACTTTTCCATAATTTATCTAGATTATTTTCCTGAATATTATTAAACAGTTTTGTGTTATATTCAAGTTTAGCTTTTTTCATCAACGCGTTTCTGCAGACATACAGAAACAAGTTTGTTTCTGTATGCCTTAATATTTGACAGATCTTCGCTATCTTCAGATTGAACAAATTTATGACACAATTTTTTTTTTTTTAACAGGTTATGTGAAACTTAAGGTTCTTTAGACCTCTTGCCAGACTTGATGAACGTGTACGGAAAAATTTTACTATAAATTTCGTGGAATGTCCCCAGAACTGTATCGTATGCTGCATCAGCTGAATCACTAGCGTATATTGTGCTCCAATTAGTGGTTTCGATGGAGATCCTCAATTACGCAGTCTTCGTGGTATAATAGTGCGTACCGCGAAAGCTCTCCCATATTTTTTTTTTTTTTTGAGGTTGAGTTGAGAAGTGTGGGTTAGTAGGAGAAAGGTGGGTGAGTGGTATCTAATATCACGGCTAATTACGCGGGAAGCAAAAATATCTTCCTGGGCACCATTTTTGACAAAGTAATCTAAAAAAAGTGGAGGCCCAGTCTGTTATCCTTGTAGCTCCCGTAGTAGCGCATTCAAAACCATGCGTTTCGATAATAGAAAAATTGCTCATCGCGCATATCTGATGTTTTAACAAGTGCATGTTATAATCTCCTCCCCTTTCCCTCCCCCCCCCCCCCCCCCAAAAAAAAAGAGTATAGCCAATCTCGCTAACATAACTGAGCAACCTATCACGTACAAAGAGCATGCCACTGACATTTCCAGATGGAGGTTGGTATAGAAGACAACAAACATAGTTACCGCAGAGTACTAACAATAATTCAAAAGACTCGTTCAGTTCTGCAAAATCTGGAAGAACACAACAATAGAGAGACTGATTAACAACCATAAAAACCGGCTCCCCCCCCCCCCTCCTCCTCATATTTCTTCATAAAACAAATGCTTGTAATTAGGCAAAACAAAGCCATTTGAGTCAGAAGTTACCATGTTTCATAAAACATGAAAATATTAAAAGAAAAACGGAAAGCAACGTGAAGAATTTCAATAGCATCAACTTTTGATAGCATAAAGCGGACGTTCATGTGAAGGAAGGACAATGCAGATCGCCCTTGGCATTCATGAGTTCTTCAGGCTTGAGACATAAATTAGTCAACAGATTACTTTCCATAAAAAGAAAAGTGGCCCTGCTCTTTATTTTTGTTTAGAGCGCAACGCAACGGCCGTTTCCGCGTGACAGTGATGGCGCCGTGGCCGCAGTGGAAGACTAAGAAGATTACGAGAAGGACGAGATGGGGAGCATGCGACCGAGCGGGCGATTGGAAGCTGAGCACAGATCGCACTGGTCGGCCTGCAGATCGCTGAACATCTGCCACGGTCAGCGATGCGCCGAGTCCAGCGGTCTGGTCGACGGAACCCTCGCCGGACTCCGACACGTGGGGCTGCCATGCACAGTTCCTAGCGAAGCCTGCGCTACGACCTCCAACCATCGAGGCGAAGGCAACCTCCTTCATGAGGACACGCCACGGAGGACTCGTGAGCCGAGCTTCACCTCATCTGTCTATGACCTGACCGAACATTAATCAGTGCTGAGACACGTGCTGGGATTTCTTTATTGTACGTTCTCTTCCACTAATTCTTGTTATTTTCCGACGGTTAACCATTTTGTTTTCTCATATTAATTTTTCAGTTTCTTTATATAACTTATTTCTCATTCCCGGAATTCACATGGTCTTTGTTTCCCTCGTTCTTCAACGGGCGAGACTTGAGACATGAAGTCGTTCGAGATCTCGAAGTTAGAGCTTAGCAGACGATAAGTTAGAAGGCATTTACTGCGAGTATTCACATCGTTTCGTGCGTTTTTACAGAGTACTCCTGGTGCAAGCTTTTGCTTTGACCTACAGTAAGGGCTTCTTTGACGAACTAAAATCTCGGAACGTGTCGTTCATTTGTTGAACGTGCCATTTATTTAGCAAGTGAATCAAGCGACGCCGGCACAGTCGGTATAGCTCCAACACATTTGATTTTTTTTTTTAATCGGCGCTCGAACGCTTGAGAGATGCCGATTCAATTTCCAAACCCCTTATATAATGATCGCTGCATATCATAAAATATTCGCCTTCGAGCACCGCGTAGAAGCTTCGATATTCCTACATTTGTGTGTTTCTCCCATAGATTCGCGTGCACTGCCTGGTGTCAAGCTATGGCCGCCGGTGCTGCCATCGACGGGCTCCCGATCCGCGATCCAGCCTACTACAATATAGATCGATGGTCCCATAAGTCCCTTCCCTGGCTACGCCATTGCCTTGAGTCGATCTTTGTTCTTTTGCATTTTTTTGCGCTGCCGTATTCTTGATTGCTCAAGGTTCCCGCTCTCTGGTCCGAGTAGTCCCGGCATGGCTACAGTGTACTGGAATAGGGGTAGTGTTTGGACCGGCGCGACTCGACGATGGGAACTTGTGATGCTGCGCGTGTAGACAACAATCGCGGCGCTGCAGTCGACAGGGCAGCAGAAAGTCGCTGCAGTCCGCACGTGCCTCCGCACATGCCATCGCACGTGCGCGTGAACGCGGTGCACGCGCACAACCACCACCATACTGCCCTTACTGTTGATGCGCCGTCTCACGCGAGCCGCTCCAGTCCCAACACTACCCCGCGCCGCAGTGGCGGTGAGCAATGTTTGTAGCAAAGTGTCGAAACAGAACGTAAACAAAACCGAAAAGCGGGAAATAACGATATTTTTAGGCGAAGCGAAAACGTAATCGAAACGTTATTTAATCATTTGTTTCAGAGTGAAACCGAAAACATTTTCTTATTAGTATTCGAGAGGAAAGCTCAGGTATTTCAGTATCTTCTGGTCTTCAGAGGAACCAGAAGATGCCATCGAAGTGTTCCTCCAGAGAAAAGAAGCTGAGGCTGGCGCGCACCCTCATTTGACAAGTGAGCTAGGCCCACTGAACGTGCCTCAAAATGCTGGATGAGGAGCCACGGCTTCGAAGAACCACGGATGTATTGAAATTTTTGAAAGAACGAAAGGAACGCCAATCGGAACTGTACACTTTAGCGCAAGGAGCCTATGGTATATCCTCCACACAGGTCAGCGTAAAGTTGGCATTCTCAGCGTTCAAGTTCATTTTATCGGAACAGGTCTCGCATTCGCACTTGAAGATGTGTTGCTTCTGAGATCATGCTCAGTGCCTCGAGCCGTTCTTCTTCGCAGTGCCTTGTAGGCAGATTCTCTCATTTTCGATCGTTACAATAAGAGCATACTTGCTCTAACTTTTTAATCACCTACTCTTTGATCAACTTCGGTTTCGTCTTTAATTTTAGTTTTAAATTTTCTTCGCACGCGAACACTTTTTTTTTTTTTGTTCCGGAGCGGAATTTGAACGTGACGTTTTTTCTATAAAACAAAATTAAAACCAGAGCAAAAAAAAAAGTTTAGTTCTGACACCCGGGTTTTCAGCGGTCGACGAGGTATCGTCGGATGTTTATGTTGTCTGCCAGCTGATTATAAGGCAGGAGTCCGTCACGTGGCACCACTCAAGTTTAAAGTGATTGGCCTTTTCTGTCCAGAGGTAAAAAATGTGAACGTCTACAGAAGCCGGAGAGCTGCGAGAGAAAGAATTTTTGGTATGGAATTGAGCGCTTCACCGCGCGTAATGATTTCCTAATCCCAAACTTGGTACAAATACTTATATCTGCAGTTTAAAACTAAATGTTGCCAAATGAACCTTCAATAACATCACCAATTGCGATGTATCACATCACGCCATCTGACGTCACCAATGCTCCGTATACATCTATGCGTGTATGTAAACGAGGCGGGTTCTTACCGCACTCTAAAAAAAAGGGTGTAGTACTTACACCCAGTGGGGTGTATGTGACTTGTCCCATATACGACACCCCCATGGGTATATATGCGACACCCCAAAAAGGGGTGCATACATGCACCTCATTTGGAGGTGCACATGTGCACCTCAGCGGGTGCATAAGACACACCCCACCCCGGGGTGTACATATATTCCGTTTCTCACTTACTGGGAATACTGATGCACCCCATTTTCAGGTGTACATATATTCCGTTTCTCACTTGCTGGGAATACTGATACACCCCAATCTTAGGTGTACGTGTATTCCGTTTCTCACTTACTGGGAATACCGATACACCCCATTCTTAGGTGTACGTAAATTCCGTTTCTCATTTACTGGGAATACTGATACACCCCTCTTTTAAGTGCACATATATTCCGTTTATAACTTACTGGGAATACTCATACACCCCATTCTTAGGTGTATTCCATTTCTCACTTACTGGGAATACTGATACACCCCATTCTTAGGTGCACAGATATTCCGTCTCTCACTTACTGGGAATGCAGTTACACCCCATTCTTAGGTGTACTTATATACCGTTTTCCACACCGTTCTCACTTACTGGGAACCGATAAACCCCACTCTTAGGTGTACACGTGCGAAGTCAACAAAACTAACACTAGAACATTTTTCATCAAATTGACAGGAAATGTCTTTGCAGCTCTTTTCCAAGCTTTTAACCGTCAAACGACGGTGTTTTGTGTCATTTTCATGTCCCATTTGTCAACCCGAAAACAATTAAGCTGGCAATCCCACATTCTATCGTCATTTCATTATGTGGCCTGGCATCATTTTGACGTCCTAACTGTCAACCTGAAATACAATTGAGAGCTTTTGTGTCACCTGCGAATATAATATTGTTAGGATCATGCAATATTTTATAAAATAAGCTACGAAAATTGGTATCTGTTCCTACATATTTATTGCTCATAAACACTGGGTGAAACATATACTACAAAAATACACATTGAATGCATGCGCCAGAAACGTCGCTTGTTTCCTTTCTTCTTCTTTTTGCATGTCTTATCTTTTAGTCTTGTGCCTTGGGTGTTGACCACCAAAAAGAGCAATGGAGCATTCCTGAAAAGCAAAACCCAGTTGTATACCATGATTAGATACATATAGGACACTGTCAAGGCCCCACACCTTACTTAATGAGCATTACCAAAAACCAGGAACTCAGCCAACTTCATAAATATTTTGCACACCATTGAAGAATAGTGGGGTGGAAAGTTTACCAGTTTAGATACAGGCGCAAGGCTGGCAAACCGAAAACACAGATAAAAAGCATGTGTTTTCAATATACTTAAACAACTGATTTTGGCGGTTTTCGACAACGCCATCTTGTTTCTTATTGCAACTGTGTTTATTTTTTACTAATAAAATGCACAATTAGCCGAAATATGCCATAAGCAACCTTGCACTGTGGCGCCTAACCAGATAAACGAATGTCAACATCAGAGGTGTCCTAATGCAAGCTTCCTTTAACAAAATTTTGGACCATCTAAAACTGTGCTCTCAAACACATTTGAGTGTAGAGGCCAGATAGCCCACCCCCAAAAGATCGAGGGCTTCTGTAAGGCATGGGGGTCAAGAAATTTGTTAAAGGGACCTTGCGCTCTCCACATTTTGTAACTTGCAATCTTGACAGTGACATTTTTAGCCGTGATTCATTTGTAGTGCTCCCCTTATCCCTTTCCTGATGCAATCAAAAGAATTAAAGTGGTACTGCCGCCAACATACTGGCATTTTGTAAGAGGACAAGAGAACAAGTACACTGTTGTTGCCGTTGCTTATTTCACTCAGGATATATTCAAGCTCAACATGTCTCGAAAGAATGCCTTTTGCTTTTCTGAGAATTTCTGATAGCACCAGTCTGAGCGAATACTTGTATTTTACTGGAGATATTTTCTGAGGGCGAGAATCCAGAGCTCATGAATTTATCTTTGGTGGTTGCTTCGGACAAGCGATAGTTCATGCAGTTGAAATGCATCATTGGGCAAAGAGCTCGTGGTTGCAGCCTACCAGCGGAATTGTCGTGCAGGTGCTAAATACTAAAAAAAAGACGGAAAGGAAAAATAGAGACTAAACACCTGAAAAATAAAAACGAAACTACATTAACTATGTGGATATGTTATAAGAGCATAGCTACGTTTTCAGCGTAAATGAATAGACTGATCCCACCAAGTTTTCCACGCATGCGTGACGCCGCCATAACTGCAGTTCGTAAGAGGCACACTCCAGTTCACGCGACAGGTCATGCTGCCTCGTGGTCTGCTCGCGCAAACCTCCAGCATGGTTGTCGCGCGTGTAGAAAGACTACAGCTCCCACGATGCATATCGGCAGCGGTGGCGTGCTCAAACTAGCTGGTGAGATCGGTCTATTAGCGACATATTATAATGCATGCGATTTGTAATGCTCGTTATGAGAACGGGAGGTTGCAGTTGGTTTCCTGTGGGCCGTGTTCAAGCAAGTCGCGAGCTGCGTCTTCAAGCACTGAGCAGATTAATTTTACCCAGTTATCTATTACCTGCCAGTGCATCATAATCTGTACAATGGTGAATATATTCCGAGTCACTACTTGCGCGCCGCACAGGCTAAGGCAATGCCCGAAGAGGGGAAAGGGCAAGCGCTAGAAAGGCGGGTGAGGAGAGTAACCTCCTCTCCTATCTAACATTCGTAGTGCTTTCCCCCTCTCCCCCAGCCCTGCCCTCCCATATGCCTTCCTAGTGCTCGCCTTTTCTCTCTTCGCATGGCCGTTGCATTCACCTGGACTACACACAACTAGTGACACGGAGTATAATTGAAGGACGGTACACTCACAGATGTCAAAGCACTTGAAGAGTTCGCAACTTCGGTGCAATGCCACTGGTTGCACTTTTGTATCGCACTTCAGATGGGTTGATTTGCCCGAAGTACCTGGAAAATAATAAGAATGATAGAATAAATTAATGTGCCATAAACCAGGGCTGGGCAGACACACTCCAAAAAGTATTCGGGAATACTGAGATACATCTGCTTTAAGGCCAAAAATACAGATACTGAGATACATTGTCTTTTATGCAATGCTATATCCCCGAGACACTTCCGCGAAACTGGTGAAAAAGTATTCAGGAATACAGATACAATGTGTAGTTGTATCTGTATTGTGGAGGGTGTAGTTCGTGGGGAATATGTACGGTCAGTGGCGTTCCAACTTGTTTTCCAGTCAGGAAGGGGGGGGGGGGGGGGGGGAGTGCTCTTAGTATCCCTTGGGCGCCGCCGGCCAGTCTTTAACCTGCCCTGTGGCGGCTGTTTTAGGGGGTGGCAGGGGGGGGGGGGGGGGACAACACAGGACAGGAGTAGGCGAAAGCGGGGGTATGCACACCGAGGCGCTTGCACCGTCGGCGAAGCCGCCGTACCGGTGGCTTTTTTGCACGGCATTTGGAGTCTGCTCCTCACGTGATCGGATATTGGCAAATAGCGGCGCGGCGGCACGTGGAAACCAGACACGCAACTCTGGCTGGAGCCTATAATCTCAATGCTGCACTAGAGTACCAGTTCCTGTATAGGCTCCCTGCGGGAGCCAGAGTTGCGCGTCTATTTTCTACGTGCCGCCGCGCCGCTATTTGACGAGATCCGACCACGTACCGTGCAAGAAAGTAACGTTGCACGCGCCCAGCCGTACGCACCCCTGCTTTTGAGCGCGCCGCGCGCCTCGTCGGTTCGAGAGTCAATGGTTCCAGTACCCTCTCCCTCTTCGAAGTGGCCAAGGAGGGAGGGAATATGGTTTTGTTGTGTTGACCTCGGGGGCGGAAGATTACGCACGATGGGGACAAAGGCGAGTTTGGGGAAGCAGTATCTAGGTCACAGCGCCTCAATGGTTGAACAGGATGTAGCTGACGTTTTCGGTGTAGAACGGGTGGGAGAAGCCTTGCGCGCGCGTTGTTTTCTCGACACTTAGCCTCGTGTCGAGGTGGCAGCACATATTCGCCAAGAGGCCCAAAAGTCGCGTGAGGAGCTGGATCAACATGCCGTGCAGGAAAGACGGCGCTAAGAAGAGGAACGCGCAACTCTGACTCCCGTAGGGAACCTATAAAAGAACTCTAACTGCCTTGTCTTGAAGCGCCACCTTAGTTGCATCACCCCCACTGAAAATCGCATTGCATAACCATACGTGCGAGCGAAGCCGGTAACAAGCGCGAGCATGTTGCTCTGCAATCGAACGTTTCACCGACAGATCGTTTTATAGACACGCGTTGATTCATCGCCAGAATGCTTCATCGACAGCACAAACTACCTTTTTTCTGTAAGGAGCTGCCTCACACTGTTGCCACGAAGCGGATAGTACGTGTAGGATACACCCGCGACGAAATGTCCCTACAACGCTAAATCCGCGTAACGACTGTCGATGGAACGGTAGTGTCGACGAACAGTCCATGAAACATCTGTCCACAAAAAGTGTTTTTTGGCGAAACGATAGAGACCTGTTGCTCTGAATGACGCCAGCTCTACACGCAAGAATAATGTCTCGAAGCTGCGATGTCGTGCTCGTCTGTACACTCAGAGAACCGGGCACCGCCACCGCGCACACATGCCACAAATACAAAAGCGAAGAAACTCTTACATAAACAGGAGAAAAAGGAAAGCACGTCCCCAACTAGCAGGCCCCATGCCTCGCAAAACGCAGCATCCAACGAGTGCATGTAAACGGCAGACTTACCTTTATCGGGCGGGCACATCTTGGTTTGTGACTGCAGTGCAGCTACGTGCCAAGCATCGCTTCGTGAACGCGATCCGCTTTGTCCAACCACCTTCTAAAAAAACACGCAATTCAAAATAGCGCGAATGAACAAAGGCGATGTCACCCGCCAGCCGAAGCAAAAGTATGGCCGCCGAAGCACGCCGAGATGGAATGCAGGAGGTGAGGAGGTCAAGTCTCCTAGCAACACGAAGGCCAGATAACGCGCGAAACGCGATCGCTATCGTGATAGGTTGTCAGTCGGATGACGTGTAACCAGTGACTGCTAATCAGGACGCGCGCTCTACTCTATTACCGCGCGCATTTTGTTTGTTTTCTTGCGCTCTCCTGATAGCACTCCCTCTCCCCTTTTTGAAAAAGGAAAGGAGGGGGAGGGGTGTAATGGTGCACCTGGCAACACCCTCGCCTCGCCCGCCGATTCCTTTGGGAGAGGAGGATTCGTGTGACGGGAATGCGATTACGCTCGCCGGGTGTCTCCAGTCGAAGGGGGGTGTAAGGGTGCGCGATACACCCACATACACCCTTTTTTTCTGAGAGTGCGGGACTCAAGCGTAATCCGACCTGGTCCCGATTCGTCGGGGGTTATGTTTAGAGTTCCTAATTCCCGTCAATGTGTGCGCGAAAATATGGAGGAAGTTTCAAGATGCACCGCCATGCAGAATTAAGACCGTTTTGTAAAAGCTGGAAAACACTTATGCGATGCGCGGCAGCAACCTTAATCATATGTAGGCGTCACCACTTTCCCCGGAAAGAACTAAACAATAAAATAAATATTGCACGAAATAATTCAGCGTTCTAGGCGCTCGAAGAAGGGATTGCGAAAATTCAGCATTCAAAACATCGCGTCGCAATATTGCTGAACTGAATGAAGCATGAGAGTGCATGCGAGATAGCAAACTCGTCTAAACACCGATACCAAGAAAACGTATACTTATAGAAAGACGTACCTGCACGTATACATACCGTCTGTCAACGATTTTCTTTGCGCGTCTTCCTAGATTTCTATTGGGCTTCAGTTACGGTTGCGCGTGATTCAATTTATTTGTGTGCGCACCCTGGTGCCACAAAGGAATACGACTCAACCAGCGCTTAAAGTCGCTTATTGTGGCTAGAGCGATTAGCTGAGGACTCCGTTGCGGTGTCATCTGCTCCGTGGTCGAACGTGTAAATGAAATAAAATTTCAGGTATCCATGAAGTAATTTAGATAACGCAACTAAGACTTGTTTTTAGATGAATGATACTGTAAGATTGTCAAGTAAATTTGTCAGGGCATGAACCGAGTCAAGCCACTTTATATTTTACTCTCTTTACATCACGCAATTTGGGTAATATTAAATATATGATTTTTAATTAGAAGCACGATCCTTCCGGGAAAGAAATCAGTTCGCAAGAGCATTGGGAGGGCAGGGCCGCTTAAACCTGTGCTAGTATTATGACAACACTTCCGTCTCCCCGCAACCCCCCAAGAATAACGAAACAAGACTGAACAGACGAACGCGCACATCGTCTCCACCCCTCCAGCAGCCTTCGTATTTTCTCTGCTTAATTCAAAATGGGATAATCTCAAGCAATCGAACATTCCAAATATTGCAAAACAACATTTATTACCAAGAAAACTTAACGTACAAGAAACGTTTCGTTAGCTGCCTTTAAAAGGCAGGCGGCAGAACGTTTGCGTGACGAGACGCCGCACATTCGATTTGAGACGAGTTCAGGTCCAGATGTCTGACGTAGAGTCGCCGCCGGGGAACCTGAGCTCGTGCGCGAGCACTGGCCCTTCTGGCTCATCCCCGAAGTCGACCAGGAAGTGCTCGTCCACGGTCAAACCACCCACTTTGTTGTCCACGTCGATTCGCAGCATCATGGCGCCGTTCCTGTGAAAACAACGGCGCAGTTAAAAAAGAACCCTAGCCACACGAAAGCAGGAAAACAACCTTTGCTTCACCAGCTCCGAAAAAAGAGGGGATGTTGTAGCGGGGAAGAAAGAGCCATACGGCACAACATTGTTAAGGCCTAACTCCATGGAGCGATTATGCGACGATTTAACCGACGAACTTCGCCCGGCTGTTCGCTTGACGCGCGGTGCAACAACCACTGTTCTAACACACGAGCAGAGAAAAGTCGGGCGTGCAAAATTCGACGCACTTTGCGCGCCACAAAGTCCAGCCTTGAAAGTGAAAACGACATTGGCAACAGTGCTTGTAATAGGGATAGCTGGTGGTTCTTTACGCTTTAAGTAACCTGCGCCGTCGAGGATTACGAAGAATACTGGGACTAGGAAGCCGACACAAATAGTTTTTCACAGCTCGGTCTAAAGATAAAGGCAAGTTTTTGATGCAAAGCAAAAGCAACAAGTTCTGCAGACGTGGTTGATGCTCGTATACAAGCACAGTCCTATACAGAAAAAAAACTGGAGAGGGGAACCGGTGATAGTGCTACGCCACACCCTGCACGCAATATGTAGTTTCAGACAAACTTACAAGTAGCAAGTACGCAACGTAGGTTCGATTTCGATCAGCTCGTTTCAAGATTAATCTGCAAATCTGCGCTTGCTGGACAATGAAAAGGTTCAAGCAATAAATGAAAATAAAGGGAGAAGCTGCGTGCCATGCTGCAAATTGAAACAATGTGGGACACAAGGACTTTCCACATGTTTGAAAATGAGTGCACACACACGTGGTTTAAGAACAGAACTGATATGTCCTATCGACAGGACAAACAAATACCTGGATCCCCACGCTGGTATCATTCACACAGAGGAAAAAAAAGCTGAAATTGACGCAGTCTCTCATATAGCCTACTGAAGAGTACAAAAAAGCCCTTTTCTATGAGGCAAGGCTTGAAAACTTTCAACGTAGACAACTCGCTTCAATTACCAGAAATTAATTTTCCATGTGATGAACCTAAAGTTAAAGTATGTATATTAGGCAAACTTTGTTTCCAGCGAGGTTAATTTAACAAGATAACAGTTGCAAAACTAGATACTCTTCAAAAGAAACGCAGAACCTATGTCAAAAGTAACCATCTCCGACAGATTACGGTTAGGAAAGGGTGAATTAATACAACAAGTGTGACCGAGGTCATTTACCCTAGATACACCGACACACTTAACTACAGCTATGCTGACCCACATCAGCGTAACGTTGCACAAGAGTGTAGTATGGCTATAGGCGCCCGTGTGGTCGTACATCTTGAACGGCCACCACAGCGTGGCACGCGCAAAACTTCTGAAACAACTGACCGAGAATACAAGAGGTGAACGGAAAGCGTGCTGCAGTTTGCACTCACTCGTAGAGCTCCGGGTAGAACTGCTTGTCCCAGGCGCTGTACAGCGAAGTGGTGGCGTACAGCCTCTTCCCGTCCAGGCTGAGCTGCAGCATTTGCGCCGAACCACGCACGGGCTTGCCCTTGATGACGCGACGCGGGGGCTGCTCCTGGAAGACGTGCGAAGCAAAATAAAACACGATGCACAAACCGAAAGCTTGTTTTAACACCTCTACCTGAAACCTTGCGCGGGGGAGACACATTTTCCGGGCCGCAGTCCGTAGTGCAAGCAATTGTGCAGCGTATACGATACCAAAATAACGAGAATTTGAAACCTAGAGGTTGAAAGGAAGAATTCGCCACGTTCGCTTGCTCAGAATCATGCTCCACGGCAATGAGCAAGAACAGTGAACTATTGAAACATTTTAAGCGGAACCCGGCATACCGTAGCCTCCAGAACAGCAGGGTGACCTTTCCGCCCAACAACTTTGAGTCTAGTTCGAGCGTGCACGCAGAGATAAGGCACGATTAAAAAAGAAAAAAAAACGCCGGAGGCCCTACTTATCAGATTCGACGAGAAGTTCAATGGTGCGTTTAAAACAAGCCCAGTTGAAGCTAGAAACAATTGCGTTTATAAAACACCTGCGAAGTCGAGTAACAACGATCTTATACCCGTGGTTTGGCCAATCGTGGAAAGCGGACCACAGCGACTCTTTTGGTCGTGCACTTTGCTATCAACTTTTAAGCCCGACGATGCACAGTAAGATTCTGTTTGCGATGCAGAGTACGGCAGCTTGTGCCACAATTATAATGCAATGAAATGCAAAGGTGCAAGCGAGCTGGACAAGAACGACGAAAATAATTCCTGGAGAAGGGGAACACAAAATGTTTGTCCTTTGTCCCTCTTGTTCCCCTTCTCCGGTGAATATTTTCGTCATTGTGCCACAACTTTCCTTTTTCGCTGCAGGGGTGACATTGCAAATTGGAAAGCGCAAGTGAAATCGCATAAAGTTGAATCGGGCACAACAGGGGTCCCACCAAATTTATCAACTTGGAACCTTAGAGGCCCGGCAATCGCGGTGAACTGAAACGTTCACACAATAGAGGCCGTTTTCAAAGTTCGTACGGGAAAAGAACAAGTAATTACGAGCAGGCTGGTAAAAGGCCTGAACAGCTGGGTGAACACGGCAGGTCGGTAGGGATGACTGTCCTTCAAAGGACTTGATAGGAAAAGGTATATGCATTTCATGACACTAGACAGACATCTTACACAGGTCTTCACATTTCGCAACTCTTCGTTCCGGCTCCAAACCGAACCTTTGGCATACCGGTGTCATCGTTAACGAAGTCGCTGAACGGTTCAGTTACACAAAATTGAGGGTGACAACAGAACGAAGCGACAGTATGAAAAAATACTAAATATAACTGGCAACGCTGCCTCAATGTGCGGCGTCCCAGAGACTAGGAAGGGGGCACAAAATAAATACTTCTCCCGAGAACGTGATCGAAACCAAGTTGAGCTGTTCCAGCCTGCCTTGCGCGCGGGCGAATGCCCCCGAATGTAGATGCGCGGAATCTCGTCCGACAGAAGTGTAAAGGTGTTGTCGAAACGACCACACGACCGTTCGACAAGAGCCCCATCGCCAAATTGAGTCCCCTTTCGGCGAGATCTGGCCGTGTCCGGTCATTGCATAAAACAATGACCTAGGCCGGAACATCGCTGCATGCCAGGTGACAGCTGAAATACATCGCGTATACGGCTCGGTTAACCGTCGGAAAGTACGAAATTTGCACGATACAACCCGTGCGATCCTTCCTATTACATCCGTACCAATCAGTTTTTTTTTTTTCGCGAAAGCTCTTTAAGGCCAGTTCTAGTGCCAATAGAGCCATCAGACGGTCGCCGCGTTATTACTAAATTAAACGAAAACTAGCTAGCCTAGGGGAATAACCTGCAACGGCGATTTCAACGACAGTTTATCCGATCAAACACACCGAGAGTTCGTCATCGTGGATCACCGTGACTGGACCTCCCTTGTAGATGGACCCGCCGGTGAACACCTGTAAAGAGTCAGTTTTCAAAGTGAGCCAACCATAGAAAGTAATAAACAAACCACTCAACCGGAACCAAACCGTAAACCGGAGCCAAACTTATTTTAAGCCGAACCGGAGCCGAACCGAAGTCTTTGCCGTCATCTTTAAATTGAACCGGAACTGAACCGTAAAAAATGTTAACGGGAAGCGGTTTAAAACGGTCGATGGTACTTCTCTGTGAAGTACCATAAAATATTTCAGAAAAAAATATTGGCAGCTTAATTTCTAAGCATGGATGAAATCGTAATATACAGAATATCAATGCAAAAGCGCCACGAACACCTACAATTTTCGATGCATTGACAGTGTAATCGTGTGGCAAATGGTCACGGTGTCAAGATATGCTGTCAAGTCATGTCACGTGGCCCCGAGACGTCACGGGACTCACTGCGCGAAGTCGTATAAATTGAGAACATCAATAGACTCATTAGCGTTGTTGACACCGTGACATAACATGAAACCCGACTTCGCACCGCCGGTCACGTGACACCATGACATCGATGGTCATGAGCCCGTACACATAGACCTACTAATGTGTACGGGAGAGATACCTGAAAAAAATGCCCTAGTGACTCCAAAGGGACAGCGGAACGTTGGCAGCCGTTTTCAGTTTCACATGACTGGTGTCTAAGTTTTTCCTAACTTCGACCA
The DNA here is from genome assembly GCF_016920785.2 of Ixodes scapularis. Taxonomy (NCBI): domain Eukaryota; kingdom Metazoa; phylum Arthropoda; class Arachnida; order Ixodida; family Ixodidae; genus Ixodes; species Ixodes scapularis. The sequence goes on along the minus strand of NW_024609835.1, from coordinate 37,681,257 downwards.
TATCTGTATCTCGCCGAAACTTCAGTTTCCAAGTGCTAAATAAAAATAAATTAAGTTACTCTTAACAAGTAACAATTGCCAATGCAGGGATGGGCAGTATTTCAAATACAAGTCTTTGAAATACGTATTTAAAATTTTCTATTTTGCATTTGTATTTAATTACAAAATGGGTAATGTATTTGATGTGTGTATTTAAATATTAAAACGTGGGAATTTCAAATACAATTGTAATTAAATACGATTTTGTGGGCGAAAATACATTCTCAAATTTATTGTCACTGTCCAGGGCAGGAAGACAACTACGTTCTGCACCGAATGCAGCGTATCTCAATCAAGCACAAGCGTTTAGTGACTGTAATTACGGTGCTAGTTCAGGGCAAGAATAGTGACGAAATCGACGTCCACAGGCAGACTGGCTAAACATGTGCCTGTCACAACTTGTGATGCTTTCCAGCCTGATTACCATCTATATTTTTGCCTCGAACATCCTAAGTGCGCGGGTCGTTCAGATTTTCGTAACAGGTGCGAGTTGCAACAATAGAAACGAGACAAAGACGCGCAGCACTAGCTAGAGAATTTTTTTGTTGGTCTATACCAAAATGTAATTGACAAAAAAGTTGCTTGGAGCTCTACTTTTTTCACGTATTACGTCCAAGCTGATTACATTTTTTTTGTGATTATATTTCTATTACGTTACTAGAGCATCGCACACTAACTCCCGAGTGTGCGATGCAAAAGTAAAACGAGTTACCCAGAAACCCGTTGCAGGTGCCCGGAGGTCACTGACGCACATTTTGAGGAATGTATTTGGAAAAGTATTTGGAGGAGACCAAATACATTTGGTTATATTTGTGTCTTGTATTTAAATGCTTTTCTAGAAATGTAATTAGATTTGTAATTAAATACTTTTTTGACGAAGTATTTTTGCATTTGTATTTCGATACATATTTGCATGCATTTTGCCCATCCCTGTGCCGATGTACTGCGCCAAATTAAAGAGGGAGGTCATCAGGAATTAAATAGGTGCGTGGTAGAACTACGACCACTACGCACGCAGAGTGAGAAAGTCACCAGTTAAGCAATTGCAATGAGCGTAAAATACCAATTTATTTTATTTAACAGAAAATAAATTAGCAAGGATGATACTTATTGGCAAATTGAATTGACGGGCAGGTTGCTAACTAGAAATCCAAACAGCGAGGTTACGCCGGTTTTTCTTATATAAGAAAATGTTCACGCAATGTTTGCCGTTCCTTAGCGCTACGCGAAGAAACACAATAGTAACCACTTCACCTGCCCGACGAGCTTGGGGTGTCTCGTGTCCGAGATGTCGTACTGGCGGACATCGCCATGGATCCAACAAGCGATGTAGAGGAAGCGGTCGTCCAGGGAAATCAGGATGTCCGTGATTACGGCTGGTGGCGAGGGAAGGACAAGTGGAATGAATCCAATCTATTTATTTACATTTGACATGTCAATCTAAGCTACAGTACGCACGCACATGGGGAGTATTCTCTGGTGGACATAGCTGTGTGCGAGGCTTTGAGAGTGCCGACGGCGAGCTGCATCGAGTTTTATTGCAACGTGCATTAGACACCGTCAAGACCGTCGACAGCGCTCTCAAATGTGTGAAGTCCAGTGAATTTCATACATAAAATCGATCAGAAGTAGTCGATGTCTTTGTCAGAGCGCCTAAACTGACTGTGCGACAGTATTGTTTTGAGAAGCAGAAATAAAAACGCGCAATATTCCCCCTAGATGTACCGCCACGACAGCAAGCGAATGTACTGGTTGTTAGGCGCCTTGCTACGTCCGATCGACGCTGGGAAATCGGACAGCGAGCGGCGCCTACCAAGCTTTGCATTGCAGTTAGTGGTGAATGATGAACGGCAGACACAATATTTGAATGACACTTAGGAGTGATAAAGTTATACACGCGATCACAAGAATTGGACAAAAACAGTAATGAAAAAATCTACGACGAACGAGAACGCATTAGTCACAGCGACCCCGAGGTCGCGTGAAGTAAACACGGACTGTCTCTGCTGTCTGAAATAAGATGCGGGCACGGAGAAGGGGGGGAAATCGCATCTTGCACTTACCGGGCATCTCGTCCAAAAGCCAACCTTGCACTTTCTTTGGGGGAATAGTGATAACCTTCTCGGCGTCCCAGCATCCATCCTAGGTGAAAACAAAAGAGAATAACATGAGCGCTATGTTTACAAAGAGGGAAGATCTACTAAAGGCTGCCATTTTTAAAGCAGCAGAAAACGATACAGTGTATTTAAATAATAAAAAAAATAAAGCGGCGCCAAACCAGCAACTTTGGGTTGTGAAAAGAGAGCAAAGCTTTGTTTCAGTTTGGAATTAATCTTTCAGGTCTGGAAATTGCGAAGTCAGAAACGCGATTCACATAAAATCATGCAAAACCTACTAAGAGATGTCGGTGTTCAGACACCGCAGCAGTGGAAGTTATTCGGACAACGTGCGCTTCTGACAAGTCCCGTTGATTCCAGAAAATCGCAGATGTGGTGCAAGCGACCCGAGTTAGCGCATCAATTCAACGTCGATCACCGGTGGTCGATGGTTTTTAAGAGCCATCAAGAAATTAAATTTAATGCGGAGAGTTATGTTTCACAATCCCGCGGATAGTCGAAGAACTGTAGCTTCGTTTCAACGTAGGTGTGAGCATTACCACAAGCCGTTGGACTCTCGAATAGCCTTGTAGAACAGTGGTTGCACCCATCCAACACGGCTAAATGCTTGCACCAGTCGTCGTAACAAAGATGGCATCGACTTAATTCAGGTGTACTGTGGCATATTTTTAGAGCTCTGTAAACACCAAGTTGTGTTACGTGTCGCTTAAGAGATGCTTGTCGGTAATCATCCCCACTATTTCCAATGCTGTCCTTAGCCGGCGTGCACGTTTAATGTTCCAAACAAGGCGGACAAAAACGCTAAATATGAAGGAATTACAACCGAGGCTATGGCAAAACCAAGGCAAAGCACAACCTCCGTTTCTTTTGAAATGAAAACTATTTGGCCACATTTTGATGCGGGTATTTTTGAACACGTCTAAATTAGATAGGAAAATAAAAGCGGTTGCACCGATCCTTTCCGTGGTCAGGAAAGAGTTGAGCTGCAATTCAACGTCGATGTTTCAAGTGATCCTGAACAGGAACCAAACGAGACCACACAGAACTCTCGCTTCACATTAACTCTGACGGCAGCCGACGCTATGGGAGCCTAGAGATCCTGTATAGGCCTCCTACGAGAGCCAGATTTGAGAGTGTTTTTCACATGCCGCCGCGCCGCTATTCGCAGATCCGACCACAACTCAAATGTCATGCAGGAAAGCAGACGCTGCACGCGCCTTGGTGTACGTTCCCTGCTTTTGAGCGCGAGGCGCGCCTCGAACGCCCGGCGCCGCTATTCGCCGAACTCAGTCACGTGAGTAGCAGGCTCCTAATGCCATGCAGGAAAGACTGCGCTACGGGGATGAACACACAACTCTGGCTCCCATAGGGAGCCTATACAGGAACTCTACGGGAGCCTAGCAAGCCGCGCCAAAAGCCAACGTTACGGTGATTGCGGCCTTGTTCAACCATCCTCTACGAAGCGCAGTCATGGAAAGTGAACGTGCCATCGATTCGCGTTTCCTCTGTGGTTGGCTTAGCTGCCGATAGCACACACACCATGCACTTAAAGCTGCTCTATTGGCTCCAGTGATTCACATACCGTCACATCAAAAATCGAGTGTGAAACTGAGTATAAGCAAACTGCATACCTGCAGCGCGAACTATTACTCTAGCGTAGTGGAAACCCCGCGACAAAAAAAAATGTGTGCGCATTGGGACGGCGACTTTGTCACGCAGCGCCGAGGGCGAAGGCTGCGCCGAGAAACAGACTTCGCCGACAGAGCGGAAACGGCCGTCTCCGCTGTCTCGGAAAGAGTATACTCGACGATAGACGGCAGCAGCCACCCCTCCCAATTCGGAGGGCAATTCGAGCTCCGGAGTATAAATATAAGCAAGCCCAGCTTTAACGCTTTTCTTCGCATTAATGTCTGCGTCTTCGAGAAGACTCACCGCGATTTTGAAGAAGCGCCAGACCGTGCTGCCAATGGCGCAGCCCACGAAACCTTCGGAAGCGGCGGGATTGTGCAGGAAGCGAACCTCCAGGGGCATCAGGCCCTCCATGCCAAGATCAATCGTCTTCTGGATGCTCAACTTTGGCCAATCCCAGACGACCAGGCTCGTCCCGTATTTGCCTTTGACACAGAGGAAAGACAAATGAACCGACGGAAACAAGTCTGAGGCAACCGACAACGGGATTCCACCAACACGAAAATTACGGGGTTTTTCTCGAATGCGAATGTTTCGCACGCTTGGCGCAAACAAAACACCAAAACATTTGAAAAAAAAACGTGCTTGTTATTTTTTTTTATTTACAACCGGGAGTAATACATTTGCATTGGTTAGTGTCAATGCTCAGTAGCTGAAAGGGAAACTCAAGACTTCCTGTATTCGAGGGGGAAAAAACGTAAATTCGCATTTTGCCTTTAGGACCACAAATATCATCGAGATTTTTTTCAATTTGGTGCACGAAGGCTCCAGACATTTTTTCTTTTTTTTTAAGTACCGTTGAAGTTTCCTTTCTGGAGAGTGACGTCCCATACAGAGTTCTCGGAATCTCCGCTCTCGCGCATCTTCAGCGCCTAACAAAGCTATGTATACGCACTCTTTTCATTCTAAGTCAGAAAAGACGTCACAACTGGCATCAGTGCGAGGAAAAATTTCGCACGCGCTGTCCACAAGAGCGACACGCGTTTGGCGGCCAAACGATCTGCGTACGACTAACGACTTGTGGATGGTTGTCGTGTTTTCTCGCGTTTAGTTACATCTTCGGGAAAAACTAACGTGATATTCAGATTGACACGATAAAAATGCTTTGCAATTCACCTCAAACTTTTTTTTCAACGACCTCTATAGCTCTTTTTCAAACTATACATTCGAGTATAGGAATGTAGTCAGTAGAGTCGGGCTTGCGGTCTTCACCTGCAATATCCGAATCTTCGCGCGAGTGCTTGCATTTTGGTTGGATTGGTAATGGCGCCAACAGTTGGGAAATTTCATTGTTCTACCGGACTCACAAAGTATCTATATGTTCACCCAGTTCTATAAAGACAGGAATAAGTACGTTTGTAACACGAAATATGTTATATGGCGTGAATTTATAAAAAAGCGTCCCGAAGAAACTGCTGCACGGTCGCCAACTTCCACGGCCAAATTGAGCAGAACAAGTCATAGTTTGACTTGTGTACATTGTTACGATTACCACAAGTAGAATATACGAGTCAGCGGAATTCACACCGAGTCCCTGCTACAGCCTTAGAGCTAAGAAAATCTTAACACCTTTCTCCTCCTGTCAATTCAACATCTTCCCCGTCTCTTAAATACACGTGACCTCGATTTAGAAGCGTTCAATTAAGACAAAGGCGTTGCCGCTTTAGGCAATACCTTGTAATTGCTGTAAGGCTGAAACAATCCAACTCAAAGGTCGTGAAGAAATCGATTAAATGGGAGGTACGAGCACTGTTGAAAACGCCATGACTTGGTGCTTCTGACTGTTCTTCGACCGAGGAATTACATTTTCAAGCAGGTTTATGGAAGACAAATGAAGGAGCGCGCAGGTAGTGTTTCTACGAGGCGCTTATGCGCCAAGAGCATGCCTTAAAATTGATAGAGAAAATACAGCCAGCAGCATTTATGAATAGCTAATGCAAACAGGCGCTCCTTGACGTTTCCACAAGCTCAACTAAAGTGAACAAAGTACAAAAACATTAGCGCATTTCTACAAGCAGGCACACATCAACAATAAAATAGCAAATACACAGAAACATTCCTCGTTTCCGACACTAAGAACCCTTCGAGCGCGCAACTTTTTATTCAGGCAGCATTGTAACAGAAATAACGGTAACATTGAAAAAAAAAAAAAAAAAACACCTGCGTGACTGAACTGCACGACTACATAGCGGCTTATGTGAACCTGCATACGCATTAATATTACCAGAACACATCAGCGCAGGAATTAGAAGTGTAGAAACTAAAAGCAGGAACATCTATGTAGCCGGAGCGGCTGCTGAAGAAAAATCTCACCGGCTGCTATGTCCGCGACATCGAAACCCTTCTTGAAGGCGGACGGGGCACCCCATTGGCTGCTGATCATCACGTTGTGCCTTGGTTGGTACCAGTAGTCGTAGCCGAAGTCTGCGTATTGGCACTCGCTCTTGTAGACTGCAGGCAGCATCTTGAAGGTGCCGCCCTCCAAGATAAAGAAGCCACCTAGGGTGAAGTGAGAAAGGAGAGGTCCGCGTGAAGAGACGAACGCTTGGCAACGAACACCCAGGGTAAGCGCCACTTAACTGGAAATCCTGTTATTGATAGCGTACCACTGAAGAAAAGGTTATGAACGTGGCTACTTCAAAGGAGACTTGGAAAAATAAAATCTGACAATTGTGTTTACAAACATGTGCGGATCTTGTTCAATAAATAATCCTATACTAAAAGAAGCTGGTCATCGAAACAATTCATCGAAAGCACGGCTTCATTTTAAAGATGCAAGCCTGGAATGAGTAAAATGAAGCACAAGGACGGTCTTGTCCTCTCGAGTGTGTCTAGACACCTCAAGGTTACGGTGACATTTAGTTTAAGTCAAGGAATCTGTTCAAAATCAGAGACCAGTGCTCTAGCAATGTCTTGCCAAATACGGAGGGCCTGAACTGTGTGGTTTACCTTTGCCATTGCCTTGGGGGTCTCCCATAGTGCTGATCATGATGTTCCCATTTGCCAGACAGTGCGGCGTGTGAGGCGTGGCAAGGCCTAGCTTGTGCATTTCTTCGGGCTCCAGGACCTGGTCGAGACGTAAAACCGAATGTCAACGAACTAGGTCATCCGGCGAGAAGTACACAACTAACTCGCCAACCGAGAACATCAAGGGTCCAATAATTAGGACAGAAATATACAAGGTAGGTAAAAAAACACTACCATGTACATGAAACACCACTCTATACGTACCAGAGCCATCTCGCTAACGCTGGTCGCTAAATGGGCTGAACGCGATGCAACAGGTATTCTGAATAATTAGCCCTGGAGGCTCATTGGGTCGTCACGCTAAAGCACGATGAAAAGTGCAAGCAAATCTACCACAGCAACAGCCGTCCATATATTTACCTGTCCAACGGACCGATGCTGTGGTTAGAGCTAAATAAAATAGACCTTCGAATATGCCGTCTAAAATAATTGCACAATTAAGGACAAAAACATCAAAGGTGGACACCTATATACCTCGCGTCACGACAGTCCTTAGATTGTCTTTATACCCGGTCTGGAAGGCTTCCTTCTCTCCCTCAGCTGCTCCAAATCTGCAAGGCAGAGTTTGAGCAGCTGAGGAGGGAGGAGACAGCGAACGTAGCGGAAGGGCAGTTTTAGGGGAAGGAAGCGCTAGAGAACAGGTGGAAGTCAGCGGTACGGGAGTGACCCCTCAACCCCACAGTACCGTAGTGGCGCAGGTTACCAGCGGGGCAGTGAAGGACGCGGCAATAAACCAGCAGCCACAAAGTGAGTTAGGGCAGATAGCTGTAGGGAGTCAGCTGCAGGGCAGTGACGGAGAGAAAGTGAGTGAAGACTGGCAGTTGGAGGTTAAGAGTGCAGGGGCATTAGGAGACTGGAACGTAGCATATGGTTATAGAAGGCCTACTGACCATGGCAAAAGGAGTCTGAAGGGTAAACTTAGTGGCACAGGCAGAAAGTGCACCGTAGACGCTAAGGCCGTAGCTAAGGAACAGTTCTGGTGTAAGATGGAGGGATAGAACGTAACAGTTCATGCGGGACTCAATGTGTTGAATGGAATGAGCGAGAACCTCGGCAGACACAAAGGTTGGGGTACGTAAGCCAAGGGACGTCTCCGAGAGGGTGCATGTGCAAATATGCACAATCTCGGAGGTCTGGGGACGGTCTTCTCAGACAGAGCAGCGGGTGGTGGAAGCTAACCATGTGTTCAGGGGGACGAGCCATGGACTTCAGTACGGCGCATCGGAAGTAAACACGGTGGTGTGTGAGGCTGGCTTCGGCACTTTTGCATGGGGTATCCACTACAGTGGAACCACAGGTAGCCCAATAGGGGATATGATTGGATGTCATGAAGATTTCTTGGGGAGTCCCGGAGCCCTGAGGGCTCCAGTGTAAATTAAGTTCAACTTGGAGAAGTACCAGAGCAAGTGACATGGAATGTGTAAGAGCGAAAAACTTGGGTACAAATGCAGAGCAAATATAACAGACATAAACACTCAGGTAGGCAAGAACAGTTTAAAATGGTAGAAGACAAAAGAGCAACCAAGACAGGGGCATTTAATGGTATATGGGTTAGTTGAAATGCAACTCAAGACTAAGAAACACTGGCCATCCTGATTAAGTATGGGGAAAATGCAATAGTACAGAAGGAAACAAGGAGGCGGGATCGCAAAGTTGTAGAAAAAAATGCAAATCGGTACAGAGTCAAGAAAAGAAAGCAGGGGCTTTAGGAAGTCCTCGAGTTTGCGCACCTTTGGACACTAGACAATGATAAAGAGGAGAACAGTAATATGGTAGAATGCATTTTAAAGGACATTACTGAACTAGATCACTAAGCAATTATCCTAAAGGACATGAATGCCCATCTAGTGGACCTGGGCGGGAAGACAGATTCAACAGGAAACACGCTACTGGAGAAGTGTGAAAGACACGACTTATATTAATGCAAGAAACATGAAAAACTGGTAGTTTACATTCTACGATAGATTCAAGACCGGTGTCAAATAGAATATAGCAGGCTCGAGACAATGAAAATAGATGAGGAGGGTTCAAGAAGCCTGGGTAGTTATTATGAGTACCTGAAGATATTCAGATGGATTAAAGTTGCACAAGGCTTACTAAGCTGCCCGAACAAGAGATTCCCAAAGTATGAAATAGGGGGGAAACGAGGACGTAAACCTAAGAGCTGGCGGGATGAGGACGTGTAAAGGTAGAGAAACGCCAAGAAGCTTCCTGGGAGGAACTATTTTAAATGCAATAGGAAACCAAAAAGCGAAGTGAACAAAAAGTGAAATATTAAAAGCAGACGGGAGGCATGACGCTCAGGTAAAAACATTAGGACAGACGAGTCGCAATGGCTGTCTAAGTAAATAAAAAAAGGGACAGACAGCCAGGAAGTTGTGCACATTTTTTTTTATTTCTCGCGCAATATCCTTTCTTTTTTGGCTCGAAAAACTTTTGTCAATGTTATAAACGAGCCTTTCTATGGGTATTACGCACATTTGACCTCGGAAATCCCGCAAAACCTTCGCTTTTGTGAAATGCAGTTCTAGGGTCACCGCATAGATGGCGCCACAATGTCAGTGTGTTCCGTCATTCTAGAAACATTTAAGAAGTTGTAAGAGATCTCGTCTCTCTCAGTCGTACTCGGTCGCAAGAGTGTGAACGGGCCTTAAGGCCCATGGTAATATTCCCAGCAGTTGACAAATCGCAATACAATTATGCCGATGTCATTTCGGTGAAGAGGCGTAGGTGAAATTGAAATGCAGTTTATCGCTTACCCATTCTTAGAGACAAAAAATAAAAGTCATTCAAAATACCGGCCCGTTTACCCAGCACGCGTTCCCAGCAGACTTCACCTCCCGCCGTCCCGGCCACACTCCGAGCAGGACATCGACATTGTACATACAACCACGTTTGCCAGTCACCGAAACTTAGCGCCTCTTGTTGCGAGTCGGACATTCCCCTGCTCCACCCAAAACATCTGAAAAAAATGCGCGTACCTTCTTAAGCTTGGGCTTTCTGAGGTCATCCTTGAGGTCGACTACGTAGACGCGGTCGCTGTTCAGGGCTGGAAGGATCAGCTTGTCTCTACGTTTGTTGGGACAACCCAGGCAGCTGCTGCACGTGTTCCAGTTCATGTGATGAAGCTCGTCGCCTTTGTGGGGCATCGGCAGCCGGTAGATGACCTGCAACGTGAAGCATCCTTGGTGAAACCAGAGGCACTCCTCGGAGGTTTCTGAACTATAGAAGGCATTAGAGAAACAGCCAAGGAGGCGCCTGAATTTTAATGTTTAGTTCTTTCATACCATCAAACATTAGAGACCTAGCCTTGAATTTTATGTTTGAAAATAGGAAGATTTCCAGAAAGCCATAATTTGAAAGTCTGCTAATGGTGAGACCATTTATACAAGCTCAACTGGACTGGCTTAAGAAAGCGAACAAACCAAGACGATAAAAACATTTCACAATCAGTAATGAACATTTGTAGCAGGCTTAACATCAGTCAGAGGGTGTAAAATGTAAACGCACAGAGAGTGACAGTAACACTGACGAAGAGTATCATCCGGGGCCTAATTGACTGAAGTGTATAGTCGTAAACCTACTTAAATCTGAAGCGTGCGAAAGCGAGGTTCTTCCATAAAAATAAAGACCGGCGACAGTTTTTTTTTTTCTTTTAAACCAGTCGGAAACGTGTTAGTAGCATACGTGCACAAACACATTGTGGAAAAAAAAAAAAAACTGCGGCATTCGGGAAGGAATTGGGACCAAAGCAGCGCACCAGGAAGTACAAAACATTAAAAAAAAACATGGAATTAGAAGCCTGCTAAGCTTCCAAAAGTGACTAACTATTGCTGTTAGCATCGTAGTCAACCTTTAAAGACTGCGGATGAGCCATACCTTGCAGCAGTCTGAGCATTTCGATTCCACAGAAATGACGGCTAGGTAGTCTGGCCGATCCTTGGATGGTACGATGCAGGGAACGTAGAGTAGTTTCTCCCTTGGGCTCTTAGTCATGGCATCCAGCGGCGTCGGGTAACCGACGGGGCATTCGTCCTCGCAGTCTAAAGGAGGAAAATAGTTGCACTCAGAAACGTGTTAAGGAAAACGCCAATAACTGTAGTGGTGTGTATATAACACGGAAGAACGGTTTCAGCGAGTCACTCTTACGCGTGTTTAAACATGCGGGAAGCTATTATCTCAGATGAGCCTCTGGTGTCTCCACTTTAGATGACCTAGCAATCGTGAAAATAGTTTTGAAGCAAATGGTGTAGGCGTAATGCACCAGTGGCGACATTCAGGACGTCCTCAGTTGAATTGATCTGAAGCAAGGTGGTGTAAAGCAATGCGCATTGGACAAGACGGGAGGCACTCGATCACTTGATCAAATGACGTTTTAGCGAACGCCCACATTTCACCGAATGGCACTTTAGCGAATAGTCGGACGCCACGAAGCGGCGTCCGACTATTCCTACCTTGAACTGAGAAACAGCGGATACAAAAGCGGCGTCAAAAGCTAAAGTCCCCGAGCCTTTTCTGTTCAAGACTAGTTTAACTATGATAGAACATAAAGATAAATATGAGCACCATGATGGTGCGTTGTTGAAGCCATGTCCCATCAGGTCGTAGCGTCGGCTGCGTCTAAAATGAGGTGAAACGAAGTATAGTTTCGATAGTACGATGTCTGGAACGAGCCTACGACTGGCGTCTAATATAGACAATTGCAACCGCGTTTCCACAATAACGGTTGGCGGTACTAGTATGCGTAAATTTTATAGAGGGACTTGCCTGGCAAGCTCCACATATGGTCGCCATTTTATTGTCGCCATCTTATGTTTGTGAGCCAATCCAAATTCCCGGTAACAGTTTGCTTTGCGAAGATATTCCTTGAATACAGAGATCTTGTTATCCACACACCGGCGAAACCACCGCTCACTTTCACACCGCCACCACATGCGAGGTATGTGCCTGGGGGGCTATGTTGCACGTTTCGGACTCCCAGGAGACTAGGGAGAAGGAAGTGACGTAGGTGTGAATGAACATATCTTAGCAGCACCACGCAACGCGTCATCAGCGACTCCACCAATCAACATCCAAAGAGCGTTGTTGACGTTATTTCCTTCTCCCTAGTCTCCTGGGAGTCCAAAACGTGCAACATAGCCCCCCTGGGCGCATTGAAAAAAAAATTACCCCGTCTCGGAATACGCAATAATACCGTGGTAAAGGTTTGTGGAGATAAGCTCGAATGGCAAGTTGATGGCATGCACAATGTGAAAGACTCTCATATTGGCGAGGAACGCTTTCAATACGATGCTCCATAGCGATCGTGGCGCGACTGGTTCAGAACGACCCTTTCGAAGCTTTGAATGAACCGTAATGGCGATTTCTATGGCAGCGGAGACCAATCAGCCAATCACATTACGGGGTTCGGCCGTCCGTATGCGAGTATCTGGTTTGCGTCCGGCTAACAGACAAGTAAGGTAATGGGGTTACTATCTCAATATCCAGTGCACAAGATTGCCCACGGTGAACAAAGCAAATTGGGTTATGGGGATATTTATACAGCGTGTAGTTGGTCAGCCATTAAAGTTGCGACGAGTGACAAGCTGTGGATAGGCAATTTAGCCAGTGCAGTACAACCGCTAGCCTGGGGCCTTTAACGTGCACCACGCAACAGTAAACTCGAACGTGGCGTTTTCTAGCATGACCTTGTTTTTTTTTTAGTTCACGGCTTCATCTACACTGCTGCTGTACGACGATGGAAACTTGCTCTGATAAGATGCAAGTTCATTTAGAGCCAAACCGACGAGTCGAGCGAGTTATTTTACGGTTCACAAAGCAACGCAGTTGCCGCTTTGAAACTGAGCGCTAAACCAGGAAATAGCAGCGGCATGTTCCACTGCGAACACCATAGAGATGACGAAAATGAATGCAAGGCTAAGCCAGCACGTGACAGAAGCAGTCCTCCCCGCCGCTGTTCGCGCGTTTACATTTGGAACAGTTGAACCCACTGCGCCTACAATGACAATCATGAGCCGTTTGTGCTACAATCATTTAGCAAAGCGCGTTATGACCGGTACCATTTCAAGCGTTAGGGCATACAATGCAGCATTCTTAGCTTTTCAAGACGACGAATAAGCGTGTGCTGGGTCGTTATTCTGAACACTAAAACGGTGTTTCAGACACTTGCACAATAAAGGACTAATGGAGGCTGCCATTTCTAGCGTTCTCGTACAAATCGCGCGGACATCGTGCGCTTTCTAAAGCGACCATGCGCGAAACGGGTTAGGCTGTTTGCGGGTTTCGAATCGCAAGATTGGAATGGGGGAATGTGGATACTACAGGTGCCTATTAGTGGAAGCTGTGGGCATAATCACGTCGACAATATACGAATAAACAGCACAGAAGACGACGAAGCCAAAGCGAATAGGAGGATACGAGACCGCTTCTCTCCGCTTTTTCCTCGTCGATAAACAATCTTGCTCGCACCGTCTCAACAACCTATCGTCCGTCGAAAGACCGCTAAGAAGTCGAGTATTTCTACTTTCCACAAACGTTCTGCATTCTGGTCTCGCCTCCCCCGTGGACGTAAATGGCAAAGGTGAAAACCGTGTCCACTCAGCCGACAAGCCCAGTTTAAACGTGCCCCGCCATAACGAACGCCACTCTGCAACAGGCGAGCAAAGATCCGCCCCCCTGCAAGCAAGCTTTCAAAAGGAAACGCCTTGCTGCACGACTACCGGCATACTGCAACGCCGCTTCGCAACAACTACCTTTCAAACTCCGTCGCTGGACGCGCCAGATATCACAGACTTACCTCCCATGGCGTCCTACCAGCTGTCCTTCCGGAGGTCGTAAAAAAAGCAGGCGTCGAGAATCACAATTGCGTCCGATATCAGCTATCGGCGGCAGCTACGAGCGTTCTGAGAGATGGGCCGTCCAGGCAAGCGATAATATAGGCGGCAAGTGGCAATCGTAAGGACAGGCGTAGCCGCCAGAGCGCGCTCACCCTTCCACCGTAGGCAACCAAGGCCGCACTTTTGTTACGACATTCCTTTCGGCCGCCGGATGCCGCTCGCTACTGCTCATGCGTACTCAAGCGCGGGAGCGCCCGTCGTTGGCGATCGTTGGCTTCCTGCGCCACCACCGCCGCAGCCGTTTCCTGACGTTTCCATTCGCAGCTGGCGCTCGTCGGCACAGCTTTTTCGGAGTTGCATGTATTCTCCGAGACCAGAATTATATATGGCTCTGGCTGAGACGAGGAGTTCCGCTTTCAGCGCGAGCTTTCAGTCCTTGCTAGCACAACTGTGAACGCGCAGGCACGGGCAACCAAAGCATTGCGGAAGCCAGCGAGCTCGCGCTGAAGGCGGAGCTTCTAGGTGAACGGAGTATAATGCGTAGAAGCACGTGACAGAAGCAGTGAGTTCTTTGGAGTATGCTCGGAAAAAAGTAAATGATAAAAAAAAAAAAAACTTGCGCTGCTTCCTGACAACAAAAAAAATTGGTTGTGTTTATGTTCATACAGCCTAGCACTTCGTATGCAACGAGCGACTAGTCTCCCAGCTGTCAAGTTTAGCCAGTGCAGTACAACCGCTAGCCTGGGGTCTTTAACGTGCACTACACAGTAGTGACACACGACCGTATGCACACGCGGGTACGATGCTCATCCAAATCGAAACGGGCAGGGGTGGGGGTTGAGCCCAGGATCCTGAGTTCTGCAGCGCGAGCTTTTGCCCCATGTGCTCCGAGGTGGTGTGCGCTAGCCCACTCAACCACCGATCCCCCCACTACTTCCTGACTAGGGTGCCTCAATGACCTTCTGTTTAGAGTGATGCCACTCTTTGTAGTACCGGATGCCGACAGCACGCGCTCACGGGGAAAATACAAAGAAATCGACGAAAACAAAATGTCGCCATAGCACAGTCAGCGCCACAGACGCGTGCAGGGACACGCTCTTTCACGCGCTTCTGAACAAAGAAATAAATGTAAAAGTGGGAACAAAATTGCCAGATGTCTAAACCCGAAGCAAAGCGCACATGAAGGCACCCTATTCCTGACAACGCCTTGCGGACGCTGCCATTTTCAGCATAGGTGCGTATGGCGCGTGCTTTGCTTGTCTTCCGAAGCAATAAGCATGCGCATGCTTAGCTGTGATCGCTGCAACATGCGTGCGCGAACGACTTTTTGCAGATCATGCGCAAGAGCTTTGCGTTGAGGGGTAGCTCACCCTGTGACTTCCAAGCACGGATTGAGTACACGCCCTCAGTACACGCAATCTGCAGCGGACGATCTACGAAAAGTCTCGCCCTCACTCAAAGGGAACGTCCCCGACTTCAGGTTGCTTTGTGGCAAGAAATGGCGCGATCGTAGGACTGCAGTGCTGGCATTGTGTGAACGCTTACACAAAACAAAGCATTTTGCTGTAGATTTGAGGAACTCGTGCATTCGTGTCTTTCTGATTGGACACCTTTGGCCACTCGTTCATCGCGCTCGGCGGCTCGGCACTATGTACAACTCGGAGTGACAATAAGAACGCAGTGTGAAAAACCGTGGAAAGTGAACCAGTGCAACCGCAGCAAATCATTTGCGGTCGTTGTGCGCTTTATTAGAGAGTTTTAGTAGATCGTTCCCATGACTCCGATAACGATACCCGATACTCCGCCACCGATTCCCTTGCGCATGCATAGTATCGTTATCGGGGCTATCGGGGGTATCGGGACGATTTACTAAAACTCTCTATTGCGTAGCTTAATTTCGCGTCGAGCAAACCGTGTTTCTCTTTGTTGGTCCTCAAACAAAGCGCTTTATCTTGCCATAGTTCCTTTTCTCTTTTTTTTTTTGTTTTGTTTCCCGCGAATAATTGATTGGATTTCGCTTTGCATGTACACTAGAGTTGTCTTTTTTTTTTTTCTTGTTTTGTGTGCGCGTGGCTCTTGAGTGGAGCCAGCGAAGCGTATACCTGAATGCGCGCAGTCACGGCTCAATAGAGTCGGTTCCGTATTTTCCCCGACGCACCACCTGATGAAGCTGCAGATTCGCACAGGCTTCCCAAAGCTAGGGGAGGTTCTGACGTACTCTAAACCACATGTTGTGTAGTTATCGCTGCCAAAATAATAATAATAATAATAATAATAATAATAATAATAATAATAATAATAATAATAATAATAATAATAATTTTATTTGCCCATCAGAAATGCTATGTTATATGTATGGGCACATCAAAGCCAGCTAAAGGCTTGTGTGATGACGCCCTAAAAGAATAAAAAAGAACAATGGGATCGCCAAAATGCAAGAGTAGAAAAAAAAAAAAAAACACGACGAAGCAAAGGAAAACATTGTCAGGAGAGAAAACTATACATGCATGTCATCAGAGCTATTAGACCAATGCAAATGAAAGTATCATCAGCGACAAGCAAAAATGCCGCTAACCTTAGCAAAAAAAAAAAAAAGTAAGTAAAAACTAAACATTTTCAGCAGAACTATACTGAATGGAAACACGACGTTGGGAAAACATATCGAGGAAAAGAAAAGTAGAAGGAAAAGTCGTAACTGTCATCAGACAGTGACAAAAGAAAAAAAAAATCAGTGAATGAATAAGCAAATTAATACACATAAAAAAACAAAACAAAAAAAAAACAGAAAGCAAGATGAAACACAGTTACAAAATGACACTACATGGCACGAGAAAAGCAAATAAATGTAAAAAAAAATGCCAGGAGACATAGAAATGTCATCAGAATCATTGAAGAAGAAGGGGCCAGAGAAAAAAATAATAGCCCTGCAAATTCACTATGCACACACTGGTACTAGGCTTGCACTAAGTAATATCCAAGTCAACACATTTCAGTTCCTTCTTTAATGCTTTCAGTGAGGTGATGTCCAGGATTGAGTCCGGCAGAGCGTTGAATAAACTCGGAACATAATAATCGCGCGTGCATTTACCATAACGGGTCCCACAACGTGGCACCTTGAAACGAGGGGTGCATCGCAATGAGCGAGACGGAAGTGATGGTGTTTTGAAATCCTTATTCCAAAAGTTGCGTAATATAACAGTTTGAATATACAGTGAACGGAGGTTTGGCAATTGGAGAGCTTTGAAAATATCCCCAGTTGTTGACAAAGGTGTATTATATGCAACGCTACTGAGTATTCCTCTCAGTAAGGTATCAACTTTGGTTTGCAAGCGACCAGAACAATTTCCAAAAACGGTTACGCCGTACCGAATGACACTGTAAGCAAGTGCGTGAGCTATCAGCAGCCTTACACCAACTGGTATAAAGACTCTAGTGTTGTAAAGCATGCAAGATACAGCTCGTATTTTGCTACATAAGTATGAAATATGTGTGTTCCACGACATATCAAAATCAAAATAAACACCTAAGTATTTAACATGATTAACCGACTCAATTGGTATGCATGTACATGGATCACATTTAGATCGGTGAAGAATAAACTTTACATTAGTAGGGTGGCTTTTAAGAGGATTACGAAAATAAACTAGCTTTGTTTTAGACTTATTAATGTCCATCATGTTTTCAGCAAACCAGTCCATTATATGGGTAGCATTCTCTTCAAGTGTTTTGAAAGAGTCATGGAAATTAATATGACGCGACACAAGAAGGGTATCGTCGGCGTATTGGTGGAGCGTGCATCCACTGACGACATTAGCCATGTCATTAACAAAAATGTTGAAAAGTAGAGGTGATAACACTGAACGTTGAGGCACCCCCGCCTTAGGAGAAAGAAGAGAACTCTTAAAGCCACCGATTGACACGAGTTGAGAACGGTGAGAAAGGAAGTTTTCTAGTAAGGAATAAAAATGTCCACGAAAACCCAGGCGATGTAATTTCCTTAGGAGCAGTTGGTGGTTGACAGTGTCAAAGGCCTTAGACACGTCAAGAAAAAGCGCGCATGCGAACATATTACTTTCAAATGTGGAATATAAGTTATCAGAAAAATCGTCAAGGGCTGGCTGCGTGCCTTTTCCAGCAATGAAACCGTACTGAGTGGGTGAGAAGATCTCATTTGTATCCAAAAATCTATACATCGACTGAAAGAGGTGTTTCTCGAGAATTTGGCCTAAAATTGGTAATAAAGAAATAGGGCGATAATTCTCGATTTTCGATCGGGCGCCTCCTTTGAACAGGGGTCTAACGATGGCAACCTTTAGGCCATCAGGTATGTTGGCAAAAGTAATAAAGCTATTAAGCATGACTAGAAAAACATCCTTAATTCGTGTGAAATTTCTCTGCAGATCATATGCGCGAATGCCATCAGCACCAGGGGACTTGCTTGCTTTAAAACTAAACAACATAGAATGGAGATCAATTTCATTTAAAGAGGGAAGGAAAGCTGACTTTAAAGACGCACCACTCAATGTGCACGAGTTATCAACTGGGTCCCTGCACACGCCAGAAAATTTAGCAAAGAAGTTGTTGAAATCGTCGGCTAGTGAGGATGTGAGTGAACCAAAATTTCTTTCAAGGGCGTCATCATTGTAGCGCTCAGCACCAGTACCACGAAATTGATTAATCAACGACCATGTCTTAGCCGAGCTAAACCTTGATTCCTAAAATTTTGATATGAAATATCTTCGCTTTGCAGAGCGAATTACTGCGTTTACCTTATTTCTAACTTGTCGAAACTCATTACGCAAACCATCGTTATTAGGAGACCTCCGGCATCGTTTCGAAAGAAGGTCCTTTTCTTTAATTTGTTTAAGAATATAAGAGCTGAGCCATTGATGGTTAGGTCTACGTCTGCTTAGAATTACAGTTCTTTTTGCTGATTCGGTAAAGTTTTTTAAAAGCCTCCACAAACCTTGGATAATAATAATAATAATAATAACATTTTTATTACTTGACAAGAAACAAAGTACAGAATCAGGCCTGCCAAAGCCACATTGGGGTTGTCTGGCAGCGCCTGGCAGACAAGCCCGATATATATATATATATATATATATATATATATATATATAAACTATCATTTGAACAGGGCTAAAAAGCGTCGTTCTCTCTACCCCAATATAGTATCATTTCGCCTAAATACCTCTAGTCCAATCAAACGAATCTCCGGTTGAAGTAATGTGTTTAACGAATCGTTCCTTCCTCATGACATCGCTGAATATGAACCAGCTACCATTTTTCGTCGTTACAGTGTCACTGATGCAGCGAAGTTTTATAATCTTCTAGTACCAGCCTGAATACATGCAAAATATGTGCTGGCTATTTGTTTCATATTTTGTTAGTGTTTTCCGTCAACTATTGTACTGTTCAATACAGTGCGCCCCCCCCCCCCCCCCCCCCCTCTCTCCGGGGGCCCATTCCTTATGTAATGCCCTAACCGGGCCTTTATTAAGGGTGAAATCAACTAAACTAAATTTAATGAAATGAGGAAGCATGAGTATAGCTTCCGAGGTAACTATACTTTAGAATGTCACAAGTTATGGCTTGGCTGCAGGTGGCACAAAGTTTTCACAAAGGCAGAAAGCTCGCCCTCAAGGTGTAACGTCAACTGGCATAAGTCGTCAGCCCATGTGTGCGATCTCCTCAGCCAAGTACGCGCATGTTCGTTGCGTCAGAAAAGGAGCAAATGACGCGCCATACGCACGAGCACTCAAAATGGAACCGGCCAGGCTCCCTTCTTTGGAAAAGTCTATAAACCAACAGGCGGCTCTGACTTCATGCCGCGTGTAGTGGCGTTGTTGTTGACGTGGCGCATGAGCAGATGCTTTACTTGACGCAAATGTGGTCTTTGAGCACGCGGTGTACCTACACCTCGTGTGATCGAACGCGGGCTTCTTTGAAAGCAACGCGTTGGCCAATACAACAAATCGTTAAGAGGGTTTACAGGGGACATAGCACCCCTGAGAGGCCGGAGCTGTTTTAATATTCAACTCGGCACTTTCACATTTAATTAAAATTGCGAGTAGCATGTATGATCATGTAACTAAACATAAAGTTAAAAAAAATAATGTAAGCCACGAAAGCGTTGGTGGCAAAAATGCATAGATAAAGATTGTCCTGGCCAATCAAGTATGGTAAATGCAACACTACATTTACCAGAAAGTTTACCAAAAAGGAGAACCTATAGTTTATCTCATTGCTAAATGTCAAAGCTTAAAAAAATAAAATAACTTTGTTAATGCTTTGAAAGCGAGGAGTCGGTCTGCCCTTTAGAAACGATTACACTGATTTAACTCTGTAAAGGCGCAATTTAGCCAGCGCAATAAGAGTGGAACCCTAACGTTCATTGCATACAGGTTTGACTTTTTCGCAGCCCATAATAAGTGGCGCACGTTCTTTCCACCAGCCAGCAGCCGCCGGTGTGCGCGAGCACACGCAACAAAAATGACGTCACAGACCTCCATTCGCGGTTGGGATGACAGTGAAATGCATGGGCTTCGGACTAAAGGAGAATAAAGACAGGCTTTTCATCTCTACAAGTGAAAGCTACGTGCTTGTTAGACCAATTCATCGCTTACATTTTACACCGGGCACCACTGTGTAGATGAAAAACTTGTCTTTATTCTCCTTTGGTCCAAAGCCCGTACATTTCACTGTCATCTCAACCACGAATGGAGGTCTGTGACGTCATTTTTGTTGCGTGTGCTCGCGCACAGCGGTGGCTGCTGGCTCGTGGAAAGAACGTGCGCCATTTATTATGGACACTAAATTCCTTGGTTCAGTATCCCTTTGATTTCACAACTAATCAGGAGTGAGCCGAGACGGAGCACTCCACAGAAAGGAAGATGGCCGCGCTAACTATTGTCGAATGACGTAATAAAAGCGACAATCACTTCCGTTCTTATTTCGCCAGCCAACCCTTTCGAAGGAATTACGTAAAAGGGCAATTTCCCCCGCTAACGAGGGCGAATGTTCCTTCTGGGCGTGAGACGGAACTGCCAAGTAGCCACTGATTGCGATCTGAAAGCCGGACAAAGCCGCCGCGGCATCTCTAATGAACTGCCGGAGTTTTCGCGCATGGCGCGAGACA
This sequence comes from Ixodes scapularis, assembly GCF_016920785.2. Taxonomy (NCBI): domain Eukaryota; kingdom Metazoa; phylum Arthropoda; class Arachnida; order Ixodida; family Ixodidae; genus Ixodes; species Ixodes scapularis. The sequence goes on along the minus strand of NW_024609835.1, from coordinate 37,660,408 downwards.
AGCGCAATCATCAGATTGGCATTCGTCTCCGGGACCGGCCGGCACTTTCTCAATACATAGGCCACCCCTTGGTAAAGAGCAATACACAAAAAGTGTACCAATTTTGTATACTTTTATTAAACACTTTGCAAATTATTCTTAATGCATGTTCCTATTTACTAGTAGTCTTCGATGACACTATTCAACTTTCTAATTGGAATCATGTGTTTATCTTCATTATCTAAAGATTTTAATAACAAATCTTTCTGAATTATTTAACTCTCCTTGACCGTAAAACTCATCTGCACAGACAACATTAATGCAGTTTTCGTGACTTAACAAGAAAACAGTTTCTAAAGCAAATAAAAACGCATGGCTAATTGCCAGGTAATTGTGTTGCATACGTGAAGCGTTCAAGTATCACACACGTTAGCGATACTCTGAGTTTTCGGACGCCAGACGGCTACGTCCGCGGCACTTTTCATCAGATGGTTTAAAGCATACAGTGTGTACACTTGAAAGTTGTTCCTAGAAGGAAGTGACACTACCGCTAATCGAGCTGATAAACCTAGCGATCTTTCTGGGCCTTCCAGACTCTCCAGCTCCTCTCCCTCACTGCACACAGGTGGTCGAGCTCCTCCTCGCCTATCCCGTCTGGTTACATGACCTTCCGTTAACCAGCCGAGCACCTCACGCCTCCTTTCCCACACTTTAACCAATCAATGTTGAGCCCCGCGGCCATGCTTTTTTTTGGGCTTTATGAAATGTCCAACATCTAGCCAAAACAACGTTATACGTTAAAGCACCATGTACTTTAGATATTGAAAGTATGCTAAAAAACTTGTTTAAATGTTTTGTATCATAAAGGTACAAAATTAGCATACGTGTTTTGTGTTGTGTTTTATTGAGGGATGTCCTGTTCCCATAAGCCGGGGTCAGACTGCTCACACATCATATAAAAGACAGTCTGCAAAACAAGTCACCGCAGCATTTGTGGTTCGAATGCCGCCTGCCAAGTTTCCTCCTGGAACTCATTGGCTTGCGGTATTCGAAGCACGGATCTCGCTATGACTCGCCTTCGAATCTGTATGCAGAATGGCTTTTGTATGATATATAAGCAGTGTAACCCCGGCTTTAGGCTCTCTCAGTTTCTTTTTTAATACGGTCCCGCCGTTGCCAAGACGTCTTGTCACGAATACTCGACGAAGCTTCGGTCAGGGCCTAAGGCTTTACATAAGGCCGCCAAATGAGCCGCGCGTAGAGCGTCGGCACCCACATCCACGATTAGCCCGTGGGCGCCGCCATAGCTTTAGATGCGGTGTCAGGAAGCTCAGGCTAGTGTTCCAGTATCCAGGAACTCTAGCTTAGGGCATAGATTGTTTCGCTCTGTCGCGCCCTTTGAACACTTATCAAGGACAGAAAAGTGTTTCATGTGGTTTCAGGTAGAAGCTTCAGGTAATCTCTGACAAACACGATTTGAAGCACCAAGCATTTGGTGCTTAAAATGGTTTGAGTGTCACCGGTCTGAAAGGTAGACTACTATTCTCGTGTTCACCTCAAAAACAGTAGTAAAAAAAAGAAAAGAAAGAGAAGTCCGACTTTTTTTGGAACGTTATTAATTGTTTTCCTTCATTTGTCAAATTATGATGTATGTATGTGCATCTTAGATTATCGTTATGTTATTTTATCGAGACGTACGAGTTTCAAAAGCCAGAATCATCGCTTTTTCTTAAAACAACCAAATCATGCCAGAACAACATCGCGCAGCGCATAAATAATGCGTAAAACGTCATACTTTTTTCCCTGATGTGACAACGATATAGTGGCTCTATGTTTCATGGTTATTACTAATTCGGCCGTGCCGTTACAAAGACGTCACCATAAATACTCATCTTCCAAAGCTTTGGATAGGGCCAACGCTTTACGTAGTAAAGAAGCAGAGCACTGAGGAATTAGCGGAAACTAAAAAGTGAATGACATCATTATATGCAATAAAATAAGGCACCTGGAAGCATTTGCGCTAATGATAACAGCCTGATGATCGTTTATATACAAGGCAGAGTCAAAAAGTACCTATAGGCAAGCATCAATTTTCGTTTCTTGGTATCGTGCTCTGAATGAGCACTATTGGAGTTTTGAGCAGAGCACTTAGATCACGGTTTTTAAACATTTGAACGGATGGATCTTCCGCTGGTTCAAGGGCCAGAAAATAAATAAGTATATAGAAATTAAAACGAAAAAAAAACTAAAGAAATGATCGTATAAATAAGCATTTAAATACAAAATTGAAAGTCAGAGTAAACATTAAAAAAGGAAGAATGTAAGGTGAATGAATATATCTACTTTACGTATAAATCCAATATTTAGCTAATCAAAATGCGGCCGAGCTGACGACCTTCCTCCGCTCGTTGACTGACATTTTGGTGGAGGTGCGGTGGAACGCAATTGATCGCGACCCCGACTGCACCGTTCCAGCAGATTGGAATGAATCTACTTGAACCTTTCCCGCCGTCGACACAGGGTACGCCGAAACAAAAACATCCCCATCAGGAACCGCTAAGTTCTTCGTTGAGTCCATCATCCTCCGACACGGTACTCCCCAAGTCCTGATTACGGACGGACGATCATCGTTCATGGTGCAACTGACAGAAAAGATACCACCGTCTAACCACGGCATACCACTTGCATACCAACGGGCTGACGGAGCGAATAAACAAGACCATCGCCGACATGATCTCGATGTACGTGGACCTGGAACACAAGACGTAGGATGAGGTGTTGCCCTACGTCATGTTTGCGTACAACACGGTGGTTCAAGAGACTACTTGGATCACACCTTTTCAGCTGGTGTACGGCACAAAAGTTACGACGATGCACGACGCCTTATTGCCCCATGACCCGACGGACGACGGCACCGACGACGCCCAGCTGGCCACGTAACGGACAGAGGAGGCACGCCAGCTAGCCTGTCTTCGATTAAAGGGCCAACAACGCGTCGGCGCTGGCCGGTACAGCCTTTGTCGCCTCGACGTGGAGTTACAGCCCGGAGACTGGGTGTGGGTGTAAACGCCCATTCGCCGCCATGGCCTCAGCGAGAAACTGTTAAAGTGTCGCCGTCGCAGTTCAAGTCGGCGTCAGGGTTGCCACCGATGTCGTAGTCGGGATCGTCGTCGATGTCGTCCTTCGAGTCGTCGCCTGCGTCATCATCAGTGTCGCCATCAAGGTCGAAGACACTGTTGGTCGTCGAGGCCATAGTCAGGTTGGTTGTTTACGTCGTAGCCGGGGTCTGTCTTGGGAGTCGTCGTTCGTGTCGACGTCGACATCGAAATCGTCATGACGTTTTCGCCGAGGTCGTAGCCAGGAGCTTTGTCGAGTTCATAGTCCGGGTAGTTTTCTAGGCTATAGTTGAGGTCGTTATTGATGTCACAGTTCGAACGTGCTGTGGGCATAGATTTCGTTACCCCGCACCTCCACCAAAATGCCATGAACAAAAACGAACTTGATTAATAAAACTTAAAATTAACGTCTTAAGGGCCGCCCACACTAGCGAGAAAACGCGCGTGGCACGCCGATCGCGGCAAGTAACAAAATGTCGCCGAAGCACAGTCAGCGCCACGAGCACGTGCAGAGACACGCCCTTTATCTTCCCGCTTAACCGATTTATCGGCGCGCCGGGCGCGTTTTCTCGCTAGTGTGGGCGGCCCTTAAGGCGGCTTGAATCGAAATGCGGCCGAGCTGGCGGACTTAGATTGCGTCGAGACAGCATAAAATCGGGTGGCGATTTGGCGGCGTAACAACAAGCGAGAGTTAGACTGACTCGACAAGATCCCGCGCAGCTCCTTATCTAATGTGCATCAGCATCACAAATTCGGCCCAGAAAGTTCGAGCGTCGTGCGTTCGTAATGAGAGTGAACAGGCACTATACAGAAGAAGAATGTAGGGTGAAATAGTGAAAGTTACTTCCCGAGTAATAATAAACACGAATCTTCTAGAAGCCTGTGACCGAGCGTTGCGTGCTCGGCCCTGCGCACGGCATTATCCCCCACTTTTAAAGCGCATCGTCTCTTTGACAGTGACAGAACGACGACTGACTCAAGCAGCGATGCGAAGCTCCTTTTTGTAAGCGAGTGGGATCTAGGATTTTTTTTTTTCCGAGCTCGAACAAACAACAAGATTCTCGAGTTATCCGTAACATTCCAGTCATGCAAACAAAAGAAAGATAAAAAGGACAAGCGCTGGCGGGGATCGAACCCCAGCCAGCGGCGTGGGAGTCGAGCACGCTGCTGACTCAGCTATTCGCACGTGCAGTGTCAACCCGACAGCTTGTTCTTGTTTTCCTCCCGTGCACGGAAAATAACCCACGTAACGACACCCTTGTGAAAACCATCACTGCACTTCATATAATGTCTTATTTATACGAATCTTTTTTTGAAGCCCGAACATCGCACAAATACACGCTGTAATTTTTTTTCTGTTTTAGCTGCCTGCTGTAAGTGCACTCTTTATGGTAAATTTACAAACCGAATCCCCCCCCCCAAAAAAAAAAACGAAAAAACAACAACAATTTCTTCAAAATATCAAACTAAATTTTGCCTTGGGAAAATATTCTTGGATATTATAAAGACCTCAAGTGCACAAGCGAGCTGATAAGTAAACCCCGAGACTGGTTAAGGAAAAATAAAACTGTAAAGTCGAAGAACAAAATACTTGGGAGGGAAACGCAGAGTTTAAGCCCATTAGGTTCCTGTGACTCGACTCCAGCATTGATCTCCTTACCACAGAAAATAGCTTGAAGTAAATCTCAGTTCTTTCCGGAGCAGGGATATTTTGTCTTTTTGTTTTATATTTTGAAGCGAAAAGAAAAACACAAACGAAAATATGAACAAGATCCAACGCCAGTGGCAGAAGTTTGAAGAATGTTTAGATGAGCCTGACTTCATTATATTTTGTGTTTTGCTAACAAATGAAGTGGGGGTGTGCTGGCTATACTTTAAATCAAATAGCGCGTTATTCTTAGCATCAAGTGTAAATCAAGCATTTATGTCGTGGTTCTCCCTAGCAATGGGGAGGCTATGAACGCCGCAGCGCTATTCAAGTCATCATTTGCAGAATTCTCCCCTCCTCTAGCGTAATACTCATATTGCCAGACTAAGAAAAAAAAAAAAAAAAAAGAATCGAGGAGACGCTAACACCGTAAACGATTATTTAAACGACCGAAGCGCACAATATTGCCCCGCAGAGAGTGAATAGACATGCCTAAGGACAGTTTAAAAATGCAACAACCTAGCCTTTTCTTTCTAAACTTATTGCACATCGTAACTTATGCTTATTCTCGCCTAAAAACAAAACAAAAAAAGAAAACGAATTAAAAACTAATATTCAATTACCTCGGAAAAACCGGACGGAAGTAAACTTGAACGCACATTTACCCAGCTTCGCCAAGACATTTGATATATTGCAAAATGACATTTATTACAAAATGAAATAAAAGTACAAGAAACGTTTCTTTCCCGGCCTCCTTAAACTCCAGGCGGCGGAACATTTGTGCGTGGTGCACATTCGATTTGAGATGGAGTTCAGGCCCAGATGTCTGACGTGGAGTCGCCACCGGGGAACCTGAGCTCGTGAGCGAGCACGGGCCCTTCTGGCTCTTCTCCGAAGTCGACCAGGAAGTGCTCGTCCACGGTCAAACCACCCATTTTGTTGTCCACGTCTATTCGCAGCATCATGGCGCCGTTCCTGTAAAAAAACGTTGTGATGTGTTGTTCTAAAAAAAAAAAAAGTGCCCACCACACGAAAGCAGCAGACCAATTTTAGTTTGACGAGCTATAAAATGAGAGCGGATGGTCTACGTGGAAAAAAAGAGGTACATGGCACAACATAGTTAGGGATGAACTCTGTAAGGCAAATATGCGGTAAAAAAAAACAATGAACTTCGTCCGGCCACCCCCTTGGTGCGCGGTGCGACAACTGCTGTTCAGACACCACGAGCAAAGGGAAGGCGGGCGAGCCAAATCTGTCGCATTTTGCGCACCACGAAGTTCAGCCTTTGAAGTGAAAACGACCTCGACAACAGTGCTAGGAATCGGGCTAGCTGGTCGTTTTCCAGGCTTTAAATACACTGCGCCATAAAGGACTATGACGGCCACTGGGATTAGGAAGTAGACAGAAGTAATCCTTCTCATCTCAGTTAAAAGGCGAAGGCAAGTTTTTCACGCAAAGTAAAAATAACAAGTTATGCAGCCATGGCTGATGCTCTCAAACAACCACAGTCCTCTTCACTACTAAGCATTTTAGCTATTAAAAAAACGTTGTTTTTTTTTTTAGGGGGGGGGGGGGGGGGCAGTGATTGCCACGCACTGCACGAAATAATTTTTTGGCTTTTAGTTTCACATCAAAGCTTACAATCACTAGTTATAAAACGTAGCTTTGATTTCGACTACTCAGTTTCAAGATTGTCGCGCAAGCGTAGATTTGCAGACTAGAACAAAAAAAAGGTTCAAAAGAATAAGCTGCGTGCCATGCTGTATAAAACGAACTAATTAAAACGAGTTGAGATCTCAGGTCTTATTAAACGTTAAAATTACTTCATGCACACGGGTTTTAATAACTGGATGGATATTTCCTGTCGACAGGACATACTAATGACACCGACTTGGTTTACCAGGTTGGTGTCAAATTTACAGCAATAGTTCGCAAGAAAGTGATACGATACACGCAGACAACTCGCTTTAATATACAGAGATTATAGTTTCATGTCGTGATGAACCTAATTGTAAAATCTGTATAGTAGACGAACTCTGTTTCCAGGGAGATTAATTTAACAAGATAATAACCTTTGCAAAACGAGATACGCTCTTCGAAAGTAACGGCGACAAACTAGATCGTCACACAGAACCTATTTAAAAGTAAACATATTCGACAGAAAGTTTGATTAGGAAAAGGTTGATCATTCAATAAGTGTGACTTAGGTCACTTACCCTAGATACACTGGTACACTTAAATGCAGCTATGCTGAGTCAAAGTTACCACACCCTAGGGAGTATTCACTGGACGCAATATTTGTGGGTGCTGTTTAGAGCGCATGCTCAGTGCGAGCTCACATCAATGGGCTGCTAAGACCGGCACTCTCGATGGTGCGGAATGCACGTTGCAAAAGAACTGTGGAAGCTCACCATCAGCACGCGCTCAGAATTTGCGCACACAGATATGGCCGCCATTGAATACTCCCTTGTACAACGCCCTGTGGCTGAGCAGTCAACGCTATGGGAACGCGTGCGCTCGCGCATCTTGAATGCCCATTAAAGCTGTGCACGAGCAAGCTTTTAAAATAGCTGCCCGCGAATATAGTGTGGCAACTGCGGTTACACGTAACGGTAGTTAGGGGTCAATCAACTGCGGTTAAGGGTGGCAAAAAAACAACTACATCTAGGGTATAGGAACCGACGCTTACTTAACCCTTTCTTAGTTAGCCATCCAATTATTCGTATATAGTCCGCCAATTCTTAAGGTTTTCTATCTCTGCGAACAGGAAGCGGGCTGCAGTTTGCACTCACTCGTAGAGCTCCGGGTAGAACTGCTTGTCCCAGGCGCTGTACAGCGAAGTGGTCGCGTACAGCCTTTTCCCGTCCAGGCTGAGCTGCAGCATTTGCGCCGAACCACGTACGGGCTTGCCCTGGATGACGCGACGCGGGGGCTGCTCCTGGAGGACGTGCGAAGCAGAACAAAATATGGCGCGCACACCGAAACCCTGCTTCTATGCGGAGCGCAAGTTCGTCTGCTCCTTGCGGAGGGGTGACGGTGACGTCAGAACGCCGAGCTCTGATTGGCCTTGATTGGACGGATAGTGGGTAGAACTCAATGATAGCTGCTTTGAGGTCCACCCACTGTCCTTTCCATCGGAGCCAATCAGAGCTCGGCGTTTCAACGTCACCGCAAGCCCTGGGGTGCTATGTTGCGCTTTTTGGACTCCCAGGAGACTAGGAAGAAGGAAGTGACGTCAACGATACAGCAAACGCAGATTGGGTGTTGATTTCGTTTTCTTCTGTCAACATCCAATCTGCGTTTGCTGTGTCGTTGACGTCACTTCCTTCTCCCTGGTCTCCTGGGAGTCCAAAAACCGCAACATAGCACCCCTGCTCAAGAAGCAGACGAACTTGCACTCCGTATAGCTATCTACCTAAGCCTCCTCGATTCACCTGGTGAACCCGCGGAGTAGATGCCACGATTTCCGGGCCATAATCCGCGAGCAATATAGGTCTAAATGTTGAAATTCTGCGCGGTGCAAACTGAGGGTGCGGACTATACGTGGATTTTCATTAGCTAGCTATGATAGAACGTCATGGAATTTGTTAATAACAAATGTTGAACGAGTATTTTTTTTATTAATAAAGTAGGCATTCTTTAAGGTACGCTGCATACGACTTCTTTTTTACGTTCGCAATATTCACCCTGCGCATACTAATGGCCGCATGCAAAATACAAAACGGGAATATGAAACCAAAAGGTACAAAGTACGAACTTTCTCACTTTGGCTTGCTCATTTTAAATACGCGCCTTGATAGCGAGCAATAAAAATGAAATAATGACGCATTTTAATCAGCATCTCGCATAGCATAGTCACCAGAAGAACTGCACGTTGACCTTTCTGTTGCCCCGCCCTTCAGCGCGAGCTTTCTTCCTCTATAGACCTTTTCATTTTAGTGTTGCCCCACCGGTGGATAGACGGCGCTGATGCACTCGGCGCCATTAGGTTGCTTCAATTTGGTTGGTTTCGGTTTCAACGTGAACGCGGCTATGTTGCTGTTTTACTTTCTTTTTGCGTAATTTTGTGATACGATTATTTTCCTTGTAGCACACAAGCAATGAAACAGTGGTATATTGAGCCACTTTGAGGACGACGAGGTGTATTTGAGCCTAAATTGCGGGCTTTTTTATACCAACTCTTTCGATGTATCTGATTCTGGTCGGTTGCGAAACGCCTCACTGATGTACAGGGAAGATTACCCTCCTCTACGGCCGTGCCCGATGACCACCAGTTTTCAGAAAAAGAAACTAATGAAGACACTAACACGTGAATTTTAAAGAAGCATATCAACAGCTTGATTAGCAATGAGCTGAATCAGCCAGAACAGATGAACTCGCGCGATCGCGAGTTTACTACTCACTGTTTGCTTGTTGTGAGCATCCAACCTTTAGTGAACTTCGCAGACTAAAAACGTATCGTGTAATGACGCAATTGATATAAACAAGTAGTATCGTCTCGGCATTTTTTTTTTTTAATTCAGTACTTCAGCATGTTTTGACAGGCCGAGTAGGAAATTTCTTATATTATCAACCCTGCTAAACTAAGCAGCATTTCGCGATATTGATCCTTGGAAATAAATTATTTTATATGAACATTTCCTTACTCGAGATGTGATATAAGTGACAGGCCCGTCAAATTAAATCTGGCATTTGTCTTCCGTAAAATTGCCCAAATAAAGTTAAAGGGCGCAGGAGGAGAAATACCTCGGAAATTTTGGCTGAATTCTAGCTTTAGGCAACACTTCACAGACCTATGTGAACAAATATAACAGTTGAGACGTTCTCTGTGTCTGTTCCTTCTACTGAAAGTTCTTCCGATTTCTTCCACCGCAGTCTCAGGTGTAATACGACATGATTAGCTACCACCAGCTCGCCTGCACACTCACCGTCCTTTCACAAATATTTCTTTGTTTTAACAGATTCGCTTCGTAAATTTCGGCGTTGCCAGCCACCAAAAGTAAAGCTCTATTCGCCATCGACAATCCTGGACTAAGTGTTATGCAAACGGCTTCTTTTTTTTTTTTTCGACGTTAAATATTGCGGATTTTAGATACTGGCAAAAATTAAAACAGCGTACGCAAAAAAAAAAAAAAAAAAAGCGTCGTCATTATTGCGCATATTCCGAACCCAAACCGCGTTTTGGATTAGCAAATAGAAACGACGTTATTTCTTTGTGCACGGTATTCCAAAACTCACTACTGTTGTCGTGGCAGTTTCTTACGCGGGAAGTCCCAACATCTAAATATAATCAATAAATCACTTAAATGACTGTCGAAAAGGGAGCGAGCACGGTATACATTTTCTTAAACTTCATAAGTAAACCGACCAATCGAACGACTACGTCGCAAAAAAAAAGATTGAGAACATCATGCATATATGTAGGTGTGCTATTATTTCTTATGAACAAACAAATCGCCTGATGTTGACGTAGCAGAGTACTTCTAGCCTCAGATAATATACAAGTTAAACGTTCATTGTCTATCTCCTCCGCGCGTTTCCTCCCATAAAAGAAACTGTTTTCGATATATTATGTATACAAAGATCGATACTTTCAGGAAATACAGATAGTCTCCTTGCGCTGATTATTCTTGACGCCTTCCGATCCTAGATGCGCGATATAAATATACGCGTTTCTTACTGAGAATGTTCCGCCACTATTAGTAAACAAACCTCAGTTGTCATAAGGACCTTTGAACCCGCGTGATGTCTTAGTCGTCGAATAGACGTATCGGGCTACAGTTTCCGAAGTAAGGCAAGAAAGCGCGGCGAAACGCGACCAAAAACACGATTACAACCAATACAACGCATCCGCCAATGTGCGGAGGGGAGAGCGGAGCAGCAACTTGAAGCAACCTAATGGCTGCCGCGTCACGTGATTTCAAGATGGCAGCGCCCATGCGGAGGGGGATGAAAAGGTCTATAACACCTTGGCGTCTCGTTCGAGCCTGCACGCACAACCAAAGCACAATGAAAAAAAAAAAAAAAAAACAAAAAAAAAAAACGCCCTGCTTTTTTTTTTTGTTTTTTGTTTGGGGGATGTTTTGATGGTTCCCTCTCACGGTTTCTATCTGTGATGTCACGACCAGGCTTTGCCTTGACATGACGTTACGAGTTGTGACCCTGGCTACTTATCAGTTGTGACTACAAGTTTGATGGCGTGGTTTAAAAAGCACAGTTCAAACTAGGAACAACCGACACCGTCGAAGTTGGCAGTATGACAATGATCTTATACCCATGGTTTGGTCAATTGTAAAAAAGTAGGGTGCCTCAATGTGCGTCTGCAATGGGTGAAGACACTCATTGTTGTATTGAAAACTGCCTGCGCGTCCCAAATGGGCCTTAAAATAGCGAAGAAGCACCGGGCAGAGCTAAGCGCTCGCTCCGAGCGAGACCCAAGCGCTTGCATTGTGGGGACAGAAATGGATGAGATGCCACTACTCAAAGACAGACGTGGCGAAAGTGTATGAAGGCTCCCTAGTAGAAAGCCGTTCACAGCGACGCTTTCGGTGGCTCACGTTGCACGCTAATGCCTTTTAAGCCCGATGATGCATACTGATATGCCGCTTGCGATTTTGCAGTTGCGATATCGAGCACCACAGCTTGCACCACGCTTTTTTTTTTTTTTCTGCAGGGGCGACGTTGCAAATGAAAAATCTCGAATGAAGTCACAGAAAGTGAATTGGGCAGAACAAGCGCCTCGTCACATCTATAAACGCCAGACAACCTGGGACGCTGCAGGCCCGGAGTTGGCAGTGACGAGGTCTAAAGTTTTCATAATAGAAGCAGCTTGAGTTCTTATGGGAAAAGAACGAGTAGTTACGAGCAGTTGGTGAAAAGACGGTGAGTGTGCAGGCGAGCTGGTGGTAGCTAGTCATGTCGTATTACACCTGAGACTGCGGTGGAAGAAATCGGAAGAACTTTCAGTAGAAAGAACAGACACAGAGAACGTCTGTTCCTTCTACTGAAAGTTCTTCCGATTTCTTCCACCGCAGTCTCAGGTGTAATACGACATGATTAGTTACGAGCAGACTGATAGAAGGCCTGAACAGGAGGTGAACACCACCTGAAGTGATTACGTTATCAGTCCCTGAAAAGACTTTGATGGGAGAAGGCATATGCACTTCTTGGCACTGTATAAAGAACTCACAGGCCCTCCCATTTTCAGGGTTGCGGCTCCAAATCGAGCCTTCGGCGCCCTGGTGTCATTCTTCATCAAGTCAATCAATGGTTAATTATAAAATCAAGAAACGTAGCTACAAAATGAAGTGACCACATGCAACAATAGTAGATATAACTGGCAACGTTGCCTACATGTGCGACGTTCCAGGGGCAAGGAAGAGCTCGCAAAATAAATACTTGTCCCGAGAACGTGGCCGAAAGCAAGTTACGCTCTTCCAGCCTGCCCTACGTGCGGGCGAGCGCCCGATGAATGCCAGCGCGGAATAGCATCCGACGGAAGTGTAGGGCTGTTGTCGAAGCGACCACACGGCTGTTCTCGACACGAGCCCTCCAGCGCCAAATTAGCCCCGCATCGGCGAGATCTGATCGCATCCGGTCATTGTGTAATACAATGCGTTCGGCCCAAACACCGCAGCATGCCAGGTGAAAGCTTGAATGCATCGCGTATAATGCTTGGACAGCTGTCGGAAAGGATGAGATTTGCACGCCACGAGGATTGGGGTCCTAATGCATCTGTATACCAATCAGTTTTTTCACGAAAGCTCTGTAAGGGAAGTTCTAGTGCGATTACAGCCATCAAACAATCACCGTATTATCAATAAATTAAACGAATCTTACGGAAGTCACTGACTGCTCGAAACTGTAGCCTCGGGCAACAACCTACTATGGCGATTTCGACAACGACAGTCCATTTGATCAAACATACCGGAAGTTCGTCATCGTGTATCACTTTGACTGGACCTCCCTTGTAGATGGACCCGCCAGTGAACACCTGTAACGTGTCACACAGTCGTCAAAGTGTGCCAAACGAGGCATTAAAATCAAAAGGGGGAGGGGGGGGGGGAGGACAACAAAAGACCCAAAGTGTCTTTCAGTGTCTTCTCACTAACCATGGAAAGTAATATGCAGACTACCATAAAAGCACTAGGGACACACTACTCATTTATGCAAGTGCCCCTTGAAAATCGAGTCAAACATAGCCCTTCAGTACAGTGGATGGTCACTCACAACACATCGAAAGGCCCTCAGGAGGCTATAGCGACAAGTTTTAAAAGTTATGGAAACATTCATCGTCTTTCGAACCACACAGACACTTTTCAAGAGCTAAGTTAAGGTACATTGGTAGACGACAGGCTGTCAATGGCCATATGAGGAATATTTTGATGTTGAAACTACGCGATACTAATTATAGTTTATATTGCAAGGAGCGAAAGTATGCAGGCGGGTTGGTTATGAAACATGGCGGACATGATGACACACAGATGGTGTATCGTCTTGTTCGTTCTTTTATTTATCCTTGCCTCAGAGTTTAGATTATGATGAAGTTGGTAGTCGTCTACGAACCATAATGGCACGTGGTCCTGTTTAGTATGAATGGCCGATTACAGTCAAAATGACAGAGGAATAAACACAAAGTTCACAGTTTCTTAGCTACACCCGAAGAAGCACAACAGCAATCACTTCACCTGCCCGACGAGCTTGGGGTGTCTCGTGTCGGATATGTCGTACTGGCGCACATCGCCATGGATCCAACAAGCGATGTAGAGGAAACGGTCGTCCAGGGAAATCAGGATGTCCGTGATTACGGCTGGTGGCGAGGGAAGAACAAGTGGAACGAATCGAATATATATATTTTTTACGACAGGGCAATATAAGCGAGAGCACGAAAACACATATTGGCGACGTGCGCGATCGAAAGCGTCAGCCAGCCATGATTGGCCGAATGCTGACTGTGACGTAAGGAAAGGATTTCTCATTGACGAAAATAAGAAGAATGTAAGAGCTTGAATTTTGATGGTGTTGACAGTGTCGCTTCGAGAGGGTAATGATTTCAAGCTTCCCCCATGCTCATTGCAAACACCATCGAACTTGTTGTTCGCAAGGTAATGACGTCACGAAAGGAAGCCACGGGAGGGCGCCACCAAAACATCTCGCCGCTAATAGGGAATATTTACTGGCGGCCACAGCTGAGTCTGTGGCTGCTGAGCACGTGCCAGCGGCGAGCTTCCAGTGATTTTGCAACGAGCATTTGACACCATCAAGATTGCCGGTCTTAGCAACTTCTAAACGTGAGCTTTTCTTGAACATGCGCTGTGAACAGCGCACTCAAATATGGCGTCCAGTGAAAATAGCCTGCATTCGATAACGTCCAGATTGAGGGGTCTCGGGGCACCTAATAATGTGAGCTTTTTCCTAGTATGCGCTCCAAACAACCCCCTGAAATATTACGTCTAGTGAATATTTTTCATACAATCAATCGGAAGAAGTAATCGATCGGAAGAAGTCAATATCTTCGTCAGAGCATGTGAAATATGACTGCATATGTACAGAATGTCAAGCGCCTTGCTATTTTGGATCGAAGCAGGCAAACGGGCAAGTGAGCGGCGCATACCAAGCTTTGCATTGCAGTTAGCGTTGAATAGTAAAACCGGCACATACACAAAATTGAGAAAAAAAAAATAAGAACGTTGTTTAGCATTTATACGACCGTCTTTAAGGTTTGGAACAAAAAACTGTAATATAGCCATAAACAAAATCTACAACGAATTGAAACGCATTATATGGCGACACCGCGGTCGCTTCAAGCAAACACGGATTGCCTCTCTGCCGTCGAAAATAAGAAAAAAGTCGGGCACCGAGAAAGGAACGGGAAGGGGAGGGGAGGGGGGAAGGGCGGAATCCCATCTTGGGTTTACCGGGCATTTCGTCCAGGAGCCAACCTTGCACTTTTTTCGGGGGAATAGTGATAACCTTCTCGGCGTCCCAACATCCATCCTAGGTGAAAACAAAAATGATGAACATGAGCGTAATGCTTACGAAGAGGAAAAAACAAAAACAAGTTATTAAGGGCTGGCGTTTCGAAAGTAGTAGGGAACGATATTATGGACTTAAAAAGCAAGACGACCTGCGTGTTGTGTCATTATGGACGAACTAGCAACCCTAGGTTTTGAAAATACAGCAACTCTATTTGTGTTTTTTTTTGTTTGTTTTGAATTAAGCTCTTAAATCTCAATATAAAACAAAGTACTTTCTGCAGAAACGTGATTACCTTAAAAAAATTAAGAAGGATGGGTTTTTATTTACTTGAGCGAAGCGGTTCTGAAGTTAAAATCGTGCGATGTCTAGTTGTTCCCCCTGGCGCAGAGCGCAACCTTGAACCATACATTTTCAAACTTAAAATAAGGCCCTCCTAAAACGATCGCCCGGTACTTGCATATGAAACACTATAAAATATTGTATTCAGAAGTGAAAAAATGAAGCAAAATCGATGAAGGGATCTTGGTGTTCAGACACCGCAGCAGTGCGAATTATCCGGACAACGTGCGCATCCACTGACCCAAGTCCCGTTATTTCCAGAAAAATCAAAGAATCCACTTGCAGTGCAAGTGACCCGAGTTAGCGCATAAAGCTTCAATTCAACACCGATGTTGCAAGTGATCCTCGAACAGGAACAAACTAAACTATATAAAACTCCAGCTTCACATTAACTCCGAACGCAGACGGTAGCCTAGCGGGCAGCGCCAAAAGTTATCGTTACGGTGATTGAGGTTTTGTTTAGCCGTTCACAACGAAGAGCAGTCACGCAAAGTCTGTGGTTGATTGAGATGGCGAAAGCAGACACCATGCACTTATTTAACGCTGCTTGATGGGCTCCATTGATTTATATATCGTTAAAGGCTTAGTGTGAAACGGAATATAAACAAACAACACGCCTGCAGCGCAAGATCTTCCTCTAGCGGAGTGGGAAACCCGCGACCGAGAAAACGCATGCGCATTGGGCCCTCCACGCTGTCACGCTATGCCGAGCTGGGAGAAGGCTGCACCGAGATACCGAATCCGCCGAGGCAGCGAAAACGGCTGTCTCCGCTGTCTCGGAAGACTATCCACGACGATAGACGGCGGCAGCCACCCCTCCCAATTCAAAAAGCAATTCGAGGCGCGGAGAGATACGAGTTCTCTAGTATTTGGTAGAAATATGAGCGAGCTAGTTCAGCTTTAACGCTTTCCTTCACATTAACGTCGGCTTCTTCGAAGAGACTCACCGCGGTTTTGAAGAAGCGCCAGACCGTGCTGCCAATGGCGCAGCCCACGAAACCCTCGGAAGCCGCAGGATTGTGCAGGAAGCGAACCTCTAGGGGCATCAGGCCCTCCATGCCAAGATCTATCGTCTTCTGGATGCTCAGCTTGGGCCAATCCCAGACGACCAGACTCGTCCCGTATTTGCCTTTGAATACGGTGGAAAGACAAAAGAACTGACGGAAACAAATCGAAGGCAACCGACAGCGGCATTCCATTAACAGAAAATTACGGCGGCTTTGCTGAATGCGGAAAAAACGCCTGCCGCCATTAAAACAAAAAAAAAAAAAAAAAAAACTTGCAATATGTTTTTTTTTTTTTTTTCCCCCGATATCTCAACGCCGGGATATATTTAGCAAGTGGGAATAAAGTTAGTAGAATAAGAAAACTGGTCATACATTTGCATTGGATAGTGGTCTAGCAGCTCAGACCGCTATATATTTGAGTGTACGAATTTCAGTAGAATCAGACTTTCGGTCTTCACCTGCGACATCTGCATCTTTCACGCGAGTGCTTCTATTTTGGTTGGATCGTTAATAACACCGGCAGTGAAAAAAATTCACAGTTGTACTGGAGTTAACAGCATAGCTGCATATTCACCCCAACTCTAGAAAGGCGCAGGTTAACTTGCGTTGCATCCCCGAGAGTAAATTTTGCAACACGGAATATGTTACATATATATAGCGTGAAGTTATAAAAGAGCGCCCCGAAGGAACTACCGCGAAGTCGACAACATTGGCTGTAGGAACATCACCGCGGTCAAATTTAGCCAAATAAGTAACCAGTAATTAAAATATAGTAATGTACATTCCTACTATTATCATAAGAAGAACATACAAGTCCTCCCATTGCACACTGTGCTATAGCTTTACAACTTAGAAACATTTCATTTGCATTGCTGTCAACGTTAATCCAGTAGCAATTACTTTGCCTCTTTGAAATGCGCGTTACCTCGATTGAGGTGCGTTCAAGCGCGATTCAAGTATATCCCGGTTTAGGTAATACCCTGAAAAACGGCCTAAACAATCCGATGACCAGAAGGCCGTGAAGAAAGTGATGAATCGGGAGGTTCCGAATCTACGAGCAGTGTTTAAGGCGTCACGACTCGAGTGTTTCCGAATTTTTTCTTCGAGCAAGCAATAAAATTCGCAAGCATATATGTATAGACGACTAAATTGAGCAGTTCGTTGCGAGAGTATCTTAGAATTAAAAGAGGTGCATCAAGCCAGGCGCATTTATGAATAGAAAATGCAAACAGGAAGACGCTTTTTAAAGTTTTCGCAAGTTCAGCCAAAGTAGAAAGTGTAAAAAAAATCACGCTATTGCGTAAGTTTTACAACCAGGCACGCATCAACAAGGAAATAGCAAGTGCACACGCAACATTCCTCGTTTCCGACGCGAAGAGTCCTTCAAGCGCGCAAGTCTTTGTATAGGCTGCATTTTAATGGCCGTGTCCCACTAGAACGACAGACAGAAACAAAAGACAGCGACAAGCCTCAAACCCATGCAGCATGCTCGCGATGGTACCTTTGGCAGGCGTTTAGTCGTTCGGTTCTCGTGAAGTAATATACGAGCGATTGCAAGCCTGTCAAAGATACCCCCGCGTGCATGATGCTCGTGTTTGAGCACAGCTTCCTTTATTCTACAAAGCCTCTCACATCGCGAAAGACTCTGGTTTGAGGCTTGTCGCTGTCGTTTGTTTCTGTCTGTCGCTCTAGTGGGACACGGGCATAAGTGAAATGTTGGCAACTCGCGAAAAAACTGTCGTAGACTGTTCGAACAGCGTCACTTTTTAGCGGCTTTTTTGAACCTGCCTATGCATTAAAGTCACCACAACACACCAACGCACTAATTCTGAAGTGTTCAAACGAGAAGCAGGAACATCCATTCAGTTAAAGCAGCTGCTGAAGAAAAATCTCACCAGCTGCAATGTCTTTGACATCGAATCCCTTCTTGAAGGCGGACGGGGCACCCCATTGGCTGCTGATCATCACGTTGTGCCTCGGTTGGTACCAGTAGTCGTAGCCGAAGTCTGCGTATTGGCGCTCGCTCTTGTAGACCGCGGGCAGCATCTCGAAGGTGCCGCCCTCCAAGATAAAGAAGCCACCTAACGTGAAGTCAGAAAGGAGATGTCAGGCGTGAAGAGAAGAGTGGCAACGAGCATCCAGGCTGTTACGTTTCTAACACGACACCAACAATAAAACAGGGTAAGCGCCACTGAACTCTACATCACGTCATTGATAGAACCGCACCGCTAAGATAAAGATTATGTACGTAACGACTTCTACTCCAGTGGACACACAAAAAAAAATGTTTGCCAATCGCGTTTACAACTACGTGCGCACCTTGTTCAATAAATACTCCTGAATGCCTACAGGAAGCTGACCATAAAAATAATTATTCAAGAGCACGCCTTTATTTTTAAGGCGCGAAAATGGAACGCGTAAACAATGGACCTATTGCTAAATTACCTAAGCATCAAAGGGGATGCAGGGATTGGTGTTCCACGCGCCGCACGTGCTGGCCTCAGCAGTAGTAACTTTTCTAAAGCAAATGCCTAAAACAAATTGCATCTTGCACTCGCGTTCGTAAACGCTTTATTTTTGTTATTTACTTCGACTCTTTTATACGGGGAATGCGTGCGCGTGTGGGGCATGGAACACCAATTTCTGCATTCTCCTTGGTGCTTGGGTCAAAAGGACAAGATTGGGCTTGTCCTCTTGAGCATGCTAGTCTCTCCACCTCAAGGTTATGGCGACGTTAAGTTTATGTCAAGGAATCTGTTCAAAACAAAATCAGGGATCGGTGCTCTTGCAATCACTTGCTAACTGTACCGAGGGTCTGAGCTTTGTGGTTTACCTTTGCCGTTGCCTTGGGGGTCTCCCATTGCGCTGATCATGATGTTTCCATTTGCCAGACAGTGCGGCGTTTGTGGGGTGGCAAGGCCTAGCTTGTGCAGTTCCTCGGGCTCCAGGACCTGGTCGAGGCATCGAATCAAATGCCAACAAAGCAGGCCTTCCAGCGGAAAGGACACCACTGTAACCCGCCAACTCTCACCCTCTCAGCTGAGAACATTAAAGGTCGAAGAAAATACGACAAAGGTGAAATTTAAAAAAAAAGGAGCAACACAACACAAACCACAAACACCAAAAAGTGGTTGGTAAAGAAAAAGACTGCCACATGCAGGAATTAACTGTTCGCAAGCGAGCTAAGAACACATAGGTTATTTCCTTTCATATCTCACAGAAAAAAAACGTTTACGAACTCTGGGTTGCACGTTAATAAAAAAGGTCTGGCTGCTCGGTAAGTGCTACTGCTACTCTGCCATACATAGAAATGGAAACAAAGAAGGATCGCAGCAGGAGGAGTTTGGAACATACTCCTTAGCTGCACTCCGGACAGAGGACAAAAGAGCTCGGATGTTGATGCGTATAAAACTGCATTTTTAGCAAATGTACTCGTTGGAGCGTTGTTCGGGCTCTCAGTAATAGGAGCAAGTGTTTAGGGAAGGCGGGCCTTCAGATCAGTGAGATGGAGTGGAAAGGGGAGAGGGAGCGTTCAGTAAAAATGAAACGGCAAAGAGCTATTCAAACTAGGGAGAATAATATGGCCACGGTACTTAGTTTTAGTATAACTTCGCAAACTGAAAGCTACGTCTTTAAGCAAGGCAATGAAACTTGCACTGTCATGTGGGGAGCAACTGACCATGTAATCTGCCTCTAGAGCTAACCAGGTGGCGCCACCACTCTTTCCATATCAGAGCTGACTTACGCAAATTATGGTCGCTAAATTCGCTGAACGCGGCACAACACGTATTTTGAAATATTATCTATGGAGGCTTATTGGCGCTTCACGCTAAAATATGATCAAAAGTACAACTAAATCTATCACAGCAACAGAAGTTCGCACATCAAAGGTGAAAGCATATTCTTTGCTTCACCACAGTCCTTAGATTGTCTTTAGGTTAGCTGGTCTGGAATATTTTCGTTACGCTGTGGATAAGTTTTTTTTCTAGTGATGAGTTTAAGCACCGCAGGCGCGCTTCCGACGTTCCCACAAACCCACGTGAGCCTAACAGACTGACGCTGGTTCGGAGAAGCCACGAAGGCCGAACTCCCTAGATACGTTTGAAAATAGAACTCCAGGCATCTGTCAAAAAACGATTTGGACGATGTGAAACGCCACCTATAGTTGAGACCTCGGGGTCATTCCAAAGCAAGTGAAACGCTACGTAAAAGTGTTGCATCTGCCTTAAAAAAAAAATCTATTTGAAGATTTTTTTACTCTTTTACCCCTACATGGATTATCGTCGCTTGTGGTGACAATACGTAGTACGAAAAAAAAAAACGAAGTTAAGACCACTACTATTACCAGCAGTAGACGGAAATTCCATTACAATGTATTTTGTCGAAGCCATTTTGGAGTAAGGGGGGGGGGGGGAGATTGAAATGGCACTTTATCACCTGCCCCTTGTACGGGACAATAACTGCCTTTTCTAACCTCACGCATTCCGAGCAGACCTTCCCTCCCGCCGTCCAGAGTCTGGGCCACACTCCCAGCAGGAAACTAGACAGTCACCGTAACGTACCATCCCATGTTACGAGTCGGACATTTCCTTGATCCACCAAACACATCTGAACAATTGCGCGTACCCTCTTCAGCTTGGGCTTCCTGAGGTCATCCTTGAGGTCGACAACGTAGACGCGGTCGCTGTTCAAAGCTGGGAGGATCAGTTTGTCCCTGTGCTTGTTGGGACAGCCCAGGCAGCTGCTGCACGTGTTCCAGTTCATGTGGTGAAGCTCGTCGCCTTTGTGGGGCATCGGCAGCCGGTAGATGACCTGCAAAGTGAAGCATCCTCGGTGAATCTAGAGGCGCTCCTTGGAGGTTTCTGAACTATGGAACGTATCAAAGAAATACTCAAGTAGCCGTTTCAATTGGAATGTTTAGTTCTTCCGTACCATCAGACAACTTTGGAGACCAAGCCTTGAATTCTAAGCTTTAAAATAGGAAGATTTACACAAGGTCATATTGGCAAGTATTTTAAAGGTGCGACCATTGATACAAGCTCAAATTGACAGGCTTATTAATAAAGTTAACAAACCAAGATGATCAAAAATGCATTTTACAATCACTCATGAAAATTCGTAGCAGGCTTAACATCAGTCACAGAGGGTGTAACATGTAAACGCAAAAACACTGTTTCTGGCAGTAACAGTGACGAAAAGTATCATTCGAGGCCTAATGGACTGAACTGTATTGTCGTAAACCTACTTAAATCTGAAGCGTGCAAAAGCCCGAGGATTTTTCTATAAAAATATAAACCGGCGAGATTTTTTTTTTTTTTTTTAACCAGTCGGCAATGTTGCGTCAGGAGTATACGTGCGCAAGCACATTGTTGAAAAAAAGAACTGCAGCCTTTGGGACAGATCCAGGACCAAAGCAGTGCACCAGAAATAACAAAATATTTCTAAAAACAGTGAAATTAGAAGCCTGCTGAGCTTCCAAAAGTGGATAACTATTGCTGTTAGCGGCGTAGTAAACCTTTTAAAGACTGCGGATGAGCCATACCTTGCAGCAGTCTGAGCCTTTCGGTTCCACAGAAATGACGGCTAGGTAGTCTGGCCTATCTTTGGATGGTACGATGCAGGGAACGTAGAGTAGTTTCTCCCTTGGGCTCTTGGTCATGGCATCCAGCGGCGTCGGGTAACCGACGGGGCATTCGTCCTCGAAGTCTGAAAGAGGAGAACAGTTGCACTCAGAAACTGTGAAGTAAAACGCCAATGGCTGTAGTGGGGTGCATATAACACGAAAGATCGGCTGAATTGTGTTACGCTTACGTATGTTTAAACAGCAGAAAGCTAGCCATGACGTGACGGAATTCCAACGGAGCTTCACAGCGGCAATTTTGAAATCTCTTCATTCGTTTTAAAACTAGTTTTCTTGACTTCCCTGTCTGCAGCCCAGAAACACTAGTCAAGGATAGTATTTCTGGGCGACCGGCACAACATGGACCATATCTAAACAAAGAAATAAAAGCGAAAACATTTCGTTTCTGTACCCCTTGGAACTCACTCGCTGAACGCGCCAGATATCATATGGACTTACCTCCCATAGCTACCTTCCAGCTGTCCTTCCAGAGGCAGTCAAATACAGCCGTCGAGAATCACAAGTGCGTCCGGCACAAGCTATCGGCGGCAACTACCGGAGTTCTGAGAAAGGGTCGTCTAGTCAAGCGATAATATGCAGGCGGCAAGCGGTAATCATAAAGGCCTAACCATACGGGACGTTTTTCACGCGCTTCCTCCGTGTCAGCGTCTCCTCACGTGAACGCGCGGCGCTCGTGCCGATATCTGTCCCGGCCAGATTTCGACGTTGTGTCGTGCGTCGCATGTGACCTTGAGCGACGCGCGCCGAAGGTGACGTGGGCGAGGCGCGTTAAAATAAGCTCCCCAGGCTCAATCAATCAATCAATCAATCAATCAATTTCTTTTTCTTTCGCAGAGAAAGATGGTTTCTGGGGCAAAAAGCTGCAACAAATGCATCTTGACAAGGCCCCAGCTCCAAGATGGCGGTTCGCGTACAGCACTTATCTAAGACAGTGAAATATTTTTTTCTACTTAACCTTATGTATATATCTTATGTATAATATCTTAATCTTAGGTATAATCTTTATATATATATATATATATATAGAGAGAGAGAGAGAATACATTTTATAAGGTAGATAATATGAACATGAAGTCATCAAATGGTCAATTATGGCTGAAATTTTTATGATTCAGCGTGTTTAATAAAGATGGTACACTTTCTTTTAACCTGAAGTCCAGAGGCACCCGACGCTGAGACCTGAAGGGACCAATCAGACAGCGTCAAAACCGCACCATCATGGTGTTCCTAATGTTTCTGTACGTGTTCTATTATCGCTGAACCAATCATAAACAGAAAAGGCCCAGGGACTTGAGCTTTTGACGTTGCTTGATTGGTCCCATTGCCTCGTAGCGTCCGTTGTGTCTGGTCTTGAGCTGGAACGAAATATAAAATGAATTTGATGGATGCGACACCATTGTGCGGGCGGAGGGGAAGGTAGATATGTCACTCTTCGCAGAGCCGTGTGTGGCAGGTTGATGGTGTTTTTAGTTAAGTTTGATCTTGAGGGGGGGGGGGGAAAGCAGCTGGGTTTATTTTTAGTGCCGTTTTATACGATAAGAGGAGCCAGTAATAATATAAATTCGTAGCTTTAACAATCTTAAATTGAGTAAAACAGAGCATCTGTGTGATAAAAGTATGACACATTTGCGACCAGTCTTTGTGTTGCTGTTTTTTGTTTTGTTTGCAGAGTAAGAATATTGTTTCTATTTTGCAGGTATCACCCCATACGAGGTGAAAACACAAAAAACTATGATTGCACCAGACCATTGATAATTATTACCTTGACTGATGGGGTGAAAATTGTTCGATATCTGGACAATGTACCAACAGCCGTTCTCGCTTTTTTATGAACATAGTCAACGTGCTCATTCCATGATAAGTTTACTCAAAAAATAACACGTAATATCTTGAAGGGCTTTACTACCACAATTCCACCACCCCACCCCCCCCCCCCCTTTCCCCCTAAAGTTATATTTAGGTTAGATTAAATTACAATGCTTTTAGCCCGGAATATTTTTTATTATTTATCTAGGAATACTACTGGCTCCAGTCAAGGAGCCATGGTAGGAGTGGGTACAAAACATGTATACAAGATGCAGATTTATAAATGAAAACTCAATTAAGTATGAATTCAAGAGCAGATACAAAATTAGCAACAGTTGTGTTAACAACGACATCATTTGGTAGCTCGTTCCATTCTTGAATTGCCCGAGGGAAGAAAGAATATCTAAAACAATCGTTTTTGAACCTGTATTGTTTTAACGCTCTTGTGTGGTTTAGACGTGAGGACCCGGTCGATAATGGCTGTATATAGTTAGAGCTTTGAACATGAAGAGTGCCATTAAGAATATTGAACAACAATCTTAATCTATCAATTTTCGCTCTCATTTGCAACGGTTGAAGCTTCGCTCTAATAACTAATTCGGTGGACGATGTTTCTCTACGATAATCATTAAAAATAAACCGAGCAGCTAACTTTTGGATACTTTCAAGCTTGTTAATACCGTTTAGTGTGAAAGGGCACCATACTGAACTAGCATATTCCAGCGCAGGCCTAATAAAACTTTTATAAGCAATAAGTTTAGTGTCAAAATCAGCATATTTTAATTTCCTACGACACGCAAACAAAGTGCCCCTCGCTTTGTTAACCGTTAATTCTAAATGCTGGTTCCAGTTCAGTTTATTGTTAAAAAGAAGTCCTAAATACTTGTACTCCTCGACCCGCTTTACTGGTTGTCCATCCAGTAGGTAACTAAATTGAATTGGCTTTTTTTTACAGGACACAGTCATGACGGCTGTTTTAAAAAAATTTAACTTCATTTGCCATTTTTTAGTCCAACACAGTATCTCATCCAAAGCCTGCTGCAGTTTAAGATTGTCGGTATGGCTTTTTATTGTTTTATATATAATACAGTCGTCAGCGAACAATCTAATCGGGACATTAAGATTGGTTGGAATGTCATTAATGTAAATCAAAAACAAAAGTGGCCCAAGTACGGAACCCTGGGGCACTCCTGAAGTAACGCGCACTTTGTCCGAATCAACTTTGTTATAGTGGACATATTGGCTTCGGTTTGATAAATACGCGGTTACCCAATTTATAATTTGTGAGTTTTTGAGTATACTGGAAAGTTTTGCCAGCAGCTTTGGATGACACACCGTGTCAAACGCCTTAGAAAAATCTAAGTAAATTACGTCAGTCTGGCCCCTCTCGTTAATGGCTTCAGCTAAATCATGCGTAAATTCTATGAGCTGAGTTGTAGTCGAAAGTGATTTCCTAAACCCATGCTGATTTCTATATATTAGGTTATGCTTATCTAAGTAACATGAAATATGTGTAAAAATAATATGCTCTAGCAATTTACACGTGGTGCTAGTTAAAGATATATAGCATGAATTTTGTTTTGTTTGCGTTAATTCGTAATCTATTTATTTCTGTCCATAGGTGTAGTTGAGAGAGCATACGATTCTCCGTTTTTTCAATCTCATCAGATGTATTGCCTTTGAAAAATAATGTACAGTAATCGGCATAGGTAATAACTGAACAGTCGGGAATACAATTACTATATCATTAGTAGAAAGAAGAAATAATAAGGGAGGTTCGCATGTAATTATTGTTCCCTGAGGTTCACATGTAATTTGCGTTCTTGTGGATGATACTGAATCATTGATTTCAACAAATTGTCTTTGCTCAGACAGGTATAATATAAATAGATTGAGTGCATGACCCCGTATACCGTAACGCTATAGTTTATTTTAAATAATTTTGTGATTTACCAGGTTAAATATCTTAGAAACATTTGCGTGTATCGCTAATGTCAACAACTCGTTTTCGATATTATTAATGATTACTTCTTTCTGGGACAGTAGAGCGGATTCAGTAGATCTTCCTTTTCTGAAACCGCGCTGGCAGTCCGTTAATAAAAAGAAACGCTCCAAATATGCCGACAGTTTGCCATAAAGTATTTTCTCGATGCCGTTAGAAAAATTAGATAGCATTGATATTGGCCTATAGTTTCCTAACAAGTTAATACCGCCACCCTTAAATATCAAAAGGACCTGAGCAATTTGCATAGGTATAGGAAATTCACCCAAAGACATCGAAAGATTGAATATGAACGTTAATGCTTCAGCAAATAAGCACATAACAAATTTAATTAGTTCTATATTCAGGTCATTTACATCTTCTTTGCTATTATTTATGCTTCGAAAAAAAAAACTATATTACTTAAGTTTAATCAGCTGGACTTAGGAAAAAAATAGCCACATGGGTCTTCTTTGCTACACTCGAAGTGCTGTTGACTAGGTTGACCAAGTAGTCATTGAAAGTATATGCAAGTGACGTACCAGACAGCTTTTCTCCATAGCGTCGAATTTCAGTTAACATGGCATTGTTTTTGTATAGCGGCCAGGCATGGTTAATACTTTTCCATAATTTATCTAGATTATTTTCCTGAATATTATTAAACAGTTTTCTGCTATATTTCAGTTTAGCTTTTTTCATTAACGCGTTTCTGCAGACATACAGAAACAAGTTTGTTTCTGTATGCCTTAAAATTTGACAGATCTTCGGTATCTTCAGGTTGCACAAATTTATGACACAATTTTTTGTATTTGTTTTTTTAACAGGTCATGTGAAACTTAAGGTTTTTTAGACCTCTTGCCAAGCTTGATGAACGTGTACGGAAAACTTTTACTATAAATTTCGTGGAATGTTCCCAGAACTGTATCGTATGCTGCATCAGCTGAATAACTAGCGTATATTGTGCTTCAATTAGTGGTTTCGATGAAGTTCCTCAATTATGCAGTCTTCGTGGTATAATAGTGCGTACCGCGAAAGCTCTCCCATACTTTTTTCGAGGTTGAGTTGAGAAGTGTGTGTTAGTAGGAGAAAGGTGGGTGAGTGGTATCTAATATCACGGCTAATTACGCGGGAAGCAAAAATATCTTCCTGGGCACCATTTTTGACAAAGTAATCTAAAAAAAGTGGAGTCTGTTATCCTTGTAGCTCCCGTAGTAGCGCATTCAAAACCATGCGTTTCGATAATAGAAAAATTGCTCATCGCTCATATCTGATGTTTTAACAAGTGCATGTTAGAATCTCCTCCCCCTTCACTCCCCCCCCCCCCCCCCCAAAAAAAAAAAAAAAGAGTATAGCTAATCTCGCTAACATAACTGAGCAACCTATCACGTACAAAAAGCATGCCACTGACATTTCCAGTTGGAGGTTGGTATAGAAGACAACAAACATGGTTACCGCAGAGTACTAACAATAATTCAAAAGACTCGTTCAGTTCTGCAAAATCTGGAATAACACAACAATAGAGAGACTGATTAACAACCATGAAAACCGGCTCCCCCCCTCTCTCCTCCTCATATTTCTTCAATAAAAAATGCTTGTAATTAGGCAAAACAAAGCCATTTGAGTCAGAAGGAAAGCAACGTGAAGAATTTCAATAGCATCAACTTTTGATAGCATAAAGCGGACGTTCATGTGAAGGAAGGACAATGCAGATCGCCCTTGGCCTTCATGAGTTCTTCAGGCTTGAGACATAAATTATTCAACAAATTACTTTCCATAAAAAGAAAAGTGGCCCTGCTCTTTATTTTTGTTGAGAGCGCAACGCAACGCCCGTTTCCGCGTGACAATGATGGCGCCACGGCCGCAGTGGAAGACTAAGAAGATTACGAGGAGGAAGAGATGGGGAGCATGCGACCGAGCGGGCGATTGGAAGCTGAGAACAGATCGCACCGGTCGGCCTGCAGATCGCTGAACATCTGCCACGGTCAGCGATGCGCCGAGTCCAGCGGTCTGGTCGACGGAACCCTCGCCGGACTCCGACACGTGGGGCTGCCATGCACAGTTCCTAGCGAAGCCTGCGCTACGACCTCCAACCATCGAGGCGAAGGCAACTGCCTTCACGAGGACACGCTACGGAGGACTCGTGAGCCGAGCTTCACCTCATCTGCCTATGACCGAACATTAATCAGTGCTGAGACGCGTGCTGGGATTTCTTTATTGCACGTTCTCTTCCGCTAATTCTTGTTATTCTCCGACGGTTAACCTTTTCTTTTTTTTTTTTCATACCAATTTTTCCGTTCCTTTATATAACTTATTTCTCACTCCCGGAATTCACATGGTCTTTGTTTTCCTCTTTCCCCAACGGGCGAGTCTTGAGACATGAAGTCGTTCGTGATCTCGAAGTTAGAGCTTAGCAGACGATAAGTTAGAAGGCATTTACTGCGAGTATTCACATCGTTTCGAGCGTTTTTACAGAGTACTCCTGGTGCAAGCTTTTGCTTTGACCTACAGTAAGGGCTTCTTTGACGAACTAAAACTTGGAACGTGTCGTTCATTTGTTGAACGTGCCATTTATTCAGCAAGTGAATCAAGCGACGCCGGCACAGTCGGTATAGCTCCAACACATTTGATTTCCTTTTTTTTAAATCGGCGCTCGAACGCTTAACAGATGCCGATTCCATCTCCAAACCCCTTATATTGCCGCGCGCAGGGGTCACGAACTTCTAGAACTTTCTCGTTTATTCTTGCTCCGGACATAACTTCTATCGTTTATCCCCGCTTATGTTGTTCTAGAAAGTGCGTGTTCATTCTCGCCCCGAGCGCGCTACGCTCGAACCTTCTCCGCCGAATCTTCGAGATAGTGACTTACTCTAGATAAGACGCCGCTCGCGACCTTGTCAAGTCAGTTTTCGCCCCAGCGTTCGACTCTGCTCTTTCGCCGACTTCGACGCCCGCAACGCTCTGCTGTTATCTTTTGGTTTCTTTTTTTTATGTTTGGGCTCAAGTTCGCCCTATTAAACGTTTAGTTCCTTCAGTTAATCGCCGCCTCATCACTTGTCCTTTGTGACATTTTGTTGGAGGTGCGGGGTAACACCTTATGCCTCTTCGCCGTACCCCTCCAAGGACCCGTTCGGCAAGCCCCATTCCAAGACGACCTTTTGAAAAAGAGACAGGGCCCCGGGCAAGCCAGCGTCTCCGAGGACAACCACCAGAGCTTGGTCCACCGCCAGACAACGGCACCACCCTGACGAGACCCTTCGATGCCACAGTATCCTCGACGTCAGGAAGGACAGGCCCAGTACATCCGTCCGGAGCAAACCTCAACGAGGAAGACCGACGTGTGGCGGACGGCCGACAGGCGACCGCTGTGCTACCACTGCGGTGAGGCCGACCACGTCTATCGAAGGTACCCCTATCGTCAAATGGGCCTACGAGGGTTTGCGCCAAACGACCCTCGCCCAAGGTACGGTGAACGCCCTCGTGACATTGAAGAATACCTCCGACGACCCCTGTCCCCGGTGCCGACTCGACCCCGATGTTCCCGTTCGCCTTCGCCACGACGTGTGCTCTCGCCCTTCCGCCGCTCTCGTCGGGACAGCCTATCCCCCCTATCTCGTCGGGAAAACTAAGTGCGGCAACGCCTGGAGGTGGCGTTGCTGAAGACGACCAGAGTAAAGAGCCTCCAAAAACGCCGGAGCGCTCCCACTCCCCCGACGCCACACATCGCAACGAAGCCACTGCAACGGTGTCCAACAACCTAAATGTTGTTATCGACGGCTACGACGCATCGGCACTCGTGGACACCGGAGCAGACTACTCAGTCATGAGTGGGAGGCTCTCTCGCCGCCTGCGAAAAGTTACGACGCCCTTGGGAGGACCACAAATTCGAACCGCCGGAGGACACCTTATCACGCCTGTCGGAAGTTGCACTGCTCGCGTCGAAATTCACGACGAGACGTGCCCTGTGAAGTTCGTCGTTCTGCAAGACTGTTCCAGAGATGTCATTCTCGGCATGGACTTTCTGTGCGAATACGGCGCTGTCATTGACCTGGGTGAGAACAGATTGACGCTGCGGAAGCCTGTTCCGCCTTCAGAGAAACCCCAAAGAGCGTCACCCGCCGTCCGAGTCGCCGCCGACCACGTGAACCTGCCTCCGCGATCAAGTGTTGTCGTACCCGTCGTGGCCGATACAGCTTCCTGCGGCGAAGTTCTTCTCGAGGGAAGCCTCCAATTGCTCCTGGGAAAAGGAATAGGCGTCGCAAGGGGTATAGCTGAACCTCAGAGTTAAAGTCCTCCCGGTGGTCTGGGAGGCAGGTTCCGCTCCGATGGTCTGGAGCGTGGTGGCACGAACGTCGCTGAGTGACGGGTCGAATCACTGCTTGAATAGAGTACTATGTGCATTTATTTACACTCTAGTTACAAGTCCCAACTTGGGAAACCATCCTGCCTCGTCTAAAGTCTCGACCCCCGTCCCCAATTTCTCTCCATCAAATCCAAAGTCCGAATCCCTCAAAATCCTCTCCGCGCTCCTTCTGTAGGCCCGTAGGGGCCTCCTTTCCCCTCAGGAACCGACCAATATCTTCAAATTCCGCCACTCACACGTGGTACACTGTTCTCCAATGGTCGGCGAGCTGTCATCCTGGCGCCCTAACGGTCAAACTTAAATTCCTCGTAGAGTTGTTCTCTGCAATTTTCCCAGCCTGACTGGCGCCAACCGCTAAGTTATAGCATCGGGCAAAAAGCGACAATTTTATACAAAGCGGCAAAACCCTCTGCATACACGCACATTCGGTTATAAGCCACAAGCATCTTCCAGCACGGGCTCTTTCGGTCCCGGTCCGAGCAGACCCCCGAAACCCGAGACGCTTCTTAACGACCGCGGTGGGGACCGCTCCCGCACCGCGGCCGCTCTGGCCCCGCCGACCCAAACGTAGAAAGCTAGAAAAACACAATGCCGACGCAACTCTGGAAAGATAAACTTTCCTAACCAAAAGAAAACACCTTAATTAATAAGCATGACTCCTAAATACTTAACTCTCAGGATGGGCGGACTGTGGCCCTCGTGACGAACCTCCGATACGAAACGCAACACCTCACGAAAGGTGCAGCCCTGGGCCACATCGAGGAACTCCGAAACCCCGCCGAAATCACCGCGATTACTGACGAATCCTCGCCGCCTCAGCCAGACAGTGCGTTGCCAGCGCAGCTCGACATTGACTCTAAGCTTCCGGGCCCGAAACGACGGCAGCTGCTTAACCTCGTTGCCGAATACCGCGACTGCTTTGCGACGTCGTCGAAGGTACGCCAAACCGCTGTTGCAAAGCACCGCATTGTTACCGAGGACGACGCACGCCCTGTTAATTGATCGCCGTACCGAGTCTCCGTTAAAGAAAGGGAGGTAATCCAGGAGCAAGTTCCAGAGATGCTGAGAGACGACATAATCCAACCTTCAAATAGTCCTTGGGCCTCCCCAGTGGTACTGGTTAAGAAGAAAGACGGGACGCTTAGGTTCTGCGTGGACTACCGGCAGCTAAACGCAGTGACGAAGAAAGACGTCTATCCACTCCCCCGCATCGACGACACGTTAGACCGGCTGCGCCATTCTCGATACTTTTCATCGATGGACCTGAAGAGCGGCTACTGGCAGATCGAAGTCGACGAACGGGACCGAGAGAAGACAGCTTTCGTCACGCCAGATGGGCTGTACGAGTTCAAGGTGATGCCCTGCGGACTGTGCATGGCTCCAGCAACTTTCCAGCGTGTCATGGACACCGTACTGGCAGGACTGAAGTGGCAGAGCTGTCTCGTCTACCTCGATGACGTCGTCGTGTTTTCCAGCGACTTCGACCAGCACTTGCGACGACTCCAAGCAGTTCTCCAAGCCATACGGAGCGCCGGACTCACCCTGAAGCCGTCAAAGTGTCGGTTCGCCTATGACGAACTGAAGTTCCTAGGCCACGTGGTTAGTAACGAAGGCGTCCGCCCAGACCCCGAGAAGACTCGCGCCGTCGCGGCATTCCCAGCGCCGAAAGACAAGAAGGCCGTGCGAAGATTTGGACTTTGTGCCTACTATCGACTCTTCGTTCGGGATTTCGCAAGGATTTCCGCACCGCTCACAAACCTCACGAAGGACGCCCAGAAGTTCGAATGGGCCGAGGAGCAGCAGCAGGCATTCGACGAGCTGGAGCGAAGACTCCAGACTCCTCCTGTCCTAGGACACTTCGATCAGGATGCGGAAACCGAGATTCACACGGACGCTAGTAATGCAGGACTTGGAGCGGTACTGGTTCAAGTGCAAGAAGACACCGAGCGAGTCATCGCCTACGCAAGTCGGACGCTGTCCAAATCGGAGAGAAATTGCTCTACGACTGAAAAGGAGTGTCTTGTGGTCGTCTGGGCAATCACGAAGTTCCGCCCGTACTTGTACGGGAGCCCGTTCCGCGTAGTCACAGACCACCACTCGCTCTGCTGGCTTGCGAGCCTCAAGGACCCTTCAGGACGCCTCGCTCGATGGAGTCTCCGACTACAGGAGTTCAACATGACTGTAGTCTACAAGTCAGGCCGCAAGCACAGCGACGCCGACTGCTTGTCCAGGGCCCCTGTCGAAACACCTTACGGCAGCAGCGACGACAATGACGACGAGTGCTTCCTAGGAGCAGTGACCAACGACGACCTGGCACGACGTCAACGAAACGATCCTGAGCTGCGCGCATTAATTCAGCACCTGGAAGGGCGCGGGAGTACCGTGCCCCGTGTTTTCTCACGAACCCTGCCGACCTTCGCCATTCGACAAGGTGTACTCTGCAAAGAGAACTTTGGGGACAGTAACTCGCCGTGGCTGCTGGTAATCTTGAGTGACCTTCGAGAGGAGATCTTCCAAGCCTGCCACGACGACCCGACGTCCGGACACCTTGGTTACAGCCAGACACTGGCCCGTATTTGTGAAAAGTATTACTGGCCCAAGCTCCCCAAGACCGTCCACCTATACACGCGATCATGCCACGAGTGCCAGCGACGCAAGAAACCTCCAACGAGGCCGGCCGGACTCCTGCAGCCCATTTCTCCTCCAACTGCACCCTTCCAGCAGATCCGAATGGATCTACTTGGTCCTTTTCCGCCTTTGACGTCGGGGAACCGCTGGATCATCGTCGCCACAGATTATCTCACACGGTACGCCGAAACGAAAGCTCTTCCTTCGGGGACTGCTGTGGAAGTTGCTAAGTTTTTCATTGAGTCCATCGTCCTCCGGCACGGCGCGCCAGAAGTTCTGATTACAGATCGCGGATCATCGTTCATGGCACAGCTGACCCAAGAAATCCTCCGACTCAGTCACACCAGCCACCGTCGTACAACTGCGTACCACCCGCAGACCAACGGGCTGACAGAGCGACTCAACAAGACAATCGCCGATATGATCTCCATGTACGTCAACGTAGAGCACAAGACGTGGGACGAGGTGCTGCCCTACGTCACGTTCGCCTACAATACGGCGGTTCAAAAGACCACTGGATTCACACCCTTCCAGCTGGTACATGGTCGGAAAGTAACGACCATGCTAGACGCGATGCTGCCCCATGAGCCAACTGACACTGAGAGCGACGACGCCCAGGTGGTTGCTCAACGGGCCGAAGAAGTCCGCCAGCTCGCCCGACTCCTGATTCAAGACCAGCAGCGCGTCGACGCGGGCCGCTACAACCTTCGTCGCAGGGACGTCCACTTCCAGCCCGGAGACAGGGTGTGGGTATGGACGCCCATCCGCCGCCGCGGCCTCAGTGAGAAACTGCTGAAACGGTACTTTGGACCATACAAGGTACTTCGTCGCCTCGGCGAGCTGAACTACGAGGTGATGCCCGACGGAACACGAACATCGTCACGCCGCCCACCACGACCTGAGGTCGTCCACGTCGTGCGCCTGAAGCCGTACTACGCCCGATAGGACTGTGGATCTTATGTGTTTCAAATGACTCTTTAGTTTGCCGTTCTTTTTATGTGCTTTGTTTTGTTTTGTGTTGCATCGGGGCGATGCACTTTTAAAGGGGGGAGTAATGCCGCGCGCAGGGGTCACGGACTTCTAGAACTTTCTCGTTTATTCTTGCTCCGGACATAACTTCTATCGTTTATCCCCGCTTATGTTGTCCTAGAAAGTGCGTGTTCATTCTCGCCCCGAGCGCGCTACGCTCGAACCTTCTCCGCCGAATCTTCGAGGTAGTGACTTACTCTAGATAAGACGCTGCTCGCGACCTTGTCGAGTCAGTTTTCGCCCGAGCGTTCGACTCTGCTCTTTCGCCGACTTCGACACCCGTGACGCTCTGCTGTTATCTTTTGGTTTCTTTTTTTTATGTTTGGGCACAAGTTCGCCCTATTAAACGTTTAGTTCCTTCAGTTAATCGCCGCCTCATCACTTGTCCTTTGTGGCAATATAATGATCGCGGTAACATCATAAAATATTCGCCTTCGAGCACCGCGTAGAAGCTTCGATATTCCTACTTTAGTGTGTTTCTCCCATAGATTTGCGTGTGTTGCCTGGTGTCAAGCTGTGACCGCCGGTGGTACCACCGACGGGCTCCCGATCCGCGATCCAGCCTAATGCAATAGAGATCGATGGTCCCATAAGCCCCTTTCCTGGCTACGCCTCTGCCTTGAGTCGATCTTTGTTCTTTTGCATTTTTTGCGCTGCCGTCGTCTTGATTGCTCAAGGTTTGCGCTCTCTGGTCCGAGTAGTCCCGGCATGGCTACAGTGTACTGGAATAGGGGTATTGTTTGGACCGGCGCGACTCGACGATGGGAACTTGTGATGCTGTGCGTGTAGACAACAATCGCGGCGCTGCAGTCGACAGGGCACCAGAAAGTCGCTGCAATCCGCACGCGCCTTTGCACGTGCCATCGCACGTGCGCGTGAACGCGGTGCACGCGCACAACCACCACCATACTGCCCTTACTGTTGATGCGCCGTCTCACGCGAGCCGCTCCAGTCCCAACACTACCCCGCGCCGCAGTGGCTCGTCGCCCCTGTGAGGCAGACCAAGTTCTAGGCTGTATAAACACACACACAACCCAATTTTTTTGGCGGTGAGCAATGTTTGTAGCAGAGCGTCGGAAGAGAACGTAAACAAAACCGAAAAGCGGGAAATAACGATATTTTAGGCGAAGCGAAAACGTAATCGAAACGTTATTTAATCATTTGTTTCAGAGTGAAACCAAAAACATTTTCTTACTAGTATTCGAGAGGAAAGCTCAGGTATTTCAGTATCTTCTGGTCTTCAGAGGAACCAGAAGATGCCATCGAAGTGTTCCTCCAGAGAAAAGAAGCTGAGGCTGGCGCGCACCCTCATTTGACAAGTGAGCTAGGCCCACTGAACATACCTCAAAATGTTGGATAAGGAGCCACGGCTTCGAAGAACCACGGATGTATTATAATTTTTGAAAGAACGAAAGGAACGCCAATCGGAACTGTACACTTTAACGCAAGGAGCCTATGGTATATCATCCACACAGGTCAGCGTAAAGTTGGCATTCTCAGCGTTCAAGTTCATTTTATCGGAACAGGTCTCGCATTCGCACTTGAAGATGTGTTGCTTCTGAGATCATGCTCAGTGCCTCGGGCCGTTCTTCTTCGCAGTGCCTTGTAGCCAGATTCTCTCATTTTCTATCGTTACAATAAGAGCATACTTGCTCTAACTTTTTAATCACCTACTCTTTGATCAACTTCGGTTTCGTCTTGAATTTTAGTTTCAAATTTTCTTCGCACGCGAACACTTTTTTTTTTTTCCGGAGCGGAATTTGAACGTGACGTTTTTTCTATAAAACAAAATTAAAACCAGAGCAAAAAAAAAAAAAGTTTAGTTCTGACACCCGGGTTTTCAGCGGTCGACGAGGTATCGTCGGATGTTTATGTTGTCTGCCAGGTGATTATAAGGCAGGAGTCCGTCACGTGGCACCACTCAAGTTTAAAGTGATTGGCCTTTTCTGTCCAGAGGTAAAAAATGTGAACGTCTACAGAAGCCGGAGAGCTGCGAGAGAAAGAGTTTTTGGTATGGAATTGAGCGCTTCACCGCGCATAATGATTTCCTAATCCCAAACTTGGTACAAATACTTATATCTGCAGTTTAAAACTAAATGTTGCCAAATGAACCTTCAATAACATCACCAATTGCGATGTATCACATCACGCCATCTGACGTCACCAATGCTCCGTACACATCTATGCGTGTATGTAAACGAGGCGGGTTCTTACCGGGACTCAAGCGTAATCCGACCTGGTCCCGATTCGTCGGGGGTTATGTTTAGAGTTCTTAATTCCCGTCAATGTGGGCGCGAAAATATGGAGGAAGTTTCAAGATGCCCCGCCATGCAGAATTAAGACAGTTTTGTAAAAGCTGGAAAACACTTATGCGATGCGCGGCAGCAACCTTAATCATATGTAGGCGTCACCACTTTCCCCGGAAAGAACTAAACAATAAAATAAATATTGCACGAAATAATTCAGCGTTCTAGGAGCTCGAAGAAGGGATTGCGAAAATTCAGCATTCAAAACATCGCGTCGCAATACTGCTGAACTGAATGAAGCATGGGAGTGCATGCGAGATGGCAAACTCATCTAAACACCGATACCAAGAAAACGTACTCATAGAAAGACGTACCTGCACGTATACATACCGTCTGTCAGCGATTTTCTTTACGAGTCTTCCTAGATTTCTATTGGACTTCAGTTACGGTTGCGCGCGCGCGTGATTCAATTTATTTGTGTACGCACCCTGGTGCCACAAAAGAATACGACTCAACCAGCGCTTAAAGTCGCTTATTGTGGCTAGAGTGATTAGCTGAGGACTCCGTTGCGGTGTCATCTGCTCCGTGGTCGAACGTGTAGATGAAGTAAAATTTCGAGTCCCCATGAAGTAATTTAGATAACGCAACTAAGACTTGTTTTTATATGAATGATACTTTAAGATTGTCAAGTAAATTTGTCAGGGCATGAACCGAGTCAAGCCACTTTATATTTTACTCTCTTTACATCACGCAATTTGGGCAATATTAAATATTTGATTTTTAATTAGAAGCACGATCCTTCCGGGAAAGAAATCAGTTCGCAAGAGCATTGGGAGGGCAGGGCCGCTTAAACCTGTGATAGTATAATGACAACACTTCCGTCTCCCCGCAACCCCCCCAAGAATCACGAAACAAGACTGAACAGACGAACGCGCACATCGTCTCCACCCCTCCAGCAGCCTTCGTATTTTCTCTGCTTAATTCAAAATGGGATAATCTCAAGCAATCGAACATTCCAAATATTGCAAAACAACATTTATTACCAAGAAAACTTAACGTACAAGAAACGTTTCGTTAGCTGCCTTTAAAAGGCAGGCGGCAG
Source organism: Ixodes scapularis (assembly GCF_016920785.2). Taxonomy (NCBI): domain Eukaryota; kingdom Metazoa; phylum Arthropoda; class Arachnida; order Ixodida; family Ixodidae; genus Ixodes; species Ixodes scapularis. The sequence continues at coordinate 37,623,548 of NW_024609835.1, read as the reverse complement.
AACGTTTGCGTGACGAGACGCCGCACATTCGACTTGAGACGAGTTCAGGTCCAGATGTCTGACGTGGAGTCGCCGCCGGGGAACCTGAGCTCGTGCGCGAGCACGGGCCCTTCTGGCTCATCCCCGAAGTCGACCAGGAAGTGCTCGTCCACGGTCAAACCACCCACTTTGTTGTCCACGTCGATTCGCAGCATCATGGCGCCGTTCCTGTGAAAACAACGGCGCAGTTAAAAAAGAGCCCTAGCCACACGAAAGCAGGATAACAACCTTTGCTTCGCCAGCTCCGAAAAAAGAGGGGATGTTGTAGCGGGGAAGAAAGAGCCATACGGCACAACATTGTTAAGGAATAACTCCATGGAGCGATTATGCGACGATTTAACCGACGAACTTCGCCCGGCTGTTCGCTTGACGCGCGGTGCAACAACCACTGTTCTGACACACGAGCAGAGAAAAGTCGGGCGTGCAAAATTCGACGCACTTTGCGCGCCACAAAGTCCAGCCTTGAAAGTGAAAACGACATTGGCAACAGTGCTTGTAATAGGGATAGCTGGTGGTTCTTTACGCTTTAAGTAAACTGCGCCGTCGAGGATTACGAAGAATACTGGGACTAGGAAGCCGACACAAATAGTTCTTCACAGCTCGGTCTAAAGATGAAGGTAAGTTTTTGATGCAAAGCAAAAGCAACAAGTTCTGCAGACGTGGTTGATGCTCGTATACAAGCACAGTCCTATTCAGAAAAAAAACGGGAGAGGGGAACCGGTGATAGTGCTACGCCACACCCTGCACGCAATATTTAAAAACTTACAAGTAGCAAGTACGCAACGTAGGTTCGATTTCGATCAGCTCGTTTCAAGATTAATCTGCAAATCTGCGCTCGCTGGACAATGAAAAGGTTCAAGCAATAAATGATAATAAAGGGAGAAGCTGCGTGCCATGCTGCAAATTAAAACGATGTGGGACACAAGGACTTTCCACGTGTTTGAAAATGAGTGCACACACACGTGGTTTAACAACAGAACTGATATGTCCTATCGACAGGACAAACAAATACCTGGATCCCCACGCTGGTGTCAAGTTCACACAGAGGAAAAAAGCTCAAATTGACGCAGTCTCTTATATAGCCTACTGAAGAGAACAAAAAAGCCCTTTTCTATGAGGCAAGGCTTGAAAACTTTCAACTTAGACAACTCGCTTCAATTACCAGAAATTAATTTTCCATGTGATGAACCTAAAGGTAAAATATGTATATTAGGCAAACTTTGTTTCCAGCGAGATTAGTTTAACAAGATAACAGTTGCAAAACTAGATACTCTTCAAAAGAAACGCAGAACCTATGTCAAAAGTAAACATCTCCGACATACGGTTAGGAAAAGGTGAATTAATACAACAAGCGTGACTGAGGTCATTTACCCTAGATACACCGACACACGTAACTACAGCTATGCTGACCCAAATCAGCGTAACGTTGCGCAAGAGTGTAGTATGGCTATAGGCGCCCGTGTGGTCGCACATCTTGAACGCCCACCACAGCGCGGCACGCGCAAAACTTCTGAAATAACTGACCGAGAATACAAGTGGCGAACGGGAAGAGTGTTGCAGTTTGCACTCACTCGTAGAGCTCCGGGTAGAACTGCTTGTCCCAGGCGCTGTACAGCGAAGTGGTGGCGTACAGCCTCTTCCCGTCCAGGCTGAGCTGCAGCATTTGCGCCGAACCACGCACGGGCTTGCCCTGGATGACGCGACGCGGGGGCTGCTCCTGGAAGACGTGCGAAGCAAAACACGATGCACAAACCGAAAGCTTGTTTTAACACCTCTACCTGAAACCTTGCGCGGGGGAGACACATTTTCCGGGCTGCAGTCCGTAGTGCAAGCAATTGTGCAGCGTATACGATACCAAAATAACGAGAATTTGAAACCTAGAGGTTGAAAGGAAGAATTCGCCACGTTCGCTTGCTCATAATCATGCTCCACGGCAATGAGCAAGAAGAGTGAACTATTGAAACATTTTAAGCGGAACCCGGCATACCGTAGCCACCAGAACAGCAGGGTGACCTTTCCGCCAACAACTTTGCGTCTAGTTCGAGCGTGCACGCAGAGATAAGGCACGATTGAAAAAGAAAAAAAGACGCCGGAGGCCCTACTTATCAGATTCGACGAGACGTTCAATGGTGCGTTTAAAACAAGCCCAGTTGAAGCTAGAAACAATTGAGTTTATAAAACACCTGCGAAGTCGAGTAACAACGATCTTATACCCGTGGTTTGGCCAATCGTGGAAAGCGGACCACAGCGACTCTTTTGGTCGTGCAGTTTGCTATCAACTTTTAAGCCCGATGATGCACAGTAAGATTCTGTTTGCAATGCAGAGTACGGCAGCTTGTGCCACAATTATAATGTAATTAAATGCAAAGGTGCAAGCGAGCTGGACAAGAATGACGAATATAATCCCTGGAGAAGGGGAACACAAGATGTTTGTCCTTTGTCCCTCTTGTTCCCCTTCTCCAGTGATTATTTTCGCCATTGTGCCACAACTTTCGCTGCAGGGGTGACATTGCAAATTGGAAAGCGCAAGTGAAATCGCATAAAGTTGAATCGGGCACAACAGGGGCCCCACCAAATTTATCAACTTGGAACCTTAGAGGCCCGGCAATCGCGGTGAACTGAAACGTTCACACAATAGAGGCTGTTTTCAAAGTTCGTACGGGAAAAGAACAAGTAATTACGAGCAGGCTGGTAAAAGGCCTGAACAGCTGGGTGAACACTGCAGGTCGGTAGGGATGACGGTCCTTCAAAGGACTTGATAGGAAAAGGTATATACATTTCATGACACTAGACAGACATCTTACACAGGTCCTCACATTTCGCAACTCTTCGTTCCGGCTCCAAGCCGAACCTTTGGCATACCGGTGTCATCGTTAACGAAGTCAATGAACGGTTCAGTTACACAAAATTGAGGGTGACAACAGAACGAAGCGACGGTATGAAACAATACTAAATATAACTGGCAACGTTGCCTTAATGTTGCGGCGTCCCAGGGACTAGGAAGGGGGCACAAAATAAATACTTCTCCCAAGAACGTGATCGAAACCAAGTTGAGCTGTTCCAGCCTGCCTTGCGCGCGGGCGAATGCCCCCGAATGTAGATGCGCGGAATCTCGTCCGACAGAAGTGTAAAGGTGTTGTCGAAACGACCACACGACCGTTCGACAAGAGCCCCATCGCCAAATTGAGTCCCGTTTCGGCGAGATCTGGCCGTGTCCGGTCATTGCGTAAAACAATGACCTAGGCCGGAACATCGCCGCATGCCAGGTGACAGCTGAAATACATCGCGTATACGGCTTGGTTAGCCGTCGGAAAGTACGAAATTTGCACGATACAACCCGTGCGATCCTTCCTATTACATCCGTACCAATCAGTTTTTTTTTTTTTCGCGAAAGCCAGTTCTAGTGCCAATAGAGCCATCAAACGGTCGCCGCGTTATTACTAAATTAAACGAAAACTAGCTAGCCTAGGGGAATAACCTGCAACGGCGATTTCAACGACAGTCTATCCGATCAAACATACCGAGAGTTCGTCATCGTGGATCACCGTGACTGGACCTCCCTTGTAGATGGACCCGCCGGTGAACACCTGTAAAGAGTCAGTTTTCAAAGTGAGCCAACCATAGAAAGTAATAAACAAACCACTCAACCGGAACCAAACCGTAAACCGGGGCCAAACTTATTTTAAGCCGGACCGGAACCGAACCGAAATCTTTGCAGTCATCTTTAAATTGAACCGGAACTGAACCGTAAAAAATGTTAACGGGAAGCGGTTTAAAACGGTCGATGGTACTTCTCTGTGAAGTACCACAAAATATTTCAGAAAAAAATATTGGCAGCTTAATTTCTATGCATGGATGAAATCGTAATATACAGAATATCAATGCAAAAGCGCCACGAACACCTACAATTTTCGATGCATTGACAGTGTAATCGTGTGGGAAATGGTCACGGTGTCAAGATATGCTGTCAAGTCATGTCACGTGGCCCCGAGACGTCACGGGACTCACTGCGCGAAGTCGTATAAATTGAGAACATCAATAGACTCATTAGCGTTGTTGACACCGTGACATAACATGAAACCCGACTTCGCACCGCCGGTCACGTGACACCATGACATCGATGGTCATGAGCCCGTACACATAGACCTACTAATGTGTACGGGAGAGATACCTGAAAAAATGCCCTAGTGGCCCCAAAGGGACAGCGGAACGTTGGCAGCAGTTTTCAGTTTCACATGACTGGTGTATAAGTTTTTCCTAACTTCGACCATATCTGTATCTCGCTGAAACTTCAGTTTCCAAGTGCTAAATAGAAATAAATTTACTCATAACAAGTAACAATTGCCGATGCAGGGATGGGCAGTATTTCAAATACAAGTATTTGAAATACGTATTTCAAATACTCTATTTTGCATTTGTATTTAATTACAAAATGGGTAATGTATTTGATGTGTGTATTTAAATACTAAAACGTGGGTATTTCAAATACAATTGTAATTAAATACGATTTTGTGGGCGAAAATACATTCTCAAATTTATTGTCACTGTCCAGGGCAGGAAGACAACTACGTTCTGCACCGAATGCAGTGCATCTCAATCAAGCACAAGCGTTTAGTGACTGTAATTACGGTGCTAGTTCAGGGCAAGAATAGTGACGAAATCGACGTCCACAGGCAGACTGGCTAAACAAGTGCCTGTCACAACTTGTGATGCTTTCCAGCCCGATTACCATCTATATTTTTGCCTGGAACATTCTAAGTGCGCGGGTCGTTCAGATTTTCGTAACAGGTGCGAGTTGCAACAATAAAAATTCTCTAGCTAGTGCTGCGCGTCTTGGTCGTCTCGTTTCTTTGTTTGTCTATACCAAAATGTAATTGACAAAAAAGTTGCTTGGAGCTCTACTTTTTTCACGTATTACGTCCAAGCCGATTACATTTTTTTTTTTTTGTGATTATATTTCTATTACGTTACTAGAGCCTCGCACTCTAACTCCCGTGTGTGTAATGCAAAATTAAAATGAGATACCCAGAAACCCGTTGCAGATGCCCGGAGGTCACTGACGCACATTTTGAGGAATGTATTTGGAAAAGTATTTGGAGGAGACCAAATACATTTGGTTATATTTGCGTCTTGTATTTAAATGCTTTTCTGGAAATGTAATTAGATTTGTAATTAAATACTTTCTTGGCGAAGTATTTTGCATTTGTATTTTGATACATATTTGCATGTATTTTGCCCATCCCTGTGCCGATGTAACTGCGCCAAATTGAAGAGGGAGGTCATCAGGAATTAAATAGGTGCGTGGTAGAACTACGACCACTACGCACGCAGAGTGAGAAAGTCACCAGTTAAGCAATTGCAACGAGCGTAAAATACCACTTTATTTTATTTAACAGAAAATAAATTAGCAAGGATGATACTTATTGGCAAATTGAATTGACGGGCAGGTTGCCAACTAGAAATCCAAACAGCGAGGTTACGCCGGTTTTTCTTATATAAGAAAATGTTCACGCAATGTTTGCCGTTCCTTAGCGCTACGCGAAGAAACACAATAGCAACCACTTCACCTGCCCGACGAGCTTGGGGTGTCTCGTGTCCGAGATGTCGTACTGGCGGACATCGCCATGGATCCAACAAGCGATGTAGAGGAAGCGGTCGTCCAGGGAAATCAGGATGTCCGTGATTACGGCTGGTGGCGAGGGAAGAACAAGTGGAATGAATCCAATCTGTTTATTTATATTTGACATGTCAATCTAAGCTACAGTACGCACGCACATGGGGAGTATTCTCTGGTGGACATAGCTGTGTACAAGGCTTTGAGAGTGCCGACGGCGAGCTGCATCGAGTTTTATTGCAACGTGCATTCGACACCGTCAAGACCGTCGACAGCGCTCTCAAATGTGAAGTCCAGTGAATTTCATACATAAAATCGATCAGAAGTAGTCGATGTCTTTGTCAGAGCGCCTAAACTTTGACTGTGCGACAGTATTGTTTTGAGAAGCAGAAATAAAAACGCGCAATGATTCCCCTAGATGTACCGCCACGACAGCAAGCGAATGTACTGGTTGTTAGGCGCCTTGCTACGTCCGATCGACGCAGGGAAATCGGACAGCGAGCGGCGCCTACCAAGCTTTGCATTGCAGTTAGTGGTGAATGATGAACGGCAGACACAATATTTGAACGACACTTGGGAGTGATAAAGTTATACACGCGATCACAAGAATTGGACAAAAACAGTAATGAGACAAAATCTACGACGAACGAGAACGCATTAGTCACAGCGACCCCGAGGTCGCGGGAAGTAAACACGGATTGTCTCTGCTGTCTGAAATAAGATCCGGGCACCGAGAAGGGGGGAAATCCCATCTTGCACTTACCGGGCATCTCGTCCAAAAGCCAGCCTTGCACTTTCTTTGGGGGAATCGTGATAACCTTCTCGGCGTCCCAGCATCCATCCTAGGTGAAAACAAAAGAGAATAACATGAGCGCTATGTTTACAAAGAGGGAAGATCTACTAAAGGCTGCCATTCTTAAAGCAGCAGAAAACGATACAATGTATTTATATAATAAAAAAAATAAAGCGGCGCCAAACCAGCAACTTTGGGTTGTGAAAAGAGAGCAAAGCTGTGTTTCCGTTTGGAATTAATCTTTCAGGTCTGGAAATTGCGAAGTCAGAAACGTGATTCACATAAAATCATGCAAAACCTACTAAGAGATGTCGGTGTTCAGACACCGCAGCAGTGGAAGTTATTCGGACAACGTGCGCTTCTGACAAGTCCCGTTGATTCCAGAAAATCGCAGATGTGGTGCAGGCGACCCGAGTTAGCGCATCAATCCAACGTCGATCACCGGTGGTCGATGGTTTTTAAGCGCCATCAAGAAATTAAATTTAGTGCGGAGAGTTATGTTTCACAATCCCGCGGATAGTCGAAGAACTGTAGCTTCGTTTCAACGTAGGTGTGAGCATTACCACAAGCCGTTGGACTGTCAAATAGCCCTAAGAACAGTGGTTGCACCCATCCAACACGGCTAAATGCTTGCACCAATCGTCGTAACAAAGATGGCATCGACTTAATTCAGGTGTACTGTGGCATATTTTTAGAGCTCTGTAAACACTAAGTTGTGTTACGTGTCGCTTAACAGATGCTTGTCGGTAATCATCCCCACTATTTCCAATGCTGTCCTTGGAAAGTCGTGGAAAGTGAACGTGCCATCGATTCGCGTTTCCTCTGTGGTTGGCTTAGCTGCCGATAGCACACACACCATGCACTTAAAGCTGCTCCATTGGCTCCAGTGATTCACGTACCGTCACATCAAAAATCGAGTGTGAAACTGAGTATAAGCAAACTGCATACCTGCAGCGCGAACTATTACTCTAGCGTAGTGGAAACCCCGCGACGAAAAAAACGTGTGCGCATTGGGACGGCGACTCTGTCACGCAGCGCCGAGGGCGAAGGCTGCGCCGAGAAACCGACTTCGCCGACAGAGAGGAAACGGCCGTCTCCGCTGTCTCGGAAAGAGTATACTCGACGATAGGCGGCAGCAGCCACCCCTCCCAATTCGGAGGGCAATTCGAGCTCCGGAGTATAAATATAAGCAAGCCCAGCTTTAACGCTTTTCTTCGCATTAATGTCTGCGTCTTCGAGAAGACTCACCGCGGTTTTGAAGAAGCGCCAGACCGTGCTGCCAATGGCGCAGCCCACGAAACCCTCGGAAGCGGCGGGATTGTGCAGGAAGCGAACCTCCAGGGGCATCAGGCCCTCCATGCCAAGATCAATCGTCTTCTGGATGCTCAACTTTGGCCAATCCCAGACGACCAGGCTCGTCCCGTATTTGCCTTTGACACGGAGGAAAGACAAATGAACCGACGGAAACAAGTCTGAGGCAACCGACAACGGGATTCCACCAACACGAAAATTACGGGGTTTTTCTTGAATGCGAATGTTTCGCACGCTTGCCGCAAACAAAACACCAAAAAATTAAAAAAAACGTGCTTGTGATTTTTTTTTTATTTACAACCGGGAGTAATACATTTGCATTGGTTAGTGTCAATGCTCAGTAGCTGAAAGGGAAACTCAAGACTTCCTGTATTCGAGGGGGAAAAAACGTAAATTCGCATTTTGCCTTTAGGACCACAAATATCATCGAGATTTTTTTCAATTTGGTGCACGAAGGCTCCAGATATTTTTTCTTTTTCTTTTTTTCTTTTTTTTTTAAGTACCGTTGAAGTTTCCTTTCTGGAGAGTGACGTCCCATACAGAGTTCTCGGAATCTCCGCTCTCGCGCATCTTCAGCGCCTAACAAAGCTATGTATACGCACTCTTTTCATTCTAAGTCAGAAAAGACGTCACAACTGGCATCAGTGCGAGGAAAAATTTCGCACGCGCTGTCCACAAGAGCGACACGCGTTTGGCGGCCAAACGATATGCGTACGACTAACGACTGGTGGGATGGTTGTCGTGTTTTCTTGCGTTTAGTTACGTCTTCGGGAAAAACTAACGTGATATTCAGATTGACACGATAAAAATGCTCTACAATTCACCTCAAACTTTTTTTTTTCAACAACCTCTATAGCTCTTTTTCGAACTATACATTCGAGTGTAGGAATGTAGTCAGTAGAGTCGGGCTTGCGGTCTTCACCTGCAATATCCGAATCTTCGCGAGTGCTTGCATTTTGGTTGGATTGGTAATGGCGCCAACAGTTGGGAAATTTTATTGTTATACCGGACTCGCAAAGTATCTATATGTTCACCCAGTTCTATAAAGACAGAGGAGCAAGTACGTTTGTAACACGGAATATGTTATATGACGTGAATTTATAAAAGAGCGTCCCGAAGAAACTGCTTCACAGTCGCCAACTTCCACGGCCAAATAGAGCAGAACAAGTCACCATAGTTTGACTCATGTACATTGTAAAGATTGCCATAAGTAGAATATACGAGTCAGCCCATTTCACACCGAGTCCCTGCTACAGCCTTAGAGATAAGAAAAAATTTTCATCTTCCTCCTCCTGTCAATTGAACATCTTCCCTGTCTCTTAAATACGCGTGACCTCGATTTAGAAGCGTTCAATTAAGACAAAGGCGTTGCCGCTTTAGGCAATACCTTGTAATTGCTGCAAGGCCGAAACAATCCGACTCAAAGGTCGTGAAGAAATGGATTAAATGGGAGGCACGAGCACTGTTGAAAACGCCATGACTTTGTGCTTCTGACTGTTCTTCGACCGAGGAATAACATTTTCAAGCAGGTTTATGGAAGACAAATGAAGGAGCAGTAGGTCGTGTTTCTACGAGGCGCTTATGCGCCAAGAGCATGCCTTAAAATAGAAAGAGAAAATACAGCCAGCAGCATTCATGAATAGCTAATGCAAACAGGCGCTACTTGACGTTTCCACAAGCTCAACTAAAGGGAACAAACTAAAAAAAAAACATTAGCGCATTTCTACAAGCAGGCACGCATCAACAATAAAATAGCAAGTACACAGAAACATTCCTCGTTTCCGACACCAAGAACCCTTCGAGCGCGCAACTTTTTATTCAGGCTGCATTGTAACGAAATAACGGTAACATTGAAAAAAAACAAAAACAAAAACACCTGCGTGACTGAACTGCACGACTACATAGCGGCTTATGTGAACCTGCATACGCATTAATATTACCAGAACACATCAGCGCAGGAATTTACAAGTGTAGAAACTAAAAGCAGGAACATCTATGTAGCCGGAGCGGCTGCTGAAGAAAACTCTCACCGGCTGCTATGTCCGCGACATCGAATCCCTTCTTGAAGGCGGACGGGGCGCCCCATTGGCTGCTGATCATCACGTCGTGCCTGGGTTGGTACCAGTAGTCGTAGCCGAAGTCTGCGTATTGGCACTCATTTTTGTAGACCGCAGGAAGCATCTTGAATGTGCCGCCTTCCAAGATAAAGAAGCCACCTGGCGTGAAGTGAGAAAGGAGAGGTCCGCGTGAAGACACGAACGCTTGTAACGAACACCCAGGGTAACCGCCACTTAACTGGAAATCCTGTCATTGATAGCGTATCACTGAAGAAAAGGTTATGAACGTGACTACTTCAAAGGAGACTTGGAAAAAAAATCTGAAAATTGTGTTTACAAACATGTGAGGATCTTGTTCAATAAATACTCTTATACTAAAAGAAGCTGGTCATCGAAACAATTCATCGAAAGCACGGCTTCATTTCAAAGATGCAAGCCTGGAATGAGTAAAATGAAGCACAAGGACGGCCTTGTCCTCTCGAGTGTGTCTAGACACCAAGGTTACGGTGACATTTAGTTTAGGTCAAGGAATCTGTTCAAAATCAGAGACCAGTGCTCTAGCAATGTCTTGCCAACTACGGAGGGCCTGAACTGTGTGGTTTACCTTTGCCATTGCCTTGGGGGTCTCCCATAGTGCTGATCATGATGTTCCCATTTGCCAGACAGTGCGGCGTGTGAGGCGTGGCAAGGCCTAGCTTGTGCATTTCTTCGGGCTCCAGGACCTGGTCGAGACGTAGAACCGAATGTCAACGAACTAGGTCATCCGGCGAGAAGTACACAACTAACTCGCCAAACGCGAACATTGAGGGTCGAATAATTAGGTCAGAAATATACAAAATAAGTTTAGAAAAATACTGCCCAGTTAGCAAGCGAACAAAGAGCACGTAGGTTGCCAAAAACGTCCACGACCTCCGGGTTGCATGTAAATAAAATAGGCCTGGCTGCTCCGTAAGTGCACTGCCACTCTGCCATGCTTCGAACTGGAAACTAAGGAGGGTCGCGGTAGGAGGAGTTGGGAACATATTCCTTGGGTGCACACCGGACACAAGGTTTCGGACACTGGCGCGCAGAAAACTGCTTTTTCAACCAATGGTCTCGCTGGAGCTGTGTTCCGGTTTTCAGCAGCAGGCTGGAGCAAGTGCTTAAGAAGGGGGGCCTTCAGAGAGGTAAGGTTGGGGGGGGGGGGGGGGGGGGGGCAAAAGGGAAACGGCAAAGCAGCCATTGAAACTAGGGGGAATAAAATGGCCACGGTACTTTGTTGAACTTTCACTTTCATGCGGGGAGCAATTTAGCTAGCTGCTCCGACAGTGTAATCTGCCTGTAGAGCTGACCAGGTGGCGCCACCACTCTTTACATACCAGAGCCATCTCGCTCATGCTGGTCGCTAAATGGGCTGAACGCGACGCAACAGGTATTCTGAATAATTAGCCCCGGAGGCTCATCGGCTCTTTACACTAAAGTGCGATGAAAAGTGCAAGTAAATCGACCACAGCAACAGACGTCCATATATGGACCTGTCCAACGGACCGATGTGGTAAGAGCCAAATAAAATAGACCTTCGAATATGCCGTCTAAAATAATCGCACAATTAAGGACAAAAACATCAAAGGTGGGAACCTATAGATACCTCGCTTCACAACAGTCCTTAGATTGTCCTTATACCTGGTCTGGAAGAACAATAGGGGATATGATCGGATGTCATAAAGATTCCTTAGCGAGTCCCGGAGCCCCGAGGGCTCCAGTGTAAATGAAGTTAAACTTTGAGAAGTACCAGAGCAAGCGACATGGAAAGTGTAAGAGCAAGAGACTTGGGTGCAAATTCAGAGCAAATACAGCATACACAAACACGCAGGGAGGTAAGAACAGTTTAAATTGGGAAACGATAAGAGAGAAACCAAGACAGGGACATTTAATGGTATATGGGTTAGTTGAAATTCATCTTAAGACTGAGAAACACTGGCCATCCTGATTACGCATGGGGAAAATGCAATAGTAAAGAAGGAAACAAGGAGGCGGGATTGGAGAGTTAGAAACAAATGCAAATCGGCATAGAGTCAAGAAACAAAATGGAGGGGCTTTAGCAGGTGCTTGGATTTGCGTAGCTTTGGGCAGCAGAAAATGAAGAAGAGAACAGTAAAACGGTATAATGCATGTCAAAGGACGCTATTGAACTAGAACATCACTAAGCAATTATCCTAAGGGACATGAATGCCCATTTAGTGGACCTGCGCGGGAAGACCGATTCAACAGAAAACTCGCTACTGGAGAACTGTGGACTGTGAACTGGAGAACTCACCAGTGGACGATAGTTCGGTTGTTTGAGCTATCTGACAAAAAAATGGGAAAGGGTAGAACGGAGAATTCCAACGGGCACGCGAAGTTGTGCAGACCGTATACCAATAGAGTTGATAAAACAGTTAGGACCCAAGTCTAAGGAAGCATTTGTTATGTTGCTAGTTGAGCTCAGGAGGATGGTTTAAGCAAACTGTTTAATACGTAACATACGTGATCAGAGCAGCGGCTATGGCGATTGCTCGTCAGTTCCAAGCGCAACAGCGCGTGCCACCTCCTGCGAGGGTGCTCGCTGGATGTCCTCTTCTAGGATCAGAAAGCCTCATGACATCATAACAGCATTAAGGAAAGCAGCGAGTAGATTCTGGAAGGCAACTGCTCTGGAACACTGAAGACTAAGCTAAACTCTGCCAACTAATGGTAGTGAGAGGGAAAGGACGGTGGGAGAGGAGAAAAATGAACGTAACGCTGGCGAGGAGAGGAGGAAACTCCCTCTCGCCAGCGTTAAATCCGCTTCTTCCTCTCCCACCTTCCTTTCCCTCACCCAGCCTTAACCTTCAGCATACTATAGGAGCTACAAACTGGTTTCTGAAAAGAAAGGAGGTCTGAGGATAATTCAATCAACACTGTACTGAGGTGGGGTAGAGGAAGAGAGTAGACCACTCTGGTTAGCATTCTTAGAGTTTCAATGAGTTCGGATTAACGAGGCTACAGAATGAACATGCAAAATGGTGCCTGGTAAGAACAGAAATGCAGCTGTAATGAAATATATAACATTGGAACATATACAGGTGTGAGGTGGTGAGGGAGATCTGGGAAGGAGTTGGGTTTCCGAGCCTGACAGCAAATGCTGTTTAACAAGGCCAGAAATGAAGCAACGTGGAGTAGGTAGATTGGCTCTGGGAACACAGGGTAAAACGCCAAACCAAGGGGTACAGGGAGATGTGGGACAGTCCTCATTCGAGGGTAGGGAAGCCAGCAGGAAGGTGAACTGAGGATAGGCAAGAGAAATAGATGCAGAATGATGGGCACGAAGAGGGGTTTAGCTATTTACGTATGAGAAGTGGCGATACAAAACTGAGAAAGCGCACTAGAGAACTTTATATGGGTAATAGCAGGGAGGTGGATGGGAAGGGCACTAGTAAGGAGCCCATCTTCGACAATTCTATAGAGGGAGCTCCACGTTGTTCGAGGCGTGGACGGGAGCGTTGCGGACTAAGACAGAGCTAGACACCAGGAAGTAGATACGATATGTGGATCTTGTGGAGCAGAGGAAGACTGATAAGGACTCGATACTTCACCCGAAAGGAGATTCATCCTGTAGTATCCTAGGAGGCGAGCACTTTTAACAAACGCACGGGAATTTAAGGACATCAAGGGGAAAATAAACACGGGGAAGGTGGAGATAACCAGAAGAGATCTTACTGGTGGCACATGTCGACAGCATTAATATTTTGTTATTGCCTTTCGGGCGACCTGTCGGGAGGAAGGTATGGGCACCCGGTTACACGGAGTCGCCCCCGTCGCACGGATTGTATATAGTTTAAGAATTAACCTATATACAGGACGGTTTTAAGCTTTACAATTATGCCAGTGTCATTTCGGCGAGGAGGCGTGGATGAAATTGAAATGCAGTTTATCGCTTATCCATGGAAATAAAATTCATTCAAAATACCCGCCCGTTTTAACAGCACGCATTCCCAGCAGACTTCACCTCCCGCCGTCCAGTCTCGTCAACACTCCGAGCAGAACATCGACATTGTACATACAACCACGTTTGACAGTCACCAAAACGTAGCGCCTCGTGTTGAGAGTCGGACATTCCCCTGCTCCACCCAAAACATCTGAACAAATGCGCGTACCTTCTTAAGCTTGGGCTTTCTGAGGTCATCCTTTAGGTCAACAACGTAGACGCGGTCGCTGTTCAGGGCTGGGAGGATCAGCTTGTCCCTACGCTTGTTGGGACAGCCCAGGCAGCTGCTGCACGTGTTCCAGTTCATGTGGTGAAGCTCGTCGCCTTTGTGGGGCATCGGCAGCCGGTAGATGACCTGCAACGTGAACCATCGTCGGTGAAACCAGAGGCAGTCCTTGGAGGTTTCTGAACTGTAGAAGTTATCAGAGAAACAGCCAAGGAGGCGGCTCAATTTTAATGTTCAGTTCTTTCATACCATCAGACAGCTTTGGAGACAAAGCCTTGAAATTTATGTTTTAAAATAAGAAGATTTACACGGAGCCATAATTTGCAAGTCTTTTAAAGGTGCGACCATTGATACAAGCTCAATTGGACTGGTTTAATAAAGCTAACAAACCAAGACGATAAAAACATTTCACAATCAGTAATGAAAATTGGTAGCAGGTTCAACATCAGTCGGAGGGTGTGAAATGAAAACGCACAGAGACTGCGTCTGACAGGAACACTGACGAAGGGTCATCCGGGGCCTAATTGACTAAAGCGTATAGTCGTAAAACTACTTAAATGTGAAGCGTGCGAAAGCGAGGCTTTTTATAAAAATAAAGACCGGCGACAGTTTTTTTTTTTTAACCACTCGGAAACGTCGTGTACGTGCGCAAACACATTGCTGAAAAAAAAAACTGCAACATTCGGGAAAGATTTAGGACCAAAGCAGTGCACCAGGAAGAACAAAACATTTTTAAAAAACCGTGAAATTAGATGCCTGCTAAGCTTCCAAAAGTGACGAACTATTGCTGTTAGCATCGTAGAAGACCTTTAAAGGATGCGGATGAGCCCATACCTTGCAGCAGTCTGAGCATTTCGGTTCCACAGAAATGACGGCTAGGTAGTCTGGCCGATCCTTGGATGGTACGATGCAGGGAACGTAGATTAGTTTCTCCCTTGGGCTTTTGGTCATGGCATCCAGCGGCGTAGGGTAACCGACGGGGCATTCGTCCTCGCAGTCTGAAAGAGGAAAACAATTGCACTCAGAAACGTGTGAAGGAAAACGCCAATAACTACAGTGGGGTGGATATAACACTGAAGATCGGCTGAATTGTGTTGCGCTTACGTATGTTTAAACAGCGGGAAGCTATTATCCCAGATAACCTTTGGTGCCTCCAGCCTAGATGATCTCTAATAATTGTGATAATATTCCCGAAACAAACGGTGTAGGCGTAATGCACCAGTGGCGACATTCAGGACGTCCTCAGTTGTCTTGATCTAAAGCAATGGGGTGCAAAGGAATGCGCACTGGGCAAAACAAGCGACAGAGTAGTGCGATGCCCAAGTGATAGGGAAAGAAATTAGTTTTGAGGGGTCAAAAAGGCGGTATTTTACACAATGCCGGACGCAAAAAGCTCACTTGGCGTGTAACGAAAAGTATGTCGAATATACCCGAGACTGGGGCAGAAATGAACATAGAAGTCAAAGGAACAGAAAGGGACAGGACGACGTCTTAAACTCAACTATTAGGTTTATTTAGTCCTCCTTATATAGCCCACAATCAGCCACCACCAACACAAAGGGGCAACTCTAACCAGTTCAAACGCCAAACGTGGGCTATATAAGGAGGAGGACTAAATAAACCTGATAGCCGAGTTTAAGACGTCGTCCTGTCCCTTTTTGTTCTTTTCGACTTTTATGTTCATTTCTGCCCTAGTATCAGGTATATTCAACATGGTTAACATTCGCCAGCTCGCCTGCACCCTTACTATTTCATCTCTGTAACTAAACACTGAGATAAGGTTTTAAATCATACCTCGAACCGAGAAACAGCGGACACAAAAGCGGCGTCAAAAGCTGAAGTCACCGAGCCTTTTTAACAAGCTTGTAATTGCACGGGCGTACCCGCACGAGCAGAAGCATGGCGGCGGTCAACACCCCCCCCCCCCCCCCCGCCCCCTCCCCTACTTGCAGAATCGTCTATAGCGTCCTATTCTGCCTAACGGTCGAAAACTATACCAAAGTGGGGAAAAAATGACGCCAGAAACACCGGAGCGTCATGCTGTCGGATGTCGCGATCCAGGTGGTCGGTCGTAGTAATCCCGGCAAAAAAGAGCCAACGCGAATGTCGTTGTCGTCCCGGCGACAGTCTGGCTGCCGAAACGTCGGTGGACTGTCAAGCTGTAGAGCTTGAACTGCGGCAGAACAGGCGTCTGCCACATGCATCACCGCTGCTCCTGCGACACCGCCAGGATGGCGGCCGGCGATAACACGACTCTCATGAAGTCCTCAGGCGGAAATCGAGGGAGCAGTTTTTGGACGCGGTGATCGCACCATCCGGAGACGCGTTCCAGGCTCTATACTATTAGCGGGAAAAGTTTCCGGTCGCGCCCCCTTATGCTTCCCATTCGTAATGCCATGGCCAGGATTTGCTTCGCCATGACGTCGCGAGTTGTGAAAGTGCAAGTTCAACGGTGTACGTGATGTACTGTACTACAAGGACCACAACAGAATTGCTCGTGGTCAGCACATGCTCGGCTGCAAAACTTTGTGGCAATGACCCGATTTCCGTCGATGAAACCAAAATGTCGAGCTGGGCTAGTCGTGGAAGGCAGGCAGCAGCGACACTTACGATCGCGTACGTCGCTAATGCACTGTTGGCAAGCACTTCATTTCAACTAGTTAACATACTACAACTCGCGCTTAGGACACCAGCAGGTATTTGGAGTCACTTGGTCAAACCATGCAGTTGCAAGTGCTGGCGTCTGCAGCAATGTTTAAACAAAATTGATTGTGTTGCACTGTTCAAGTGCGATCGTGATAACTCCCCTGGAGAAGCAAGTAAAGCGGCTGCTATAATCCCCTTCCCGAGACTATCCACTCGGATAAAATCCCCTTTTCAAATCAACGGTTCAAAATGTACGGGCAGAAAATGAGTACCACATTATGCGCCAGCGAAAGCACTCGCTAGAAAGACTCGGGATCGCTCAAAAGTTCATAGAACACAAACGCGTTTCTTCGAGAAGCCTCGCAGACATGATTTTAAGTAAGGTGAATAGAAGACGATCTCGCCAATCAGTTTAGCTACGCTGCCGGTGCAGTGATTCAGAGAGGAACTTCTTCGAGTACCTCGCAGCGACTCGCGTGCAAGCACGAGACGGCACGAGCAGTTTCCGGCAGTGCCACCTGTACTGTCGTGAATAGACCTTTCGCTAAATTACCCAACCATCGAGGTTGGGTAATTGGCGGCGTGCCGCATGGCTCAGGTTGGACCCGACTAGTGGGCGGGCGACAGAAAGATACCTCGATTCAACCTAAAGGCCGGTGCACATATCCGCGTTGGTTGCGTTCGCATGCAACCGAAAGGACCATAACGCCAAAGTCATCGGGATATGTGTTCGCCGTACCATAGCCAGGCAGATCGCCACGAGATGCGGCCGCTGAAAGTGAAAAGGTAGACGGGGCGCGCAGACAAGAGGCATGTAACCACACTTGTCCCGAGCGATGGAATGTCCGCTCGTGCTCCTCGCGTTCCTCGGGCTACCGCTTCTTTTCTAATCGGGTTTGAAAACCATGTTTCGGGTCCTCGTCATAGCAAAAGCTGTGCACGCCAAACGCAAACATATCGAGGGGCTTTACTCCCGATTTTACCCTGCCTCGGACTACGCAATAATACAGTGGTAAAGGTATGTGGAGATAGGCGTGAATGACAAGTTGATGGCATGCACAATGTGAAAGACGCTTATATTTGCGGGGAACGCTTTCAATACGATGCTCCATAGCGATCGTGGCGCGACTGGTTCAGAACGACCCTTTCGAAGCTTTGAATGGACCGTAATGGCGGATTTCCATGGCAGCGGAGACGAATCAGCCAATCACATTGCGGGGTTCGGGCGTCCGTATGCGAGTATCCGGTTTTGGCCTGGCTAACAGAAGTAAGGCAATGGGGCTACTATCTCAATATCCAGTGCATAAGATTGCCCACGGTGAACAGCAAACTGGAACATGGCGTTAATTGGATGCGCCCCATTCTCTAGCATGACGTTTCTTTTAGTACACGGCTTCATCTACATTGCTGCTGCACGACGATCGAAACTTGCTCTGATAAAATGCAAGTTCATTGAAAGCCAAACCGACGAGATTGAGTTATTTTACGGTTCACAAAGCAAGGCAGTTACCGCTTTGAAACTGAGCGCTATACCAGGAAATAACAGCGGCATACTCCACTGCGAACACCATACAGCTGCAAGGCTACGCCAGCATGTGACAGAAGGTTGTCCTATCACATGTTGGGCCGCATTTACATCTAGAACAGTTGAACTCACTGCGCCTACAATGACAATCATGAGACTTATGTTATAATCATTTAGCAAAGCGCTTTGTGACCGGTGCTATTTCAAGCAACAGTGCATAAATGCAGCTTTCTTCGATTTCCAAAACGACGAACACGCGCGTGGTGGGCAGCGATTCTGAACACTCACACGGCGTTTCATGACACTTGCACAATAAAGGACTAATGGAGGTTGCCATTTCAAGCGTTGGCTCGTACAAATCGCGCGGACATCGTATGCTTTCTAAAGCGACCGCGCGCGTAACAGGTTAGGTTGTTTGCGGTACAGTGTCTTTGCGGCTTCCGAATCGCAAGATTGGAATGGCGGAATGTGGAAACTTCACGTCGACAATATACGAATGAACAGCAAAGAAGAAGACGAGGACAAAGCGAATAGACAGATACGAGACAACTTCTCCCCGCTTTTTCCTCGTCGATAAACAAACTTGCTCGCACCGTCTCAACAACCTATCGTCCGTCGAAAGCAACCGCTAAGAAGTCGAGCATTTCTACTTTCCACAAACGTTCTGCATTCTGGTCTTGTCTCTGCCGTGGACGTAAATGGCGAAGGTACGTGAAAACCCTGTCCACTCAGCCGACAAGCCCAGTTTAAACGTGCCCCGCATTAACGAACGCCACTCTGCAATAGGCGAGCGAAGATCCGCCCCCCTGCAAGCAAGCTTTCAAAAGCAAACGCCTTGCTGCACGACTACCGGCATACTTCAACGCCGCTTCGCAACAACCACTTTTCAAACTCCGTCGCTGGACGCGCCAGATATCACAGACTTACCTCCCATGGCGTCCTACCAGCTGTCCTTCCGGAGGTCGTAAAAAAAGCAGGCGTCGAGAATCACAATTGCGTCCGATATCAGCTATCGGCGGCAGCTACGAGCGTTCTGAGAGATGGGCCGTCCAGGCAAGCGATAATATAGGCGGCAAGTGGCAATCGTAAGGACAGGCGTAGCCGCCAGAGCGCGCTCACCCTTTCACCGTAGGCAACCAAGGCCGCCCTTTTGTTACGACATTCCTTTCGGCCGCCGGATGCCGCTCGCTACTGCTCATGCGTACTCAAGAGCGGGAGCGCCCGTCGTTGGCGATCGTTGGCTTCCTGCGCCACCGCCGCCGCAGCCGTTTCCTGACGTTTCCTTTCGCAGCTGGCGCTCGTCGGCACAGCTTTTTCGGAGTTGCATGTATTCTCCGAGACCAGAATTATATATGGCTCTGGCTGAGACGAGGAGTTCCGCTTTCAGCGCGAGCTTTCAGTCCTTGCTAGCACAACTGTGAACGCGCAGGCACGGGCAACCAAAGCATTGCGGAAGCCAGCGAGCTCGCGCTGAAGGCGGAGCTTCTAGGTGAACGGAGTATAATGCGTAGAAGCACGTGACAGAAGCAGTGAGTTCTTTGGAGTATGCTCGGAAAAAAGTAAATGATAAAAAAAAAAAAAAACTTGCGCTGCTTCCTGACAACAAAAAAATTGGTTGTGTGTATGTTCATACAGCCTAGCACTTCGTATGCAACGAGCGACTAGTCTCCCAGCTGTCAAGTTTAGCCAGTGCAGTACAACCGCTAGCCTGGGGTCTTTAACGTGCACTACACAGTAGTGACACACGACCGTATGCACACGCGGGTACGATGCTCATCCAAATCGAAACGGGCAGGGGTGGGGGTTGAGCCCAGGATCCTGAGCTCTGCAGCGCGAGCTTTTGCCCCATGTGCTCCGAGGTGGTGTGCGCTAGCCCACTCAACCACCGATCCCCCCACTACTTCCTGACTAGGGTGCCTCAATGACCTTCTGTTTAGAGTGATGCCACTCTTTGTAGCACCCGATGCCGACAGCACGCGCTCACGGGGAAAATACGAAGAAATCGACGAAAACAGAATGTCGCCATAGCACAGTCAGCGCCACAGACGCGTGCAGGGACATGCTCTTTCACGCGCTTCTGAACAAAGAAATAAATGTAAAAGTGGGAACAAAATGGCCAGATGTCTAAACCCTTAGCAAAGCGCACATGAAGGCACCCTATTCCTGACAACGCCTTGCGGACGCTGCCATTTTCAGCATAGGTGCGTATGGCGCGTGCTTTGCTTGTCTTCCGAAGCAATAAGCATGCGCATGCTTAGCTGTGATCGCTGCAACATGCGTGCGCGAACGACTTTTTGCAGATCAATCGCAAGAGCTTTGCGTTGAGGGGTAGCTCACCCTGTGACTTCCAAGCACGGATTGAGTACACGCCCTCAGTACACGCAATCTGCAGCGGACGATCTACGAAAAGTCTCGCCCTCACTCAAAGGGAACGTCCCCGACTTCAGGCAGCTTTGTGGCAAGAAATGGCGCGATCGTAGGACTGCAGTGCTGGCATTGTGTGAGCGCTTACACAAAACAAAGCATTTTGCTGTAGAGTTGAGGAACTCGTGCATTCGTGTCTTTCTGATTGGACACCTTTGGCCACTTGTTCATCGCGCTGGGCGGCTCGGCACTATGTACAACTCGGAGTGACAATAAGAACGCAGTGTGAAAAACCGCGGAAAGTGAACCAGTGCAACCGCAGCAAATCATTTACGGTCGTTGTGCGCTTTATTGCGTAGCTTAATTTCGCGTCGAGCAAACCGTGTTTCTCTTTGCTGGTCCTCAAACAAAGCGCTTTATCTTGCCATAGTTCCTTTTCTCTTTTTTTTTTTTTGTTTTGTTTCCCGCGAATAATTGATTGGATTTCGCTTTGCATGTATACTAGAGTTGTCGTTTTTTTTTTTTTTTGTTTTTTTTTTTCTTGTTTTGTGTGCGCGTGGCTTTTGAGTGGAGCCAGCGGAGCGTATACCTGAATGCGCAGTCACGGCTCAATAGAGTCGGTTCCGTATTTTCCCCGACGCACCCCCTGATGAAGCTGCAGATTCGCACAGGCTTCCCAAAGCTAGGGGAGGTTCTGACGTACTCTAAACCACATGTTGTGTAGTTATCGCTGCCAAAATAATAATAATAATAATAATAATAATAATCTTTAATAACTAATTCTTAGAGTCAGGATCAAGTTCCAGGTCTTGTCAAAGCCTCAAGGGCTTGTGGGACTAGACCCAGCAGTTGCAGCAAGCTTATTGAAAATGTTCATATTGTCACGTACACACACTCAAACACACACGCGCACAAACACGAATCACACACCGATGACATCTTCTGCTCCAGGCGCAAGTTCACATTTCTGTCGGTCTTGAAAAAAAGTAGGAAAACACGTAGTCTCATCAGAAAAGAAACGCACACATACGCAAATACAGTAGCCCGAGAATACAATGAAGACCGTAGTCGTATCGGAAGCAGGAGCGAACTGCCACGGCCAACTTACTTCCTCAAAAAAAAAATAAATAAATAAATAAAAGAAAAGGACGGGCGCGCGTTTTTTTGCAGAATTGCTTTTATTAAGGAAAAAAGAAGCTTTTTATACTTTCCAAAA
Organism: Ixodes scapularis; assembly: GCF_016920785.2. Taxonomy (NCBI): domain Eukaryota; kingdom Metazoa; phylum Arthropoda; class Arachnida; order Ixodida; family Ixodidae; genus Ixodes; species Ixodes scapularis. The sequence goes on along the minus strand of NW_024609835.1, from coordinate 37,601,772 downwards.
AGAAAAAAATGAAAGATATGCGCAGTCACAGTTACTCTTAAAAATTACTTACACTGAAATCACTTTCATAAAAAAAAGTTTTTCATGTTTTTTTTTTTATATTTTCATCAAGAAAAAAGAAAAAAATCCTAGTAAGGTACAAAATATTTCTTACAATCACGTTTTTAATGATAGCTCAAAACATGTAAACAAAAAAGTGAACTGAAAAGATTACCTTATAAAACTAAGGTAGAAAAAAAGAAGATAGATGTCACTGTTTTCGCACATCCGAGAACATGCTTCTCAGACATTTTTTCAACGTTTTGTTTGAGTTAATGGAAAGCAGTGATTCTGCAAGACCATTAAAAATTTTCGGGACATAAAAGGTGCGCAGACTTTCACCATAGTGAGTTCTCACCCTAGGAGCGACGAAACGTGGAACAGATCTGAGTTCACGAGATGGAGTAGACGCGAGTTTGAAATCACTTTCCCAGAAATGCCGCCAAACGACAGTTTGAAGGAAAAGCGAGTAAAAAGACGGCAACTCAAGTGAAGTGAAGAGGTTAGCATTGGATGAAAAGTCGCTGTTGTATGCGACACTTTTTAAAATTCCTTTTAAAACTCGGTCAATACTTAAATGCCAGGAAAGCGAACAATTGAAAAGGACAGTTATGCCGTACCTTAGTACGCTGTAAGCTAAGGCGTGCATCATGTTCCTTCTAACTGACAATGGTATAAAACCTTTAATGTGGTACATCATGCACGACACGCTCCTCAACCGTTGACATACGTAAGACATAGGAGTGTCCCATGTGAGATCACAATCAAAGTGAAGACCTAAGTACTTTACTGAACTAACATATTCGACAGGTCTACAATTACAACATCATCCCCAGAAATCTGTGCCATCGCATGCTAGCGCCATCTCTTGGCGGATTATGGCACCGCTCCCATAGAAGCAATGTATTAAATATAGAAATACGGCAATATTTGCTCAACATCACATTTTTTCAGATTTGCCATGCTACCCGTCCAATCTCTGACACGATCCAATCCTTCCGCAAAGAAGTCAAGATTACAGCACATAAACAGCAGGTTCCTCATTCGAGTAAATTATTTGATGCATAGCCACTATGGATGGTATCAGGTTTGATCGGTTTTTAAAATATATCATTAGGTGAGTGAAATAAATTTTAATTTTATATTATAAATACAACCCTCCCCCAATCATATGACAAAGTTTCGTGATTTCTATGATATTTTGTAATGCGTAGAAAAAACATCCTTCTGGGGCACCTCTCCCAAACGTGCCACACAAAGTGATTTTCAAGCCTCCCTAATTTAAAAATACAGAAAGATACGAGATTTGCCATATAACTGCGACAAGGCAAAAACATCTAGGAAGCGTAGTGTACGCTCTGTCTTCTCTCAAACTTATTTGCTCGGGTTCCTGAGACCAGTTTGTCGAACCAGGCGCATAATCGATCAGCCAGCTGTTCAGAATCGTTTCCTGCATTCTGCTGCTGGGATCACTAAACTACCAAACAAAGAAAGCAACTATTTGTTTTTTCATTTAGAAATTTTATCATGGCTAAGAAAAGGTATAGAAATATTGTTATTAATCATTAAGAAATTATTGACCTTGGCGAAGCTACATTTAGGGCGAATAAAGTGGGAATATTGAGTGATTATTTGGCAAGGAAGCTGACTGTACTTGATGGTCTCTTCATGACACGTCAAGCACATAAATTCAAAATATCAAGTAAAAAACATGTCGGTCAATCCAGCGAGGAGAACATTGGAAAATGAGAACTACGTAACGTCCTCGCTCGAACGCCTTTCCCATCGAGGAGGTTTATTTTCAAGGATATGCAGTTGTACCATGATTGATTTGATGGACTTAAATTTTATCATTTTTCCCAGTTAAAGACCCGAATGTTCTAAACAAGTCCCTTGTGGATGAGCGGAGGCCCAAATCTGAAAAGTTGGACGAAGCCGTCAAAACGGAAAAACCAGGTCTAATTTGAAGCGGTTTTTCTCAAGACAGATTTATTTCCAAGTATTTGCCATGGCACCAGCATGTAGTAGAGGGATGAAAATGATATATTTCGCCCAAAATGGATGCATGAGCCGTGCTCCAAAAGTTCCCTGTGAAGGCGCGGGTGCTCAAACTTTAAAAATGGGACGAAACCGTCGAAACGGAAAAACCAGGTCCACTTCGGAGCGGTTTTTCTCAAGACAGATTTATTTCCAAGTATTTGCCATGGCACTAGCATGTAGTAGAGGGATAAAAATTATATATTTCGCCCATAATGGGTGCATGAGCCGTGCTCCAAAAGTTCCCTGTGAAGGCGCGGCTGCTCAAACTTTAAAAATGGGACGAAACCGTCGAAACGGAAAAACCAGGTCCACTTCGGAGCAGTTTTTCTCAAGACAGATTTATTTCCAAGTATTTGCCATGGCACTAGCATGTAGTAGAGGGATAAAAATTATACATTTCGCCCAGAATGGGTGCATGAGCCGTTCTCCAAAAGTTTCCTGTGAATGCGCGGGTGCTCAAACTTTAAAAATGGGACGAAACCGTCGAAACGGAAAAACCAGGTCCACTTCGGAGCGGTTTTTCTCAAGACAGATTTATTTCCAAGTATTTGCCATGGCACTAGCATGTAGTAGAGGGATGAAAATTATACATTTCGCCCAGAATGGGTGCATGAGCCGTTCTCCAAAAGTTCCCTGTGAAGGCGCGGGTGCTCAAACTTTAAAAATGGGACGAAACCGTCGAAACGAAAAAACCAGGTCCACTTCGGAGCGGTTTTTCTCAAGACAGATTTATTTCCAAGTATTTGCCATGGCACTAGCATGTAGTAGAGGGATGAAAATTATATATTTCGCCCAGAATGGGTGCATGAGCCGTGCTCCAAAAGTTCCCTGTGAAGGCGCGGGTGCTCAAACTTTAAAAATGGGACGAAACCGTCGAAACGAAAAAACCAGGTCCACTTCGGAGCGGTTTTTCTCAAGACAGATTTATTTCCAAGTATTTGCGATGGCACCAGCATGTAGTAGAGGGATGAAAATGATATATTTCGCCCAAAATGGGTGCATGAGCCGTGCTCCAAAAGTTCCCTGTGAAGGCGCGGGTGCTCAAACTTTAAAAATGGGACGAAACCGTCGAAACGGAAAAACCAGGTCCACTTCGGAGCGGTTTTTCTCAAGACAGATTTATTTCCAAGTATTTGCCATGGCACTAGCATGTAGTAGAGGGATAAAAATTATATATTTCGCCCAGAATGGGTGCATGAGCCGTGCTCCAAAAGTTCCCTGTGAAGGCGCGGCTGCTCAAACTTTAAAAATGGGACGAAACCGTCGAAACGGAAAAACCAGGTCCACTTCGGAGCGGTTTTTCTCAAGACAGATTTATTTCCAAGTATTTGCCATGGCACTAGCATGTAGTAGAGGGATGAAAATTATATATTTCGCCCAGAATGGGTGCATGAGCCGTGCTCCAAAAGTTCCCTGTGAAGGCGCGGGTGCTCAAACTTTAAAAATGGGACGAAACCGTGGAAACGAAAAAACCAGGTCCACTTCGGAGCGGTTTTTCTCAAGACAGATTTATTTCCAAGTATTTGCGATGGCACCAGCATGTAGTAGAGGGATGAAAATGATATATTTCGCCCAAAATGGGTGCATGAGCCGTGCTCCGAAAGTTCCCTGTGAAGGCGCGGGTGCTCAAACTTTAAAAATGGGACGAAACCGTCGAAACGGAAAAACCAGGTCCACTTCGGAGCGGTTTTTCTCAAGACAGATTTATTTCCAAGTATTTGCCATGGCACTAGCATGTAGTAGAGGGATGAAAATTATATATTTCGCCCAGAATGGGTGCATGAGCCGTTCTCCAAAAGTTCCCTGTGAAGGCGCGGGTGCTCAAACTTTAAAAATGGGACGAAACCGTCGAAACGAAAAAACCAGGTCCACTTCGGAGCGGTTTTTCTCAAGACAGATTTATTTCCAAGTATTTGCCATGGCACTAGCATGTAGTAGAGGGATTAAAATTATATATTTCGCCCAGAATGGGTGCATGAGCCGTGCTCCAAAAGTTCCCTGTGAAGGCGCGGGTGCTCAAACTTTAAAAATGGGACGAAACCGTCGAAACGAAAAAACCAGGTCCACTTCGGAGCGGTTTTTCTCAAGACAGATTTATTTCCAAGTATTTGCCATGGCACTAGCATGTAGTAGAGGGATGAAAATTATACATTTCGCCCAGAATGGGTGCATGAGCCGTTCTCCAAAAGTTCCCTGTGAAGGCGCGGGTGCTCAAACTTTAAAAATGGGACGAAACCGTCGAAACGAAAAAACCAGGTCCACTTCGGAGCGGTTTTTCTCAAGACAGATTTATTTCGAAGTATTTGCCATGGCACTAGCATGTAGTAGAGGGATGAAAATTATATATTTCGCCCAGAATGGGTGCATGAGCCGTGCTCCAAAAGTTCCCTGTGAAGGCGCGGGTGCTCAAACTTTAAAAATGGGACGAAACCGTCGAAACGAAAAAACCAGGTCCACTTCGGAGCGGTTTTTCTCAAGACAGATTTATTTCCAAGTATTTGCCATGGCACTAGCATGTAGTAGAGGGATGAAAATTATATATTTCGCCCAGAATGGGTGCATGAGCCGTTCTCCAAAAGTTCCCTGTGAAGGCGCGGGTGCTCAAACTTTAAAAATGAGACGAAACCGTCGAAACGGAAAAACCAGGTCCACTTCGGAGCGGTTTTTCTCAAGACAGATTTATTTCCAAGTATTTGCCATGGCACTAGCATGTAGTAGAAGGATGAAAATTATATATTTCGCCCAGAATGGGTGCATGAGCCGTTCTCCAAAAGTTCCCTGTGAAGGCGCGGGTGCTCAAACTTTAAAAATGGGACGAAACCGTCGAAACGAAAAAACCAGGTCCACTTCGGAGCGGTTTTTCTCAAGACAGATTTATTTCCAAGTATTTGCCATGGCACTAGCATGTAGTAGAGGGATGAAAATTATATATTTCGCCCAGAATGGGTGCATGAGCCGTGCTCCAAAAGTTCCCTGTGAAGGCGCGGGTGCTCAAACTTTAAAAATGGGACGAAACCGTCGAAACGAAAAAACCAGGTCCACTTCGGAGCGGTTTTTCTCAAGACAGATTTATTTCCAAGTATTTGCCATGGCACTAGCATGTAGTAGAGGGATGAAAATTATATATTTCGCCCAGAATGGGTGCATGAGCCGTGCTCCAAAAGTTCCCTGTGAAGGCGCGGGTGCTCAAACTTTAAAAATGGGACGAAACCGTCGAAACGAAAAAACCAGGTCCACTTCGGAGCGGTTTTTCTCAAGACAGATTTATTTCCAAGTATTTGCCATGGCACTAGCATGTAGTAGAGGGATGAAAATTATATATTTCGCCCAGAATGGGTGCATGAGCCGTTCTCCAAAAGTTCCCTGTGAAGGCGCGGGTGCTCAAACTTTAAAAATGGGACGAAACCGTCGAAACGGAAAAACCAGGTCCACTTCGGAGCGGTTTTTCTCAAGACAGATTTATTTCCAAGTATTTGCCATGGCACTAGCATGTAGTAGAGGGATAAAAATTATATATTTCGCCCAGAATGGGTGCATGAGCCGTGCTCCAAAAGTTCCCTGTGAAGGCGCGGCTGCTCAAACTTTAAAAATTGGACGAAACCGTCGAAACGGAAAAACCAGGTCCACTTCGGAGCGGTTTTTCTCAAGACAGATTTATTTCCAAGTATTTGCCATGGCACTAGCATGTAGTAGAGGGATAAAAATTATACATTTCGCCCAGAATGGGTGCATGAGCCGTTCTCCAAAAGTTCCCTGTGAAGGCGCGGGTGCTCAAACTTTAAAAATGGGACGAAACCGTCGAAACGGAAAAACCAGGTCCACTTCGGAGCGGTTTTTCTCAAGACAGATTTATTTCCAAGTATTTGCCATGGCACTAGCATGTAGTAGAGGGATGAAAATTATATATTTCGCCCAGAATGGGTGCATGAGCCGTGCTCCAAAAGTTCCCTGTGTAGGCGCGGGTGCTCAAACTTTAAAAATGGGACGAAACCGTCGAAACGAAAAAACCAGGTCCACTTCGGAGCGGTTTTTCTCAAGACAGATTTATTTCCAAGTATTTGCCATGGCACTAGCATGTAGTAGAGGGAGGAAAATTATACATTTCGCCCAGAATGGGTGCATGAGCTGTGCTCCAAAAGTTCCCTGTGAAGGCGCGGGTGCTCAAACTTTAAAAATGGGACGAAACCGTCGAAACGGAAAAACCAGGTCCACTTCGGAGCGGTTTTTCTCAAGACAGACTTATTTCCAAGTATTTGCCATGGCACTAGCATGTAGTAGAGGGATGAAAATTATATATTTCGCCCAGAATGGGTGCATGAGCCGTTCTCCAAAAGTTCCATGTGAAGGCGCGGGTGCTCAAACTTTAAAAATGGGACGAAACCGTCGAAACGGAAAAACCAGGTCCACTTCGGAGCGGTTTTTCTCAAGACAGACTTATTTCCAAGTATTTGCCATGGCACTAGCATGTAGTAGAGGGATGAAAATTATATATTTCGCCCAGAATGGGTGCATGAGCTGTGCTCCAAAAGTTCCCTGTGAAGGCGCGTGTGCTCAAATTTGAAAAGTAGGGCGAAACCGTCAGTACTGAAAAACCAGGTCCACTTTGAAGCGTTTTTTTTTTTTCAGAATAAAGTTATTTTCAAGTATTTGCCATGATACCAGCATGTAGTAGAGGGATGAAAGTTATATATTTCGCGTCGTCTACCACTTGAGTATAGAGAGACCAAGGTTCGAGGAGATATCCTAGAAACAACATCTGAGCGGATGAACACTGAAACCTTTCAGACTCGCCAAACTGCTTGGCCCATGGACAACACGACAACGCCCAACGAGCCTTCAAAGCAATTCTAAAAGCGCAACGTGCGCGCGTGCGTGCATCGTGTATGCGGACGCGAAGTGATAAGCTAAGCTATGTTTTTTCTTCAACACTAACTTTGATCTCCCCTTTCCTAACAAAGTAGCCAGACCCTCAGTCTTTGTTCAATAAAACGGTGGCCGGAAGCGTACTGCTGTAGAAAATTATGTTAGCCCTGGAATAAGGAGCATTGAGAAAGAAACGGGTATTACTCTGTCTCAGTCACAAATGAACAGAAAGGTACTTCACGAACCTCGGAACCAAACCAACACAGAAAGTGCGCCACGTGATCAGACGGTATTGCGCAGCAGTGCGAAAAATGCAAAGTCATGTGGCACGCTCACCGGGCTGGGTTGGCTGGGATGAATCGTAACGTTTGCTGCGGTTCATTGAAGAGAAAAATTAGGTATAGCTATAAATAAGAAATTATAAACCAAATCGTGTAGGAGATTCTCATGGAACTCGCAGCATTTTGCACCGTCTTTTATGGCGTAAACGCTTCTTCGTTAAAGGGGTCTGGAACTGTTATGGAACCTCCATGAATCTTTGTCGACTTCCGTGAGGTCCTTTATATGGCTTCTTCCGTGAGTGCTTTTTTGGAATTCTGAAGATGCTCCGGAAGGGTACTGCGGGGGGATCACGTAGTGGTCGACGGTTACGCGTGACCCCACGGATCATGGGCACTTGACCGTGCGACCAGCAGGTTCGTTATTTCTAGTGTGGCTACGTGGTGGACGAAAACCGATGGGCCATGGTCACGTGACCCCCCCCCCCACAAACAAACGACGCTGACGCATGAACATGTGGCCAGCAAAAGTGCGCTATTATCAGTATTGTCAGGTTGCTTCCGACTCAGTCACGTGACCATGTGTGGCCATCAAAGGTGCGCTATTTCTTATGTGGTCACGTGGTGGACGGGACCCCACGGACTATGGTCACGTGACCTCAGTGACGATGGACAGGTGATCCCTTATGATCATGATCACGTGTCCGTGCGACCACCGAAGGTGCGATATCTTATGTGGTTGCAACCACCACCCCCTCGACAGACCGACCGGCGTGAAAACTGAGAAAGGTTTTTTAACTTTATGATGTGTGAGGGCAGACATTAACATAAGTTCACGACGTTTTCGTTAGAGTATTTGAAGGCCTTGAGGAACACAGGCTCTAATCACTGTAGTGAGGTCATGCTATATGATCAAATTTTAACGACTGTGTCTGTTTAAAGCAATTAACGGAATAGGACCAAAGAATTGCATACTTCAGGAATATATCGCATATTTACTCGAATTAGTTTTTATACTAGACCTCGGCGTTTGGACAAAATCAAAGATTCGGGAGTTCCGCTCGTTTCAGCTGAATTTACTGTGGAGTTATAAAGTTGTCCCTAAATCCTCCGATTTCCTCTTCTTACTAGCAGGAACCAATCTCGCTCGGTGGCCGCTGTGTCAGCGGTGTAGTACTCACACATTAGAATAAGAACGGCGTTGCATTGCACTTTTGGAACTACCTTTCTGATAGGAGTATCAGAAAGTTACGCTGGAATTATGCGGAAGTGAAAAAGGCAATATCATTCATGTTGTTGATAGAACAACATTTGTATTTTTCCACACGTACGTGTTTTTGATTATATACAACGCACATGCGCAGCAGCCTGTTTCTTGAAATGTGAATAATCTTCACAATCTCGGTGCAGCAGTCCTCACTACTGCTCCTATGTCATGCTCCAAAAACGTGGTGGCGTGTGCAAATTTCTGATAAGTACTAAGAACTCCTGATATGGTCATAACGCCGTTTTGAGCTGAATTGTGGGAGTTTGTCACGTGGGCCTGAAAGCTGAGGTGAGGTATTACATAGCGAGCGAACGTCAAAACAAACGAAGTGTCTGGTTACTCGAAAAGGCAATCTCGAGTCCTCGGCCACATATTTGTGCGAACTCTCCCCGCCATTTAAATATTAATACCACAAGGCGAACTGTAGGTAATAAATAAACAAAAATAATAATGCCCCAAGGGCGAACTGTAGGTAATAAATAAACAAAAATGAACAATAAACAAATGTATTTCATGCATTTCCTGACTTTCTCACGGAAAGCGTAGCCACAACTTTATTTATTCTTGAGCGCTGAAAACGTCTGCCGCGGAAGAGGTATGTAGCACTAATGTAAAAAGTGATGACATGTGAATAAGCCCAATAGTGACACCAAAAACAAAGATACAGTTTAGAATATTCCTTCGACGGCAGACGAACGTTTTGTGATAATCGGAATAAACGTGCTTTGATAAGTAAGCCCTTGGGAGCAAGAACACAATGTAAGGGTTACAATAGCTCAACAACAGAAGAAAAAACTCAGTTTGTTGAGTGCCAGCCTGTTGGAAAGAAACTGTTAACCAGTGCACCGCGCAACTTTTTGCGATCTGATAGGGTGTCAATTATTGTCGGAAAGATCGTTTGAGTTTTGGATGGCACGAGGAAGTGCTGAGGTTTTAAAAGGATGGATGCTGAACGAAATATTCGCTGGAAGCTTTCGCTGCTTTTTACGAAAAGAATCCGGTGGTTCTTAATAAAATAGAAAGAAAGAGAGGCAGAGAGAAAGAGAGACAGACAGAGAGAGGGGGGGGGGGGGGGGGAGCAACGCTATAAAAAATATCAGAACGGACTTAGCCTTGCCGTTGGAGCTGGCATTGCCCCGCTTGGCAGTGGTTCCAAAAGAGGTGAACTGGACTGACCGAAGTTTTAAAGGAACCTATGAAGTAAGCAAAAGAGCGAGATTAGTCGACGAGTTTGGAGAGGATGAATGAACTTACATTGCCTAAGATCTGACACGCTAATAAATCGAGAATGAGACTATATGAATGGCGCGGTACAGTTTTAGACGGGTTCTGAATGCGTAATTCTGTACGTTTGGTGATATCATTAAGTATTGTAGACTAAGAAAAAGAAGGTGCAAGCTTCCGGAGACTAAATAGACACGGAAGAAACTAAGAAAGAGGAAGGAGAGAGCGCTCGCACTGAAAGGATCGAAATGGCGGTCGGGTACAGTTCAACGATACCTCCAAAATAAATAATTCATTATTTCCTTCTATTTTAACACAGTTTGCATAATTAAACCGGCTTTTTATTTTTATCGTCACCGTGGAGATCCTTCCTCCATTTACTTAATAAAGGCTTCTAAATATATTAGGCGTATTCCGGTTTCTGGGGCGGACGTGAGTACTATAAGTATGCTTCTGTGTTTTCGGACAAATTCGATAAAATCGAAAAAATACTTCCGGTAAAATATTTTAATATTTATATTTACCCAAAAAACTCATATTTTTCAGGACCGCCAACTGCTATGAATCCTACTGGTCTTAATATTTTCCAGGGACCTTCGAACAAGTTTTGCTCTACTTCTCTATATCTAATATTTATTTATTTATTTGAAAAACTGCAGGCCTTTTTCAGGCCCTCGCAGTATCAACTTTAATTTGTATGATCACAAAGAACTTCCGTTTAGCTTCTATTTTAAAAAAGGGGAATCGTCGAACACGTTTCTCATTGAAAAGGATACTTTTACTAAATTCACAAACTGCTGTTTTACAACCTTTCGTTCACTTCACCGAAAAAGCCGAAAAACTCTGTACGATGAAAGAAAGCTCCAAAGAACTCCGAATTTATGGTAAAAAATAAGCACTAAACAACACTCCGCGATTTTTAGCAGAAATAAACTCCGAAAACGCAGAATCCTAATTATAAGCTGGATTTCGTATATGTTGGTGCAGCTTTTAGATTTCGTTATAACTTATAGGTAGGGTTCCGTATTTTTGTGTATTCTTTTTTAAATTTAAGGGTGTCTTTGGGTGTTCATTTTTTCAAAGTTCTCTGTTTTCGGTATCTATTTCTGGTGTCGACCAGAAATCAGGGTTTATCGGGGCTTACGTCGTAAAAGCTATTGCACATCTATCGCGTTTTTACAACACACAATGCTATTCGCGCCAGTTATCACTAAGTGGCCCATGTAGAAACAATAATTGCAGCAGAAGGAAGCAGCCTCGCGGAAAAGGGCGGTTTGTTTTCGGGGTCAACAGAAATAAAGCAATTTTTCCAGTTAACCTGGGGTTTCATTTTATTCAAAAATTTCAGTTCGGAGCTTTTCAGTTTTACCAATTTCAAGAAAAATCCCAAGAAAAAAGGAAGCCAGACATCAGCACAGCGAGTGGTCATACCAAAGAGAATATTTCGCTCCTGATGACTTCAGCGGAGGCAGTGTAGCGATACGATGGTTGTGGAGTTCATGAAAGCCTAATTTAGGCAACACAAAATATGGATCCTTTTTGTTGTAGTTTACTCGACACACTCGCCAATCTGCAAACAACTTTCCAAAAATATCGCATATGTATTGTCGGGTAGTTTTTCGAATACTTGTTCGGAATTCTTCCGCAGATCTGACTTTTTTGCTTCCATATCGCTAGATATGAAAACGCGGAACAATAGTGTTATCGACTTCTTGCAACCGGGAGGCGCTGATACGGCGTGCTCGTCCGCTCTTTGCGCCCGTCTTGCGTTTGTTTGCCTCAAAATGCGCTCACAGGCTGCTTTTACACTCTCCCCCACCACACGCACACACACACGCGCGCGCGTTCACACGCACACGCGCACGCACGGACGCACGCACACACTGACACACACAAACAACGCGTCTCGTCGAATTAACCACCAACACTGGCGCGGGTTTTACTGCCGCGTCAGCACGCTCTCTGCGTGTTCTTTTTGCTGTCCATCAATTGATCTTCCCCCTTTCTGTAGTACTGTTTGAGAAGCTCTGATAACGTAGCTCTATTTTCTATTTTTCACAATTTTATTCATTGCACGCGGAACGCATTTCGGTTTGGCGGGAATTTGCACACGACGTAAAAGTTAAAGGTGAATACGCCACGTGTCGGTAAATAAGTGAACTAGAACAGCTTGTCACAAATTTCTGGCCATGTGGACAATTGGAGCTGTGAAGGAATAGTGGAAAAGTCAAACTGACATTTTTTAAAGGATTACGGAAGCAGATCAGTTTTGTTTTCGAAGCATTTACACGTAGCTTGTTTGCCGAAAACCAGTCAATAATTTTGGTTGCGTCTGCCTGAAGCATTTCCATAGCACGCTGGTAGACTAGGTGCCGAGAAAACAAAAGAGTGTCGTCCGCATATTGAAAAATCGTTGAATTTGTCGTTGCCGCAGAAATGTCATTTACGTAGAGGTTGAATAGTAAAGGAGAAAGAATGGAGCCCTGGGGAACTCCAGAAGTAAGGAAAACTTGAGAGCTGCGGACATTGTCTACTGAAACAACCTGTGTACGATTTGAAAGAAAACTCTTGAGCAATGTATAAAATGGTCCCCGAAAGCCGATTCTATAGAGTTTGTCTAAGAGGATGTTGTGGTTCACGGTGTCAAACGCTTTGGCTACATCAACGAAGAGGGCACACACATACATGTTATCGTCGAAGGAAGAGTGCACAATATCTGAGAATTTCTCAAGGAGATTAGTTGTACTACGATTAGTAACAAACCCGTATTGACTTGGCGAGATTAAATTGTATTTGTCGATAAAACCGGACATAACAATAAAAATATGTTTTTCTAATATCTGTGAAATGCAAGATAGTATTGAGATTGGCCTGTGTAATGACACTTGGTTTTGTGGGCCACCTTTGAAAAGAGGAACAACTATGGCTTGTTTTAAGTCATCAGGCACATTACCAGTTTCTATAACATTATTTATAAGAACGAGGAGCACGCTTTTTAAAGAGTCATAATTCCGACACAAGTCTCTAACTGTAAGGCCGTCTACACCCGCCGACCTGAATCGCTTAAATCCAGACAGGTAGGACCGCAACTCAGCTTCTGAGAGAGAAGGAAGGAAAGCAGATTCAAAGTGAAACAGAGTTCCGGGTGTCGAATCCACCACGCTATCAATTGGCACAGCAATAGAGTTAGCGAAAAAATTATTAAACGCGTTGACAGTAGTCGCCATATCAGTCCCAAAGTGTTTGCTTAATGTTTCAGTTACGTTCTTTTTTAGATAGCCACGAAGCCCATTGACGACAGTCCAAGTTTTCCTGGAGTCCGAACGAGTGTCCGATATTTTTTTAGCGAAATAGGTTCTCTTCGTTGACCGAATAATTGCATTGACTCGATTTCTTTACATCTTACATTCTAGTAGGAGAGAGAAATTGTTGGGGGACCTCCGAAACTTCTTCCATAGTTTTTCTTTGTGTCTTATAGCTTCAAGAATATCTGGGGTGAGCCAGGGCAGTGTGGGTTTGCGTTTTTTAACATATACAACGGTCGTCGATAACTCCCAGAAATTGCTAATGATGTCTACAAGCGTTGAGTACAGGTTCGTGCTGTTAACCGAGGATAGGAATTCATTCCAATCATATTCTTTAATTAGTCGATCAAAAGTGTTGAAGTCAACCCGCTCTAAACGACACGCACTTTCGAAATTATTACCTTTTCTGGAGGGAAAAACACATTTACATGCTACAAAATAATGATCTGCAAGCTTTTGAAAAATGACAGCGGAGTGTATGGAAGCATCTGGAGCTCGTACGTTTACATGATCTAGGCAGGATGATACAAGATTTTCATTTAATACTTCTTCGCGGGTCGCACTCTGAATGGTAGGTATGATACCATGCTCGGCAAGTAGTGATAAATAATCACAAACACAATTTTTGGAAGTTTTGAGGGTGTCAATGTTGATATCTCCCACCAAATATAAATGTGCTTCATTAGACAATTCTCTCAAATTTTGCCTCAGCTCCTCTAAGAAGTCAGAGCAGTTGGACGAAGGAGGTCGGTAAAGTGCAAGCAAGCAAACCGTATAGTTAGAATTAGAAACCTTTAGCATCAAGCTCTCCGAGTGTTGAAATGTGACATCAGTTTGAGTTGTTGACCATGAGTTCTTTATAAATACGCCGATTCCTCCTCCTCTAGTAATTGGCCGTGTATAAAAGAAATTTTGAAATCCTAAAATATTAAACTGTGACAGATGATAAGCACTGACATTGATTTCTGTTAGCACAATTGCATCAATTTTGTCCCGCATTTGATCAACAACTGTCTTAAATTCATCCCAGTATTTTCGAATACTGCGAATGTTTATGTGTAAGACCATGAAAGAGTCGGTTGAAGAAGAAGAAAACGAGCTATTAAACGAGAGAAAATCGGCGTACTGTAAAAAACTAGCCATGTCGGTTATGTGATTAGGTCCAGGTCACTTCTCTGCTGAATCCGCACCGGAGAAGCGCCCTCATCTTTTTTGGCATAAATTCGAGCATTTTTGACCCACACAAATTTGTAACCGCGTTCTTTTCCAAGAGCACGTGCCTGCCAGAAAAGTTCTCTGTTGGTCTGAGTAAAGGCCTGTTCACACATGCAGCGGAGCGCTACAAGCATAGCGCTTACCTCGCGCTAAGCGCGTGCTGACGGAAGCGTTCACCAGCTTTGTATCGCACCGTCAAAACTGTTGCTCATGGCAGACGATAAGTAGCTGACGGCACGTGAGGAGCGCTACATCAGCGCTTCGCTGCATGTGAGAACCGGCCTTTAAGCTGTCGTTGAAATACAGTCTTTCGGGTGGATTGTCACGAGAAAATTGCCTGAGCTTGCTACGAGCTTGCATCCATTTGTCTTTAGTGGCTACAGATGTAAACTTGACCAAAATAGGTGGTTTTATAGATCGTTTGCCTGGTAGCCTGAAAACCGACAGGACATCAGCTAATAATAATAATAATAATAATAATAATAATAATAATAATAATAATAATACATTTATTTTCGAGGACTATACTCATGAAGCTGTCAGGTTCGTCAAAGCCGACATCGGTTTGTGTGACTGAACCCTTTTGGGTAGAATTGGTAACATAATCGGTCAGAAAGATAAAAAACAAAAAAAAAAGGAAAAAAAAAACCGTTAAGACACTAGTCTTAACGGTTTTTGTGCTGTGTTAGTTCAAAACAGCAGAAGGCAGGTTCGTCTAAGCCAATAAGGGCTTGTGGGACTGAACCTAAAGGTTATCGTGATTCATAGGAGAGTTTCAGAAAGTAATTGAAAAAAAGACAAAAACACAAGGCAATAAGAAAGCACCAGTTCAGAGTCACACTTCACCAAAAGTCGAATTTCAAAGGATCAAGTTCATGTCAAGCAGATTAATAGAGTATTATAAAATGAACACGAACGTGTATTGCAGAGAAGCTAAAGTAGTTACTCGTATAGCAAGACGTTAGAGTGTGCCACCCACATACAAATAAATAAGAACAATAATTGATAGACTAGATAGTTTCTGCGCGAAACAATAAAAAAATAAAAAAAATGATCACTTTGTTTCTTCGTTGATAAATATATTGCATAGTTCTTTTTTAAGTTTTTTTTTTTTTTTAAAGTAAAGTTTGAGAGACTTGGTGGTACCTCGTTGAAAATGTGAGGGACATAAAATGAACGCATGTTTTTCCCATACCGTGTATAACATGTTGGAACGGCGTAGGGTGGAACTTTCCGCAATTGCCGCGTGGCGGGGTGAGGAGATTTAAAGTCGTCCTTCCAGCTGTAATTGAGCACTACCGTCTCTAGGAACAAAGATCGAAAGTTCGGCATCGATAAAGTTTGAAATAAATCTAAATTGGAAACACTCGTGCCATAACACACATTTCTCAAAATTCCTATTAAAATACCGTTCACTTTTTTTGTGCCATAGTCTCGAGCATTGGCCAAACACAGTTATGCCATAGCGCAAATGTGTGTAGGCTAATGAATAAGCTATGCGCTTGCGCAAACCGAAGGGCATGAATGTTTTGATGTTATAGAGCAAACAGGAGACACTCCTAAGTTTAGCACAGATTTTAGTGAGATGCGAATTCCATGATAGATCAGAGTCAAAGAGAATGCCAAGATATTTCACTGTGTCAGAATATGGAACTTTATCACAATGGCACGGGAAACAATTAGATTTGTGTAAAAAAAGTGGAATATTTAGCGAAACAACTTTCAAAGGACTGTGGAAGCATACGAGCATTGTTTTAGATACACTTACAGCAATCAGTTCTTGATTAAACCAATCTATGAGCTCATCACAAGATTGTTGAAGCATCTCCACTGCTTTTGGGTATGAAAGATGATGAGTCAATACAAGGGTATCGTCAGCGTATTGGTATATCATACAGTTGGTAACTGCGCTAGCCATATCATTAACATAGATGTTGAATAAGAGCGGCGAAAGTATGGAGCCTTGTGGAACGCCGGGTTTTAATGAGAGGTTGCTGCCATATACACACTTTACAGCCACCAGTTGTGAACGTTCATGTAAGAAATCTTTTAGTAGTGATAAGAAAGGGCCCCGAAAACCCAAAGCTGAAAGCTTGTGCTGTAAAATTAGATGGTTAACTGTATCAAAAGCCTTAGAAACGTCTAAAAAGCAGGCACAGGTAAACAAGTTGTGTTCGAAGCTGAAATTTATCTCGTCAGATAGTGATTCTAGCAGTGGTTGCGTGCCTCGGCCAGCAATAAAACCATATTATTTGGAGACATAAGCTCGTGTTTTTCAAGGAATGAAGACATTGCATTATATATAAATTTCTCTAGTATCTGGCCAAGGCATGGCAAAATAGATATCGGACGATAGTTCTAGACCCTATTTCTGTGCCCTCCCTTGAACAGGGGTTTGACGACGGCGATTTTTAACTCATTAGGTATGAAACCAGATTCAAGAATTGTGTTAAATAGAAGGAGAAGTGTGCTTTGAAGATAACATAAATTTCTTCGTATGTCACCTAGTCGTATTCCATCAATTCCCGGAGACTTATTAGGTTTGAGGCTTAGTATTATAGATTCTAAATCGCTTCCAGTCATCTGAGGAAGAAAAGCAGAGGCAGAATTGGAGTAAGGAAGAGAACAAAAACTACTGTTCTGTACGACTTTCCCTGAAAAAGTTGCGAAGAAATTAATAAAGATATTGGCAGTCACAAGTGAATCAGGTCCAAAAGCATTACCCAAAAGACTGTCATGCACATGCGGTGAGATACCTCGCAATTCATTTAGCAGTGACCAAGTTTTAGCTGAGTTCTTTCGATGGTCTGAAAATTGTTTTTGAAAATAAGTTTGTTTAGCGGAACGGATTAGTGCATTGACTCTGTTACGGATGGACCTAAATTCAGCTTGTAGGCTTCGGTTCCGCGGAGAGCGACGGCAACGTCTCCAAGCAATCTCTTTAAGTTTGATGGCAGATAATATATCATATATAATAATATATAATAATGATATTAATAATAATAATAATAAGCTTTATTTACCATATAAGTATGGTGGGATCTGCGGAAAAAAGCTGTTCAAGCAGCTTGACCGGTCCTCGGCCTCTTTAGAGGCACACATCAGTTTCAAAGATTACATACACAAGAAATTATATGATACTTATAAGAACACAATGTAAATGCAAAATTTCAAGAGCGCTAATGCAAGTTAAATAATAGTAGTCAACTAATGCAGTGATACATGTACAAAACACAAAACAAGGTTATGACTGTTTATTTAAAAGAAAAAAATTAATATCACGAGTGTTACATAATCTGATATCTATATCTGAATGCATAAGCATGGTAAATAAAGCTGGCAAGTCTCGTTCAGTAAGACCATACTCTGAACGCAAGGTTTCAACAACGCAGAGGTCTGGGTGACGGATGTAATATGTTGGAACTTTTACTCCGATTGATGCTAATGATAACAAAACCATTTGTCTCGTGTTCGTCCTGTTTACACTTTTTACTGTCTATAGACATAATGTTCATATATTTTTAATACCTCAAGATGCTCAAAAACGTGATGCAGGTGTGAAAATCACAGGGCATGTTACACACGATCCTTAGCAATCTTTTCCGTAATAAAAATATTCTTCGTAGATTAGTTCTTGAGTAGTTCGCCAGACTAAATGGCAATAAATCAAATTAGATAAAACAATAATGAGTTGTACAAGAGCAATTTTACGCTAGGTGGAAAAATAAGGCGATGTTTATGTAGCAATTCCGTGACAGAAGCGAGTTTGGAAATAATGTAGTCTACGCGTGTTCAGTCCATGTGCGCTTTGGCAATACAACTCCCAAAGTATTAGACGTGCTGACCACTTCGGTAGGGGAGGTGTCTCGAATAATATCATCTGGGAGGTCAAGATTTTTATTCTTGGGTCTAAAAAGATAACTTTGGTTTTGTTCCTATTTATAAGCAGAATATATAAAAAAAAAATAAAGATAAAAAATTACAGCGTTGCTAATTGTTTTCGTTTTGTGTGTGTGTGTGTTTTTAAACAAAACTGGCCTTTTTCAAAAGTTCGCGCCAACGCTGTCCGCCATAGCTTGATCGCATTCTCTAGCATGTAATGGACCCGAGGATTGCATCAGCACTCGGTATGAACTCGGCTGTGCTCGTATACTGAAAACGAGCCCTGCGTCAGAGTTTAGCGAGGACTCGAATCCAATCACGCGCTTGCTCTCCAATGGATGAATGGTTGGATGTTAATGGCTATACCCGTTATAACGGGCGGTATCTTGCGCCACCTATCCTAAGTCTAAAAAGACCAAGCGATGGCGACGGCCAATGTTGCTTGATGGACTTTCGAAAAGGGTCTATTGCCTGACTCTTTAAGCCTTTAGCATTTCCCAAGGCGTTCTAAGTGCATAAAATTTAGAACGCGTTTGCTCACGTCCGCCCGAAAACACAGTCTGTCACACATTTTACACACCGCACCGAACGGATTGCCCGTGCACTCGCTCCCGAACAGCCAGCCGGTCGGCAGCTGTGTATAACGGCGACTGCCTTCCTGTCACTGCTTGGCCCGGCGGCGCGCTCATTTTGCAGCCGCGCCATATTGCTGTCTGCTTCAAGTTGAAACCGAAAGTCTCACAGACATTAGCGCCAGTTGAACCTCCGGCGTACTTTATAACTCTATGACGCTACCCAAACTTGAGAGCTGTAGGCCTATAGACCATTCCAAAAAAGGGCTAGAACTCGCCGGTGCAATTTCTATACTCCGTTTAGCCTTACGCTGAGACTAGAAGCTTCGCCTTCAGCGCCACCTTTCCGCACTTGCTAACACAAGTGTTAACGCACAGGCACGCCCAACCAAACCACTGCTACCTAACCAAAAAGAAAAGTTGCCTGCTTAACGATCGCTCAAATCAGAAATCACACAAATGTAGCTAAGATTCGCTAATACTCGCGTCCTCCTGCCGGAAAAACAACTTGCGACCGTTATATGTGCTTAGTGTTGGGTGGGCAGCACACAAACAATAGTGCGTGCGATCTCCATGACTGTAAGCACCAACCCCCCCCCCCCCCCCCCCCCAAAAAAAAAAAAAAAGAGAACTACTTATGAGGGCGCTTAGTGCAGCGTGCTTGCACTAGTGCGCCTAGATTTCAGAGTGCCACCATCTGCTCGATCAGAGTCACGTGGTTTGTGGGCCGAATTTTCCATACGAACTGCAAGAATGTGATGAAAGCTTTGATCTTTTGCAATCATCTCCGCCCTCTTTCCTCCCCATCAGGCGGCATGGCAATGCATGCACTCTTGCGACCAATCTCCGCAGGGGGCGTCCGCCATTAAAATGCAAACGCTCTCCATGATTTGTGTTGCTTCCTCTTTTAAATCTAGGCTCTTTGGTTCGCCACGGGGTTGGGTGTTTACTTAACGCAAGTCATGTGCACTGGATAATTGTGTCGTGGACTCCCTCGTCCCGTTGAACCCCCTACGAATTTTGCAATATTTAACGGCACGGCTAGATCATAGAGTTATTATAATGTACGCTAGAGGTTCAAGTGGCGCTAGTGTGCTGACGCAAATTGAAGCAGACAGCAACCAGTCAAAAATTGACTTCCGGTAATGCATTTCTATGGGAAAAAGTGAGTGCGTTTTCTCCCTGCGCTCAATCATAAGAGCAAAATATCCCAAATAATTCGTACGTACTAGGTAGCTTGGAACATTTCTCAGTCAGGTTGACGAAATAATTGGTCAGTTACGGCGTTTTTCTTTCAAATTCATCGCATTAAAAACGGTGCTAAAACGGCATCGTACACCCGTGAGCGATATGAAGGTGAACAGCCCTCTTCTTGATTCTGACGCTCCTGCAAGTTTTGGAACAAACTCTGTTCCAGAAGAGGGATAGAACGCAAAGTTTAGACCCCAAGCCAGGTACCATTTGAGACGTTGAGGGTTAATATAGTTTTAGGGTGCCGTAAGACAGGCAAGAAACCAGGTAAGGTGTTCACCTTCATATTGCCGGTGGGTGTAGTACGTGTATTTATGTGCACTGTCGGACACTGTTAGCGTGAACACGACGTCGATGATTTCTAGCATTGGGGATAAACGCGCCAAACGAACGAAAAACATCTAAGAAAGACGGCAAGAACTACGCAGTAACACTGAATCAGTAACTACACGTGCATGTATGATCAAAATAAATTGAAGGCCACGTAATCTATTCCGATTTTAAGTAAGTAAGTGCCGCTTTGTTCTTTCTGCTCTGCGGGAAGCTGCTTGTTGTGCGGTTAAAATATCACCCGCACGCTCGAAATCTTTGAGAAAAAGTGCGATATAAAAGCTGCCCGGCAGAGAAAACAATACGAAACGACACCTTTTATAGCCCACGAACTTCATTCTCTACGTTTTGAATGTTTTTATCCGGTCATGCACGAAAGGGTCATTTTCATATAGTGACAGGACTGGCATGTTATCAATATATAAGCGTCACCGGAATGCTGGCGAGCCTTGAACACACTCTATATTCCTTTCGATTGTTATTTTGCTTCGAATTGTCGCTTGTTTTTACACACCTGCTGCGGAACACACGTTTGGGACTGAAATGTAGCGAAGTTAAACATCGTTCACATGATGAAGAAAAAATGCGCTAACTAAAGCAATTACACTTTTAGAATGTTATTCAAGGTACAT
The DNA here is from genome assembly GCF_016920785.2 of Ixodes scapularis. NCBI lineage: Eukaryota > Metazoa > Arthropoda > Arachnida > Ixodida > Ixodidae > Ixodes > Ixodes scapularis. The sequence continues at coordinate 37,580,874 of NW_024609835.1, read as the reverse complement.
ACTATTCGGTACGGCCCTAAAAACCAAAGTGCTCAGTGTTATTTTTCAGTGAAGAGGCAAAATGCAAGCACGTTTTCCCATAAGAATGCACAGGAGCATCGCAAAAGTAGACTGGTTGCTGTCTGCTTCAGTTTGCGTCACGGAAGTCGCATAGACACTAGCACCAGTTGAACCATAACGTCGAGCGTGAATGCTCCAAATACATTATTCCCACCAAGAACAATTTTTTAAAGTTTTATCGTTAAAGTTTTGTGAATTAATAAACTAATTTCCCCATTTCGCTTTTTTTTTTCTTTTTTTTTTAAGTGGCCGCCACCACGTTAGCAGTTGTGTGTTGGTTTGTGTGTTTATACACCTGAGGTTAGTCTGCCTCAACGGGCATATTGTGTAGCTGAGCAGTTTAGCCAGTGCAGTACGACTGCTAGCCTGGGGTCGTTAACGTGCACCACGCAGTAGTGATACGCGACCGTACGCCGGTACGATGCTCATCCATACCGAAACGGGAAGGGGTGGGGGTTGAGCCCAGGATCCCTGGGTTCTGCAGCGCGAGCTTTCGCTCCTCGTGCTTCGAGCTGGTGTGCGCTTCAACCCACTCGGCCACCGATCCCCCCCGGTCAGCAGCTTGGCTACAGGGCTAAAAGCACCTTAACACAAATTCCTCCTTTCTTTTTTTTTTCTTTTTTTTATCCTTTATTGTTTTAAAAACGAACCCTTTCCTTTTTTATCTGGCAGTTTTTGGCGGCTGCAATCTTTAATCGCATAACCTCATTTAGCGAAGTATGTAAAAAGGCAGATGAATTTAATTTATATTTGCAGTTAACGAATCTTTGCAGCATGCATGCTTCTCTTGGGTGGTGCTGGTGTTCATCTGACCTATCACCTATGAAGAACACATTTCTGTCGGAGCGTAACAGAAATCCATTGATGCTACTTTTACAATGTAGATTCCAGCTTAAAAGAACGTGCTTTAATTAAAAAAAAAAAACGGTCTTTATTAAAACGGTATGTTTTATTTGAAACATACTGTATCAGTTAAAGCAATAGTGCTCACGTTACAGACCTGCCCAAAAAAAAATCATAAACATTTTGGCTTTTCTTTATTTCCTTTAAATGCGATATTTCAATTTTATACACCCCTCAAAACCATACATATTAAACATTATGTTTACAACGCAGTTTTTTTTTTTTTTTTTTTTTTTTTTTTTTTTTTATATCAAAACAGGCATGCAAACTTTTTTACTGTTGTTTTTTCTTGCTATCACAAACCTCGAGAGCCTTAAATGTTTTGACCTGCCATCGGGCACGTGTGCATTTAAGCTCCATTTTGTTGTCTTTTTTTTATCTCTTAATTTGAGATTGATGTTGATGTCCTGAAAATAGAACGCTTTCCCCTATTCTTAAACTCTCTGATGTGTTAATAAAGACGTTAAACAGTATAGACGTTTTGCAGCAGTTGTGCATGGGCGCCGCCATTACCGACCTTCATTTCTTTGTTTCCTCTTACTCCGTTCACTTCATTTCATCATTACCACAAAAGGCCAGGTTATTGCCACTTTAGATTCTATGGTGCTCTTCTCTCCAGCATCGGCCTTTGTGGACGCTCGTCAACACCCGCCTCAGTGGCTCGGCATCTCGGTAAAACAAGAGAAGGTCAGCAATGGCGGTTGTAATCTGGCGCGTGTGTAAAGCGTCTATAGTGCTGTTATTGTATAGAACATTTCTCCCCTGGGGTGGCCCGCCATTTTGGTGGCTTTGAGGCAAGGCGCTAGCCTGTGGATCCCCATTTTGAAGGTTCGAATTCCGGCACAGCGGTGCCCGTAATCTAATGGAGGTGTATTGCAGACAAGCCGCCATGGGGGGGGGGGGGGGGGGGGGGGGGGGGGGGGGTAACCGAGGTTTCAGTTGCAAGTTCGAAAGGCAAACATCAGTAGTGATAGTAATAGGTTGTTTGTTAAAAAAAAAGAGGTATGAGAATGTAGTAAACAGATTATAGTTGATGTTATACTCAGAAACCAGTTAATTATACAATTTAGTTCTATGAACTGATCTATGGTGCGTCGGTATTCTTTCTCCAAATGATGCGCAATGTCTCCACCGCAGCGATTTTGTATTAAAAACTTAAACGTAAAGAGGTTGCAAGAAGTGATTGATTAGAAGTGATTACTAGTGAAACATGTGATAGATACGCACCGGTATGTTTCTGGCCAGGATAACTTCCTAACCGAAGCTTTCGCGTAACGGCCACGTCCAGTCGTTCATTTATCAGATTTAGTTTTGCAATCCAAGCAAATTAAGGTTTTCTTCGTTTTGACAAAAACGTTTATTTTAAAAGCCTGATATAATATAAATATTTTCGGAGATCAAGTATCCTGTGTCCACAGAATAAAAATTCAGGCAAGTTTAACCGGGTTGAATAAGACTCCGATATAATAAAAAACAAACAACGAAAGGTAGAAAAGTAGCTGCCCTCAAAGCTGAAAGAACATTTCTAAAAAAAAAAAATAACTGTCATAATATGAAATACTTGGTGCGTATTATTATGTTGTTGTTGTGAAATCAACTTTCGTCATCGGGAAAACCCCGCTACCCTCTTTGAAAACTATGACTCATCGTCACGTGCAATATGTAAATATACTACATCAGAGCCGCGGGCACCATTAGAATAACAAAACACTCAAGTAATATTGAGCGTCAGCAGGTAAATCATAATGGTTGGTTAAATCGTACCTCTAGGTAAACAGGATGTGTCGGAATGGCTCGTGCACGTGTTTACACAAAGTTAAGATAACCTTTATTTGGTCAGTGACTACCGCAGCGGATGCGTAGCTGGCAACAATTGTCCGTGTGCAAATACCCTGATATCTCCCGATACCAAGGGGTCAGCCCTCAGATCCAATCTAGTCCAATCAAAAAGTTTCTATGCCGAATTCTAACGCGGCTACCCGTGGCACAAAATACAAATGTGAAGCAATTTGTCGATGCGTGTCGGTAATATGTAAGATGTCTTCTATGCTTGATTTTACAAAAACTGTAGGGACCTGCCAGACGCACAGAATAAAAAGCCCAGCTGCACAACTTGTTCTGCTTGGATGGACATACGCGTGATGCGAAACCGGGATACATGCAGGCTCGTTCGATGCTGAATTAGCATTAGTCGCTTTAAAGAGCAACCTCCCTTTTTGAAAGAAACAATGCAGTCCACTTCGATGCCACCTAGGAACACCACATGCCACATATTACGACCTATTTCTGTCTAAAGGTTTCTTAAACGGACCGGCAAATTTCGCAACTCGCCAAGTTGCCGAAATCGGCTGACTCAAGCGGGCCTATTGAGGCGCAACCAACAGCGCAGTCAAGTCTACAGCATGGGCGTAGCCAATATTGAGCTAAACGTCATCAGATCACAATTGCCCCCTTTTGCTTGTTCTGACTTCTCCGGGAAAGCTTAAAGGGTGACGTCAGCAACGTTTCCTCTCAGCGCTCAGCGGTATCGACGTGATTGGCGCACCTGCGCAGTCCGGCCGCCCCGCCGTGATCCCGCCGTGTCCCACGTCACAACCGCCGTCGTCATCTCACCGTTCGTCCACACTACGGACATTACTTGTGCAGACTTATGCCGCAGTTGTGCAGACGTCGTGGAATGTCATAGACACCAAAACGTGGTGAAGTGTGCGGTACACTTGCACCTGACACACGCCCGCCCCATTCCCGCCCATCGTTGTATAAAGGATCACGTGACATCTCGTACCACGTGACAGCCAAGCTCTTAGCGGCCCGAGGCAACACCACCTAGGGGAGAAGGCCAGAACACGCCTCCAGTGACGTCACGGCAGCAGGGTGACGTGCGCCGCGCTCTAGCGCTGAGCATGAAGGCTTCGCGCATAGCTTTTACGTCGTTGAAACATGGGTTTTCGCTTTATTTATTTTTTCTTGCATAATATGAGAGCTGTGAGCACAAAGGAATTTAAATAACAAATCTTAGAAAGCAAAAAAATTATTATAACCTACAATCATTGTGGTAAACTACAAGAAAGTGATATATTTTGAGACAGATCTGCTCTTTTTTAATGGATACGCTGGGCGGTGTAATTATCTCTGAACGACATGGGAGTTGTATAAAAAAAAATAATCCCTATGAAATTGCAATAATCGTAGTAGTGGGACCGGGTAAACTGAGTAACAATCGGGTGAAGGACGCAGATGCATTCATTTCATTCACCTCAAAGGCATCCGAAGAGGCATATGACATAAGGGGGATTAAAAAATAAAAGACAAAAAAGGAAATGATCATAAAAGATAGACACTAACAAGTATAAATCACGCACACACAAAATATGCTTATTAGCATGTTATTGTTATGATGAAATTTTACAAATTAAGGTTCACAGTTGCACTTGTCTTAAGCTGAAATGGGATTGCGCTTAGTTACAATATGTTCGAGTAGTTTGTTCCAGCCAGTGATGCAAAGTGCTAATGGACAAATGAGGAAAGTGTAAATATCGCACTGAAATGGTTCAATCCTGCAGGAATTATCTAATATGGATATATAAAATTGGCAGTCCGGCAGTGGGTAGATTGAAAATCAAAATCTGGATAACATACATCTTGAAAAATAAAATCGGGCTATTTTTCGTTTTTTTTCTAAAAGATGAAGATTTATGTTAGTTTCTAAAGCGGAGACACTAGTTTCGGATGTATAATCAGTGCATATATTGCCACGCGCGTCGCTGAGCCAGCACGTACGTGGCCCAATGGTTACCGTTCTTGGCTGTAGCGCGGAGGATCTGTGTTCGATTCCAGATCCTCCGCGCGACAGCCTCTCTTTAATCTTTGCATTAACGTGCAGTTTGGCTGTTGCCTAACCTAAAAGAGAAGTTGCCTGCTAAACGATTGCTCAAATCAGAAGCACAAAAATTTAGCTAATGCTGGCGTCCACGGCCGGAAAAACAACTTGCGACCGTTATCAGTGCTTGGTGTTCGGTGGAGAGCACACAAACAATGTTGCGGGTAAACAACGTAACTGTAAGAAAAAAAAAAGGAAAAGAAGGAACTAACTACTAAGGGCCTTTTTCGCAGCGTGCTTGCAATAGTGCGCCTAGATTTTAGAGTGTCACCAACTGCTCGATCAGAGTCACATGATTTGTGGGCCGAATTTTTCATACGAACTGCAAGAATGTGATGAAAGATTTGATATTCTGCAAGCGTCTCCGCCCTCTTTCCTCATCGTCAAGCGGCAAGGCAACGCTTGCGCACTTGCGACCAGTCTCCGCAGGGGGCGCCTGCCATTACATTGCAAACGCTCTCCATGATTTGTGCTGCTTCCTCTCTTAAATCGAGGATCTCTAGTTTGCCGTGGGGTTAGGCGTCACTGTTTACCCAACACGAGTCATGTGCACTGGATAACTGCATCGTGAACTCTCTCGTCCCCTTGAACCCACTATGAATTTTGCAATATTTAACGGCACGGCTAAGGTCGAGCGTCAATGCTCTAAATACATTCTGCTCCCCAAATACATTTTTTTTAAAGGTTGATTGTAACGTATTTGTAAATTAGTAAACTAATTTACCCATCGTAAACCGGAGACACGGAAAAACAAAAAAAAAAAACTGACGAAACAACAACAAGTCTCAAACACAGCTTCTAGTTTATTTGAACACCCTTGGAGAGGAAGGCTGTGGTGTATATATAAGAGCGGAGGTGCTCAAACAAACTAGGAGGCTGTGTTTGAGACTTGTTCTTTTGTCCGTTTTTTTTTTTTTTTTTGTGTGTGTGCTTTTTTTTTTGTGTCTCCGGTTTACGATGGAAGTTCTTCAGCAGCTCGCCTGTGCTTTTACCCTTTCTTCGTTAATTTTCCCATTTCGCTTTGTTTTTTGTTAGCGACCGCCAATAGGTAAGCAGCTGTGCGTTTGTGTGTATGTTTATACACCTGAAGATAGTCTGCCTCAACGGGCGACTAGTCTCGCAGATGTAGATGAGCAATTCAGCCAGTGAAGTACAACCGCGAGCCTGGGTCGTTAACGTGCATCACGCAATAGTGATACACGATCGCACGCCGGTACGATGCTCGTACAGATAGAGGTTGATTCTAGCGTACTTTTATTCCAACAATCTGAATGTCACGTTCGTTTTCCCCGAAGATGTAACTAGACGCGAGAAAACGCGAAAAACCTCCAACGAGTCGTGACGTCATACTGAGATCTTTGAGCCGCGAAACGCCTGTCGCTCGTGTGGGCAGCATACATGGGTAAATTACTTCCAAAATGTAATTTAATTACAATTACAATTACTTTGCTTCAAAAGTAGTTTAATTACAATTACTACTATGTGAAAAGTAATTAATTGCAATTACAGTCTACTTCTAAAAATTAATGCAATTACTTTACAATTACGTAATTCTGAGAGCGACCCGATTTGGGCCATATAACTTTAAACGAATTGTACAGAATGCAACGTATTTGTTCATTCCTTAATCCAGTGTTAACATATCGTACTATTTTTTTTTATTTTGTTAAATTCATGATAGTACTTGACCGTATGGAGCAATGAAGCATTACGTTCTTATATTTTTAAGAAATAATAATAAATTAGTTCATATGCTGGAAGACACCAAATCGCTAAAGAAAAATTGGGTTGACAGACTTCTGTTAGCCAGGCAAATAAAAATGTGACAATTATTCATATAGGAATATTTGACAAGTGTTAATATAAAAGTAAAATCCACATGCGCTAATACGACCACATTCCTCTACGAACATCACGGTAGTGTAAATTATTTGCATTTCGTTGAAATTATAATGGCTCAGAAATATGTAAGCACCGAATCGGGGCTCCCGAATCGTTGGTGAAAATATTCACAGGTGCGAGGTCAGTCTCCAAAGTGTTTATGCAAATAATATACGAAGCAAAACTACCAGGAAATAAACTTAAAATAATACAAAGATACGCATATGCGACAGTACTGGAAGAGGGACGTAAAAAAGCTAATTAAAATTCCCAACCTCGGCTGAAAGCTGAAGCTCAATTTTTTTTCTTTTAATATTCTGGCATGTTTACGCTGTTGTTTTCTTTTCGCACCGCAGACGGCGCCACACGGCGCCGCTGAGGTAGGCTCCAAAGAGGATTTATTTATTTATTTATTTATTTATTTATTTCATATACCCTGAGGGTCAAAGGCATTAGAGAGGGGAGTGGGTACAATGTATAAGTATAAAGTTAAAAAATGCAGTGGTTATTAGTACAGTGAATTGACTCTTATTTATACAATGTTAGCTGTGGCGTTCTTGAACTGCTGGGGATCTTTGATTGTTGCTGTCGAGGCGGGAAGGCCATTCCACTTCACTGACGTGCGAGGAAAGAATGACTGAAAAAAAAAATTAGTTCTACACGATGGATACCCGACTTTATAAACATGGTCTAATCTAGATGAGATGTATTGGGGGGGGGGGGGGGGGGGTAAAATATCTTAGAATGGATGCTTGGGCGAGTTGGATATTCATGTTGTAGGGGAAGCGCTAAAGTAGACTCACTCACCCTCACATTCACACTCACACTCACACCAGAAAAACGGTCACTCACGTCGCGCTGACTTTCAACTCAAATTGTATTTTCGTCTTCTTTCGTTTTTCTTTTACCCGTGTTAAATTTGTCACCTCACTTCTTTCTCTTCTGTACAAAACCATTAGCAATGTTTATCGCACAATTACCTTCGAGAATCAAAAAAGAAGAAGAAGCACCTTGTAGATGGTCGATCCTTTTTCTGCGTTCCACAATATTTTTGAAAGATTGCCGACGCCTCTGGATTAGAGCCTAATCTGTTCCTTCACTACGAAAGAAGTAAGCCTCTTTTATACCCGGACCTACAAATCATACTCCTGAAGGCCGCCAGCTACGTGGACCCTTTAAATCTGGGTCCTACGAAGGGGCTCCCGGATTTTCCATCATGGAAAACTCCGATGGAGAGCCTTCATCAGATGGAAGACCAAAATCAGGCCCTTCGGTGACGGCATTAGCGAAAGATCAAGCCGGCCAGCCAGGCCAAGAGAGAACATCAGGTCAAGCGCTCAAGGGTGTCAAGCGACGCAAAGGAGAAAATGACGACGAACCTGACGATGACGACCAAGATGAGGATATAGGAGCGTCTGAAGTAACATCAGACTCTACCATGCACGTCGACGAGGAGAAAAGTGACCTGGAGGGATTCATACTCGTTACACACCGACGTCAGCGAACAACTGGTGTGCCAGTTTTACTGACCCCAGTCAAAGATGACCAACGACTCCAAAAAACAGAATCCGCTCAAACTAAGCGAAGAAATAGTGGCAGCGGCAGCCGCCCCTCTTCTGAGACATCATTTCACTGCTCGGGGAGGTCTCCTTCTAGATGTTGCAGACGCTGCTACCGTGAACAAGCTGCTGAAGGTTTGTTCTCTCTGTGGAGTTGCGGTCCAAGCAACCATACCGAAGACCTACATGCGGAACAACGGCCTCGTGACAGGGGTACCTGATTGGTACTCGGACAGCGAGCTAACAGAATTCCTGGAACCGGCTGGTGTGATCGCAGCCCGCCGCCTCTACCAACGTCGCGCAAAGGTTGGCGAAGTGGCTAAACCGACTGACCGAGTTGTTCTAACTTTCCGGCCAAACACAGAGCGCCCAGTAAGAGTGAGCCTTGGGTTCACCAAACATGAGGTCTGCGATTACGTTGAAGCCCCCTCCCGATGTTTCAACTGCCAGGCACTCGGACACATAGCCAAATACTGCAAGAACGCTGTCAAGTACAAAAAGTGCGCAGGACCACACGCAACCAAAGACTGCAAGGGAGAAGACCCCGTGAAGTGTGCAAACTGCGGTGGGGACCATCCCGCAAGCTACGTCAACTGCAAAGTGCGCCTCGGAGCACTCACAAGAAGCAAGGCTTTTGTCAATGGACCACGACAAGCTTTGAAGCCAGTGGAAACCGTGGAGGTCAACGATACGGCCGCATCGCAGAAATCACCTATTGCACCAGTTGCGATGTCAAAACCTACAGACAGCCAAACAACATCTGGCATGAAACCACAGGAGGGGCGACGAAAATATAGGAAAACGAACAGCGCCAGCAAGAATCTAACAGAGAAACAGACGCTACTCGAGGAGGAGTTTCCTCCCTTACCACCCAGAGAATCGCAAGACCCCAACGTGTCCCAAGCTCACCGGGCTTCGTCGACGGGTAGACGCCTCTACAGTAGAGCGACAGAAAATGTCCCACCACACCCAAAGAGAGAAACTGATCTGCCTGGGACATCAAATGTCAACGACATGGTAAGTTTGCTTTTCTCTGCCATACGAGGCTTCATTGCCCACCTCCAGGCCATCTAAAAATGGTACTACAAGGAATTATGGTTTTCGAAGTGACAATTACTCATATGATCCGAAAATGGATGTAGTTATGGCCCAGGATCCAAAACATCAATCAACAGTGCCCCCTAAACAAAGAAATGCGCCATTAATAATGCAATGGAACTGTGCGAGCCTCCCAGTAAGATTGGCGGCACTGTCCTTATAATTACAAACTTACCAAATACCAATCTTGGCATTTAGTGAAGCAGGACTACCAAATAATGGTAGTATTTCCGGATACACATGCTACAAAAATCCCACAATGAAAGGATTTCCCCACGGATCTGCGGCGTTATTTATACGAAAAAAGCTTCCCCAACATAGGATTGACACAAGTGGCCTGTGCACAGAACATCTCGAACTGATAGCAGCGCATGTAGTCGTAGGTGGACATCCACTATGCATCGGCTCAGCCTATGTGCGTCCGGGGAAGGGCAAAGCTACTGTTGCGAGTGCGGTTGCCGAACTGTGCAAACGCTGCTCAGACCCTATTGTGTTATGCGGTGACTGGAACGCGCATCACAGCCTCTGGGGGAGTGCAAAAGATGATTCTAGAGGGAAAGCACTGGCTCAGGCTTTTGAGGATTGTGATTTGGCTATAGCAAATGACGGAAGTCCAACATTTTTTAGATCACCTAACACATACAGTGCAATAGACATCACGGCATACTCATCAGACCTCAGCATACAATGGAGAACCTATCCAGATACAATGGGCAGTGATCACTATCCCATATTTATAGAGTTAGCAGGCGTTTGCTCAACACATCAACGCATTGGACACTTCATTCACTGGGACAATTACAGAAAAGATCTCACAGCATCACCGGAACCCCTAGACCAGGCGATAGTGATTAGTGCTGAAAGAGCCACAATCAGAATGCGCCTTCCCAGCCATTATCCCGAGCCCGACTTGACACTATTTAAGCTTTTTGCGCAACGTAGACAAGTAGAAAGAAAACTTCAGTGAATCTATACACGTGAAGTAAAAACCCTGCTAAATAGAATAAATGCAATCATTCGTCGATATGCAAAAAAGACCAAGCGCAAGCAGTGGGATGACAGCACAGAGTCGGCCGATGCTAACAAGCCTGGAACCCACATTTGGCGAATTTTGAACTGCTTTACGGGGAAAAACGAGACGCATACATCTTATGCTTCAGTGGCACTTCGTCTGGGCGAAAATCTAAAAGACACACTAGAAAGCTTTGCGGATTATTTTTCGACGCCTCAAAGTGAGGTTGGAGCGGAAAGCTACGCGGTAAAAAAGAAATCACCTCTTGACGCTCTCTTCACCGCAGGCGAACTAGCCGCTGCACTAAAAATGTGTCGCAGAAAAAGTGCACCAGGTCCTGACGGGATCACAAATCAGATGCTCCAAAACTTACCTGACGGACGACTAGAGGAACTTCTGAATTCCTTCAATATCATATGGACAACGGGAAGCATACCACAAACTTGGCGAACAGCATGGGTTGTTCCTATACACAAGCCGGGAAAACCGAGAACATCATCATCTTCATATCGACCTATATCGCTAACGTCATGCGTAGCGAAACTTATGGAGCGAATGATCCATTCCCGTGTCTCGTGGTGGCTTGAGAAATATCAACTATTACCCAAAGAGATGACCGGATTCAGAAAGGCCTCTCAACAGCGGATAGTGTGATTGACCTATTGAGTGCTGTTGAGCATAATCACTACAACAAGAACTCAATTCTGGCAATATTCTTTGACATCAGCCAGGCTTATGACAATGTACAGCATTCCGCAGTTCTGAGAAAGCTAACACAACTTGGAATGACGGGTCATTTACAGGTCTTCCTAAAGAATTTTTTCGCTGGACGAACGCTCCAAGTTCGGCTGGGACGAGCAGTGAGCTCGCAGCGTAAATCCCTTTGTGGCCTGCCCCAAGGAAGTGTACTATCGCCCATACTTTTTAATATCCTTTTGTCAAAGTTACCAGAAGCACTCCCCAAGTACACTCTTCCTACTAGTATGTCAATTTACGCGGATGATATTTGTATTTGGACTTCAGGCTTAAGGCATCATGGTCTACGAAATGCTGCTCAAGCTGCGATTAAAGCCTCGAGCAAGTACTTAGCTGAGTGCGGACTACAGTTTTCACCAGAGAAGACGGCGTTCATTCTTTTTCCCGGAAAAGATCGAAACAGCACACGAATAGATCTTCAGGTAAACGGAGCTCCGATTCGTCGTGTCCGGCAGCATCGATTTCTAGGCTTCTCCATCAATTCTCGGCTGAATTGTCACTCACAGGCAATGGCTACGGCAAAGTCCACAGTAGTAGTGAGAAATGCCATTAGGAGGGTGGCAGGACAGTTGTGGGGGAACTCTCCAAGGTCTATGCTACGTCTCCATTCAGCATTAGTAGTTTCCCCTATCTTATACGCCCTCCCTTATATGAAGTTATCATGGTCCGACTCGGAACTTCTCGAACGCATCCACAGACGAGGACTTCGTACAAGCCTTGGTGTCCCCAGTTCTACCAGAAATGACCTGGTGTACATAGAGGCACAAGCTCTGCCACTTCCTCTTTTGGCAACGCAACGCCTACTTCTACAGAAGCTCCACTTGCACGAAACAGCTACTGGAAGGAGCCTGCTCCAACGACTAGCGAAAAGGACGAGTTCGCGCTTTCACATTTCTTTACAGACTTTGAAACACCTAGGGTGGCAATCAGAAGCGCGACCAGATAGTTTTGACTACCAACCTAAGCCCCCATGGGAGGCATACATCCCAAAATGCAATGAGAAGATCCCGGGTATACCAAACAAGAAATATCAAACGAAGTGGTGCTGAAAATGACAGCGACGGAGTACATTGAAACAACATTTAAAGATTTTTTGCAAGTTTACACGGATGGTTCTGTAAATCGTCATAAAAGAAGTAGCACAGCCGCCTATAATGTCCCAGCCTATAACCTTCAGTGGAGCGGCCGTATCGACCATATGGTGTCCTCCACGACCGCAGAAATAATAGCAATTGTGGAAGCACTCCATACTCTTAAGAGATTTACACCGCAAAAAGTAGTTGTGCTCAGACACAGACTCTCGGTGTGCACTGCAACAGCCAAAACATATACAAGGAACATCGGAAATCGCGGTGGCTGCTCGGTCCGCGACAGAATCCCTTGAGGAATCCGGTTTCAAAATATGTTTTCAATGGATTCCCGCCCACGTTGGACTCGCCGGAAATGAAAGAGCGGACAACCTTGCTACGAACGCACACAATAAAGAGCGAACAATACACACACCTGACGACCCGAAAGCTTTCCGCATACGTGTCAAAGAACATCTCGGCTCTTTGTCGGAGGCAAAAAATAGCCAACATCAGCCCTGTCTCAGTGGAAGCCTACGCCGCAAGGAGGCAACTCTACTTTACCGACTTCGCACCAGAACCGCTCGCACCAGACAACTTTTGCACAAAAGGGGTAAGGTACCTTCAGCCTCTTGCGACAGTTGTGGTGTTACAGAAGATTTAAATCATCTACTTTGTGATTGTAATAAATTCGAGAGTCATCGAAAGGACTTCGCTCAAGAACTTAACAGGCATAACTTCAAGATCAACGACATTACAGATTTAATATATCCAACTGGAAGAAGAGCTCGAAGAAAGCTACTACAGACCCTTTTCCTAAACTTCCTCCAGGCGACTGGACTACAAGCACGACTATAGAATGAAATACTGAGTGCCAGGGATGGGCAAAATACATGCAAATATGTATCGAAATACAAATACAAAATACTTTGTCAAAAATGTATTTAATTACAAATCTAATTACATTTCTAAAAAAGCCTTTAAGTACAAGATACAAATACAACCAAATGTATTTGGTCTCCTCCAAATACTTTTTTAAATACATTCCTCAAAATTTGCGTCAGCGACTTCAGGGCACCTGCAACGGGTTTCTGGGTATCTCATTTTAATTTTGCATCGCACACTCGGGAGTTAGTGCGAGATAGTAACGTAATAGAAATATAATCACAAAAAAATGTAATCAGCTTGAATGTAATAGGTGAAAAAAGTACAGAGCTTCAAGCAGCTTTTTTTGTCGATTACATTTTGTTATAGACCAACAAAGAACCGAGACGACCAAGACACGCAGCACTAGCTAGAGAATATTTTATTGTTGCAACTCGCACAAGTTACGAAAATCTGGACGACCCGCACATTTAGAATGTTCCAGGCAAAAATATGGATGGAAATCAGGCTGCAAAGCATCACAAGTTGTCACAGGCACTTATTTAGCCAGTCTGCCCGTGAACGTCGATTTCGTCACTATTCTTTCCCTGGACTAGCACCGTAATTACAAAGTCACTAAACGCTTGTCCTTGACTGAGAGGCGCTGCATTCGGTGCAGAACATAGCTTTCTTCCTGCTCTGGACGGTGACAATAAATTTGAGGGATGTATTTTCGCCCACAAAATTGTATTTAATTACAATTGTATTTGAAATACCCACATTTTAGTATTTAAATACAGACGTCAAATACATTACCCAATTTGTAATTAAATACAAATGCAAAATACACAAAGTATTTGAAATACGTATTTCAAATACTTGTATGTGAAATACTGCCCATCCCTGCTGAGTGCCATCAACACTTGAAAGACCGGAAGTGTGCGTGACAGGACTTGTGACTTATCTTTGAAACAAAACAAACACTCAGTATTTTTGTTTTTTTGTTTTTTTTTGTGTTGTGTGCGTGTGTGAGTGTGTTCTTTTCTTCTTCAATCATCATTCATTTCAGTTAGTTTTATTCATTTTATTATTTAATTTTCATTTCTGGGCGGGACAATGCCGGCCTAATCGGCAAGGCTAAGTCCGTCCAAATATTTTAATAAAGCGTCACCTCTCTCTCCCTCACCTTCGAGAATCAAGATATAACAATTCTTTTTCCGTCAGCGTTATGGATGGACTACTAACACAGGTGTCACTCCTTTTTATGATGTTAGCTGCCTCTATTATCTCACGTGTTAACTGATGATGGTTCTTTCCGATTATGGTGCTATTTTTGAAGTCCGCGGCGCACCCACAGTCACGGCAGTGAATGCCCGAAAGTCCAGAGTTTGCTAATCGGGTGTTGTTGTTGTGTTCTCTTAATCTGTCATTAATACATCTTCCAGTTTGTCCTATGTACTGTTTGCCGCATGATAGGGAAAAGGAATAAATCACTCCTTCTGGGCAAGGTATGTATGGGGTTCTATGCTTGTTAGTGCAGACGGTATTAGTTTTTGGTGTGGCGTTAACTTTTTTACATAGGCCTGATAGTTTGATGGGGGCGGAAAGGCTACATCGATGTTTGCGCGATTCCCAATCTTCTTCAGGTTATGTGAAATGTTATGAATGTAGGGGATGACTACCGGTCTCTGGTTACTGAATCTTTCGCGTGGCTTGCGGGAAGTGATTTTACCTTTTTTAATCTGTTTAAGGAGACTTTCGGTGACTGAAGTTAATATATGTGAAGGATATCCCGTACTTAGTATTCTAGATACTTGTCTTGTGAAGCTTGTCAGGCCAAATTTCAAACGGGTAAAAGAAAAACGAAAGAAGAAAATACAATTTGAGTTGAAAGTCAGCGCGACGTGAGTGACCGTTTTTCTGGTGTGAGTGTGAGTGTGAGGGTGAGTGAGTCTACTTTAGCGCTTCTCCTACAACATGGGTAAAATATGTTCGGCGCGCAAGGAGGGATGAAGAAACAATTTGTGAAAGAGACAAAGACGAGAGATTTTGCGGCGGGATGTTAGGGATGGCAGATCAAGGTTAGATTTCATTGTACTGATGCTTGCAGTTCTATTATAGTTAGACAATATGAAACGAACAGAATTATTTTGAACCATTTCAAGTGAGTGTATCAAGTTTTCGTGGCTTGGATCCCAAACTGAAAGGGAATATTCGAGTTTAGAGCGAATTAGGACCTTGTATAGTAATAGTTTTAGGGATGAAGGTGCTTTTGCAAAGTTACGTCGAAGATAACCCAACATGCGGTTAGCGTTATTAATAACGTACGAGTTGTGAACGCTCCGAGTTAGGTTCGATGAAATGTGCACACCAAGGTATTTATAAGAAGATACGGCGTCTTTAGGCACATTATTAAGAGAGTAGACGCTTGAGTTAATATTTTTTTCTAGAGACACGCAAAAGTTTACATTTGTTAATGTTTAGTTCCATGCACCATGTTTTGCACCATACAGAAATGGCATTAAGATCAGATTGAAGAGTGGTTATATCGTTATCACATAAAATTTCCCGGAAAATTGCACAGTCATCTGCAAACAAATGAATATGGGAAGAAACACAAGAAGAGAGGTCATTAATGTAGATAAGAAAAAGGAGAGGGCCAAGCACAGAGCCTTGGGGCACGCCGGTGTGGACGCCACTTGGGTGAGATGTGAGGCTGTTAGCTAAAACGAACTGAGAACGGTTAATGAGAAAGTGTTCAAGCCATATAAGAAGTTTGGGATCGAGATTAAGCTGACTTAATTTAAGAAGTAAAAGCTTATGACACACGTCTTATCAAATGCTTTCGAAAAGTCTAAAAATATGCAGTCGGCAAGGGATGATCGGTCAAGAATGGCGTTTAGTTTATGAGTGAAAGATACCAATTGAGTTTCGCACGAATAGGTTTTACGGAAGCCGTGTTGCGAAGGTGTGAAAATTGAGTTCCATTCAAGAAAGTTAGCGAGGTTAGAAAACAGAATGTGCTCAAAAATTTTACACGGGATGCTTGTGAGCGAAATGGGTCGATAATTAAGGCCACGGTCCCACTGAATGTGGCAGTTTAGGTACTTTTTGGCAGGTCATTACTCATCCCCTTATAAATACTGTTTTGTGGGATTGATGTCATTCGAAAGGTAATGCAATCCTCGTTCATTTGATATTATGTATGTGTTGGATTTTACTGTTCATGCGCGTTTGTAGCGTTGCGAATATGTAGGCGCGGACCCTCACTTGCTCCGCTAGTTCATGTTTTATGAATGATCCATTAAAGATAGCACGGTTCCAATATAGGAGTTTTCTTAAGATGATGTCGGAGCAAAATGTAACGATACACTTTTTTGGTATTTGCACTACTTTGTTTTTTTCATCCCTCCAAATATTGCCCTAAAATTGACATTTTTCAGCACAAATATGTTTTTATTGACAAGCGCTAGGGCAATTAAATTAGCTACAGATATAGTGCTTATAATTGGTAATATGCAGAAAAAAATTTAATGTTGTGTAAAATTTTTTTGTTTAGATATTTTATATCAAACGTAGCACTTTTTTGTGCTTTGAGTCATCGTAGTTCAAATGCCGCTGAGGAAATATTTAAACTATGATAAAATATTTTATAACATTTACAGCTACAATGGTTGCCCAAAAGGTGGACGATGGCTTTTTTTAATTTTCAAAGTCATAACGCTCCAGGAGCCCTTCAAACTTACCTGTTTTTGACGCATATCTTTTTGGACATCAAACAGATTTATTGGCATCTAATAACATTTATTGTTTGGAATAGACATACATTGCGATGTATTAAATTTTCACAACGATCTTGCTTTGGTTTCCCAATAGGTGTAGAGCTTAGCTAATTTTAAAAACAATTAAAAACTGTTTGGGTGTTTTGTTGCGCTACCTGGCGGATGGCAGACAAAGTGCTGATTTCTAGTGTTCGAAACATTTCCGAGGGCGGCGTTGGCGTCTGTATCATCATCAATCGCCGGGCCTTTTTACCTTCACATTTAAAAAATATATTGGAAGATTTACTATCGATAAATGAATGGTTTAAGTACTGGGTCAGGTTAATAAACTAAGACAAATAATTACACACGCGTAGCGTGATATAATGTGTTAATTATTCGATATGATTGAAATCAATAAACAATAAAGACGAAGAGGAAAATAATACACCCGAGTTCACTTCATGCCTAGAGTCACTGAATGAGCTTTAAGGTATCGGCACTCCGTTCCCCAAAATTGTTTTGGGCGCCACCATTTTGGGTCCTGTTCAGTGCAAACGCAACTGCCGATCGTCATGATCCAAAAGCACGACTTCCTCAGCATTAGATGCGGTGCTAGGAAGCTGATGCAATATTGCAATGCTCTGTCGCGGGTAGTTTAGACATTTGTGGGGGACGGAAAAGCGTTTCCTGTGATTTTAAATAAAGCTTCAGGTAACTGGCAACCATGATTTTAAGCCACAATATGGCCAAGTGTCGTTACTCTGAACCGTAGCTATAATTTACTGGCACAAGCGGGAACAATGAAGAAGAGGCAGGTGTCAAAAGGTAGTGGCTTGTGGAATCCACGGGGCTTACGTCTTGGCCCCTCCAGGTATTAGAAGCCTCTTGAACAAGAGCATGAATAGTGTCATTAAATAAGCTACGCGTCAGAGTAGCGACACTTGGCCATATTGTGGCTTCAAATCATGGTTGCCAGTTATTTGAAGCATCTGAAATCACAAGAAACGCTTTTCCGTCTTCCACTTTAAACAGTGTGCGACAAAGCGAAGCAACATTACATGAGCTTCCTAACACCGAATCTAATGCTGAGGATGTCGCACTTTTGAATCATGACGATCGGCTGTTGCGCCTGCTCTGCACAAGAGGAGGAAGCGGCCAGGTAGGAGAAACGCGGGTTTTATGTGCGACCGTTCTAACCGTCTCAAAAGAGAGAACGCGCGAGCTTGCGCTGGTTAAAAAAAAAAAAAAAAGGCATCCAAAGAAAAGAGGCGGCACGCTGTTCTCTTTGTTATTATGCGTCTAATTGTAAATTGTTGTGTGTATGTTTATACAGCCGGAAGTTAGTCCGCCTTAGTGGGCGTCTGACTCTCAGCTGTAGATAAGCAATTTAGCCAGTGCGGTACAACCGCAAACCTGGTGTCTTTAACGTGCACCACGCAGTAGTGATACACGACCACACGCCGGTAGGATGCTCTTCCAGATCGAAACGGGCAGGGGCGGGGTGGCTTCTGCAGCGCGAGCTTTCGCTCCAAGCGCTCCGAGCTGGTGTGCGCTAGACCATGCACTCGGCCACCGACCCCCCTCCCCCCCCCCCCCCCCCCCCCCTTGTGCGTCTAATTTATATACAGGTATAAGTATTTGCAGATCGACGATGGACGTCGATCGTCTTGAGGTAATGTAACGTAATAACATTATATAAATAATAAACTTGTTGAAGGACTCAACGACTCAATTTTTTCATTCTTGGATTGTAATATGGCCGTAGCCTATTGTACTTGCTGTTGATGAAGAGCAATATGAGGTGACGAGGTAATGATTAAGTGATGAGGCTCTATAAGGACGACGACATTAGTGAGTGTCGAACCACAACGTACAGTGCCATACTTGTTTCAAGTACCGTGTACCCAAAGACTTTCTTCTCCCGCAACAGAATATGGTAGAATCAATGAGGATGCTACTTTACAACTGTACGTGGAACAGGAAAACTGCACTGTACAGAAGTGCGACTTATTCGTTAATAAGAGGGACGGATTTCTAGCAGCATTCCCTGATTGATTACTTGGAACAAATGGCCTCATTGACGTAAAGTGTACCCGTTCCAAAAGATTCTTGAAGCATACTTAAACCGCAAAGGAGTATGAGGCGAAAAATAATAAAAAGGAGCCATGGTGTGAAAGGTCCAAATCACCCACCATGGCTTCTACTATCAAATACAAGGGCAGTTACACAATACACAAAGAGAGTTTTGTGATTTAGTTATATTTACACTCAAGGACGTTGATATCCAACGTATACAGAGAGATGACACCTGCCGGTCAACCAACATAGAGCCTTTTCTACTCAAGTTTTACATGGAAGGCCCGACTTACGCTGAAATTCCTTACGTAGACGAGTTGTCCGACCGAATAAACTGCAATTACTCCCGATCTGGGAATCTCTCGATCTTCGTTTGTAAGCCATATTATCATGAGATCTAGGGGTGTGGCTCTTCGTCCACCGAATATTTCTTCGGCGGGTGTTTTTACCGTGTAAGAGGAGACCGTCGCGTGCTGCTGGAACAACAACCTGGCGATTCTTCACTGAACTGCTTCTTCCGTAAGCTTCGAAAGGGCTTTTTTTGTTTCGCACACCATCTGTTCTGCATGTTCCTTAGTTGCAGGATGGTATGGTGCACTAATTTTTTATTTTTTTTATTTTATTTATAAATACTGTTAACCCTTGCCAGGGTCATTACAGAGAGGGAAAAACAACAAAACACATTACCTAACATCTTTCACAACAATAGTACACGTCAAGTAGGCTCTCAAATTCACGAACATTTTCCCTGTCAACAATATAACTAGGCAATGTATTCCAGGATTCAATCACATCAGGAAAAAATGAGTATCGAAAAACATCAACACGGGCATTGAACGGCTCAATGGCTAGGTTGTGATTTAATCGGTCACTTCGTTTACATGGTAGTTTTACATAGCTGTCCTTATTAATCTTAATTTGTCCATGGATGAGTTGAAAAAACAATATCAGTCGATGTTTTTGTCTCCTTGTCTCCAGTAGCTTTAAGTCGCATGAGTCTAACATTGATGTAACCGAATCTGTCCATTTATATATAGCACAAACAAAGCGGACAGCTAATCTTTGAATTCTTTCTAATTTGGACTTCAAGACTTTCTGATGTGGACTCCAGACAGCCGATGCATATTCTAGAACTGACCTCACGAATGTTTTGTAGGCAATTAACTTAACGTTCTTTGTTGCGTTGTGCAATTTTTTCCTTAAGAAGTACAATTTCTTTGAAGCCTTAGAGCACACGTTTTCCACATGTTTTCGCCAGTTTAGATCATGGGTTATGGTCACTCCTAAATATTTAAAACTATTCACATCGTTCAAGAAGTTATTTCCAATGTTATACCTAAAACAAAGTGCACTCTTTTTTTTAGTTATATGAGTAAATGTGGATTTAGTATAGTTAATTTCCATGTCCCACTTTTCACACCACATGTTCAAAGCCTGAAGGCTACGATTGATTTTAATTTGCTCATTCACATTTGCGACTACCGAATAAAGTAAACAATCGTCGGCAAAAAGCTTCATTTCTACGCCTGGCTCTACAATGCTAGCAATATCGTTGATGTACAACAAAAATAATAAGGGTCCCAACACAGATCCTTGCGGGACACCAGAAAACACCTCCAACGAACAAGACATACAATCGTCAACACGCACCACCTGCCTGCGATTGATCAAATAAGCCTCAATCCATTCTAATATTGTAGAGCTAATACCGATTTGTCGAAGTTTGAAGAGTAGTTTATTATGAGAAACCTTATCAAAAGCTTTTGCGAAGTCTATACAAATAACATCTATCTGCCTCTGGTCGTTTATTGCTAACGAAAAATCGTGAATAGTTTCAATTAGCTGCGTAACAGTGGAAAGATTGCTTCGAAACCCGTGTTGATGCGGGTAAAGCAACTGGTTTTCTTCAAGGAAAAGAATAATATGTTTTGCTATATTGTGCTCCAGAAGCTTACATGACACAGAGGTAAGAGACACGGGGCGATAATTATTCACGATTGCTCGGACTCCGCCTTTAAAGATAGGTATTACGATTGCACTACGCCAATCTTGTGGTAGTGAGTGCGTTTGCAAAGATTTCTGAAAGTTAGCTTCTAGATAAAATGACACCCACTCGGCATATCGTTGCAAAAATGCAGTCGGTATTTAAAAAAAACCGGCCTGGTGCCGGTTTTTTTCTTCAAAAACTTGTTTATTTTGTTTGAAGCAAGATTTGGCGCGTTATTAGAGAAAAGTATTTTCGGTAGGGCAAAAGTAGGTAAAAGAGACCGTAGAACGTCAATGACATGTTTGGACGTCGTGGCAGGCATCGTGTAAACTTCCAGCCACTTAGAGTACGCATCGCCCATGACTCTGCAGATGCGGATACGTTTCGCCACCCACCGATTGAATAGTGGATCGTTTTGAGTTACTGTTCATGATGGCGTTGGACTCAAGGAAGACCTCGAGTCTTTCCAGAAAGTTAGCCTAGGTGCCAGGACTTTTGTCGAAAGCGGTAAGTGTTCGAAACGTCGACAGCGTCGGTAGCCACGTGTTGTGCTTGACACTGGACACTTATCATTCGCTGAGACGAAACTTGCTTGTTCGTCTGCCACGAGTCGTCCGATATCAGGTCATCACCGCAACACCATCTCCCGACAAAAACGCATGTCCATAGTTAGCAATCACGTGAATTTATTAATTCCCGAACGCTCATAACTTGCCGTCGCTAAACGCCATTCATTCATAGCGTCATCATTGCAAATAAACGCCTCCCTATTTCTTCTGATGGTTTTCATCATATTCCTCCTAAGCTGTACTTACAACATTATGTGTCGGTACTTCCGAACATATTGCAACGGCGTTTGTTTTCTGGGAACCCCCCCCCCCCCCCTCCCCTGAAATGTAACAACCTTTACAACATCTTCCGAATCCCCTGAAACACAATATATCGTGACGTTATTTTAGTCGTCATTAAAATGGTGAGGTAAGTACCGTAAATCGCGAAGCTGTTCACTGGACGTCCACTTCCACGGTGTCTTGGAAGATTGAGTCTACTGAGCGTGCATTCCTGCAGAAGAAATTTTCATTGATAGAATATTGACACGTCAATCAACATTTGATTCCTTCTTGGTAAGATTTATTGCGAAAGCCCGTTACAACCGCCGAACCGCATCTTCCTATATCAGAGAACAATTTATACCCAGCCTGACATTCTCGGATACATCCGTTTGATGGGCCACGCTACTTGAGCTAGCTGAGCACAGCTGGCAGCGGCGCGAGCAAGGCCACGAGGGGAACGTGATGGTGCTCGAGCCATCCCACTGTTAACCAATGTTTCGGCCACCCCACGGGTACGTGTCGCCATCTATTGGTTGAACTAACGCCTTGTTCAAGATGGCTGCCGTGGGACCGCAGCCTTAAGGGGAGAATTCTTGTTACCTGATTTGTGGAGTGGAACAACCTTTCCCACCTTCCACTGAGGGGTTAGAGACAGGATTGTCTCTAACCCCTCAGTGTAAGCAACAAAACAAAAAACAATGCGACGCTATTTATGTTTTGTGTGTGTGTGAGTTTGTGTCTGTGTGTGAATGTTTCACCGAGAGCTATACCACTTGTGCAAACGCTAAGGCTTTCAGAGAGGTTCCGTCGGCGCCGCAAAGTTTTGCAAACGTATTTGTAACTGTACCTGAAATTTCGCAATTACTGACGCTAGAAAGTAATTAAATTACAATTCCTTTTAGCCAGAAGGAACTAATTAAAATCACAAATTACCAAGAAAAGTAATTCAATTACAGTAATTCAATTACTACCCAAGTATGGTGGGCAGCAGGCAGGGTGTCGAACCGGAACCGAACCGAACCGAAAACCGAAACAGAACCGTTATTTTTAGCCGAACCGGAACTGAACCGAACCGAAATCTTCGCCGCCATCTTGGAACTGAACCGGAACCTAACCGAAAAAAAATATAACGGTAACCGGTTCAAAACGGTTCAAGGTAATATTTTTTTTTTTTGTTAGTATCACAAAATGAACATATGGGTATAAAAAATTGGCGGCTGCAGTGTATTTTATCTATGGATCAAATCGTCATATACAGAATTGAAAAGTATGGTAAGTTGTGGGTTTTCATGGCACTATGATTAACCATGTGTCACGTTGTCACGTGACGTCATGGTGTCAATACATGACCTCGTGTCGTCACGTGACTTCGTGACGTCACGGGACTCACTGCGTCAACTCGATTTAATTTGAGGAAGTCACTAGATGTATTAACATTGTTGACAGCATGACTTCACATGACATCACGATTTCGCACCGAGAGTCACGTGACACCGTGACGTAAGCGATTTTCGTAACCCCTAGTCGAGTGCTCGGGTTCATGAGAGTCAGCACCGCCAAACATTCCGGTATCTGCTCATGTCAATTACATATGATAATAGCCCAACTCTAACAATATCTGAAGCTCAGCCAAAGCTTTTCTTTTCCAAACCCTAGCCGCCTAGGGCATGACTGTGATGAACCCTGGCGGTATCAGATCACGTGTCCGCTTGTTTAAATTGCAAGTTCAGGAGATATCGACAGCTGTCTCTTTCCTTTACTTTTTCTTCATCTGCTATTAGGAGAAAACTAATGGATGTTGCCGCAAGCTATCAACGTTAGGAGTTATTTCTTAAGACTATTTATTGAAAGTACAAGAAAAAATGTTGCAAGACCCATTTTACTTTATTGAGGCACCCAAATATTTTTTCGTTGTTGCTGAACTGCATCCGAAAGATGTCCCTGAGAATAGAAGCACTGAAATTACTAAATGCGACTTATTAATGTGACGTTACAGAGAACTACACGTGTGTACGGAAGGAATACTAAAAAAAAACATATTTTAGTGATCTCAGAGAGACAGCCGAACGTTGGCAGTCGCTGTAAGTCTCACACGAGCGTCGTTCTCAAGTTATTGCCCAAGTTTCGACTCCCTCTGTACTTTGCTTAAAGGAGCTATAGAAATTATTTCTATACATCACTAAATACTACTCAGGATCACTCCCCAACGTTAATAACTGCTTGAACTTGGCTTTGCTATTTTTTCTAGGCAATGGCAGTCGCCAAAAATTCGAGAAATATGAGCATTGTTCATCCCCTCAACTTCGGAGCCAAAAGCGGCCATGTGGCTTGGTGCCAATTCTCTGCCGCCAACGTTACCGCGCTGGGGTTTTAAAGGAAGAAAACGCTCCAGGCATTGTTAGAGTTCGGCTGTTCTCATCACCGCAGTGGTTGGACACGAGCCACTACCCAAGTGTCCGCCGAGGCATTGATTGTTACGAGCGGATGTACCATGCTCACGCAGTTCTCCTGTCCAATCCATGAGCCGCGCTCGACGGTCGTCAGGCGGGTGGTTTTGATCCTACAATTGCGACTTCAATCTTTGGGAAGGCAAGACTAAAAGAAATAGTCCCCTCTTATCCTTGCAATTTCACCGCGACAAAGAAGCTTCTGAATTAGTGGCGGCCTGTGCGAGTATACTTGGGCCAGAGGACCAGTACGCCTCGGAAAAGTCATGAACATTCCAACCCGATGTCGTTTTATGACCCATCTAAACTCCACGGGGTGCAAAATAAAAGCAATGAAGGGTTGCGGTTAACAAGCGTCAAATAAAATTGTTGAATGAAAACACACTAAAACGGAGGAGGCAATTCCTCAGGAATACTTTCAGCCTTTCCACTCTCGTGAAGAAGCAAGACCAGCGAAGCTGTTTTATGGTGTAAATGAAGTAATGGCCGGCGGCAAGTCGGCAAGCCACCAGAGTGGAAAGGCCGGAGAGGTTGCCGCCATCTATGCGCAACGGCAGCAACCAGACAACCGGCAAGCCGGTTGTCTGGTTGCCGTCGTATTTTATAGATGGCGGTAGCTGTCCAGAGTTTAGTGTCATCATTTGTTTGCTGACGGACACGACACTGGGGAAACTAGCCCTTAACAGCTCCGCTGTATAAAGAGGTGCGTGTGTGTGTGGAGGGGGGGGGGGGGGTTTAAAAACATGCTGTGTTGTAAAGGTTCCTCTTTTCTGCATCTTTGGCGCAGACCAAAAAGCGTAACTCCGGAAACTACTTTGCTTGCAAAAACGCTCTTACCAAAAAGCACGTTTTTGTCGTGCCAGACGCTCGCGCCGTTCCTAGTGAAAAGCGTCTGACTCGCAACTAAAGAGTCGTGGGTTCGAATCCCGCCTGAAATTCTTAATTTTTTTTCTTTAAGGAAAAATAATTACTTTCAAAAGTGAAATCATTTGAGACATACGAAGACCTTTAATTCACATTACATGTCATGTTTTAATCACTCTCATTCCACGCGTGATGTCACGTTTCACGTGAGCATTGTGGGTTGCTTGAAATTCTTGCGTATCTAGCTCTGACGTCATGAACCTATCGACCAATCAGGATTTTCCAGTCACGCCACCGACATCGGCTTTTCTGCGACATGAGCTCCTTAACGCTATAGAGTTAAAATCATCAGTTAGCAAAGGTGACGCTCATTTGCAAATTAAATTGACCGGCATCTTGTCAAGAACAATCATTCCTCAACAGCCAGGCGATGCCAGCTTATTCGGCATAAGAAAATGTTCACTAGGGCAAGCGCTTTTTTGGGCCAGATTCGACCTGAGTGCGAAGGTGCGTATAAATTATAGTCAGGCATGGGCAGAATACATGCAAATATGTATCGAAATACAAATACAATACACTTCGTCAGAAATGTGTTTAATTACAGATCTAATCACATTTCCAAAAAAAAGCATTTAAGTACAAGATACAAATACAACCAAATGCGTTTGATCTCCTCCGAATACTTTTCCAAATACATTCCCCAAAATTTGCGTCAGCGACTTCAGGGCACCTGCAACGGGTTTCTGGGTATCTCATTTTAATTTTGCATCGCACACTTGGGAGTTAGTGTGCGAGGCTCTAGTAACGTGATAGAAATATAATCACAAAAAAAAAAATTAATCAGCTCGGGCTTAACAGGTGAAAAAAGTACAGAGCTTCAAGCAGCTTTTTTTGTCGATTACATTTTGGTATAGACCAACAAAGCACCGAGACGACCAAGACGCGCAGCACTAGGTAGAGAATTTTTTATTGTTGCAACTCGCACCAGTTACGAAAGTTTGGACGACCCGCGCATTTAGAATGTTTTAGGCAAAATATATGGATGGAAATCAGGCTGGAAAGCATCACAGGTTGTCACAGGCACTTATTTAGCCAGTCTGCCTGTGAACGTCTATTTCGTCACTATTTTCGCCCTGGACTAGCACCGTAATCACAGTCACTAAACGCTTGTGCTTGATTTAAAGACACTTCATTCGGTGCAGAACGTAGTTTTCTTCCTGCTCTGGACAGTGACAATAAATTTGAGGGATGTATTTTCGCCCACAAAATTGTATTTAATTACAATTGCATTTGAAATACCCATGTTTTAGTATATAAATACATAAGTCAAATACATTACCTAATTTGTAATTAAATACAAATGCAAAATACACAAACTATTTGAAATATATATTTCAAATACTTGTATTTGGAATATTGCCCATCCCTGATTAGAGTGAACAATTGCGATTACTTCTTGCTGCATGATTAGTGGCATGCATGCGGTGCTGAGTGTAAACAATGTTTGGTTAGAACAACAAGCATTTGGATTGCCGCTCGGTGCTTCTATAAAAAATAAACTGAAAGGAATTATCCTAAAACTTTTGTTACATTCTGAAAATTTCATTGCTTTTAGCTCAGTTGTGTCGTCATCATATACATATATATTGTGAAGTGTATTTCGTAAACCTTATTTCATAATTAGCATAAGCACCGAGGTGCTCATTTCATAATTTTATGTGATGTATTAAATCCTTAGTTCAAGGACACAATCACGATTTCATTTTTAACACTGCGACACAAAGTTGTACCGATCACGGGTATTTTAGGCGACCTACCACACTTCGCGACAACATTTTATACCGTGTAAATAGATAAGCTTTAACTTTAGAATTTTACTTAAACACGAAGAAAGCACAACAAAATACAGTATAGCTCTGAATTTGAAGCTGATCTATTTACAGGTATGTACGAACAAGCTCAACTCTTTACTCGTGCACTTAAACATTTTGATTCAGGTAAAATATATGTTACTGGCAAACAAAGGGATGTGGAGTCGTATGAACACGACGTTATGTATGTTAATGTAGACTTTTTTCTACTCTTGCGTCGAAATTAAATAACTGAATTTAATATTTTTGGCACCTAAAGGCAAAAGTAAATTGCACGGACGATCGAAGAAACTATATAGTTAATCGTTTCACGGCGTAAATAGTGTATATTACCAGAACAACGCGAAAAATATTGTCTCAATTTAGCGGTTCAAACCGGTTCGAACCGGTTCGAACCGGTTTGAACCGTTATTTTTTGCTCCCCGGAACTGAACCGGAACTGAACCGAAAGCCATGAACCCGAACCAGAACCGAACCGATAAAAATTTCGGTTCGACACTCTGGCAGCAGGTGCCGTTCAAGCCTGTCATATATTGGCAGCGTGCGCGATCCAAAGCCTCACTGTGATCGGCCTCCCACGATTGGCCGAATGCTGACTATGACGTCAGCAAAAAACTTATCTTCGTCGGAAGTAAGAGGAATGGAAGAACTTCAATTTTGGCGGTTCTGGCAGCGTTGGTTTCAGAGCGCAATGATTTCAAGCCTCCACCATGCTCATTACAAACACAATTGAAATTGGTGTTTGCAAAACATGTCGCCGCCAATATTCTCCCGCACTGGCACCAGTCGTTACGTCCCTTTCGGACATTTTTGAAAAGAGCACCAGTGCGCGTGTATACACCAACTCATGTTTACAAACAAACCGGAGCGCCCCTAGCGGACGCCACCGGCGCCGCGCATGCGCGGTGGATGGTGGGCAAGAAGCCCCCCGTCGCCCATAAACAAGCCATTGAATTGCGTTGTTGTCGGCGTCGGTGGGAGTCCCCGTGCTCTTTTTCGCGTTGGAATTGTTGATTCTACGTCCTGCTAACAATGTCTGACTACTTGAGCGGCTTCAGCAAAACTAACGAGGCGAAACTTTGCTTGAATAATGTGACGTGCGGCGATTCATTTCACGTGGACGCCGCAGAGTGGGCGCTAAAGCCTGACTCCCACGATGAGATTCCGCTCGTTATTTTCAGTCGCGACGTCGCTCGGACTGCAAAAGCGTGGACCGTAGCTGAGATGGTGGACGTCGATACTGAAAACCGCAAGTAGAATCGGGCATTACAAGTCGGTGATGGCCACTGGTAACAATGACCAACATCTTCTTGTATCTGTTTACACTTAGCCTACTTACCCCAACCAACCTTCAAAAGTGTTTTGAGGCCTGCACTTAGTTCTTATCGCAATTACCGGGTCAACATTTTGTATACTGGCCGCTGTCGTTTGAACGAGCTCACGACAAAAAGCAGCCAAGCTTGAAAGAGCAGACGACAGTTCAAACGCATGCGCGATGGAGTACGGGCAAGAAGCACCACGTCCCGCGTCAACAAACCATTCGAATGCCACGTTGTCGGCGTCTGTGTGAGTCTGCATACTCTTTTCTGCGTTGGAATTGTCGATTCTACGTCGTCATCGCAATGTCTTACCACTTTAATCGCCGGCACGAAATTATCAAGGCTCATTACGCCGCTAAACTTTTCGTAAATAATTTGAATGCGGCGATTCATTCGCATGAACGCCGCAGAATGAACGCCAAAACCATGATGATATTCTTCTAGCTATTTTCGGTCGCGACGTCGCTCGTGCTGCAAAAGTGTGGAAGGTAGTGGCGATGATCGACGTCGGTACTGAAATTCGGAAGCGGGAACAGACCAAGCGTAACAAGTCGGTGATGACCACCGGTACCAATGATGAACATCTTGTATCTACTGTGTACACCGAGCCTACTGAAGTCTTTTCAGGCCTGCAATTACTTGTTATTGCAATCACCGGGTCAAAGTTTTGTCTACGGGCCGCTTTTGTTTGAACGAGCAGACGACAAAAAGCAGACAAGTTTGAAAGAGCAGACGAAAGTTCGAACGATCAGGCGGCCGTGTGAATTTGAAGACGCACTGAACTCGTGGGTGGTCCGGACAACTTTGCGGTTTTCTCTCGTTCTTGTTGGAACAAAGCAAATACATCTGGCGACCACAAAGTGTTGCCCGAACACGCAATCGTAGTTCGACAGCGCCTGGTTTCCCCTTTTCACGGCTACTATCCACGTTCTCGGACGAACGGAGGGGCAGAAACACATGAAAACTGATCTTCAAACCTTTCCAGATTCTCTTGGTACAGCCCCCGTCGCAGCATTTTGACTAGATGGCAGGTTTTTTTGTCTCGTATCTTCCAAAGGAACGCAGGAATGCATGTCTGGCACGGCGACTTCTGCCCACCGCCCCAGACCGGAAGTGCGTCCGGCGCGCCACCACCGCGGCATGACGTAGGAGAGTTGAGTTCGTGTATAGCTTTGATGGGCGCTGAAGATGCGCGTGAGCGAAGATACAGAAAGCTCCTAATATGACGTCACGCCCCTGGAAGGAGGGGCTTCAGAAATACTTTGAAAATTATGTTCTGCTGCCTCTGCGCAACAGATTGCAAAATAATCAGGATATTATTGACCCTGGAGGACAAAATAAAGACGATTTAAGTTGTTTTGCCTTAAATGCAGAACCGCTTCAGTTTTTCTTTAATCGCATAACCCCATTCAGCGAAATTTGTTAAAGGGCAGATAAATTGAATTTATATTTTCACCGGACAAATTTCTTGCAGCATACATCCTTCTCTTGAGCGGTACTAGTGTTGATCTGACCCATTACCTATGAAGATCCCATTTCTGTGGGAGCGTGAAGTACATCTATTAGTGCTACTTTTGAAATGTAGATGCCAGCTTAAAAGAATTTGTTTTAATTTAAAAAAAAATCTATCTTTATTAAAACCGTATGTTTTTTTTAAACATAATTTCGTAGTGCTAACGTTGCAGACCTGCCAAAATACATAAAACATTTATTTTGGCTTTTTTTTAATAATGATGTAAATGCGATAATCGAATTTTATTTACCCCTCACAACCATGCAGTTTGAGCATGTTGTTTACATCGCTCGTTTTTCTTTTTCGTTTCAAAACAAAAAAGGCATATAAACTTTTTTACACTGTTTTCTCTTGCTTTTACAAACCTCCAAAGCCTTATAGGAGCGATGCAAAGATTTTTTTTTGTGTGCAAATACCGTTTTGAACGGATCTCTGACGTTACCAACCTGTGAAACACCTGTTCGTTTTTCACCACACGCAATCGAAGTCGCAGCAATAATTAAACAAAAACGAGCACCGTTCACCGTCTCAACTCGCAACGAGAACAAGCGGCCACGTGATCCGGAGCCTATTATATGCCGCCAATGGCTGGGTTTACATGGATGCGATCATAGCGCATGGAATCGAACAGGGACCAATCACAAGCACCCTTCCTTCCTGCTTCTTCCTCGTCTACCTATCTACTGCCAATCAAAATAGTCACATTTTGATTCGATGCGCTACCGTCGCATCCATGTAAACGCCACCAATGTTGATCATAGCCACGCGCTGGGGTCGGCAAGGCCACAAGGCGCAGGACACGCGCTGAGTTCCAGACATTGTTATGGTTCGCCCTAGGTTTGCCTATTCTCACCATTGCAGCGATTGGACACGGGCCACTACCCGAATGCTTCTCGAGCTATCGATTATCACGAACCCAAATCGAGTGTCCACGCCATGCTCGGGTCCACTCTATGAGCCGCCTTCAAATATCGTCACTGGGCGTTACTGGCCCAGCTACGTCATCAAGTTTTGCGAAAAAGGAATTGAATGAAAACGCTCGCTTTTGTCCTCGAAATTACACCGCATCAAAGGAGTTGTTTCTTGGCCAGTGGAGTTGCGTGCGAGTATCCTTGAGGCTCACAAGAGCCAGTAAGCTCCTATAAAGGGAAAAAACATTTCGATTGAACATCGTAGCATCGCCCTTTAACTGTTTCGACCTGTCATTCGGCACGTGTGCATTTAAGCTCCAATTTATTGTCTTTTTTTTTTTTAATCTTAATTTGAGACTGATCTTGATATCCTAAATATATAAAGATTTACCCTATTCTAAAACTATCTAATGTGCTTATAAAGACGTTAAACTGTGTAGTGCTGTCACTGTATAAATCATTTGTCCCTGAGGTGGCCCGCCGTTTTGGTGGCTCTGAGGCAAGGCGCTAGGCTTGCGGATCCCCATTTGGAGGGTTCGAATTCCGACACAGCGGTGCCCGTAATCTAACGGAGGTTTATTGCGGAGAAGTCGCCATGTAACCGAGGTTTCAGTGGCAAGTTTAAAAGATCCCCAGGTGGTCGAAATTGGTCCGCAATCCATCGCTGGGGCGTGCCAGAAGCCCTTAGCTGGTTTGGCACGTAAAAAGTCCGAATTTTATTTGCCTTCGTCCTGGTTTTGCTTAAGAGTCCGATAATATTGTAAATAAATAAAAAAAACTACAACGATTTCTTTTTACATAAATCTTTTGCAATTCTTGCTATAAAAAAAAATGCATTCCTCTAAAAAATAAACGTTTAGCCAAGTGTTGTTGGATGGGTACTGCTCAGCTCACAATCTCGTCATTGCCCGTTCTACTGAGAGATGACCTTGAGATTAAGACCATGTAAGAGGGTGGACTAAATTAACGAATTAGCTAAGTTTGAGACGGCGTCCTGTCTATTTTCTGTCCCTTCTACGTTTTGGTGTTTCTTCTTCCAGTCTCAGGTTAATTCAACATGCCATTCTACTGGTTCGCCGATGCTTCAACGGCCTTTTATCTTATGATTCTGAAATTCTAAGGTGGTAGGGGTAAGACGCAATTAAATAGTAAAACGGTAATTATATCTGTCTTGTACCTAAAATCAAGCCGGAGAAATTAAACACTGGTGATGACGGTGGTATAGCTCCGAGTGCTTGTATTGCATGACCCAAAAAAACAATACAGTTGACTCAGACGTACTTATTAAATTATTAATATTAAAAATTTAAGGAGCTGCAAACGTTTCACAGCGACGATCCCAACTTTTTATATTTCTAGATACAAGTTTGAAGATTTTGGTTGCGCTGGTCTGCAACAGCGTTGTCAGCAGGTAGTTTCTTCGAACAGTAGTAGTAATAGTAATATGTTTATTGTTAAAAAAGAGGTATGAGAGCGTGGTGAACAGAATATAATTGGTGTTAGAGACCGACACGCGGGCTTGACGTCATGAAGCTGCGGGAGCGCTGCGATCGCGCCGGAGCCGAGTGGTGTGGGCAAAAGCGCGCCCGTTTTGCATGGGTGTCATAGCATTTCAGCATGCCGCGAAGCTGTGTAGCCGTTAATTGCACCGAAACGTACAGAAGAATTAGTGGAGTGAGTTCCCACAAGTTCCCGGCGAACTCTGAAAGGCACAGAAGGTGCGTAATATTCGTGGATCGAAAAAAATGGTCGCCTCGTGCGAACGACCGTTTTTGTGCGGCAAGCACTTTCTTGAAGGCAAGTGCGGCTTCCATTTCAATCTCCGTCCCGAGGCTTGCTGATGTTCAGGGAAACCGTAGTCTGATCGAGACCACCCGGATTTTGTTCCCACGCTGTTCGCGCACAAAGCACCGGCCAAGCGCTCGTCGGAGGCTCGCTACGCCCGTGCTACCAAGCAGAAGGGGATCGGCGACAGAACGACAGTGTTGTAGGCACTACGGAAAAAAAGTAACACAATATGTTACTCGTTACTTGCTAGTGAAAGGTAAGCGTTACCGAGCTACGTTACTTAAAAATAAAAGGAACGCGTTACCGCTACCGATAAAAAGTAACGCACGTTACTTTTGCGTTACTTTTTAAATATGATTTAACACGTTTTACTGTTTTGACGATACAGCTTTGCATAAGCTCATATATTAAGAAATATGTTCATGCAAAAACGGAACATAATTACTTTATCTCTTTTTACGGTTTCACCTAAATACTCACGAGAAAAAAGCGCTAAGAAAAACGCAGAAAACTTTGAAATTTATATGTCTTGACACCTAAAAACACGGGAAAAATTGAAGTGTAGTTTCTATAAGACTTGGGAAGTAGTAACGAGTAACGTAACTACGTTGCTTAAAATAGTAACGTAAGTACGTTACCCGTTACTGTGTCGAAAAAATAACGAGTAGGTATACGTTACTGAAAAAAGTAACGCGTCCCTGGCAACGCTGTTACTTGTAACGTGTTACCGCGAAGACTGCAGAACGGACAAAGCGTTACTGCTTGGCATGCCTTGTGGCCATGAGGGTAGGAAAAATATCATACCATGACTTGAAGACGCTCTGTGTATTTAATCAATTAATAAACATACTTCCACGGATCCACAGCCTGCTGATCCCGCCGGCAGTGCGGAAACCGACTCGCCTCGAGAGACTTGTGCGTCTGCACCGCGTCGGCCGTGAACTGGCTTCGCGAAAAAACTAAATAAACGACGACGTTAGTCGTCGACTTCGGTGGCAGCAACTTCACGTCGAAAGTCCAGCAGACCTTGTTTGCGGCGTACGGATCCTCGAAGGCAACGCCGTCCACGCACAGTTTGTTTCGATACCGCAGCCGTTCAGGCTCGGGTAGCGAGCTCAAATAGTCGGGCATAGCATACGACATACGTTGTCAGGAAATACGACGCACAAATAAAGCTAGAAGTGTCCTTACAACGTTAACAACGAGCGCACACCACACAACGCAATGGCAAAAACACGGAGTGCCGGGCCGCTTTTGCCCACATAGCTTCCGCGCATGAGCGGTCTTCCAGCCGTGTTGGTAAACAGAGCCGCTCCGCGTGTCGGTCTAAACGCAGGGACTAGCCAATTTTACAATTTTATATTACGGGCTGATCTATGGTGTGTCGGAAGTTTGTCCAAATGATGCGCAATGTCTCCAAGCTTTTCACTTCCCACGAGGTTGTAGAGAAACAAAGCGCAGCGATTTTGTACCTGAAAAGTAATTAAACTTTTCACGGGATTACCAACTACCGAAATCAATAAATTAAACACAAAGACGGTGCAAAAATTTATTGATTAGAAGTTATTACTTGTGAAAGTCGTGATAGATACCCACCGGTATGTTTCTGGCCCAATTTAACTTCATAACCAAATTAAGTCAATCATCAAATCTTTCACGTAATGACCACGTCCAGTCGCTGATTTATCAGATTTAATTTTGCATTCCAAGCAAATATTTTTTTACTTTATTATTTTTTCTTTTCATTTTGACAAGAAGGTTTATTTCAAAAGCCTGCTATAATATAAATATCTTCGGAGACCAAGTATCCTGTGTCCACAGTATAAAAATAAGGCAAGTTTAATCGGGTTAAACAAGACTCCGGTATAATATAAAACAAACAACGAAAGGTATAAAAGTAGCTGCTCTCAAAGCTGAAAGTACAATTGTAAAAAAATAACTGTCATAATATGCATTACTTGGTGCGTATTATTTTGTTGTTGTGAGATCAACTTTCGGTCATCGGGAAAACCCCGCTACCCTCTTTGAAAACTATGACTCATCGTCACGTGCAACATGTAAATATTCTACATCAGAACCGCGGGCACCATTAGAGTAACAAAACACTCAAGTAATATTGAGCGTCAGCAGGTAAATCCTAATGGTTGGTTAAATAGTACCTCTAGTCTAGGCAGAGGATGTGTCGGAATGGACTCGTGCACGTGTGTACACAAAGTTAAGATAACCTTTATTTGGTCAGTGACTACCGCAGCGGTTGCGTATAGTTGGCAACAATTGTCCGTGTGTAAATATCAGATATCTCCCGATACGGATGTAAGTCCTCAGATCCAATCTAGTCCAGTCCTAAAGTTTCTATGCCGTTCTAACGCGGCTACCCGTGGCACAAAATACAAATGTGAAGCAACTTGCCGATGCATGTCGGTAACGCGTTTGCGGGTGCATAAGATGTCTTTTATGCCTGATTTTACAAAAACTGTAAGATCCTGTCAGACGCACAGAATAAGCGCCTCATAGCGGCGTGGTGCCACATTATGCATTCCCACAATGCATAAGGTGGCATCACGCCACGATGAGGCGCTTTGAGTTTTGGAATAAGTTTATCGACAGTGTAGTGAAACACGGAGGCCTAGGAGCTTACCTAGATAATAGGATGTGCGCGAATGTCTCCACAGAATCAGGATGATTCAACCTACTGGCAATGCCGACACCAAAGCGATAAGATCCGTTATTCTCTAAATTTAATTCTGCGACGATAAGCTCCCTTAATGATTTTTTTTTTTCGGGACGTATAAACAGTGTGGTACAGATCGGCAAAAGCATACATTCTAATTTTTCCTCTCGAGTTGGTTTGACAGCAATTTTTGTCCAAGAACAAGCGTAGAAGACAATTCCTGGTCCGCGCTCACTAAACACGTTTACACCCTTCAGGATGTAAAAAGGCTGTTCTAATGACTTACACACAATGTACACCTTTTCATCTCCCTTATGTGAATTGAAACGCCCTTTTTTTATCGCGATATAAGGTGTTGTTGTGTGGAGCGCCCTTCATTTATTAAGAATGCAGAAATGATGTGGAGAGGATGCTGCGGTGCTCTTGTCCACGCTCGTCAAACACTCGCTTCCAACAACTTTAGCGGAGGTTGCTGTAGCGACTACATCAACTATTAACACCTATACCAATGCTTTTCTACTTGGAGATACATTCGTCGAACTTCGAGGCATTACGTTTTATGTAAAATCTTGGCATGAGCAAATCATTGTAACCTCGGTAATAGCAGAGGTGGTCACTCGGAAATGCGTATCTTTAAACTCGGTTCGAGTATATATAAGGCGGCGAAGTAAGCTGCAGGGTTAAGTTACCGATCTCGCTCCTCCTTCAATGCGTCTCTACTTGTTGTTTATTTGCATGTGACAACTGTATATTCTGCGTGTTGCATATAAACTTGGTGCTTGTAAAAAACAACTAAAAAATCTGTTGCTTAAATTTTCAGCAATATTCTTTTTTTCTTGTGCTTTCTTTAACATCCTTAAACCGCGGTCACACCGCTCGCACTTCTTGCAGAGGACGCAGTGTTCGAAGCAGAAATGAGGAAAGAAGTATCTGTGGACAAGCCTCAAGCAAGTTCGGAGCATGGTTACTTTATACATTGATGTCTGCTTCGTACCATGTCTACAGGCAGTTATCTGTATGACCAATTTGACGGAACCGTCAAACGAGGAAGAAACACGCTTCAAACAGTATCTCGGTACTAAAGCACGAAAGGAACGCTTTTTATCAGCACCCCCAATCCCATAAATGTGCCCATCCGTCCGTCCGTACATTTCCCGCTAAATTTAGCGGGCAAATTGATGTCACGTGACCTGGCGTCACGGGTCGTACAGACCAATCCACTTTCCCCCTCTAAATTTTGCAAAAAAAAAATTGAGATTACCTGACCTATACACCAATTCAGTTTCTCCACTAAATTTGACGGCAAAATGACGTCATGTGATCTATACGCCTTGAAAAAAGTGACGGCACGCGTGACCTGTGCGTCAACTCAGTTTCCTGGCTACATTTAGCGGGAAATCGACGTCACGTGACCTATAGGCCGATTCAGTTACCCGTTAAAGTTAGCGGGGAAAATTCATGTTTTGTAACCTAGACACCAATCCAGTTTCCCCGATAAATTTAGCGAAAGAAATCGAAATCACGTGGCCTGACATAACGTGACCCATACAACCGTTCAGTTTGACTGCTAAATTTAGAGGGAAAATATACGCCACGTAACGCACCAATTCCCTGTAATGCATGCCATACATTATAGAACATTAAAAGGAAAGGTCGTTGCCAATTTTTGTTTTATCATGTTTCAGTGTTATGATTGCGGCTTGGGCTGTTAACCCTGTGACAAGCTCATTTACATTACCATGGGTGTAACACTTTTCAAAGTGTATCCACAGCCGGAACAAGTAAATCTTGTGCAAATCACAATACATTTTTTTTTCCGTTTTGTTTGTTTTGCATTCGTTCGTCTCTTGTTCTCTGCCTCATCACGTATTCGCGGGACGACTAATGAGTCTCTTTTTTCATTTATTTCCCCCAAGACATCTGGCGTGACATTCAGACCGGGGGTCACGTTCCTGTTTTTCGCCTCTTCTCTTCTCTGAATAGGCGACAACGACTGAACTCTCGCCCTAGGGTTCCAGTGCTCTTCCGTGTTGCGGCGGAAGCAGAGCCGGAGCAGGAACCCGGCTCAGAGCCAGATGTCGGACGTGGAGTCCCCTCCGGGAAAACGGATTTCGTGCGCCAGGACGGGCCCCTCGGGCTCTTCGCCGAAGTCCACCAGGAAGTCGGGATCCATGGACAGACCGCCCTTGGCCGTGTCCACGTTGATGCGCATCATCATGGCGCCGCCCCTGCAAAATGAATGCAAAACATTTCGCTATCGAACGCTGTTCAGAACCGACGCTTGGTACACAAAAGTCAGGTTTGGCGTGTGCAGATTTAGACGGGGAGAAAATTAGTCTGCCTCGAAGCCGATGCGGTCACGCCGATAAAACGTCGTACAAAAGACAGTCTTTAGACACACTGTCTGAGGCATGTGTGCTCCTTGCATGGTAGTGCTGTCCCATTGGTCATACAAAGAAAACTGTCTGCACACATGTTGGAAGCATGTACGAAACAAACATGCGTCTAAAATGTTTGACGCGTGTCCGCAGATGACTCTGCCATCATGACTGCGGACAAAACCGTGTCTTTCGAATGGCGTAAGAGCGGTGCGAGCGCGTCTTCAGAATGTCGTCCGATGTCTCCACTGAGGGACGATTTGGCGAGTGCAGTACGACTGCAAAGTTCAAACCTGGATTCCAACCTATTGATTGTGGAGCGCAACCATTCACTTCACGTGTTTCTGTTTCTACACAATGGTTGGTGCGAAATAAAACAAAAATGAAAAAAAAATTGCTTTATCGCGATACAAACACTGAAAAGTGCGGGCAGTTTTTGCTACATCCTCGCGGCCTACGCACCGACCGCGTGCCCTATTTCACAGACACGGTGCGTGCTGACTGAGTCGTTTGCGTACACTCGCGGTAAGCGGTAAGGGAACACTGGATCGTTTTAGTGGATCGTCCGGGTAACTCCGATAACGATACCTTTACCCCGCCGACCCCTCTCGCCCTGCATCGCATCGCACTCGGGTATCGTTATCGGGGGTATCCAGAACGATCCACTAAAACTCCCCCACATCTCTAAGGGCACTCACTCAATCATCTCCGGGTAGAACTGGTTGTCCCAGGCGCTGTAGAGGGAGGTCGTGGCGTACAACCTCTTTCCATCCAGGCTCAGTTGAAGCATCTGGGCGGCTCCGCGTACAGGCTTGTCCTTCAGCGTGCAGCGGGGAGGCTGCGTCTGCGCCAAAAACAAAATGTGCACGAGCAACTATTTTTTTTTTGTGTGTCTGTGGGTATAGTAACCACGTAATTACATTACGCTTTTTGATCGTTAATATTAATATGTAGGATGCCTTATGCGCCTTCAAAAGGCGTGTTCGAAAGCGGTGTTTGATGCATAAGCAAGTGCCTGCCTATTAATTTCTTTAGGGGTTGTACCACTCTCGTTTTATTTGTTACTCAAAGTTTTGAAACTTAGTATGCCTCTTTCTTCAGGTCGTGGCAACGTTTCTGTCTAGACATGCAAGGCAGGGGAAGTTTTTGTAATGATTCCCCGAAAGGTATAGATTAAAAAATAGTTCACGAAAAGGGAGCTGCAAACATAATGTTATCTCCGCTCCCCTATTTTCTAACTAGCTTTTGCGTCACCTCCAGAGAAAAAATGGGAAAGGTAACTCGGTACAGCAAAGATGTCGTTTCGTTTTCTTTCCTTTTGACAAGCGGTGACTGATTATGACTGGTTTGTTTATTGTTGTTGGTGCCTGTTTTTTCATTAAATCTGCAGTTGAGAGTCAACTCTTATCCTAGCTGTCTAGAGCTTTAATTTTGTGTACGTGTTTTGTTGTTTACCAAATGTTTTGCTTGTTTGGAAGCTGTGTAACGCCCTCAACCGCCTTCTCCCTTTTTCTGCAGCATTGCACCAGCACCGCTGTGGAAACTACGCCAGCTGCTGACCAAAAAGTTGCGCGGAGAATAGCTGCCCTGCTCTTTCCTCCTCTGCAATCGATTCGCTTGCACGCATCTGAAGCAAAGCCTAATCATTCTCCCAATGGAGAAGAGGAGAAACGAACACAAAGAGACGACATCGATGACCTCCGGGCAGACAGTCTGCAGCGGCCTTGGGCCGAACGAGAGGAAACAGCTGAACGAACTTGTCTGCAGGTGCACGCTCCCTGATTGAGACGGCGGGAACGTCGAGATGAGGATCCCTACAGGATTAGGTGCAGCCTCAAGTGTCGATCCGACCTCGAGCGTGGATGTGATTGTATAGAAGAGAAACAGACTATAGTAATTAGGCGACGGGGTGACGAGACGGCCGAGTCGCCCCGGGCGCGTGTCACCGTACATTAGGTACACAATCATGGAGAAGAAAAACACGGCGGTGGCCCAGAAGACTTGTTATCGGCAGAAAAACGACACGGTGATGGGGCTTTTTTTCTGTTGTTTTTCTATAGTGGGTAAGAAAAACACGAAACCAAAGGCGTTGAAGCGGGTTACAGATTGGCAAGAGGAATAACGCGAGAAGAAGCAGAAAAGCGTGATATAATTGACTGGAACAACAGTGCGCAGATAAAGAGGGCAGAGGAACCATAAGACAATAAAAAAAAAAGCCCCATCACCGTGTACTCGTGCACCCAAGGATATGAAGACCCGTTTTAGCAGTGCACGTCTCGTCTGAGCGCGGACAAATAACTCACGAGCTACAGGCTTTTTTCACGCTTGTGACCTTTAAACGACCTTTTTAAAAAATGACTTCAGTGTCCCACTGAAGTCATTGTTTAAAAAGGTCGTTTTTGGTCTTATATTGTCTAAAATGTGTTAGTTCCCACATCTACCAAGCCCCTATACTACAAAACCGCCTATTCATATCAGGGCACTAGAAAAACATGTGGACTCTTTTTTTCTCGAGGACTACATTGTGTGGACCAATGAAAGCCCTACAGTACGCGCAGATTCCGAATGATTTTATTATAACTTGTGTCGAAATGAGTCCCACCTAAAATTTTTCAAATTTTTCTTTCAGGCAATTTAATTGCTTTGTAAAGTGTAACCATTTCAGACATGCAACGGCCTTTATTCGAATTACGTATCGTATTTTTTTCCATCACTTTCATCTTACGCGTCAGGTCAGGTTTGGCATGGACGTCGTGGGTAGTTTAAAATTCCCACGCGAGGGTGATGTGGCTGTGCCGTTATGACCTTATCGATCAATCAGAATTTCCCATCCCGGCGACGCCGATGCCGGCTTTTCTGGGACATGAGCTTCTTAACGCTATCGCATTAAAATTGGCTGCAGAAATCACTATTGTTCGTTGTTTATGAATTGCGATAGAATTCGTCATGAGATTCACGATACAACTCACTGTGAGTACGAAGACGCAAATTTTGAGTGGACACTATATTTTATGAATGGTTTACAAAGCAATCATTGACATCAGCGCGACTGCAGCGCGCCACTTCAAAAGTGAGTGATTGCTTCGTGTCTGTGAAATCGTCTAACATTCTGTCTCGTGTAATCGTTTAATGTTCAAGCTGTTTCCCCACTATCATTGCAGCCTCGTGCGTGTCTTGTCCTGTCTCTGTGTAATCGTTTAATGTTCAAGCCGCTTCACCATCATCATTGACCATGTACCAACTATCTCAAATTAAACCGAAAATTGCTTCGTAACTCGGGCGCAAATGTGAATGTGTGCGTACTGCCGCTCCGCGTATGCACGGCGCGGGTTCATCTGCTTGCTAGGGCGATGTCGAGGACGACGTCCAGAGAACAAGGTCAAAAACGACAGGACGACATCTAGGACGATCTCAAGGAAGGTTTTTAGGACGACCTCGAGGGAAACGTCTAGGGCGACGTCGAGGAAGACGTCGAAGGCGACGTCTAGAATGAGCTCTAGGACGATCTCTAGGACGACCTCAAGGACGAAGTCGAGGATTATGTCAAAAACTACGTATAGAACGACCTCTGGGACGACCTCTAGGGTGATCACAAAGACGACCTCAAGAACGGCTTCTAGGGTGACGTCGAGGACGACGTCCTAGAGGGTGACATCGAAGGTGAAGTTTAGGACGACCTCTAGGACGACGCCCGTATAGACCTTTTCATCCTCCTCCGCATGGGCGCTGCCATCTTGGAATCACGTGACGCGGCAGCCATTAGGTTGCTTCAACTTGCTGCTCCGCTCCCCCCTCCGCACCTTGGCGGAAGCGTTGCATTCGTGTTTTTCGTCGCGTTTCACCGCGCTTGCTGGCCTTACTTCGGAAACTGTAGTCCGATACGTCTACTCGACGACTCCCGAGGTTTGTTTACTAATATTGGCGAAACATTCTCACTAAGAAGCGCGTATATTTATATCGCGCATTTAGGATTGCAAGGCGTCAAGAATAATCAGCGCACGGAGACTATCTGTATTTCGTGGAAGTATCGTTCTTTGTATTCATAATATATCGAAAACAGTTTCTTTTGATTATATGAGGAAACTCGCGGAGGAGATAGACAACGAAAATGTAACTTGTATTTTATCTGAGGCTAAAAGTAAAGGTACGCCAACATCGAGCGATTTGTTTGTTCACAATATCACACCTACATGTCTATGAGGCTCTCAACCTCTCTCTTTTTTTTTTTTTTTTTTTTTGCGACGTACACATTTGGTTGGTCGGTTTACTTATGAAGCATAGGAAATTGTATACCATACTCGCTCCCATTTCAACAGTCATTTAAATGATTTATTGATCACATTTAAATAACCAGTGCCCTCCACTTAATTTACTTAACACAAAGGTTGGGACCTCCCGCGTAAAAAACTGCCACACACACTTAAGAGTAGCGAGTTTTAGAATAGCGTGCACAAAAAATAACGTCGTTTCTATTTGCAAATCCGAAACACGGTTTGGGTTCGGCGCATGCGCAATAATGACGACGCTTTTTTTTTTTTTTTGCTTACGTTGTTTTATTTCTTGCCATAACTAAAATCCGCAATAATTAACGCCCCCCCCCCCCCCAAAAAAAAAAAAGAAAAAAAAATAAGAAAAAGAAAGAAGAGCCGTTTGCATAACAGCTATATGAGTCCAGGATTGCCGATGGCAAACAGAGGCTTACTTTTTGTGGCTGGCTACGCCGAAATTTGTAAAGCGAATTTGTTCGAAGAAATAAATATTTTTTACACAGGTCCGTGAAGTTGTGCCTAGCGCTAGAACTCAGGAAAGCTTTCGGAAATATTTCTCCTCCTGCGCCCTTTAATTTTATTTGGCCAATTTTACGGAAGACAAATGCCAGATTTAATTTGACGGGCCTGTCACTTCTATCCTATCCTGAGTAAGCACATCTTTATATAAAAAAAATGTATTTCCTGGGGCAAATATCGCGAAATGCTGCTTATGAGTACTTTAGCAGGCTTGATAATTTAAGAAATTTCCTACTCAGCCTGTCAAAACATGCTCGAGTACTAAATTTAAGAAAAAAGAGGCCGAGACGATATTATTTGTTTATATCAATTATCTGCGTCATTACACGAAAAGTTTTTATTCTGCGAAGTTCACTAAAAGGTAGGGTGCCCACGAAAACCAAACAGAGAGTTGTAAACTCGCGAGTTCATCTGTTCTGGCCGATTCAGAACATTGCTAATCAACCTGTCGATGTGCTTCCCCCCTTTATATTTACATGTTACTCACTTCATTAGTTTGTTTTTCTGGAAACTGGTGTCATCGGGTACGGCCATAAAGGATGGTAATCTTCCCTGTACATTAGTCAGGCGTTTCACAACCGACCATAATCAGATACATCAAAAAAGTTGGTAAAAAAAAGTCCACAATTTAAGCTAAAATACACCTCGTAGACATCAAAGTGGCTCAATACTACTGTTTCATTGGTTGTGTGCTACCAGGAAAATAATCGTATCACAAAATTAAGCAAAAACAACGTAAAAGAGCAACATAGCCGCATTCACGTTGAAACCGTAACCAACCAAATTGAAGCAACCTAATGGCGCCGAGTGCGTCAGCGCCCTCTGTCCACCGGTGAGGCAACTACTAAAATGAAAAGGTCTATACGCGCGGCGCTTGCGTATGCGGACGTCCTGCGTGCGTGGAGGCGCCGCGCGGCAGCGCAACGCCTCCGCATACGCGCGCCGCGCATACGCACGGCACATTCAAGGCCAGATAGCGTATCCCGAAAACCGGGTGAAGTAGCTAAAGAATGCAATCGCATTCATAATTATGTCCGCGTCCGATCCGCATCCGCAGGCTTCGTATTCGTATCCGAACCGCATCCGCAAAATTCGGAACCGCATCCGACCCTCTATCCGTTCATTCATTTTTCATAATAAAATCAAGCATGAATGACAACTAAAGAAACATCTGGACGTTTTTTTTTTTTTGTTTTTTTTTTTTAATATATAAGTTGTTTGTTTACCTTTATAAAGAGAACTCGCATTACGGGGAGAGTCATTTTAACATATTATGCTTTATCATATTTAGAGGCTAAGCGATCATCCTTCTAAAGACACTTTGCATCGCCGGAAAGATGATCGCAGTTATTAGATCATCTTGGAAGCCCGTGACGCTGACACTCTGCCCAGAAGATTACATTTATCATTCCCTCGGGGCCTGAAGGCATTACAGAGAAAGATGCGCTTAAAAATGAAGGAATTTTTAATATTTATTTTTCTTTTTGCTTTGTAAAAACCCCTTCAAGCAGACGTATATTTTTTTAAACACAAAAATTAGCAAGAGACAAACTAATAACATTGCGTCATTTTATTTAGGCCAAACAACAAAAAAAGTGGGAGAGGAAAGGTGCTCACTCACCGCAGCAATTAAAGTGCTTGTGTATATGTGGTAAGGCGCGGGTACACGACTAGGAAAATATCAAAATTTTCAATAATGGCAACATGTCCTATCGGTTTCAGTTTTGAAGACGCACCCTAAACGGCATGCTCGGAACCATATACTT
Source organism: Ixodes scapularis (assembly GCF_016920785.2). Taxonomy (NCBI): domain Eukaryota; kingdom Metazoa; phylum Arthropoda; class Arachnida; order Ixodida; family Ixodidae; genus Ixodes; species Ixodes scapularis. The sequence goes on along the minus strand of NW_024609835.1, from coordinate 37,536,819 downwards.
AAAAACAATGCAGTGCCAGCTGTCGAGCAGAATAAAACGCACACACTCGCAACGCTTTACTTGTCGAAGTTGCTCTGTAAGAGAAACAATATCGTCAGCATGGACAATAATGATTGGGGTTGTGTGGATATTTATACCGCGCGTGTAGTTGGTCAGCTATTTCAAAGTTGCGACGAGTCACTTGCTGTAGATGAACAATTTAGCCAGCGCAGTACAACCGCTAGCCTGGTGTCTTTAACGTGCACCACGCAGTAGTGATACACGACCGCACGCCGGTACGATGTTCATCCAGATCAAAACGGGAAGAAGTGGGAATTGAACCAAGGATCCCTGGGTTCTGCAGCGCGAGCTTTCGCTTTACGTGCTCCAAGCTGGTGTGCGCGAGCCCACTCGGCCACCGATCCTTTTTTTTATATACCCTTTCATTTCAGTTTGAACTGTTACAATAAAGTCATTAATTTTACTCATTGGTTACACGTATTTAACTTTTACACAAAAGACACCCACACTTTTTGGAAGCATGGAACATGCTACCTTGTCACCGGTATTGATATTTCCGCATACGCAAGTCGCTAGCTAGTAGATAAAGACACCGGGGAACGTTTCAAATAGAGTTTTACATTGTTTTCTTTCTAATCCTGGTAAACAGTAGTTGTAAATGGTTGAAGCATAAACAGGTGTTACATTTGCTTCATCTGGATGATATGATCTAGTATTGGTGCCCACTCTGGGGCCCGCTCTGCGGTAGCATAAATGCTCTTAATCTGGGTGATAATTTCACTGAAATACACGTTTATAGGCTGAGGGTTAATGTCTGCATGTCTCCCTGCCATGCGTGATCTCGGCCACCGATCCCCCGCAACACGGACAGTTTCAGACTGGTTCGTCTCTCTTAAATTAATACCAGCGAATGAGAAGTCTCTCTCCGTTTATGCATGCGCTTGATGCTAAGATTGCATGCACAAAATGTGCTACAAGAATGAGGTACGGAAATTCGTTCTGGCGCAAGTGCCGCCACTCCAGAGGATTGAATTCAGTCTCCTCGATCTACTGGTAGGCGAAGAAGCAGGGTTGGGCAGAAATACTAAAAATGTATTTAGAAATACAAATACTAAGATACATTAAAATAGTAGCTAAAATACTGATACTGAAATATATCTGTAGAAATGTATTGCGATTCGTATCGGAAATACATTTTAAATAGAGGCAAAAAGTCTTTGGAAATACAAATACAGGAATACATTTTAGGGAGGGAGAAATAGAAATACAGAAATACTGATACTGCAATACATTTTTCACATTCGTATAAAACACCAACTGAGATGAAGCTTGAAGTGGGAGTTTTTGATCCTGAAATTACTTTCCCGTAGGCTTGGCACTTTGCCTTGAAGGTAGTGGTTTCAGACGACGTGGAGTCTTCAGTGGGCTGAAAAAAAACATTCCATCGAGGACTGACCGTGGACCCTTCCCTGACATCCTGTCTGTCTGACGAGGAATGCGAAAAGACTTCGACCTCTAAATAAATTCTGTCACCCTAAATGTTCTGTCACCTTATCTTCTGAATGAATGAATAAACTTTATTGCAGGTATGGGTTCTAGTACACCCAGTTGGAGCCCCTAGTCCGGGGCCCCATACGAGGCGGCCACCGACTCGGTACGGTCAACCAGCCATTGCTGGCCGGTGGACGCGTGTCATCGGTCAGCCGCTCCTCCCAGGAGGTGGGGGAGGGGTTGGGAAGAGGCGAGACAGAGGGAATGGCTTGGCATTGCCAGACCATATGGAGAAGGGTAGGACGATCGCCTCAGTGCGGGCACTCAGGCGGACCGCGGACCGTTCTACACGTATGAGTAGAAAAGGGGCGTCGGGAAGGTGTTGGTTTGGAGTTGACGCCATAGGACGCCCTGTCTGCGAGTAAGAGAAGGCTGAGGAGGAGGATAATGTTGTCGAGCAAGGCGTAGCTCAGCTAGGTGAGTCGAGTATGAAAAAGGGGCTGGTCGGATGGTAGCAGAGTCTTCCCCAAGTGCCCGGTTTGAGAGTTCTCGGGCGAGCGCATGTGCGCACTCATTACCAGGGATATCTGCGTGCCCAGGCACCCAGACTAACCGGAAAGTGTGGGAGGTGGAGGATAGGAAAGAGTCGAGTAGGGACGCAGCGAAGGGATGTAGGGTGTTGTAAAGGAAGTGGCGACAGGCCGTCTTGGAGTCAGTCAGAATGTGAGTTGGCGTGGAAGAGGGAAGAGTGGAGGTGGAAAGGATTGCCCTGGCAACCGCACGCTCCTCCAGGAGGGACACTTCGATGAGACCACGTTCCGTGGCAGCGTGGACCAGCCTGAGATCACTGTTCACGACGACTGTGATCCCTCCGCGTGCATCCTGCGGACTGGCGTTCGTAAAGAGGGCACGAACGGTATCGCAGCCTTCAGTATACGCGCGTCGGAGGTAGCGCGAGCGATGGTCACGCCGGGTCGAGTGACGGGTAGGATGCATATGGCGGGGAATAGGAGCCACAATGAGTTTGGCGCGAGCAGCGGGGGAGAGACCCGCAGCGCTAAAGGAAGCAGGACAGGGTGGGAAACCAAGGGTGGCAAGGAGACTCTGCCCTTGAGCCGTCGAGCGCAAGCGCATCAACTGGGCAGCCTCATGCGTTTCTATAAGTTCCTCCAGGGTGTTGGTCACACCAAGCCGCTCTAGGCAAACGGTGGCTGTGCGAACGGGGAGACCGAGCGCCAGTTTCTGCGCCTTCCGTAGTAGGGTAGACATACGTTTGTGTTCGGTCTGGGTGAGGTTGTTTTACGGTAGGGGGTAGTGTAGACGTGTACGAATCAAGGTCTGGACAAGGCGCAAGGCATCTGCCTCTTTAAGGCCATTTCGGCGGTTAGAGACGCGGCGTAGCATGTGCATGATTTGGTTGCACTGGGTAGTGAGTTGGTGAAGGGTTTGTGTTGCCTTAGCGTTGGACTGCAACGTGAAGCCAAGCACCCGTATGGCCGATTTACGCGGGACGGGTTTGTCATCTAGTGTGATGGTGAAGGGAAGATCGGTTTGTCCGCGAGCGTGTTTTGTCACGACTAGTAACTCCGACTTAGTGGGGGAACATGTGAGGCCCCCACGCCGGGCATATTGCTCGATGGTAGTAGCGGCTTGCTGTAGCTGAGTCTCTATTTGTCCGAGGGAGCCTCTCGTTACCCAGACAATAATGTCATCTGCATAAATTGCATGTCTGACATCTGAGATCTCATCCAGAAGGGGAGGGAGACCACGCATAGCAAGGTTAAACAGGAGGGAAGAAAGTACAGAGCCTTGCGGAGTACCTCGGTTTGCCACCGGAGCGGAGGAGGAGCGAAGGTGACCAAGAACGAGTCTGGCAGACCTGTCGCGGAGGAAATTGCGGATGTAATTGTACACCTTCCCTCCGCAGCCAGTGGCTGCCAACTGTTCAAGGACCAGGTCGTGGGACAGGTTGTCGAAGGCTCCTTTAAGATCTGCGGCAAGGACAGCGCGATATTGAGCAGTGCTTGGAGCGTCTAGAACTTCGTGTTTGAGGCGGAGCAGTACATCCTGAGTAGAAATACCACTACGGTATCCATAGAGGGTGTGGGGAAGGGCGGAGGTGTCGGCAAAAAATTTGTGTAGGCGAAGCTGTAGGACCCTCTCGAGCAGTTTGCCCAGACATGAAGTAAGGGAAATCGGGCGCAGGTTCTCCAAGTAAAGGGGTTTGCCAGGCTTAGGAATTAGAACGACTGTGGCTTCCTTCCATTCCTTGGGAAGGGTACCTGACTCCCACACCTCATTCAAGTACGTAGTAAGTTGAGTGGTGTCGGAATCAGAGAGGTTGTGCAGGAGAGAGTATCGAATCTTGTCAGGACCAGGGGATGTGTTGCGGCGAATGTCAGTGAGTGCAGCGCGAATCTCAATGTCCGTGATTGGCGCGTTAAGATAAGGAAGATTGTTGGGGGGACCCGTGTAGTCCGCGTAGCGTGGGGTATCAGGAGGGGGAAGGTAACGCTGTCGTAGCTGTGTGAGGCATTCGGAGTCTGTTAGGTTAGTGGCCTGGAGAAGTTTGTAAATGCCCTTGGCCCTGTCCGATTTGGCTTGCCCTGGTTGTATTAGATGACGGAGTAGGGACCATGTTCGTGCAGTACTGAGCGTACCATTGAGCTTGTCGCAGAGCGTATTCCAGTTTTGACCAGTGAGGTTGGCAGCATAGGTAGCAGCATCTACAGTGAGTTGTGCAATGCGTAGTTTGAGCTTCCGGTTGTGTCGTTGACGTCGCCACCGTTTGGTTAGACCACGGCGCGCTTCCCATAGGTGAAGAAGGTGGGAGTCTATATCCGGCGCATCGGGAGTGGTGGTAAGGGTGCGCGTGTGTCGGTCTAGCCGGGTTTGCAGTGTCTGCACCCAATCAGTGAGTGTGTCGGGCAAGGTAGAAGTGGAAGATGCGCGGAAGGCAGGCCAGTCCGTGATGCGGATTTTGCGTGCCTTACCCGCGAAGTCTTTGGTGTCGATATGGGTGACAAGAATGGAATGGTCACTGCCGAGCTGCTCCTCAAGGTTGTGCCAGGTGCAGGGTTTTGTGCCTCGGTACAGGGTGAGGTCAGGACACGTGTCCCGTGCAACGCTGGTGCCAAGACGTGTAGGTGTCGATGGATCAGTAAGTAGAATGAGATTGTGCTGTTGGATCAAAGTGTGTAGCTTGCGCCCCTTAGGTGTGTCGCGAGGGTAGCCCCAAGTGGGATGAGGAGCGTTGAAGTCGCCTGCAATGAATGTTGCGCAATCCTTGCGCCGTGCGGCTTCAAACAGCGTATCAAACCGTGCGTAGCGGTCTTGGGGGCGGCTATAGACATTGAGTAGGCGGAGGGGTTGGGTGTTAGGCTTGCGTGGGGAGGCGGGAAGGAGTTCAAGTAGGATATGTGGAACGGCCTGGTTGTCTAATGTAAGGACTACCGCGGTGTGAACGCGTTTGACTAGGGTGGCCACAAGGTGTTCCTGTTTGGTATCGTTATGTGCCGCATGTGTCACATATCCAGGAAGATTAGGAAGGGTGCGAGGTTCTTGCAGAAAGATGATGTCAGGTGGGGGAGCGTGCGATTGAAGATACTGTATGAGGCTGCCGCGCTTTTTTCGGAGGCTACGGCAATTCCACTGCCACACGGTGAGTTCTGAAGAGGAATGTGGCGCGGCAGTTGCCATTTACAATGATCTAATAAGGGGAAGGGCCATTTCAAGAATTGTGAGTATGCTGCGGGCCCATTCTGTGTCAATAGATTCCAAAAGCTTGGAGATTATGTTTGCTGTTGTTTGAAGCTTCGGAGTCCACCCCTTGCTTGGAGCTGTGTCAGTTGAAACGAACGGAGTCTTACGCTTCGGTGTTTTTCGCTTTCTTGGATCGGCGGGTGTGTTTCCTGACGTTGTCGGATTTTCGAGTTGGATTAGGTCAGGTGAAATAGGCCCTTCCTTAGTCGGAGGTGCCTCTATTTTGTTACTTTTTGGAACCTTAGTTAGTGCAGCATATGTAGGCCTCTCTGGCACCTGGTTCTCAGTTATGGGCCAAAGTGTCCTGCGCAGTTGAAGAAGGCCCTTTGCTTTTACTAGGCAGCATCGGCCATCCGGATCCATGAAGTGCAGTTCTGGCAGTGCGGAAATCGACTCCGTGTTGTCTGGAGTAATTTTTTGCCTTTCTTTTTCTGCCGCCATTTTGAACAGGATGACGATGTAGCCGAGTGTGCGTCGCCGCAGTTAATGCACTTTTCTTGAGCAGAGCAGGTGTCTCTGTCTTCATGCGTGCCGCTGCAGCGTTTGCACACCGGGCTGCGCTTGCAGGTTGCCTCTCAATGTCCCTAGCGGCAACACTTGCGGCATTGAAGTGGATTCTCTTGGAATTGTGAAACTGCATGCCGGACATGACCGAGGTAAACGTAGCTTGGCAACGTCGATCCACAGAAGGAGATCTTGATCGCTGAACTTTTTCCTAGTCGTCGAAGACGAGCAACTCTGTTTTCAGGGGACCTTAGGTTGCTGGCGATTTCTTCGTCATTCAGCGTAGTGTCTACGTCCCTGATTACACTTGTGGCGCAATGTCTGGTGAGAGGATCATACGCTCTGACTTTGATTCCACAGAGCATCGTGCATCGTAGCAGCCCACGCGTGGTCTGTCCGTTCCTTACGTCAACGGCAATGAGATTCAGGCGGTTGTTGAACCTGATTTCCGAGATACATTCCGGGAACATCTTCTCTAGAGCAAGGGACAGTTTTAAGCTACTAAGTGACGTAATCACGTGGCCCTCCTCTAATAGCGTGAATACGACAGTAAGCCCTTCAGGCACTACTGCAGCACTGCAGACTGTCTCAGCACTTAGGCTCGAATTAAGGCTAGTCTTTTTTCGCTTTTTTCTTGTCTTGACATATTTCCATTCTGGTTCGTCAAAGTCAGAAAGGTCTATGTCACTGGTTGGTACAATGACTCGACGCGAAGAGGTTGTGGCACATTGCTGACCTGGAGTGATGTCCTCAGCAGTATTCATGGGCGAGTCCTTGTCTTACGGTTGAAAGAACGATACGGTGGCATCCCTGTTGTGAAGGTCCTTCCTGCCGACCCTCCGCCACCGACGCATGGATTGCAATCCTGACGTTTCAGCTATCATCATCCAAACAGAGACCTCGTGGATTGCGACCTGATATTGACGGCACAAGTGCGAGCTCTCCGAGAAACAGCGCGCTCGAGACGAGTCGCAGGCGTACGAAGTTTGGGTCAGCACAGCGAGGCCACGTCTGGCCTTCATCCTGGGTTTCGGATCACCAGAGCAGCGGGTCACGTTCACGTCGGCTGATGACGTACCCTTGAGTCGTGCAGTATTACGGGAGCAGCCGTAGACGCATTCCAATATGTGTTGAACTTCACTGCGTGAGTCATGCTACTATTTCAAATCAACCACCACCAGGCTCGTGCTGCAACGGACTGTGACTGAGCTTTGCCGGCTGGGTGTACTGCGTATGCTAAGGCAAGAGAGACGGTCAGCAGTGGGCATTGGATGCCAGCAAACCGGGACTCAAGAAATCCCTACCCAAGGACCTGCGGCAGAAGATGCTCTGCCTCCACTCCTGGCACCCACCTGGTTCCGATCCCCGACCACGCAACACTTTTCAGAAAAGGGAAGAGGACGCACAGAAAAATAGTTTGGAGAATTAAAAGGAACCTTGGTCAGCATAGTAACAATGCCCCAGCATCTCCTTGAACCTAATGTCCTCAGAAGTAAAAAGTGAAAAAATACGTTAGGACTTTTTTTTTCGGAGGGGAGGGGGGGGGGGGGGGGGGGGGGGAGAGAGAGAGTATTTCTCAAAAAATGTAACAAAATACATTTCATCCGGATTGTATCGCGATACAAAAAAAAAATATTCTGAATGTATTTCGATACAGGAATGCAGATACTGGTGAAAAAAAATTTATCGCGATACAGAAATACAGATACGAAATGTATTTCTGAAATACTATCGCGATACATTTGTATCGCGATACTGCCTAACCCTGCGAAGAAGCGACTTGCAAGCTTTTTGTACTTTTTTTGTGGCCATTACGTTTTGTGTTTTCTTTGCCCAAATAACGTTTTCCGCTTTTTTCCTGCCAAACAAGAACACGTTTTTTCCGGGACGACTGATGCTCTTGCATTCTTTACTTTTTTCTAAGGTTGGCGAGATAGAACGTTTTAAAGCGATCTTTGGTGAGAATCAACTCTTTCTTGACGTAAGGACAATTTTCTCCCCGATTGGCACCTTTATCCAAAAGAGTAGTTTGCTCCCGCAATACATTCGATGGTGCACTTCATAGGGTCACTCATTTATTCACTCTACGCTGTGCGCTTGTGCACGTTCATGGGCAGCCTCGGTAAAAAAGTACATCTGGACCCACGGATATCCGCATCCGATTCGCAACCCGCTAACTCGTATTCATTTTTACCCGCATCCCCCAGTTTACTGTGGATATCCGCGGGTAATCTTCGGATATGCAGGATTTTAGTTATAGGCAATTTTCTGAAAATTTCAATAAACCATTCAACTGCACATCGGCCGCCATTTCCCAATGAAAATTTAAGGAAATAACTTATAACTTTTGAATAAGCTAACGGTTAGTTCTGAAGATTTGGCATCGGGTCCGGAACGCTTGTGGTACATTTGGGAGGATAATGAGCGTTCGATGCGTTATTTACTTTTGCAATACAAAAACACAGTACTTTTTTTTTTTTTTTTTTGTGGCATCCTTTAGAATGGCAGTAACTTCTTTCTTTTTGTGTGTATTTTCACTGGAAAGTAAGTCGATTTAATTTCCCCTCTAGACAACATACGGATCTAATCATATCGATTAACGAAAAGGCCAAGAGTATAATGAACCCTCGCTAGCTTTCCGATCAAACATAATAAAGCTATAGGCACAAGGTCAATGTGCTCAAAATTTTAGCATAGGTTCTATTTGCAAGTCATTAAACAGTATCTATCTCAAGACTAGATGACTGAATGGATAGATGGATGCTAGTGATTGTACCTTGTATATCGGGCGGTAGCTTGCGCCACCTACCCTAGAAACCTTCCCACCCCAGCTTTTAAAGTTTAGACGTAAAATTTTGTTTCCCGTGAAACCGTCTAGCCCATTTATCCAGTGCCCAATTTCACACTTCCGTGGATATCCTCCATCGACATTCTGATCTCCTTTCTTTGCGACTGTACTATTTTTATCAAAGAATAACGTTGCCCTTGTCATAAAATGAGATTCGCGCTTCTTGCGTAAAGAGCAACAATCTATATGAATTCAATTCAATTCAACTGGTTTTGAGTAAGGCCCTGCAGTGGGGGCTTTGTTCAACAGAAAGTCGTCTTAGATTTGGGTGAATACGGTAAGTAAAATAAAATTACAAGTAATAGAACCTAACTGTCTCCGAAGTTGGTGCTGTCTTAAATTTTATACACTACGCAGCATCTTCACTACAGCCTGTCTCATGTATTGTTATAACAAATAATACTGGTTGTTGCGCCTGTTACACTGATTTCTGATGATCCTTCTCAAACGCACACTGTGTGTGCAATAGACCATTCGGAAAATACGCAGCGCCTCCCATCGTCTCTTCGACTCACTGAGGCCATCCTATGTATACGGTGCATTCTTGATTGCCTCGCATTTTGCAATTTTAGAACGCAAAGAAAAACAGGACGATAACAAGACAGGGCACTTACCGTGATGAATTCTCTCTGTTTTCTTTTTGTTCTGAACTTACAGTGGTAAAAAGGAAGAAATCCAACCGCTTGCAGGGTGTGCGGAGAAAACAACTGTGGGGCGTTCATCAGAACGATCCCACAATTCCCCGCGCCGCGCCGATCAGCGTGAGATTGGCGAGAGGCCTTTCGGGATTTTCCAGAGAGGTCTGTTTGAGGAAGACTATATGTCCCGAAACATTCATCGCTAAATGCAAACTGAAACTACAAGCTTCGCTTTCTTTTCAAATAATGAGACAACCGACCTCCTTTCCGTCGAGCCCGGATGGGCTCGGATTTGTCAGGGCGACGCATGCATCTTGACTCCCCAGTTTCGAGTGTCTTCCCGCCAGGAGCGGATCTAAGGGGGGGGGGGGGGGGGGGGGGGGGGGCACGGGGGCGGCCGCCCTCTCCCCCTCCCAAACAAAGTGGAACCCCCCCCTCCCCCCTTCTCGGAGGGCAATTTGACATGGGGGGACCCCTCGATACGCAGAAAGAATGGGAGATTAGTATCCTTACGAATTCTCCCGCCCCCCCCCCCCTTTCCCCCAAAACGGAGCTCTGGATCCGCCCCTGCAGCTTCCCGCTAGAATTTAATCGGACACTTGTAGCAGTCGCAGCAAGTGACCGTGACAAACGGCCGAGGTAATCCGGACACACAGAACTAATCTGATAATCCGACGCGCCAGCTTAAAGCTCTGCCATTCAATTCTAGCTCCGAATCAGGACGGTCAGGTCTGTTTGCCGTCACGAGCGGCGGTGCCTTATTTTATTTGAGCGGTTCGGCCAACGCGAGGGAGTTTTGCGAAACTGGAGCTGTTCGATTGTAGGTAGTCTATAGCTGTTCAGGGAGTTGTTATACAGACTATTTTCTCAGTCCAAGATTATCAACGATAACTTTGAGCGAATTGCTGTTCAGTGTTATGGTCTTATTTTCTCTCGTGTGCCCTAGTCCATCCGAACCAGACTGTGCCTTTCCGCGGTTTTCAGAAAGGTTGCCCAAGCTGAGTATTGAGCTGAAGTTGCACAAGTCTTTTGTGGGTGATTTCAACGTAAATTATATTTTTAGAAATATATATTACACTAGAGACTTTAATAGTTATTTAAGCTGCACGGTTACGCACACATAGTTGATGTATCAACTACAATTACCTCAAATTTTGAGTCAATCCTTGACCACGTTACAAGTATTCCCAGTGAGTATTTGAACTCAGGTGTAGATGTGAGCTTAGTGGCCACGAACTAATACATGGTTTTAACCGGTAACAAAAAAAAATATATATATACATATATATATATATAAGAAACAATTTTCATCGGATTATGAACAAGATAAAACAGGACCAGATAAAGCAGCTCGAACCTTCAATTCTTCGTCATGGATGACCTTCACGGGTCCGTTCTTGTAGATACAGCCTCCCGTAAATACCTGTAAAAAATAGAATTGCGTTCTAAATGGTGACACAAAGTGGATAACATCCAAACAAATGAATCATTTTTTCTGTGACAAAACAAAAATCACTCGAGCGATGTAAACAAAACCGTAAACTAAACGTTAATACAAAATAAGTTCCGCAATTTCTTTTTTTTTTTTTTTTTTTTGCTCCGAACATTTTGTTAGAGCGTTAATGAACAAAATCCAAAAGCGTAAACCTGACTCAGTTTACAATTAGCCGCTCCAAGAAACTGTCATAATAGACACATTTCGAAATTCCATAGGCGGGCCCCATTTCCCGATACGCGTGGCTGAATCAGAGTCATCGCCAAACGATGACACAGCACTTTATTTTTTTTATGTGAGCTGAGCGGAGCTCGCGCCGAATACTGATGCAGACCTCGCGTCCAATACATGCTCGGAGTACGCGCCTAAACAATGGGGCAGTCTCAGATAACCGGCGGAGCGGCTAGCAGAAGGCGCGCGCTTTCGAAAAGGTTCTATAGTGCCATTCCACGCCACGCAATCCAGGCGTGTTATTGGCACAAACATATGCTTTTAAAAAAGAAAAGAAATATATATATATATATATATATATATATATATATATATATATATATATATATATATATATATATACTGGGGGACACATTGCTGGCGACACAGGGTCCCAATGCGAACAAGGGGCTCATTTTTCTTACGAACCAAAACGGCTGTCGAATTAACGGTGTGTTTAGTAACTCAGTGTTGGACAGTTTGCTTGTGTTTCCGACAGTCATTTCCGACACTTCCAAACTTCAAGATGACCAAACTGGTTAAAATTAGCACATAGTTGCGGTAACTATAAATACCGAAATAATTTACGTCCTGATTGTTATGTATAATCGTACCTCGGAGTTGTTAATGAAAGAAAATGCACAGAATAACCATTTATTTTCATAACAACTCGGGCCATAAGACCTAAAACAACTTTAAGCACTTGAAAATTTCTTGAAACGGTAATGCCAATCTCGAATCATATTGCAATCTACTAAAAATTCAAAAAGGAACAATTGAATGAACCGGCCGATCTAAATACCGGGTCAATAACCAGCACGAAAAATATATCAGTTATACTCTGTTTCACCTTATAATGTACCGCAGGAAAAGCTACAAGCGCGAGCTCCTTGCTCAGGGCAGATCTCGGCGGCACAAGCTCTCGTGCGTTAAGAGTAGCTCCCAACGCTATGAGCGCGCGCTTTTAGCCTTGTCTGCGGTACAACATAAGGTGAAACGGAGTATAGAAAGAGTCATTGTTTTTAAAGGGGCGATGCAACAATTTGTGTACTTTGCGCAAATACCGCTTAGAACGGATGCCTGACGTTAATGACCTATGAAACACGCGCTCGTTCTTCACCCCACGCAATAGAAGTCCCCGAAAAAGAATTAAAGAAAAACGAGTGGCGTTTACTCCCTCAACTTGCAGCCAGAACAAGCGGCCACGGAATCTGGAGCCGATTTTATGCCGCCAATGTTGATCATAGCCACGCGCTGGGGTTGGCAAGGCACAGGACAGGCGCTGAGTTCCAGACATTGTTATGGCTCGGCTACTGTCGTCGTTGCAGCGATTGGACACGGGCCACTACCCGAATGCTTCTCGAGCTAGTAATTATCACGAGCCCATATCGAGTGCCCACGCAATGCTCGGGTCCAATCTATGAATCGCATTCAAATATCGTCATTGGGGTGTACTGCGATCCCCACGTTACGTCATCAAATTTTGCAAAAAAAAAAATAAAAAAAAAAGATTGATTGGTTGAAAATGATCGCTTTTGTCATTGGAATTACACCGCAACGAAGGAGTTTTTTGGCCAGTGCATGTCGTTGCGCGCGAGTATCCTTGAGTCCCACTAGTGCCAGTAAGCTCGTGTAAAGTGAAAAACATTAAAATTGAATATCGTTGCACCGCTCCTTTAAAGCTATGACTAGGGTGTTAGACATTAACGCCCGAATTCCTTCCGTTTTATAATCTAAAGTCTCTCCTTGTAAAATGGGCTTACATTTGAAAATTTTTCTTCTCATCTCGAGACTAAATGTGGATGTTTTTTTTTTCAGATCTGATGCACTGACACTTAAAATATCAATAAAATGAAAAACGTCAAAAAGTAACGTTATTCTTCATTGCATCTGAAATTACATAGCTCCGCGTTGTGCTTGTCACGTCTAGTGCACTGAATGAAGTAACTCCACAAACTGCCAAAACTTTTCATATAAACGTTGTTGTCGAAAAGTAAGCGTATACCACCAGCTTTCATCTGAGAGCGATTCTTGATGGCACTTCATTCCGAAACTATAAGCCTTTTTCTCTATAAACGCGATTGCATCGTCCCGTATGACGACGCAATTTATCGAATAAATAACTTGGCGAAGGTTCCTTGAACTGTCAACATCAGTAAAAACAAAAGCAAAACTGTTATTGAAAAAAAGGACATAACTTTAGGTCTCTATATCTGCGTTCCCATTTGTATCGCGTTTCCATTTCTTAGAGTTGATAAAAAGGTTTTCAACATCAATAAAACTCGCAGCAGACGAATATCTTATCCTTGAACCGCATGAAAATGGGGGGGGGGGGGGGGGGGGGAGTGAAAACATTTATTTGACAGAGTCAAATCAGCATCTCATGTCCAGGACGCCGCTTTTGCGGGCTGTGAGTACAGCCCTGTTGATGAGGCGGACCTGATTGGTGTGCAGAGAGCTGGATAGAGCCCTCAGCCAACCCTCATATGTGTTATTCCCAACGGGGATTATTTCAGCATTCTCAGTAGGATCTAAAGTAGGTAGCTCAGGGCACGTCCAGGTGACGTGTGCGAGTTTAGCCGGTAGTTGTTTGCACCAGGGGCAGAGGTGGGAGGGGTATTTTTGTGGATAGAATTTGTGAAGCCGAGCTATGTGCGGAAATGTATCTGTCTGGAGTTGTCTCCAGATGACACCCTGCTTTCGCGTGAGCCCATTCGGGCTGGGAAAACTCTGTCTAGCCTGCCTATAGTAGGCGAGGAGTTCGCTATAGCGTCTCTCTACTGGTTCTTGCTCATTTTCCTCCCTTGGGCGCTCACCCGCTCGGAAATGCAGACCTCGAGCCACCTCGTGCGCGCGTTCATTTCCTAATAATCCCGCGTGCCCCGGGGCCCAGATGAGCGTCACCTTTGGAAGGTTGGTTCCTTTCCTGAGTACTACTGCTGCCGCTTTGTAGATTGGCCCTTTTGCGTAATTCCGGCACGCTTGCTGGGAATCAGTGATTATAGTGACACTGTCCCGTCCGCGGCTTGCCGAGACTGCAAGTGCTATAGCCGTTTCCTCCGCGGCGTCGACGGTGGATGTTTTTATTGATGCCGTGCAGCGGGTTAAGAGATGTTGGTCGATTACACTCAAGGAGTAAATATTTGTGCTCGAGCGTCGAGAGGCATCCCTGTAGAGAGTATTGTCCCAGCTTTGTATTTGTTGCTCTAAGAATCGAATTCTGGCCTGTCTTCTGCCGTCGTGTCTCCCCGGTTGCATGTGTCTGGGGATTGGACGAACTGTAATTTTACTTCTGATTTGATCATTTAGAATCTCGATGTCTTCGCTGCCACGGAGGAAACAGTCATATCCTAGTTTTGCGAGGAGATTTCTGCCGGTCGGGCTCTTCGTGAGTCGTTCTAGCTGGTTGAGCAGCTGGGCCTCTGCAAGCTCGGCGTACGTGTTGTGTAGGCCTAGGCTTGCGAGTTTCGCATTTGACGTGCTTACTGGCAGGCCGAGGACGTGTTTAAATGCTTTCCTAATTGCAGTGTCAATCTTCTTTGTTTGCTCCTGGTTGAGTTTATGGTACGGTAAGGCATAAACTATGCGGCTAATGACGAGCGCATTCACAAGTCGCACCCCGTCGATCTCTTTAAGGCCTCTTCGCTTGTTAATTATGCGGGTGGCCATCCTTTCCACCTGCGCGAGGGAGCGAAGCACTTTTGAGACGTTGTCTCCTGCTCCCCCTCCCTCCTGCAGGTGCATTCCTAGGATCCGTAGCGACTTGACCTGTGGAATCGTTTGGCCTCGCAGGTGTAGGTATAGGGGGGGATCAGGTCTCTTTTTTCCTCTGCGTTCTTTGATGAGGATGGGCTAAGATTTTTCGGGAGAGCATTGCAGGCCTCTAGGCTGTACATAGTTTTGTACCGTGTCTATAGCGCTCTGCAGTGCATTCTCTTGTTTGCCCAGGCTGCCTGCCGGAGTCCATATGGTAATGCCATCCGCATACAGCACGTAGCGTATGCCTGCTATTTGAAAGAGAGCTTCTGGAAGCTTTCTCATCGCTATATTAAACAGGGTAGGTGAGAGCACTGACCCCTGAGGTGTGCCTCTGTTGGGCATACGGAGCTCCGGAGTGCGAAGGGTGCCTACACCTATTGTGGCGGTACGATCCCTGAGGAAATCCTTGACATAGTTATATATTCGGGCTCCGCAATTCGTGTGTGAGAGGTTCTCCAGTATAGCCTCATGTCGCACATTATCAAATGCGCCGGCTAGATCTAGCGCTAGAATTGCTTTCGCCTGGCTGGATTTGCGGTCTAAAATTTCCTCCTTTATCTGCAGGAGCACGTCCTGTGTAGAGAGATGTCTGCGGAAGCCAAACATGGTGTCCGCTAAGGCATTGACGCTTTCCAGGTGGGGCTGCAGCCGATTGAGGATAATATGCTCGAGGAGCTTACCCATACAAGATGTTAACGAGATAGGTCGCATATTTTCAATGCCCGGTGGTTTTCCCGGCTTTGGGATAAGTATGATTTCGGCGTGCTTCCATTCAGGGGGGAGCGAGCTACTTTCCGATATGCTATTGTAGATCTTGGTCAAGCGTTCGTAGTCTTCATTATTCAGATTTTTTTAGAATTTTGAAGTCAATCTTATCTCTTCCAGGAGTTGTATTACGGCGAATAGCTTGGGCTGTGAATTGCACTTCTGCCAACGTGATTTCTCGATCGAGGTGTTCATTCGCTTCTCCTCCGTATTCCGCGTAGATAGCCGCAGGGCATTGCCCAATGCACTTATTCTTGATGCTGTCTAAGATTTGGTCGTCCGTCCTGCTGTCGAGGTGGAGGATCTTCTGTACGACCTGCGAAACCTGATATTTACTTTTGGTAGGATCGATTAGATGCCGAATTAGGCGCCAAGTCTCCTTAGTTCCTAGACCTCCTTGCATGCGGTCGCATATATCGTCCCAATTACGGGCGCAGAGCCCCTTAGCGTATTGTTCCGCTTCAGCTGTGAGGCGGTCAATGCGTCTTTTAAGCCTTAGGTTTGTTTTCTTTCGGGACCAACGGCGTATGAGCATTCTACGTCTATTCCATAAATAGAGTAGGTGGTTGTCGACCTCCGGAAACTCTTCGCTGCCGTAGACCGTTGTTGTGCACGCCTCTCGGCGCTCTATGATACCTCGGCTCCACTCTTCTACCCCGACGGTACCCGCATCATCGCAATACTGTCTAAAGAGGTCCCAATCGATGTTACGGTTGGGGCGGCCACGTTTTTTTTCATACTCCGTTCCATAAATCTCGGTTGACAGAATGTAATGATCGCTTCCTAATTCAACCCCCGTGTTTTCCCATACAGCATTGGCAACATTCTTGGTTAGGGTGAGGTCCGGGCAAGTGTCTCAGCACGCTATATTACCAATACGGGTGGGGAAGTCTGGATCTGTAAGAAGGACGAGCGATAGATTTTCTATGGCTTTTGCCACATCCGTTCCCCGTGGGGTGTCAATATTGTATCCCCACATACTGTGTGGGGCATTAAAATCGCCTGCTATAAGCAGTGGATGGTTGTTGGCTTTGTTTGCTGCTAGATGGAGGAGTCGACTAAGGGGAGGATTGCGCACCGAAGGCGAGCAGTAGACATTAAGTATGAAGAGACTGTGCTGGCCCCTTTTCCTGGGTACGAATTCCACTAGGCAATGTTGAATCTGATCCTGAGGAAGGCCCACTTCATGCTCTATAGCCGTGTGTCTTTTACCGACTAGGGTTACCACCTGCGTTTGACCTTCGGGCTTGAAAGTGACATATCGGGGGACTCGCGGTGTTTTGCCGGTCTCTTGCACGGCAATTACGTCTGGCTGCGACGTGGATCCTAATATGTGTTGCGTCAATGATCCCTCCTTCGGCTGGTAACTGCGGCAGTTCCATTGCCAGATTATAATATGCGGTTCGCTCACTGGGCTAGGGGCCATGCTGTGCTGCCCATGATATCTGTCGAGCTGGGTTTAGGATGGCCGTCGGCATGCTTTATTCTTTTGCAGTCGTTTATATCTCTCCCTATTTGCCCGTTTTGGGTCTCTTCTAACGCTCGAAAAAGTCTTCGGACATCCCGTTTGAGCTGTCTATTTTTCCGGCGGAGGCTCTCTTCTGTTTCCTCGCCGTCTGCTTCCGAGGCTTCTGTCTCTGTTTGTTCCGCTGGCTGCTGACGCGGGAGGGTGGACATGGCCTCTATCTTCTTGTTGCCTAAGGCATCTATTTTACGCATGAGTAGACCTATACAGTTTTCGAGGGAGGCGAGTCTATCTTTAATTTCTCGTATTTCTGCTTTGATCGGCTCTATCCCTGTTTGCGCTATTTGTAGTATTTCCTTACTCTCGTTCGGTTTTGAGGGTTGAGAGTTGGCTAAGGGCTTATTCCAGCTCACCTTTTGCGTGGCCGCGGGTTGTTCCCTTGCCGGGCTCTCGGGTCTGGGGTCGCGTGTCTGGGGCTGCGGCCCTCGGAGGTCTCTTGATCGGCTGCGACTCTCTTCCCGACTGGTGCTCCTTCCTCTGCTGCGGGATCGGCGCCTCCTGCTAAGTGAGCGGGGTTGATGTGTCCCTGGCAGAGATGGAAAGTCCTTGCCAGAGAGTGGCGGGTTTTTTTTTTTTTGCTTTGCCTTGCTTGCCACGCTCGTCGTGGTGGGGTGGCCGGGGGCTGCCTGCGACGGACCGGGCAAAATTTAGCCGTCGCGACATGTGCGCCCCCACAGTTGCGACACGACACGGTGCATTGATGCTTCTCGCTGTTACTTTGTCCGCACACCTTGCACAGGTTCACGTCCGGTCTCGGGCAGATGTCTGCCCTATGTCCCAGTTCGTGGCACTTGCTGTAGATCTGTCGGAGTGGGGTGTATTTTCGACATTCGTAGATGCCGTGCTGGTAGATAACTTGACCAGGTGCTCGTTGGCCCTGGAAGGTGAGCAGCGCTGTCTCCGAGCTTCCAAGCATCCTCCCATATACGAGCTCGAAGTTCGGCCTTACCCTCGTGTTGGCAAAGAGCTCCTCTGGTGATGTGTTTTTCTTTATGCCATGAATAACGACTTTGACGGTATTCTCCGGTGAGGCGATGTACGCCTTGAGTGGGTAGGTCTTGCCGTCTACCGTGAGCGTAGTGGCCGAGCTTGCCTCCGTAGCCACCGCCAGGCTATGGTGTGCTCAGCGTGACGAGGTTCTGCGCCGGTTGAAGGAGGATCTTCGGTGCCTTGTCCGGCTCGTTTCGACTTGCCGGACCCGCTGCCGCAGTTCTCACTGCGTCGTATACCATCCATCTTGGTAGTTTCGCAAGGTCAATGCCGCCCTGCACCCGATAGACAATTCGAAATTCATTTTTTGTGTTCCTGAGGAAGCGCGGCGTTCCTTTCGGACGTGGTGGGTATTTTTCATGCACCGGCTTCGGTGCGGTTTCTTTTTTCTTCTCTGCTTGTTTCCTTCTTCTTGAGATAAATTGCGTCCAGCCAACTCGATCTTCGTTTTCGTCCTCGTCGCTGGAATCCGGCGCGCTGACGTGTTTTTCTTCAGCTGCCGATAGGCCCTGCGTGCCCGGCTGCTCGCCGAGGCGTCGGGCCGTACCGTCGCCACGGTTGTTCGCCGGATTCATTTGGCAAGTTTCGTCGTTGTCGGTGGTTAATTCCATCTCGGAATCGGTTTTTTCGAGGTCCAAAGCGTCAAGGCTTCGTAGTTGTGCCTCCCGTCGCTGTTCTGTAGTCCTTGCTTTTTGCGCCGCTTCCATGTCTAGGCCTAACGCCACGGGCGGCTCCGGCGGCGTGGCGAATATTAAATTTGCCCAAACTTTATCAGAAATAGGCCCACCTCGGTGATTTTAGTGTCTTCCGATACCAGATGATGTTCCGCATCAATTGGTGTTGTTGAAATTCCGTTGCCTTGCCGTTTAGTGGGCCAAAAAGTTCTCGACGGAGCGCCGATAAAACACGTCCGCACGGTTCAGAATCGCGACGTCACTCAAAAATGGGGGGTCATAATATTGTTCTCCCGTTTTTTTCTCGTTTAAAAAAAAAAAACGAAAGCCGTTTACAACTCCCTGTAACGCCGGATTAGGGCGCAGCTCTTGAGGAGGAGGAGGAGAAGGTACGGAGAGGGGGCTATGCCCCTCCTCCTCTACTGCTCGGCTCCCATTTAAGGGAAAATTTTCCGCTAATTAAGCGGGGAATTTTTTCCACTAAATTTAGCGGGGACAATTTTCCGATAAATTTAGCGAGGAAACTTTTTCCGCTAAATTTGGCGGGGAATTTTTTTTCGCTAAATTTAGCGGGGAAATTCATCCATCATGCAGTGCGCGGTGACGCCGACGCCGACGGCGGTCAAGCCGGAAACGGGCGCCTAAGAGCTGCACTCTAAAACTCTGCGAGTGCCCGGACCCGGTCTCAGGGAGAGATGCATGCGCAACGTACATTTTTGAAGGGCGTTTTTAAGGCACTCGCTTTAAAGCTCTGTTCCCTCGTTGAACAAAAGAAGACCGCCCACCGCAATTCCCGGGGAGTTTGCCGGAGGGTTCCTTGGTCCACAAGAAAGAACCGTGTTGATGGAAGCACTCGAGGGAATTAGCAATTCACGAGGTTCTCTGTGTGTTGGTTTAATCGCGGTGTGCGATCCTCCGTAAACACAAGGGCGATGAATAAGCAATGAGCGCGTCGACGTGGGCTTTCTTTTTCGGCAGGTCTAGACTGAAAATAAAAAAAAAAACGTTTTGTGTTTATTCGAACTTTCTCTCGTCGCCCATCGATCCTCGCGGCACCGCGCAATATTGCCAGGATGAGTATAATATTGTTTGTTGTTTTTCTTCGTTCTATTTGTTTAATACATTATAATTTGCTTTCATGGTTTCGTGCTAGAAGATCGGTGTTTAATTAGGCATACACTAGAAATATCCGTCCCCTTCGTTAGATCCGCTGTTACTTCTCTTCTTCTTTTTCTTTTTTTTTTTTTTTTTTTTTGGTTTAGCTTGATTATAGGTTTGGCGGCAAAATTTTCTGGGTTAATTAATATATTTTCTCCGATTTTGGCAAAAAAGTGTCTTCTAGACGGTCGTATCAAAACTTTACTTTTATGGCGAATTGAAAATTACGCTTCATAATGCAATATTGTCACGGATGGCAAGTGAGGAGGCGGCGAATGACTGAGTAATTGGAACGTTTAATAGGGCGAACTTGTGTCCAAAAATAAAAGCAATAATTGCTTAAAATATTCTTTTTTTCCAAGAACAATAATCGATTGGAATAACCTTACTAATGATGTAGTTTTGCAGCCACCATTGACATTATTTGCCTCCTACCTTAGTTAATATTGTTTTGTCTCGTGTCTTTTTTTTTTAATTTCTTTATGTTACATTTTGTATTTTTGTCCTTTTGTCCCGGCTATGTATCTGTACTTTCACATTGTAAACCTCACCCTGCTAAAATTCCTGCTAGGGGATTGCAGTATTGATAAATAAATAAATATAATAAATAAAAAGAAACCCGAAAATAACAGCAGAGCGTCGCGGGCGTCGAAGTCGGCGTAAGAGCAGAGTTGAGCGCTGGGGCGAGACTGACTTTGACTCGCCAAGCGAAGCCCCTTTATGCACACGCGTGGGCTTCTGGAATAATCGGCGTAGAAGCTTCGACGCGTAGAACATTCGGGCCTAGAATAAACGACAATCTTCTCGAATTTACCAAAACATTAAACTGAAAGAATAAATAAAAGACGATTAACTCCCAGTAATTGAACCCTGGCTTTTTGCGTGGGAGGCAACCATGATAACCGTTAGTCCACGGCGTGCTGCTTACTTGACTAACTGCGCGCACGACAATATTTAACGTGAGCACTCAAGCTAAGGTGCCAAAACCATGCAAAAGCAAGGATTTGTAATCTCTAATTTTCCCTCGAGGATAATAATCCAATTCGTAAAAAACAAAAAAAAAATTATATATCATGGTTTTCCCCAGGAATCCCTGAGGGGTGGAAACTACCAGGGGGGGGGGGGGGGGAGGGGGAGGAGCGGCGCATATATATATATATATATATATATATATATATATATATAAGTACGGATCTCTGACTTATATATATATATAAGTCAGAGATCCGTACTTCCTGAATTGCTATGCTAGGAGCTTAGTGTATGTATTACGACAGGAGGGCTATGTTGCGCTTTTTGCACTCCCAGGAGACTTGGAAGAGGGAAGTGACGTCAACGACACAGCAAATGCAGATTGGATGTTGACAGAAGAAAACGAAATCAACACCCAATCTGCGTTTGCTGTGTCGTTGACGTCACTTCCCTCTCCCTAGTCTCCTGGGAGTGCAAAAAGCGCAACATAGCCCCCCAGTTTCACCGAGAAGCTGGGCGATCGGTGGCCGAGATGGGCTGAAGCGCACACCCAGCTCGACGCACGTGGAGCGAAAGCTCGCGCTGCAGAACCCGGGGATCATGGGCTCGAGCCCCACCCCTGCCCGTTTCGATCTGGATGAGCATCGTACCGGCGTGCGGTCGTGTATCACTACTGCGTGAGCACGTTAAAGACCCCAGGTTAGCAGTCGTACTGCACTGGCAAAATTGCTCATCTACAGTGTAAACCAGTGTCGCCCCTACTGGCAGACCAACCTTACGCTGTATAAATCACTAAAACGTCCAATTTGATTTGATTTCACGGAGAAGCTCGGCTTCGTCAGGAGATGGCCTACATGTGAGGACATCAGACCATAGAGTAATATAGTAAACGAAAGGAGAGGACAGAGAAGCCGATTCGCGGCCCAGATAGTGCGTTTAATACCCTCCTCTACGTGGCGCTTTTCTGTAGTTTGGTTAAAATTAGAACTTTTTCCGTGAGCGTATTCATTTTTTAAATTGTATGGTTTAAAATTATTTAAAGCACTTAAAACGACTAAATAGTTTAAATTTAACACGTCACAAATATCACGCGAGGAATGGCGCCTGCCACGGCCTGCCGTCTGCCTGTTTGCCTGCACGCCCTTGCCTCAGCATCATTCTGCATGGCCTCTGCTCGTCCGTGGGTCGTTCGTCCGTGCCGTGCGTGCCGCCTGTTTGTGCTTTCTGCTGCAGCGTGTTCGGTCGGCTTTGCATCAAACAAGGTGACGCATGAGTGCTCGCATGCTCGGCGTGAGTTTGTGGAGCCGAGCGGCTTGAGCTTCTCGCGCTGTTGTTTCCGTCGGGCTGTCGGGCAGCAATCGTGTGTGCACCTTGATTTTCTACGAGATTTCTTTGAAAAGAGACTTGACTTATGACTCTGCAAACGACGTTGTTCATGGATTTACAGATGACGGTGTCTAACGGTGTTTCAGATAGATCCTTGGTTGTTGTGTTGTGCTCTCTCGAATTGCCGGGAGGTGGGTTCAGCCACTTGCATACATTGTTGTGCACACTTGAACACCGTTTTCTGTTATCCGCAGTCTCCTCATTTCTCTCATTGCAAGAGCTTCAGACTGGCTTCACAGTAAAGGCTTTGGTTTGTGATCAGGGGGCTTTAAACGTGAGCTTGGCCAACCAACTTGGTGTGTCTGTGGGTAAGCCGTGTTTTTTTAAGTTGATAACGAATATATTTACTTTATCTTTGATGTTCCGCACCTTTTCAAAACAGCCAGGAACAATCTCCAAGCACACAAATTTTGCATTGAAAATGAGGTCATTGAGTAGTCCCATATTGTTAAACTTTATCGTTGTACCCATGAGATGAGGTTGCGATTGACTCTGAAACTTACTGAGAGACATATTTTTCAAAACCCTTTCAATAAAATGAGAGAAAAAAGTGCCGCACAGGTAATGAGTGCCTCAGTCTGTCTTGCAATCCTCTTCATTGTTTATGCCAAGGTGCTTCCTGAGGCAGCCATGGCTACAGGCGACTTCTGCGATGGAATGGACAGCTTTCTAAATAGCTCACAATTCAAGAAGACAGGGCTGAAGTTGCGTCATGCCATTCTGAAAGGAGAATCTGAGGTATCTGATTTCCTTCACCTGCAACTCGGATCGATTTCAGCATGGAAGTTCGAAAGTAGGATGCAGTCACAAACCATCATAGGGTGGCACGTTACTATAAAGAATGTACTCATGCTCTGGGAGGAGCTTTCAAATAGCCATGATTTTAAGTTCTTACTTACACGACGCCTGCAGCAAGACCCACTTGAGAACATGTTTGGAGCGATATGACAAATGCAGCGGTGCAATACAAACGCAAAGGACTGAAACAGATAGGACTGAAACAGCTAAGGGTAAAAGAACTGTTCAAACTGTCAAACAATGGAAACGTAGAGGATGACAAGGCTGAGCTCTTGCAGGAGTTGCCAATATTTTTGCATCATGAAAGTTCAATTGCAGACAATGTGGAATGTCTTCCAATTGATAACTTCCCATCACTCGAGGATATTTCTGAGCTGACATCAGACATCAGGATTAACGTATTTGATGACTCGTCCACTTGTTACGTTAGGGGCTATTGGATCAAGCATTTCCTTGAACTGACAACCCACAGCTGTGGCTGTTCTCAGTCGCTGAGGGAAGAGTCTAACAGCTTGGCCAGGCCTCACCAGTACTTACTTGTGCTTAAAGCATATCACGTGCCTGGAACGCTCTTCGGGAATCTAATATATCATCCCAGGCTGTCTTTAATTTTATTCAGCAACTAGAAAATCGCTTTCTTGCCGTAATAGAGAGCGTGGCGCACGTTTGAGGAGTGTGTGCTGTCTTGTATCGCACACTTTCAAGTCTGGGTAGTTTTGGCGTTGCTCAGAGTGCCACAAATAGTTTTTTTAAAAATGTTTTGCAGAGTACACTTGCGTTGGCATGTTCAATTTCTTAACCGGAACCTGGACAAAGTTTGGTTACACTCTTCGGTTGCTGTAAAGCAACTAGACAAGTTTAACTGTTAATAGCGTATTAACGGAGGTTGTTGCCAAATCAGAAACAATAGTGCGTATTAATTGAGCGGTGCAGCTTGCACTCGAAAACTTAGTTTCCATTATTTCCAGCAAATGTGTATCACGGCCCTTTTGCAAAAGTATTCATCCACTTTCTACAGAATTTCTATGGACAATAGTGTATAGGTGCTATAGATATTAGAAAGAAAATGTATACACTTTTGTATCCACTGTCAATTGTTTTTAGCCGCTTTTTTTTTTTTAGCCATACTTTCTTTCTGATCAAAAGTATTTCGAGGAATATTTTGGAACGTTGAGTATTGTGAGATTCAAAATAGAGTTCTCAGTGTTTGGTATTGCCTCGCCCGCAATGTGTTTCAGGCTATGCCAATTCGTATGTTTTATAATAGCTGGAAAATGGGAATTCGTACTCTTCGCTGTGTGTTTTGCACTCTTATTATACTCTTATGACTGGTAATGATAGCGATGTTTTATTTATTTCTGGACTTACTTCCCGAGCCTGAGTCGGCGTGAAAGCGAATGGACCATTCAGCATGTTCCCTGAGGAAAATTTTTGTTAACTTGGTTCCGCTAAACATTTATTACGGAGTGTACGATATACCGAACTCCTTCATATTCATTTATTTTTGTGAGTATTAGTATCTGTCTTTTATCAAACGTACAGAGCGTCTGAAGTAAATTATGTATATCAATAAAATATTTTTGAACCACTTACTGTTGTTGGCCCCAAAATGCTCCACCAGTCAGGAATCAATGTGGAGGTTGTGTGACTTCAATGTTTTACAGTGGAAAAAACAAACAAACAAGATAAACGCATCTGTTTTGTGAAGTAGAAATTTTGTTTTACACATTTTGCGCGGACTATATCGTAAAAATTAAAATAAAACTGCGTCGACATTACAAAAAAAAAAAAAAAAGAAACAGCAGCTCCGGCAGTTGAAGAGCTCCCGAGAGCATAGCGAGGAGCGACGCAAGAAGGAAAGATGGGGAGAAAGAGAAGGAGAAGGGTACCGGAGAACTGGAGCAAAAACGGCCAAACCGAAACCCAAACTAACTTGACCAGAACCGGAACTGGATTGTGTTTAATGCCGCCCGCTAGGAGCGCTAGCTGTCACTCGTCTATCTGGACCGCTGGGGCCTATGGCAGTGTCCGCTCTTCACCTTGTGTATATTACTCTATGGTCAGACTGCGCAGAGCAGTAAGCGGACAATGGGGCGAGAAGGACTTGACGTCAGGAAAAATACAAGTAAAAAGACTAATAAAAAAAGGTAACATATTAAAACAAAATCAAACGCCCAGAAAAAAAAAGGTTGACCTGAGCGCGTTGTCACGGTAGGGCGGCGGGTTTCAGAGCTAAAAAGGCGCATTCAAGATCTCCGACACTGCGGTGGGTACAATAGGTTATAAACGGACGGCACAGGCTCTGGAACGACATCTTCGGTACTAATTGCCCGTAAGGACGTGGCGTTCGCTCTCCGCGACGGACACCCCGCCTCCCCTCGGGCGCCGCACGCCGCGGAAGAGAGGCGAAAAGGGAGCAAGGGGGAGCAGATCGCGGGACTCGAGGGGAGGGGGGAGGGGGGTATTGCCACCGAATAGTTGTAAAGACGTCGTCGTACCGGACAGTGAGTTAAATATACAAAATTGAAAAGATAAAACATCGAAATAAAAAAATGAAAGCTGTTTACCACTCCCCGTAACGCCGACTTAGAGCTCAGCTCTTGAAGAGGAGGAGGGAAGGATACTGACCCCCAGAAAACAGTTTCCGCCAGATTTAGCGGGGACATTTTCCGCTAGATTTAGTGGGGAATTTTTTCCGATAGATTTAGCGGGGAATTTTATCCACTACATTTAGCGGGGAATTTAGCGGGAAAATTTTTTCGCTAGATTTAGCGGGGAATTTTTCCGCTAGATTTAGCGGGGAAAGTTTTCCGCTAGACTTAGCGGGGAAATTTTTCCGCTAGATTTAGCGGGAAAATTTACCCATAATGCACCGCGCGGTTACGCCGACGGCGACGCCGACGCCGCTCAAGCCGGAAACGGGCGCCTAAGAGCTGAGCTCTAAAAAGTGAAAGCCGTTTACAACTTTCTGTAACGCCGAATTGGAGCAAGCTCTTGAGGAGGAGGAGGAGGGAAGGGTACTGAGGGGAGGGTAGACCCCTCCTCCTCCTCCTCCTCCTCCTCCTCCCCTCATTCTTTAATACGCTCCGGCGGGAGGGGGTCACGTGACCTCGGGGGGAGGGGTGTACGTGACTTCGGGGGGTGACTTTGGGCGGTCACGTGGGGGTCCTCTAGGGGGTCACATGACCTTGAGGTGACCTTGGGAGGGGTTACCTGACCTCGGGGGTCACGTGACCTGGGGGGTCACGTGACACAACCTTACTCGGTCTTGACCCTGGACCTGGGGGTCTTGACCCCCCAGGGTCACGTGACCTTAAAGTGACC
Source organism: Ixodes scapularis (assembly GCF_016920785.2). Classification (NCBI taxonomy): domain Eukaryota; kingdom Metazoa; phylum Arthropoda; class Arachnida; order Ixodida; family Ixodidae; genus Ixodes; species Ixodes scapularis. Next base: position 37,510,520 of record NW_024609835.1, on the reverse strand, counting down.
TTAAGGGTCACGTGACCTTGGGAGGGGTCACGTGACCTTGGGGGGTCATGTGACCTTGTTGTGACCTCTGGGGTCACGTGACCTTGGAGTGACCTTGGTTAAGCCGACGGCGACGCCGCTCAAGCCAGAAACAAGCGCCTAAGAGCTGCGCTCTAAAATTAAAATTTAAATAAATGCAGATGCCTAGGGTCAAGACCGAGTAACGTTGTGCGCAGCAGGACAGCATTGCGCGGAAGGCACAGATTTGCATCGCCTTTCAATGAAAAAATTTATAATATCAACATATCTCGCATACGAGTGGGTAAAATGAGGAAAAAGGAAGAGCGGGTACAGAAGCGCGTGTGGGAGTCTCCCTGTTTCACACAAACACACACACACACAAATAATGCTCCAATTCCAACTTTCAAATACAGTGCTACTTGGTCAGGCTGAGTTTTGGTGTTCCCTGTTAATTATTAGACAACGTATTAATCGCTGCAAGTGTTCCTGGATTTTCATTTATTCCTTTATCGATCGTGTTGAATCGGTATATGTGTTACGATTCCCGCTGCTCCCGTTCGCGGTCTGACTTAAGTCCGGTTTCAAGGATCGTTACCAAAAATGTCTCAAACGATCTTTTTTTTTTTTTTTTTAGAGCTTTGACTAATTTCCGCTTGTAATATCTCCTACACATTTGACAGCATTACTCACTAGTGTCTGGAAATAAGCTTACTTCCACTTCGCAAAGACAGATACACAAAACTGGATAAGGAGAGCAGCAGTTTCCAGTCTTTTTTGTAACCGCGACGGCGTGTGCACGACTTCTGTTTTCGCTCTCCTCCACCCAAGTCTGGGGTATCATGCGTGCGGATATGCCTAGTTCTGAACCCTGCCAACGCTCGAGACTATGTACGAAATTCTAAGGGGTTCCTGGAACCCCGAAAATCCCGACGTGTGAGCTTAATTTCCTAGCAAAGTATTTTCAACACACACAGCATTTGTTCGTTGGTTCGGTATGTGTGTATATATGTGTGTGCGCGTGCGCGTGTGTGTGTGTATATGTTTAAGAGAGAGAGAGAACGGGGCGTACATTGCAGGGCGAATCCGGCTTTGTGTAAGTGCGTCGGGGGAGCTTCGCAAATAGTCCACTAAGTGCCTCGGGAGCTCTCTTGGGTGTACCATGTTCTTTTATACTCCGTTTCGCATCAGGTTCGACCGCAGCCGGATTCGATGGAGCCATCGAACGAATCCTAACGGTGCATCGTAACGGCCTTCGTCGTCTTTGGGCGTCTGCAATCCCCAGCTGAACCAATAATTGGGGTTGTGCGGATATTTAGACAGCGTAAACTATTTCAAAGTTGCGACGAGTCACTCGCTGTAGATGAGCAGTTTAGCCAGTGCGGTACAACCGCTAGCCTGGTGCCTTTAACGTACACCACGCAGTAGTGATACACGACCGCGCTCCGGTACGATGCTCATCCAGATCGAAACGGTCAGGGGTGGGGATTGAACCCATGATCCCTGGGTTCTGCAGCGCGAGCTTTCGCTCCACGTGCTCTGAGCTCGTGTGCGTTAGCCCACGATCGTCCACCGATCCCCCGGCGGAACCAATCACGCACAGTGATTGGTTCACCTATTTTTTTGCTGGGCGTGATTGGTTTAGGCGATGACAGCAAAAGCGCAAAGACGCCGTAACAATACACTTTTAAGTCTGCTCGATTGGCTCAATCGGTTCGGCTCCATCCGTGATTGGTTCCATCGGGCTGCGGCCGAAGTTAACGTGAAGTGGAGTATAAAAAAATAGAGCTGAAGAATCGAAAAGTATATTTAGATGTAGTAGGTTGCCACCGACCAGCGTCGAGTCACAGGGGGATCGTATACGCACTTTGAAAGGATCAAGTAAACACTGAGTTTTAGTATTGCGTATAGGAGCAAATGCAAGCCCCGTGCGTTTGCGTTAGCGTTGAGTGTTCCACACTGCGCGTGTGCGGAGTCCAAACTGCGGTCTTGGATTGGCGCTTCGCGCATGCGCAGCGTGAAGAACGCAACGCTAACGCAAACGCACAGCGCTTGCGTTTGCTCCTATACGCAATACTAAAACTCACTAATAACTCTCGTGTATTGTGTGACGCTGCTGCAAGTTATGAGACACGTGTGGTCAGATACGCGCTATTGCCTGAAGCATCGAAAAATTAGCTAAACCGAGTCAAACGCTGCATATAAAATATTCTTTAAGAGAAGATCCGCAGAAGGAAAAGAAGAATAATGTCAGAGTTTATTTAAGTTCCTTATTATTCCTGACTTTTTTTATTATTAAAAACCGAGATATCCCACAGTATAGACTTTCTTGCTTGAAAGAGAAATGAATTTAACGCTCAATTGACTTCAAGAAAACTGTGTTTGCACCGATTGATGTAAATACGAGGTTCGATCCAAAAGTTCAGAGGCTCATTTTGTTACACATTTAAAAAAAAAAAAAACGGAAACGACGGACGAAAGGGAGGACGAAAAGGGGGACAACAACATTATTCGTCCGTTGGCTCCGGTTTTTCAAAAATGTGTTACGTAAGCCAGCTCACCCGTCTACTCTCTCCATCTTCAGCTAAGTTTGTAGCGCACAAAAGGAGGGCGGCACGATAATGCGCTCGCAGCAGTTAAAGGCAGGGACCTCCATGAGACATTATACGAAAAGGCGTCGTTTTGTTAGCATTGGCAGCTCCCTTACACGAATTTCTGTGACTACGTGCAGGAGCACAGTAGCGATGTCAGCTTGAACTGCAAACTAGAGGGAGAGCGAACACCAATTCTGAACCAAACTCGCAAATTTAGAGCACAGACGTTTGAAATGATTCGGTAGCCTCGTGGCGAAAAAGCAGTGAATCGTGTAAGATGCTTCGAGCGCCACTCGCGCTTCAAGAATGGCAACACATCACTGGGAGATATACAAGGGTAAATTACGTCCAAAATGTAATTTAATTACAATTACAATTACTTTGCTCCAAAAGTAATTTAACTACAATTACAATTACTACTACGTGAAAGGTAATTAATTACAATTACAAATTACTTTTAAGAAGTAATGCAATTACTTTGCAATTACTTATTTCTGAAAGCGACCCGACTTGGGCCATGTTCTATTGAATGCAACACATATATTCATTCCTTGCCCCAATGTTTCAGGAGGCCTAAGCATAGATGCATAAACGTCACCTATTGCACTTTCATGAATTTTGTTAAATTCAATACAGAGCTTGACAGTTTGGGGCGATGAAGTACTAGGTTCTTACATTTTAATAAATATTTATAAATTAGTTCATATCCTGGAAGACGCCAGATCGGTAAAAAAAATATTGGGTTGGGAGACTTTTGTTTTTAAGACAAATAAAATTGCGAAAATTAGTCATATATAAATATTTTACAAGTGGTTACATAAAACTAATATCCACACGTGCTATAATACGACCACATTCACATACAAACATCAGGTTATTGTAAATGATTTAGATTGAGTTTAATTATGATGGATCAGAAATATAGAAGAACCAAATAGGGGGCTCCTGAATCATTGATCACAATATTCACAAATGCGAGGTCAATCTCCAAAATGCGTATGCAAATAATATCAGAAGTTAAAGGGACGCTGAACCAAAATCTGGATTCCCCAACACACGCGGCAAAAGCGTGCAACGGGATGCTACAAACGCCAAAACATTACTCATACAGCGATATCTCGAACGAATGACCGTATTTTTCAAAAAAAGGACGCGCATTCGGCAGAGATGTTGACGTCATGTCTTTCCGAGAAGGAGAGGGAACGGCCTCGCGTCTTCTCCGCCTCGCGGCCTTCAGGGAGCGAAGCGAAGAGATGGGTAAACAAGGTATCTTGAGGTCACGCGCCTCGTCGGCCTGGTTCAATCTCGACTTCTTTTTCCACAAATACGGCCGTCCATTTGAGACATCGCCTTACTAGTAGTGTTGTAGGGATTGTAGCGTCCCGCCTACATCTCCAGCATCGTTTTTTTTTTAATCCAAATTTTTGTTTACCATCCCTTTACACCACAAAGAAATAAACTTCAAAATAATACGAAGATGCAAATATGCGACAATACAAAAAGAGGGACGTAAAAAACAGGCAAAAGAGAAAAGAAAAATAACTTCATAGACAATAAAATTCCCAACCTCGACTAAAAGCTGAAGCTAATTTTTTTTTTTCCAATACTTTGGCATGTCTACGCTATTATTATCTTCTCGCACCACAGATGGCGCTGCACGGTGTTGTTGAGGTAGGCTCAAAAAAAAATTGTCACTCAACCCGCAGTGTAAGCAAAAAAAAAAAAAAAAAAAGATTGACGCTATTTTTGTTGTGCGTGCGTGTGCATGCGTGTCTATGTGTGCGAGTGTACAACCAAGCTCTAGGCCTTTTGTGCGAGCGCTGAGGCTTTCGAGAGGTTCCGTCGGCGCCACAAAGTCTTGCAAAAGTAATTGTAATTGTGGCTGAAATGTTGCAATGACTGAAGCTAGAAAGTAATTAAATTACAATTACAATTCCTTTTAGCCACAAGTAATTAAATACAACTACAAATTACCAAGACAAGTAACTAAATTCCAGTAATCCAATTACTGTAACTGAATTACTACCCAAGTATGCGGAGACGAAGATAGGTCGGAAAAGTCTGCCCTCTCTCTCTTCGACTTCTAGTGACGTTCTGCCATTCTTGAACCGCGAGCACCAGTGAACGCTCTGAATTGCCTGCTCTTGTCACTTTTGAACGGCTTGGTGATAACGAATTGATGACGCTCTTTTCAGATTTACAGTGCATGTTCTGGTAATTTATCGAACCGTTACTTGCTTATCGTTCTCCCCCTGTGGTATGCTCTTACCTGTCCTACAGTAGAGCACTCCATACGTGCATGCCGGCCCGGTTCAATGAAATTTCGTTGACCCTTATTCATTTTGGTAAAGGAAGCCATTCTAAACATATGAAACCATACATTCCCAAATAAACACCGAGATTCGTGTTTTTTATATTTATATATATACTAAAAGATTATTTTTTTTCGTTCCTTTCCACCCATACAACTTCAGGATTTGTACACTATATACAGAACATAGAAACTTATGACTTAGTAAGGAGTTCTGCCCAGTCTACATCAAATGGAAATCATTTTGACATTGTAGCTTTGCGCTTGACGTTTGGGCTTTAATCCGTTTCAATCCTCGCTCACTTAACCATGGGAAAAGTGGCAATTTTCAAAGGATCTGTGCAAATGCTTTTATTTTTCTAACTAATTAGCGTAGGGAATAATATGACACATCAGAATGTGGCTAACTCGTTGTTCTTTTAAAGGAAACTGAGGTTGATATAATGTGAGACAAAGATTTTAATATTTTACTGTTTGAAAAGACAATGTACGTGCGGAAGACGTATAAACACCGACACTTCTAGAGCTACTCAAATTAAACGACAGATAAAAGAAAACTTCATGATATACAAAATGTGATGCCCACCCACGGCTATTACCTTTTAACGTTAGTGTGCTCTAACTGACGTTGTCTATTTTTGGTTCGTCCGAAAGTTAGCCTCCGTAACACGTGCGTTTTTCAACGAGGGAATGCTTAGAGTGGTGAAACACAGATAGTACACCTCACATCACCAGCAGAAGGCTTTCTTTGTGTTCTACGTGGTTTTGTCATAGCCTTGATTGCAGTTGCTTGATATGTAGCATTATTGTTCGCCTTCTTGGGAGCATAAAACGTGAAGGCCGGCTCAGGACAGCATTGGAAATTATAGTGATGTTTATCGACAATCATATGGTAAGCGACGCCTATTACATGGTTTAAAGTGTTCCCACAGGTCTTGAGGCCTAAAATGTATGCACAACACAGCTGAGTTCTGTAAATATCGCCATCTTTATTACGAAGACTGATGCAAGCAATTAGCCATGTTAAACAAGTGCAACCACCGTTACCAGGACTATTCTTGACAGCCCACCATGTTTTTGATAAAGCTTAAATCTAAATTGAAACCGAAACTAGAGTTCTTCGGCTGTCCATTAGATGGTGGAACATATATCTCCGCACCAAATTTAATTTCTTGACTGTGCTTGGGAACCACCGATCACCGGTGATCAATGGTCTATGGGCGCATCCATGGAAGAGTTCAGTCGTGCGTATGTGTCAGCAGTCGACGCGAAGGAACATTTGCCCGGAAATTACGTTTCAGGATCACGCAGGGGCTGATACAGGCCTTGCCGATCTCGAAGGATGTGGTAGAAGATTCCTGGGAGGGGATCTGGCGCGTGTATACCAAAGGTTTGTGTACTTCGGCTAGACGATTCTGGGGGAGGGGCCGGGGGAGGGGAGGGGGGGGGGGGGGGCGGAAGGTGTTGAAAGTTTGGGTGTGTTATAGGGTGTGATGGGGGGGGGGGGGGGTTATATCCCTGGCGTCATAGATCTGATTTTGGTGTTGCGATTAAGCTTACAACCGAATGGAAACTTCTAAACATGTTCGGACATGAGGGCTTTGGAGTTTATGCAGGCCCGAGAAGAAGCTCAACCCACCTGCCCGACGAGCTTCGGGTGCCTCGTGTCTGAGATGTCGTACTGTCGGACGTCCCCGTGGATCCAACAGGCGATGTACAGGAAACGGTCGTCCAGCGAAATCAGGATGTCTGTGATCACCGCTGCCCGGGGCAAAAGAAATATCCGCTCAGAAGATAATCCCGCGAACCCCAGACAGATAAGGTTTGTAGTCGGGCCAATTGGTGCATGATAAGAATAAACAAAACAACGCAAAACCAGAGAGGACACAGGATGGGTGAAAGACACACGCAAACATAATGAAAATAGAACCCCCTCTTGTGTCAACGACGTTATTTAAAATGTTAAATCGGCAGAAAAAAAAATAATTTGATTTTTTTTTCCGGAGGCTAGGCATGACGTAATGCTCTTACATTTCAGCTACTACTCGCACACCTGTATAGCATGATTGGCTTCCAATGCACGTCACAAGGCCCAACCCGTAAACTTCTCAGTGAAGCTTGAGAAACATTTTATAACTGCGCTATATAATGGCAAGAGCTGGTCAATATCGCAAGAAGTCCAAACCCGTAATACGCTCCCGTGCTTTCTGAATTGAGCTATGGCAGTGAACATGTAGTCTCTCAAATATTCCTTAATCAAAACTCGCGGCCAGTGAGAAAACTATCAGATATATGATTTCCCTAAGGCGTCATGTTTAAACTTTGGAAAGTTCCGATTAACAGCTCTTGCATCTGTGTGTCAAGCCTCGTTCAAAACGTTTCAGATACTCTAGGTAATCTGGGAAAATCACGACTACCGCTACTAACAAGCGGGGCTCACCTGGCATCATTTCCATAGCCCATCCTTTTACTTTCTTCGGAGGCACCGAGATCACTTTCTCAGCTTCCCAGCATTTCTCCTGTCGGCGGGCAGACATAAAGACAACGTCCCAGTCGAATATTTATTTGTCAGTTAAGCCGAGAATACCCCCATAGTACGCAAACGCAGAATGTAATTTCATATTAACAAAGTTCTTACAAGCCAAATACTCATCGCTATACAATGGATGCATACTTATTTACAACTATACGTAAATAAAGCATATGTGTTCCTTCTTTTGACACCAAACTTTAAGAATAAGGCATAAAAGCGTCTTTGACAGATTTGATAGTGAGGGGTTAGTATCACGGCAAGGGCTGCAACGGTCCACCATCGCAGCATTGCCGTGACGCTGAAGAAATTTATAAGCGCAGACTGGAGACGAACACAAAGAAAGGAACACAGACAGATGCTTGCCGTTTGTCGATGTCCCCACACAGTTTCCGCGGCATTAACCTTTTACCAAGTCAGCCCTTACATCACATTGGCCTCTTACAGGACATTTCGCTGTTCTTCCTCTTGCATCCCTGCCCGCGTTCCCATAACGATGTCTTATTGGTGGTCGGGGTTTGCTTGACCCCCTGCTGGCACGAAACCACATCAGTTGCTTGACTGGAATGACAGTCGATTATAGGTGATTTCTTTACAGGTAGTGCTCACCTCGTCGAGGCTGTAGCAGGAGTGGTACACACACAAGAAACAAAAGAGACATCACAAAAGTCCAAAACCGTCGGCAGCGCCCTGCTGCATTGCCATGCAGACAAGCTATTTTCGGTGTGGTTAGGATGCTGGGTCATCAGCCCCGCCGGAGAACAACAACCTAGTAGCCGAGGACGAAACCAATTAAGAATAACGGAAAACAAAACCAGTCCCGACATTTAGATAAAAATACGAACGCGCATTAAAACCTGAATACGTTTTTTGTCCGATTTAAAACAATGAAGAAAAAAAACATGAACGAACGAGTGAACACGGCTATTGGCAATCAATTTCACTTTTGTTACCGTTGTAAAAAAAACCGTCGCTTTCTTTTTTTTTTTTTTAGGCTTAAACAATATTTGTTTATTACACCAAAGCTTAGATGAAAAAAACTGGGTTCTTTAAGGTACAGAAATGCCAAGTTAGCAAACATAGTCAAGTGTATCGTGGTGCCCAGACGTTTATCAAGTATCAATTTAGTCGCAGTGTCTAAGGTAATACAGTTCCTAAACTGCGCATTTGACGAATTTTAGGAGCGAAACTGTAACCACTTGTTTTTTGTTTTTTTTAACTTCAAATTATCTTTAAATAATTAATATCTGAAAATAGAGTTTTCATCGCACAAGACATAAACTTGGAGGAGCCTCTCACGTCGTTTTTGAAGAAACGAAACACGGTCCCGCCGAGTGCACAACCCACGTAGCCCTCGGCGGCGTCGGGGTCGTGCAGGAAGCGAACTTCCAGGGGGAGCAGACCCTCCTCGCCCAGGTCCAGCGTCTGAAGCTTGTGCCGGTACATCCAGTCCCAGACAACCAGGCTCGAGCCGTACAGCCCTGAGAAATCAGGCCAGGGGAACAGAATTCCACAAGGTTCGTAAGGGCCGCGTTCCAAAATTTACTCGATCCTACTCCAGGGTAAGGGTTTTGTACCCTGGCGTTCCAAAACCTAACCGCGTCCAGCGCTTTTCTATCTGAGTTGTCACGTGACACGACCCGGCGGAGTAACTCGGATTTATTTGGGCAAGATTTGGAACACAGCCAAGGTGATAATCGCTACTATAGTTCGCACGTTTTTGTAGGATCAGCAGTCTCGTTCATTTTAACGCGGACTCTCTCGAAAGACCGGTTTTTGCATTTCGCGCTTTATGTAACAAACCAAAAAGCGTTCAACCGCAGCTTAATTGAGCGGAAAAGAGGATATATCGATAAAATGTTATATAAGTTTGTAAGTTTTATCTTGGGTTCGTATATGTGTGCTCATACAGGCATACAGTACACGCGGTCCGAGCAAAACCGGATTTTTCGTCATTGTGACTTTTACGTAGATTTAATGAGGGCATTGTTAACACAATTTAACGAACTTTGTTTCTATTTGTAATAAAAATGGTTTTCGAAAAAAACCTAAGAAATAAGAAAACGAAATTGCATCTTCCTTGGTACAAAAGGTAAAACAATACACCATAAAAGAAAATCCAGCTATACTTGTTTTTACCTCAACAACCCTAGTAAAAAAATAAAAACACGCCCTCCGTTATGCGGAGAATTTCATTCCAATTCATTTATTATCCCTTAAAGGCTCTCTTTCGAGGGCATTACATAAGGAGGGGGCAAGTACGGTAAGTTATACAATTCAAAAAGAACGAAACAACAATGAAAAGCGATACACAGTCTAGTTTGGTAACGAGAGAGTAAACAGACAACAAAGGAAACTACATGGCGAAATCTAAGATGATGTAATCCATAAAAATAACTGGGTCCGTGACTGAAGCGAGAGACTCTGGGAGATCGTTCCAGTCCACAATTGTGAGAGGTACAAACGATTTGTTAAATGTGTTAGTTGATCCGGCTATGTGCTAAAAGTTATGGGAGTTGTTGACCACCGTTCGGGAGAGTGTAGGAACAAAATACTAATAGCGGGACGATAATGATAACGTTTGTGGGGTAGGCAAAAACGCGCTACCTTACGGCGTGATTAGAGGGTAAATAAGTTAAAGTTCGCTTTTATTGTAGACAAACTAGCTGTATAATCGTAATTTGATGAGATGTAGCGGGCTGCTCGGTTTTGTACTGCTTCAAGTTGAGTGATCAAATCATTTTGGTGGGGATTCCAAATTGCAACGCCGTATTCTAGGTTTGGTCGAATGAAAGTTTCGTACGCAAGTTTCCTGAGTTGTGGGGTAGCAGCACTCAGGCAGCGCCGGATGTAGCTAAGGGTCTTTGCTGCGTCCGATGAGATCGCGTTAATGTGGTTGATCCATGACATGTCAGAAGTTAGAACCACACAAAGATACTTGCGTTTCCTGACTTCTTCGATGATAGCGTTATCTAGCTTGTACTGAAACGAGGAATAGACTCTTTTTCGATAAAAGAGGATTAGTTGGCATTTTGATTTGTTTTAATGACATTAGCCAGTTATTACAACACTATAGTCCGTTGCAACCTAAGAACGAAGGGCGAGGGTAAGACGAGCCGGGGAGGAGAAAGCAGACGGAACGCTGGTGAAGAGAGGGGGAAGCCTCCTTCTCTCTTTAGCGTTCCGTCTGCTTCCTCCTCCCCGGCTCGTCTTACCCTCGCCCTTCGTTCTTAGGTTGCAACGGACTATAGGTGACATGAAGTAGTTCCTTCTGAAGTAGAGCCTGGTCATAAGGTGAGGTAATTTCGCGATAGAGTTCGCAGTCATTTGTGAAAATGCATATGTTAGACGTGATATGGTCGGGAAGAAAAAGAAGAGGACCAAGGGCTGTTCCTTGGAGCACACCGAATGTGACATCAGTATGGTTAGATTCATGCTCGTCCAAGACAGTGTAATGGACTCCAGAGGTAAGAAAAGAGAGTATCCGTTTGAGGACTTGAGGATCTAGATGAAGGCGGGAAAGCTTTGAAATTAAACGAAGGGGAGGAACACGGTAAAATGCCTTGGAAAAGTCTAAAAATATGGCATCTGTGTCATTGTGAGATAGAAGGTTACGGTGGACGTCATGAGTCAATTTAAAAAGTTGTGTTTTGCAGGCATAACCTTTGCGAAAACCATGCTGGTGCTGGTAGGAAAGGTCGTTGCTGTCTAGATGAAACATTAAATGGGAGTAGATAATATGTTCGAGAAGCTTTGATGCGACAGAGGTCAATGAGATAGGACGATAATTTGAGGGCATGGAGCGACCGTCTCTTTTGTGGCCCGGAACAATCTTGCCCACTTTCCAATCAGACGGGAGCCAGCTTCGGACAGTGACTGCTCGAATATCAAGTACAATATGAAACCAGATATAGCCGAGGTGTTCTTTAGTATTTTGGATGACACGTTATCTGTTTCTGAGGACGATGAAAGTTTTAGCTCTTCGATAAGGGTGGCAATATCGGCTGCTGAAATACTGATAGGAGACATAGGCTCATAGTGGGAAGTTGGTCACACAGGTATATCGAAGAAACTCTATTTTTTAAAGTTGAAAGTAAAAATTGTGTTTATTACCTTTGAGCATGGTTGTTCGTCAACTGGGTTTCTGCTCTCATCGATCAATTGAACTACACGGTTGTTGCTTTTTTGGTGAAATTAAATTCCAAAATATGTTTGGAATCTAATTTTACCAAAAAGATGTATGTAGTGGTAGTTTAGGTTAGATATATGTCATCTTATTAAGACGTACACATTTCAAACGCCAAAAGCATCGCTTCTTCCTCCGACAACAAAATCTCGTAAAACTACTTCGCGCGGCGTATGAACAATGCGCAAAAGTTCTTTTTTTCTTGAGGTGAAAACGAGTATAGTTGTTATTAGATCGAATAAAACCAAATCCACAAAACTGTATTTCCTTATCAGTTGTTCGAGACAAATTAAACTGTTAACATTCGGGTAGCTGAAAACGGTAACTCCCTTCAAATTTCTATACAAGGAAAAGGGGACTTCTGTTGCGCAGATGGGGTTAGTGAAAATATTAATTTCCTTCAAATTTCTATTAAAAAATGAATTTATGTTGCGCAGATGGGGTTAGAATTTATCACTCTTATTACCCTAGAGCGAGTCACTGACTGAACTCTACCCCATGCACTCAACCGAATGGTTGACGCGGCTCTCCTGTCCAATCCGTGCATCGGGCCGGAGTGCGGTCATGTTTCACTACTGCGTCGTGCACGCGAAAGACCACAGGCTAGTGGTAGTACTGCCCCACTAAGTTTGTTATCTAGAGCAGAGACACCAGACCATTGACCAGCTTCCCGCTGTCTATAAACGGACACAAAACACAATTGCTTCAGGGGGTGTTGCGTGGCGGCGCCTCACCTTGCTTGACGTCGGCCATGTTGAAGCCCGTCCGGAATGCAGAGGGCGCCCCCCATTGGCTGCTCACCATCACGTTGTGGCGAGGCTGGTACCAGAAGTCGTACCCGAAGTCGGAGAAGTACAGCTCCGGTTGCCAAGTCCCACGCAGGGAAAACGTGCGCTCTTCCAGCACCAAGAAGCTGCCTGTGTGGAAAGAAACACTTCATAAATGAGAACGGACTCTACTTCGTTAGGAGGGAATACAAGCACTCCTCAAAGGAAAAAAGGTCAGCCAGCGTGAGCTCACAGTTTCCTGGGTTGGTATCGTCGAGTGAGTTCACGTTTTTCGATTTTAGCCTTCGAAAGTTATCGACTCCCGGTCATACTTTGTACAGCGTCTGGGGAGAACTAAAGGTAGGTACAACAGCTACGGTGGAAAATTTTCTACTTGTTAGAAACACAGTACAAAAGTTAGATTCTTCGCAAAATAATACTATAGGCCTGTGACGTTCTGAAACGTTTGCCGCATTCCCAAAACTCTGAATTTAATGCGCCGACAAAGATAGCTCGAACCTACATTCAAGCCGGCAACGAGAAGTAATTGCGACGTATTCTCGCATATTTTAGTAGTATAGCGATATTTTATTTGCGTGCTTTTTAGTATAGCGATATTTTATTTGTGCGGTTTTAAAACGAAGATCGCCAGCATCACAAAAATCTTCTCTGGTGCAAGCTCGTTTACATGCGTAAGATAGCTATTCTCAAAGAAGTTAAAATAATAGTAACAAAAAATTTGCCATCTTTGCAATACGGGCCGAAACGGAGGGTGAAGCAGAGCTCGCGGAGGATGTCAGAATACCAAGCTTTGATGTTCTGACATTCATGTAGCAGGTGTTGAACGTTTTACAAACACACACCATATTTGAAATTGAAAGGTCGCGTTTATTTTGAAAGTAAAAATTGTTTAATCGACTTTCAGGCATATCATGCGAGACATATTCCGAAAGAAACGCAATATCGCATTTAAAAAATCCACCCTAACAAGTTCACGACTTCGTCACTCCGTCTCGAAGGGGGGAAAGGGGGGGGGGGGAGGGGGGGAAGGATGCATCGGTGGTTGATAGTGTTGACGCACTGCGTAGCTCGGAACACGAAGAGCGAAAGATCGCGCTGCCCATGCAGATCCCCGGGATACTATAACTCTGCAGCGCTAATCTGCGTACGATGCAAATGAAACGCGCCCCTTCGCGCTTTGGTGTCGGTTGGCATCAGTGACGGCGTTTGGCCGTGTAATGGCGGTCGTACAGCGCTGGCTAAATTGCTCATTTAAGCAACGAGACACCGACCTCTCGTCGAATGGGCGTTTATATTTATTTCTTCTTTTAAGGCAGGGACGCTAGTGTAGAAATATTCTACCTTGTAGTAAGGTAGAATCTGAAAAAATGGTGAGTGAAATTAACGAGAAACGATGCGCACGCAGTGATCTTTTTTTCTTTTTCTTTTTTTTTTTTTTGTGTCTGAGGATTAAGCGTCAAAACAAGATCGAGGAGGCGAACTAGAAAACTCGAACCGAAAATATTTGGGCAATGGTAGAAACTGGGATCAAGCAGTAGCAGCTAAGCATAGTTTGAAAGTAGCGGAGAGGTAAATGTGGAATTTGGGTATGCAAACTAAATCAAACGCGGAGACCGATTATTCGTACATCTCGGCGAACTGGAATGTACGATGATAAACATCAGAATATCGATGCAGTGTGTGGGGCGTGCGAAGAGGAGGAGGATGGCACGGCTGAACACTTGATGCACTGATTTAGCAAGTTTACAGACAGCAAAATAAAAAAGTTCTACGGATAACGTCGGGAGACATACGATGTGCAGCCTATCTTGAGCTGCGTTGGGTGTTTATTTATGAGCTTTCTTGAGCTCGGAAATCGGCTAAATGCGGACGATTTCGTTCCCTTAATTTAGCAAACATGTAATAAAGAGTTTGTTTATTTTGCATGCAGTGGCGCACCAACTTGTTTTTGAGTGTGTGTGTGTGTGTGTGGGGGGGGGGGGGGGGGGGCAAACCAGACCTTCCCTCCTGGAGGCGGGGGGCGGTGGCCTTGGTATCCCTCGGCGCCTCTGGTCAGTGTTTGCCCTGCCCAGTGGCAAACACTGGGCAGGGCAAAAAGCCTGCCCAGTGGCGGCTGTTTCAAGCCGGGGGGGGAGGGGGGGTGGACAAAACAGATGCCTTGTCCCCCCCACTCTGAAAACTGGAGGGGGGGGAAGGCAAGCGCCCCCTCGCCCCTCCCCCCCCCCCCCCCCCCCCCCCCCCCCGGTTGGTACGCCCATGTTTGCATGGGAGGTTGACACGGGCTTGTATCGTTATTCCCCAAGGCGCGTCAAGGTAGTAAAAATTATCTCTTGAAGTCTATAACGCTGGCTAGGCGGCTCTGGCAGCCGCCCGACTCAAAGGATTCATTTGTATCCATCCATCCATCTACGCGAATATAAGACGTCACTGATGCCGGCAGTGGCAGATCATGCTTCAAGTCATGCTCACTGTCACGTCGAAGACTTCACTTCTAAGTCAACGTTAGAATTTTGTTTCTTCGTAATTAAACGAATTCTTTTCATACACTGCAGCGACTGACTCTCGAAGTGCCCCGTAGAACGGATGACAGAGGAGAATATTTTTTGAGTGGATAGAAAACAGTATATTATGACAGACCCAACCGTTGTTCGCCTATCTATGGGCTCACCTTTGGCATTTCCGTTAGCGTCACCCATGGTGCTCAACATCACCTCTCCGCTGGGGAGGCAGTGGGGCGTATGAGGCGCCCCAACCCCGTAGCTGTGTACTTCCTCGGGTTCGATCACCTACGACAAGCAACGTACATTATGCAGGCGACCATCATTTGCGGTTAGTTTTGTACTATTTCTTTTTTATTATTTGTTTGCTGCTGTTTTATTCAGCTACGTTGAAATCTCCTGGGCGGCGCACGAGATTTTTAGCGAGAGTATGACGGCTGGTGTCACCCTGTGGCTTCTACAATGTCGTTGACTTCACGAGGGCAAAACATTACCCGGGAATTTCTTTTCCCCCACGCTATTTTTCATTCACACAGCGCTAGAGTAGGCAAAGCAATAGACACTTTTCAAAAGTTTGTGCCATCACCTGTCCGCTAATGCTTGATCACGTACTCCGAGCTTGTAAGGACACGAGAGTGACGTCAACGTTCGGCGATGACTCGGATCCAATCAAGGGCTTCGTGTCCAAGCAATGGCGACCGCCAATGTTGCCTGATTGGTTTTTTGAAAAAGGTCTATTATCTCTCTATTCTGTCTATTATCTCAAATTTCGTGCCATATGAACGAACAACCAATTACTGAAGAAAAAAACCTTTTTCTTAGTTAGCCTTTCCACTTTGGTCAAGAAGGCAGAGCAGCGGAGCTGTAGCTTCTGTTTTTGGTGTTGGCTTTTCAGGCGAGCGATCTGCTCTTTTTTCGCAAGGGAATCTGAAGCACTCGACGCAGTGGAACTTTAGGCGATAGCGGCATCACGGCGGTTGCGGAACCATTCGCGCTGCTGCGCACATCGCCGCTCGTTCCGTTCCCGCTGTTCTTTCTCCGAAGAAACGTTGCCGCCATCCATGAGCGACGGCAGAAAGCAGTTGTTTGGTTGCCAAGGCTGGAAAGGTTACAGCAATGAATGAGCGACGGCGCCAAGCAGACAATCGGCAAACACAACGCTCTGGACAACTACCGCCATCTGTGAGCAACGGCGGCATCCGGAGCGTTGTGTCGACAATGGGTGTCGACATTTGTTTGGTACCGGACACGATCCAGTGGAAACTAGCCCTTAACAGCTCCGCTGTAAAAAGTTTACTTCGCTTGCGCTGAATATTTGCCCTTTTCCAAAACAAAACACTTGGAAAAATTGATAAACTATGTTGCGGCCAACGCGTATGACCTTTTTCTATGCCCGGTTAACGAAATGTGGAAAGAAGAAAAGCAATCAATCAGTTTCGCAGGTTTCTCATAAACAAAATAGGAGTTTTGAAAGTTTACAGGATCTCTTATATGAACCCTGCAACATTTTTCGGGTACGTTTTACATCGCATTTTGTTTTCTTGGCCAGCGTAGACTTCTGGCTGCTCAAACTGAACAGTTTTTTTTTTTTTTTTTTTACTAATCGTTTTTGAAGGTTCGATACTACTTCGGCCCGCGCGCCTCAAGACGTGCCTTGAGGCGGCAGTGAGAGATTCCGATCCACATACAGATCTACAAAAACACGATCTGCTGAAACTTCCCAATATATGGCATCTGCCGGACGCTTCAGTCGTCGAAAGCGGAACATTTTACCAATTCTATGTAGGCCAACTCTTGCCGACGAAGAATTGAAAACCTTTCGCTGCTCTCTCGGTCACAAAAGTGTAGCCAGGGCCAATAACATTGTGGCAATTTTTCGCTTCGGGGGCACGCAGGTTTTAGCTTGATGGTTGAACAAGCTGCACCCAAATTCAATTTTGTTTTTCACCCACTAATGTAATTAACTAGGACCGTCCACTGGCTAAGAATTTTCTAGCAATAAAGCGGAGACCTTTGATTAATGAATCGATCGGTTAATCGGCGGAATGTGGAGCCCGATTGAATAGTTATAGCACTTCGAATTTATAATTAAATGCATTATATATTTGGGAAACGCAATTGCTACGATTTGAATAGCCCGATCGGCATACATCCAAATGGCATACGCTGATTACAAAAGAAGATAAACAATAAAAATAATAATTAAAAAAAAAATATATATATATAGGTTTTTTTGTTGTTTTTTTTTTGTTTTTTTTTTACTTACATTACATGATCCGTTATTAAGTAAGATCGAAGCAAGTAAAAAGTGTGAGACTCGGAAAATAACGCTTACAAGGATTAATATTCCCCAAGAGGGATTCAAGCAGATATCGTATCATATCATTTAGGGAAACTTATTTATATTTTTGGCCGTACAACTTTCATTGAGGTACTAACCT
Source organism: Ixodes scapularis (assembly GCF_016920785.2). Lineage (NCBI taxonomy): Eukaryota > Metazoa > Arthropoda > Arachnida > Ixodida > Ixodidae > Ixodes > Ixodes scapularis. Next base: position 37,493,175 of record NW_024609835.1, on the reverse strand, counting down.
TCGAAGAAAACAAAGTAATAAAAACGTTTTACAGAGAAGACTGACAATACGCCCAAAATTAACTATACTTAACTGGAGTTCCCGACGATTACAAATAATAACTGTACAAACAAGAAGGACATTAATTTCAACTGCCAATTTCACTTATATTTGATTCTGCCAGCTGCGTAAACAAAAACGTGTATAATACGCTTGCCGAAAACAGGGAGATATTTTTGTTTGTTACAGATCATGCAACGCAAAACTCACTTTCCCACGGCACAAAAGTGGCAGGGGCACGGAAAATCCGTAACAGCCCTGGGTCTAATTTTTAAAAAAATAATCGGATGAAAAATCAGTCGGCGAGTCATGCGAGAAGAGATTCATCTTTAGGTTAATTGCTTAATCTCGCGTACCTATAAATGGTCGTCTCAATTAAGTTCAAGTTCTAAATTAAATCCCCGACACCTCTCCCCACCCATTTCCGCCACCTTCAAGCAGTTCAGCTCACTTCGACGAAAGAGCTCGAACTGATATCGTGGTCAGCAAAAGCTATCTGACACGGATATTTCCAAAACCGAATCGTCACGGTGCCTGGATCCCGTCTTCGACTGGTGTTTAGCGTCCTATCCCGCCCATACATCAAAAGTGGTCCCAAAGTGGCAACAAATGACGTCACAGAAGCCGGAGTGTCATGCTGTTGCCTGTCGCGATCCTGGCGGTTCGCCGTAGAAATGCTGGCGAAAAGCACGAGCGAACGCGAGTGTCGCTGTCGTCACAACGTCCCAGGCGTTCCAACTTCAAGCTGCTGTACCTTCCGTGGACTGTCACAGTGGAGAGCGACCTCCAGCAGAACAGGCGTCTGCCATACACACCACAACTGTTAGGACGCCGCCAGGATGGCGACCGGCGACAGTATGACACTTCTATGACGTCATCAGGCGGAAATCGAGGGACCACTTTTTTGACCGCGGTAAACACACCAGTCGGAGACGCGTTCCAGGCACCATAGTCGTAGTGCGTAACGCCAGATGTCGGCATTTTGGGTTGAACTCCTTCAAGTTCACAATTGGCTCGAAATCAAAATAACCGTTCCCTCGCCCACAGGCTTACGTCTAGGCTCTAGCAAACACTTTACTTATCTACGTCTATAATTAAACTCAAAACTAACCCTCTCTCATAATATCCTTCGACTTCTTACTCCCGAATTTATGACGCCATTGAAATTCCGGCCCTAGGTATATTTATGAAACTCCTGGGCCTTCGGGGCTTACAAACTTATTGTCGAATTCAGAAACCTCACTCAAAGTACACTCAAACTGAAGGGCCCCTCCACTTCCTCGAGGAAGGCGCGAGGGCCGGCGCTGGCCAATCGCGAGGACGGATCCGCCGTCGCGATTGGCCAGCGCCGGCCCTCGCGCCTTCCTCGAGGAAGTGGAGGGGCCCTTCAGTTTGAGTGTAGTTTGAGTGAGGTTTCTAAATTCGGCGGTTAGTGACCCTCACCTTGCGTCTAAGGGTGAGAATGAGTGAGTTGAGCGAGTACACTCGTGAGTGAGTTTAGCCGAGGCACGGCGTCACCTTGAACAGCCTGGGCGCCCTGGGGTCCTGACCCACGTCCACGACGTAGATGCGGTCGCTGTTGAGGCAGGGCAGCACCAGCTTGTCCCTCCGCTTGCTCGGGTTGCCGTAGCAGCTGCTGCACGTGTTCCAGTTCATGTGGTGAAGCTCGTCACCCGTGTGAGGCATCGGTAGACGGTGGATCACCTGTCGCGTCCGTCGACGGAGCGTTCGTGAATTACGCGCTAGACTCCAGTGATTCTCACGGCGCTCATCTGAACCAACGCCAGAAATGAGGCCACTGTCTGATACGGCCTGCTGTCCCGTGTAGCAGTATCATACTTATTGTTTAAGTATACAGTCCCCGATTGAAGCCACTTTCTGAAGAACGCCTCAAAACTAACGGCAAGCTAATAAGTGTTAAAGGTTTTTGTTGTTGTTGTTTTTATTACGTTTATTTGATAGAAGGGGTGGAACTCCGTTAAATCTTTTCATTGCAGTGTTTTTATTTCATGAACTTTTCGGTTTAAGTCGATAGCTTGTTATTTCTAAAAGAGGAAGACCAAAATATGATTCAATGACGTTCAGTTTGACTGAATATCTGGTATGCTGTTGTGCATGCTGAAAATACAGAATGAAGGGGAAAGGGTGATCGAAGGAGCAACAGTGCACGATGCTCTAGCCGAGCGTACTGCAAGGGGAGGCAGAGAAGAATTAAATTGACAAGATGAAACTAGGTAAGAAACGTGATATGAATGGGGATGAGATGGCCGGAGGATATTGAAAAAAACGTCTTTACGGCATGTGAATGGGAGAAGTTCAAATATCCGAACATCCAGCGAAGGCACAGACAGTCGACTTTTCTGAATCCGTCGTCAGGTTTCGTGTCCTTTTACTTACGCACTTCCGGATGTGCACACGGAGAGAATTCAGCAACAAATCGATGTTTGTTTTCAATGAAGTGTGGTACTTCCCTTCGCTTTTATACTGGGCTTTCCCACGTGCGTGCGTGCGTGCGGGCGCGCGCGTGTTTGTGTATGTATGTGTGTGTGTGTGTGTTCACGCGCGCGACGTCGTTCGTGAGTTTTATGTCGTCCCAGCCACGCAGGATAAGCCCCAAAAACGTCGATGATTTTTTATACACAAAATTAATCTTGACTACGTAGATTCCTGACAAAAATAGATACGAGAACCTTTATCGAATTTAAATTCAGTTTGCAGATTGTTCATCGTCCCATGGCGTCGTTTCGAAGCGCTCAGAGTAAGGCTGTCTGAATGGCCCATTGTAAAAGCCCTTACTTAAAAAAAAAGTGGTGCTCAAACATTTAGTATAAAGAATTTATACATTTCCTCGCTCAATAGATTGGATTTGGGATTCAATTACCTATTAGTTGAGGCATCTACATTTGTAGAAGTGAATGGTTCCCTGATGTTAAGAGAAATAAAAAAGAGCGGAAATATAAGTGAAAAATAAGATATAACAAAACGCTTTATGTGCTGTTCTTTTTTTCTTTCGTCCCTCCGTCGTTTCCGGTTCTAAGTACTTTTAAATTAATAATTTGGTTCTGACTCCATGGCTCGAATATAGTTCGCGGTTGTCTTTTCTTGCTATAGCACAAGACCATCGTCGTTCGCGGTATCATAAAGTGTGCCGTAAAATATTTTTTTTCTTTAATAACTGATAAAAATAAATAAAATATATACATTGGCTGCTGCTATAGCGGCGACCTCTACTCCTTTTTGAACTTGAGTGATCAGTGTTTGTTGAATTGAGAGTTTACAACTGTGAGAGTTCACAACTGTCACGTAAACTAAGCATTGCACAGAACACCCCACAATATACTCCAAAGTAGAAAATTACACTACTTACAGTAAAGTGCAATGATTGTTATGCTATCTACATAAAATATTTCATATACACTCAAACGCGAGTACATTATGTACTGTACAATATACACTAAAGGGATCGAATATTGCACATTAGATTACCCAAATACGTTTTACATTAGAACTAATTTCAGCACGATAATATACAACCATGGTTTACAAGTGTTGTATACTGAATTTCATAGTTGAAGAATGTATATAGTGTTAATTTATCATAAAATAATGTTTCTACTTTTCTGCCGTGTCTGTGTTGTTCTTGGTGATCTATTTCTCTCAATAACTAACCGTTATTTTAGTTTCCAAGAAGAAATCACGCAAGGCAAAAAGAGCCTCTTTTGTAGAACTGAGGTAGGCCAAGGAACGAGCACTTTCTCTCGAGACAAGGGGCGGTCGTCAAGTGTCATGAGCCGTAAATTTAGCTCTTCTCGACACTTTTTCGAATCTCGAGCATTCTAGTAGAAGATGAGTCTTATCTCCGACTGAGTTTCCACATGGGAATTCTGGAAAATCCGCACAATGGATGCGGTGTAGAAAGCTTGCTGTGTAAGCGACATCGAGACGATGCCCGTGCGGTAGTGTTTCTATGCACTCGCGTGCGAGAGAAATGGGTGCGCGAAATTTTATCTGAGAGTCGACTTCGTAGGAAATAGAGCGTTTAGAGTGTTCGTCAAACCAAGTAGAACTACAATTTCGGGCATAGAACCGTCCTTGAGATCTCCCGAGTGTTTCCACGGGAAAGGAGAGCACGTTGATGCTGCTCGTTCCAATGTAAGTACCTTCTTCGTGAGGCAGTCTGCCGCTTCATTGCCCGTGAAGTCACAGTGTCCTGGAACCCACTGAAGCGCAATGTCGTGGCCTGCCTCCATTTCTGCCGTCGTTTAAACAAGAACTTTGTAAATGTAGCCGCCTTTGTTACTTCTACAGTTCATTGATTGTGTAGATGTGAAAGTCACTTGAGAGTCACTGCAGATTACCCATTTCTTCGTCGTGCTTGCAAAAAAAAAGAAAAAAAAATATATATATATATTGTTTTTGCGATTTCCGCCATTTATATTTATCCTCACATTAAGCCAAAAATGCAAATAAAATAAGACTCACATAAAACAATGCAAATGAATTGTATGTCATTACATTTAAAAAAAAACATTGTCAACATTGTAGCAGCATGCACACGATTCTCCTTGCAGAAACTCACTTCTTCCTGGCGTATCGCTCTCGTTCTATCTTTCTTTCTTTCTTTTTTGCTGGATTGAAATGGAATCTATCTTAATCAATTTTTCAAGTTTTTTTTCACGTATTTTTTGTTTTGTTTTATTTTTTCCTCAAATCTAATTCATTTTTTGTTTTCAAAATGAGACAAAAACGAAGCAGAAGGCAATTGGGAGCTCCGCATGTCTAGCCCGCGGTCTATGGTCAGGCCTCTCAATTTGAACATGGATTCTAGGCCTCGAAGATCGATAACGCCTCCAAACATACGCCAACATCGACCACTAAAGCGAAAACGAAACAAACGCATCAGCAAAGACGAAATTGAATTTTAGAGCTGAGACCCTCTTCCTTTCTTTTCACCGGAGCTACTCAGCCAATACCTTTTTTCTTCCTTTCTTTAAGAGAGCGAGAAATAAACAAAACAAAAAAGATCGAGAAAAGTTGCACTGGCAACTTTCTTTGTCTAAGTCTCAAGGGGGCTGTATAGAGATCGGCGTTCTGGCGCTCTTATCGATGGGTTCCTCGCTGTATCTTTCTTCCTTTTGAAGTAACTTTCTTCCTCGGAGTTCCTCCTTGTGCGCTGTAAAACAACAGGAACCGTGCCAAGGGTATTTTTGAAGGTAAACAGATCGATGATCCCGTAATCTCTCTCTTTAATACAAAGAAGATGAGAAAAGAAATACGAGCGAAATTTTTATTCTTGCTTCTCGGAGCAACACAGTAATCTGGTTTCGGGGACAATGCGCAGGGAAGAACTTTGAAAATGCTAGGCTTCATTCGGGAGATGTAGCGTTGTTCGCGTACGTCCACTTAGGGTCTTGGCTATAAACGCTGTGGAGACCGCGTGACTAAACAGAAACAATGAATAAATTGATGTGCCTCATCGTAAGCAGTGGTGTACCCAGAATTTAGTTTTACGCGAAAGGGGGGGGGGGGGGGGGGGGTCTTTAAATAATCCCCCGTCTACGCCACTCGTCGTATGTGGACGACGAGTGTTCGTGTTCAGAACATGACTGATTATGTTCATACGCATGGCAGAACACTGTACTTTCAGGTAACGTTGTTAGACGCATTATTCTGTGTTTAAGGCGGCGGTCCCGCGGCCCCAACCGTAATATCGGTGGCAGCTGAGCTAACGCTCTTGTTTGCGGTGCCAATGTCGCGTTTGTGGGCACGCCACGTAATTCGTTCTTTTAGCAAATGAATGGCCAATTCATCGTCAGTGTCTTATTGCAGAATGTGACATGCATTTGTCAAAACTTAACGCACAATAAAAAAGAGCAAATTTTGATGTTTTTAAAGACAATAAAGACTAAGCATTCCAAGTTTTTCGACTTGTAATGCATCCAAGTCACGTTCTTATTTTTTTATGAATAGATAAATGACTTCTTTGGTTCTGTTCTTACGTTTTCTTTTCGTTAATTATTACACACTTTTTTAATACATTTACTCTAAAAGTGCCCTTTCTATATGATTTTGAAGTGTCGTAACTAAGTTTCACATCATAACGCAGTAGCGACATTTAAGGGCATGCTCATGGTAAACATTGGACCCTTACAAAAATGGTCAATGAGTTTCAATAGAGTTTCTATACAATTGAATGACTTTCAATTGAAACTCGTTTCATATTTTTGTAAGGGGAACTCAGCATAAATAAAGATATTAAAGATATTGACATTGCACTTTCTTTTAATAGTCATGTTGTTACAACCGTAAATGCAGCGCTAAGAGTATTAGGTATGATTTCACGTTTATGTCACTAATTTTCTGCCCGTTCATGTTTATTGCATTTGTATAAGTTTTTGGTTAGATCACAGTTAGAATTTTACTCTGTGGTTTGGAACTCACTGACTATTTCTCAAGCTATCGCGATTGAAAATGTACAGAAGCGAATGATTAGAATTGTCTATGATAGGTATATTGGAAGGGGGTGTTTCTACCACTATGAATCATTGCTTCACAGGTTTATTGCACAAACTGACTGTGAGAAGACAGTACCAGATTTTATGTTTTTATACAAAGTTGTACATCGTGAGGTAAACTCGACGGACTTATTGCAGTCTATTTCCTTCCATGTTCTACCCCGAATCATTAGGAACAAATCAACGTTTTACCCCTCCTGTACATCACTTGTGTCACCTCTTTTGAGGGCTCAAATTGATTTTAATGCTGCACATCAGAAGAACTTTGATATTTTTAGTGCACGTCAGGATTTTATGCAACAATTACGCGAATGGATGCAATTGCCTTAAGCAGACCGGATCAAGCCTACCCCTAGCTTTTTTTTTTAGTTTTTAGTTTTTCTTTGACAATTTGTATTTTGGCTTATATGTATAATAATTCACCCATGTTTATGCACTACACAGTAGACCGCTAGGTTGTTTGTGGGTACTGGAAAATAAACCATTATTATTATATTATTATTATAAAAGTGCAACACAAGCAGTTTTTCTTCGTAAGCACCATTTAATTATGATAAAATTTTAAAGTTTTTTCTTCTCGCGATCTCTGTTTTCTCGGACATCATTCTAGCACCTGATCACATTTTTTGTAAAACTTGTATGCTAAAAGAACTAGGTTGGTTCTATGTAGGGCTGGTTTGGTTCTATTCACATTCAGATTTATTTAAAATAATTTTAAATCTTGGGATTACTTTGGAGCTCGACTCTGTATGCAAGAAACCGGTTTCAGAGAAGAGGACAGTTATTTAAACAACAGTTTAACTATAGCTTTTCTCGTTTTAATCAAAAACACTTTTCATGATCGTAATTTTTTTAAAACGTGCTGATTGTCCCTAATATCAAAAAGAGCTTATGTAGTAGCAGACAGCGCGCACTTTCACCATCTTCTGAAATTTTCTTTTCTACGTACTCTTCTGGCGCGTCCCGACTTCAAGCAGCAAGAACAAAGAAAGAAGTATTTAAAACCGACCACGACGGACATGAACGCTGAATCCACACACATTCGGGAAAAGCTACAACGGCAACGACCCCACTGACCAAGCGACCGCCAAGGGCTAGCCCGGCGAGCAGGACAGAGTATAGGCCTAGCGAGGCACTCCGACCTGTTCCGGCGGTCCCTGCCAAGACCGTCTGTAGAGGACCGGCAGACTTGCTGAATGGAATATGCCCGCGCCATCCCTGTGGACCCTTCCCGTGTGAATAGTTTGATCGCTGACCTTCGATTAAGAGGTCAATCTCTTCCCCTTGTCATCGCCTTGTTTTCCAACGCAGCGGTGACGAACGCTGTCGTCGAAAAGGGACTCTCATTGATTCTTTCTCCTTGGTTTGTGTGACATAGAGCTCAAATAAACGTCGTATGGATTACCTTCGCAACATTTATGGCATGTACACTTTTTTTAATAGTATGCCATCTTTATTCCGACACGACGGTACGTAAACAATAGGGACTTTTAGCAAACAGTTGCCGTGCTCCGCGTACCGCACTACCGGAGCCTTTGAAGCATGCTTTTAAGCGCGCGCCCGGGTGGTACCATGACCGCGGGGCGCGCGCTTAAAAGCATGCTTCAAAGGCTCCGGTAGTGCGGTACGCGGAGCGCGGCAACGGTCTGCTAAAGGTCCCTTTTGTCCAGCTAGAATGGTTCGTGGGAGCTACGCGATGCCGGTCCAACTTTCCTTTGCCGAGTGTCACGTCAGCATCGAGTTGCAATCGTAAAAAAAAAAATCGGTCCCGAAGCGCTTACCAAAACGCGGTCCAACTGCGCGAACCTAGCACTTCGATGAAACGCGCGCGTCCGCTCCGAGTGTGAACTGGTATTTACGTGGCTCTTGCTGACACTCTCGTAGTTCAAACACATCTTCTTGGACGTCGGCTCGCTCCTGCATCTCCGAGGCCGCGAAAAACGCCACGGCGATTTTTTTCTGTCAACGCCACTTTGCAAAATTGCAAACGACCTGCGCGAGCCGTCTTTTTTTTATTAACAATGACAGTTGTGTTGACTTCGTAGCGATGGAGTTCATAGCAGTCGGCGAAGGCGGTTATCCCGGTCTCGGCATTCGGGCCCGTTTAATTCGTGTTAGCGTCGACTTTTCGCTGCACGGACATGAACCATAGACGGAAAGGCCGCCTGCGTTTGCAATTCGAAATCCACGTGCTCCGAACTGCTTCGAACCATGCAGAGGTCTCCGATTGGTTGTTCGTGTTGAAGACGCCGTCGCCATAGCAACAGCCGGCTCTCGCGGGGATGGGGAGCTTGAGGGACACCTGAATTTCTAGTTGTTTTCTTTTTCGTGCGAGAACGCCGTTTTCCTCCTCTCACTTAAGAATGCGTTCGTGAATACCGATTTCTCCTCTTCTTACGATGCTTTTAGAGGGACACTGACAGGGTATTTATCCTCGCCAAGGTTTTTATGCAAAAGCATTAACTGTCGCACGGAGTGAACCGGCGTTATTAGCTTTTGAAGTCGCGCCAAACGGCATCTAAACTCCACAGTCCCAATAAAGCGAAGCCTGTCGTCTGTAGCAGCGATTTGATGGATAGGCTCCCATTGCCTGGCGCGACGTCATAGTTTCAAGGAACGAGGCTCCCATTGGCTGCTGCGCGGCGTAGTTCCAAGGAACGCCAACCCACAGAGAATCCCTTTCCATGACAGCTCAGCAGCCCGGCCGCCGGTAAGAGACAAAGAGAGCGGCAGGCCGCAGAGACAGCCGAGCCCGCCCGGGCAGACTCCGGAGAGGTTGCACGGCCGAGCTCAGCGCGGCGTGGCTTCACTAGAGCGCGCGCTCGGCCGTCGGCCGCAACATCGGCAGTAGCGAAACATGGCCGTCCACGCCAATACGCCGCAGACGAACTAAGGGAGCGGGAGAACGACATTCATGATTTCGCATTCACAACTCATAAGAAATGCTTAAATGTCCTCAATTTTTTTTTTGTACATTCTATGTGAGATCTTAACCACACAGAACACAATTTGGGGCTCGAAATTCATTTTCTTTCCACCTGAAAACCGCCGATCGAGAACTGTCCGGTTTGAGTTGCGCTCACTCTCTCCTCCGTGGTCATGTGCTGTTTTTTATGGTTTATACACAACCACCAAAGGTATTCATTGTCGTGGGTTATTGAAGCACACACTTAATACTCAAACTAGACAAAAGTGTGATACCCATATTTTGCAGCCTCTAAAAAACTGCAAATTCGTTGATCGAAAAAAAAGTTGCATAGTTTGGTAACCTTTCTCCTGCTCCATATTTCTTCTTCCTCCCCAGTCCAGTTTCGGTTTCGATTTCAAGCTGTTGCATTTTCTGACATTATCAAACATATATGTGATGCCTTAGAAAAATATTGAATGAGTAGTCTTCTGACCCATAAATAAATCGCCTAGCAATAAATTTAAAAAAAAAAACGTTGGGAGGTGTCAGTGTTCCTTTAACTTACGAAAGCTAGGTTGTCGCAACTTAAGAAGCTCTTCGTGGATCTGGCCTCAAAACATTGGTACAATAAAAGCGGGCGCATGAACGTCTACCAAACAGACACAATGAACGTCAGTGGTCCAGACATGTCGGTGGCGTGTGTAGCTTGGACTGTGTTACGCGGTTTGCCATATCCGAAAACCTTGAGGTGGAACCATGTTCTCCTCCGCTTGGCAGCTTCTGCCAAGAGAAGAACGAACGTTGCGGCCCGTTCGATCCAATCAGAGCGACGGAAGCAGAGCACGTTACAGCCCTTACCAAAGGTACAGGTGCGAGAGCGTGACCCAAGCAGTTGGAGAAGAGGGAACGGAAGAACTCCCCTCTCACCCGAACCCTCTTTTGTGTCACACCAGACGTCGTTTTTTTTCCCTAGAATATTAGCCCATCATCAAAAATCGCACCAAAACAGCCTTTCTCTCTCTCTCACCCGTGGCTTTGACAGCACTGCAAGGAACTCGTGAGATACAGTACAGTCACGTGGCCCCCTCCGGAGCAGTGATTGGCTCACTGAAACCGTGGCCTCCAAAAAGGGCAGGACTCGCCTTGCAGAAGTCCGGCGAGTTGGCGTCGACGCAGACAGTGGCCAGGTAGTCGGGCCTCTGGCCTCCGGGCACCACGCAGGGCAGCCAGAGCATCGTCTCTCGGGGGCCCGACATGGCCTCCAGAGGAGACCGGAAGCCTACTGAGTCCCGGCACTCGCTGGTGCAGCCGACGCCGTAGCCACCCGTACCCACGCGCCTTGAACTGCTCAGGCAGCCTGCGTTGGAGAGTTGCCTCTTGAACGCTTTTCGAGGGAACCACCTTGAATTGGTCGTCGTATTCTGTCTAACGAGACTTGTTGTTGGGCTAGTTTGTGCTTGATGCCCAGGAAAAGTTGCAAGAGGGATGGACGCAAAGAAGGAAAAGCGGACAAGTTTTGTCTCCCTCAGGACAATCTTTGACTCAAGTGTAGGTGGTACAAACGGACAACGTACATTCATCTGAAAGTTTATCAAAATGCACCCGGACTTCCTTTGCGGCGTCAGGCTGTCTCCCCGACATGCGCGCTTTCCAGGAATGAACCGTCGCCTAGAGGGCTGTCCACACTGAAAGCAACTTCTGTCGTGCACGACCAAAATCGCATCCCCGATCCCCACAGGCTCGCACGCAAAACGCGGCAAAGCGGATTCTGGGAGGAGTATTGCATTCGTTTCTATGAACTGTAAAGTCGGGTTCGCGCTGTTATTTTCTCCGTGGCGTTGCATCACCTGACCACGTCTCGTGGTGTCAGATCACGGGCCGTCCCAACTTGACACCAGGGCGGCGGATCACATGACGTGTATTTCTCTGTAAATTAAAGGAAAAATGACATCACACGACGTCACGCTGGAAAATCGTGGTGTCACGAGATACTGTGACGTGCCGTGTGACATGGCGACGAGTCACGTGAAGTCAATTTCTTCACTAACTTTAAAATGAGAAAGTATCAATATTTTTGTTTAAGCCCCGAAACGACTGTTTCATGTCTTTAAACAGATTTAACAATCGATCTCTATGTGAGTAATCTATTCCACGCGTTATAAAACATTTAAATAAAAATCGCTGCCATTTATTTCTCTTTTTTTTATTTTCTTTTTTTTTTTTTTTTTTTTTGTGAGGCACTGAAAAAAAGAAAGACGGGTTAGAACATTTGTCGATCAGAGCATGAAAGAAGGAATCCGCTGAAAGGCGCCATGAAACTAGTTTTGAGATGGGATAAATAATTTTAGATTTTTTTCCTAATCGCGTATCGTTCATTGGGCCAAAAAAAAAAAAGAAGGTACAGAGTCAAAAGCCTGCTTTTCGGTACAAAATTGTTAGCGGACTATTTCGTACCTCATTTTCTTCGAATGCACTCTGACTTTCCACTGGGATACATCCGCGCTACCCAAAGCACGTCAGCCGACCCCAGCCCACGCATTGGAGACGACCCCCGCGTATGCGCTCGTCAACACTCAGTCCGTCGACGAATACTTGGATTCGCCTTCGTGGCCGATGAGTGCCGTGATGGCACTCATTATCATTTGGGAATGACGAGTATCATAGTGTGCTAAGAAACATGGTGGAAGCTTGGAGTCATCGCACCAGTGCCCAAGCACGGCACGACCACGTGATTTCTCATTTCATTTTTTGCGTTGAGGAGTAAAACTAATTGGCAAAACGTTAAAAAATAATTTCATGGCCCCTTTAATTTATTACCCACAGCACGAACCAGTGCCATCACACATAGGCAGACCGCTTTCACATTCTGTAAACATCTAACGTCTGATTTGTTTTGCTTTTGCTTTGATCTCGTCTGACAGCAAACACAAATCGCACCATCACTTGTTATGCGACGCGGTGCACTCTTGAGCAGCACTCGTTGCGCGGTTAAAAGAGCATAGAGCAGCAGTTTTAATTCAGAATAATATTTGTTTCTGAAGCTAGCTAAAATCTTACGGAGCGTCTGTACACGCGTCGCGTGGTGATGTGGGAGGCACTGAGTTGGCCAGATGCCAAAAGCACGGCCACTCGATCCCTCCTGTTAGAGCGGCCTGCCGATGTTTTTCCGAAAACAAAAGAGAGCGCGTGAGAGGAGAACTTCTCCCATTTTCCATAGGGGCGCTGCACGTCGGTGAGCGGTCTTGTGAGCTGAAAGCTATAAGCCTGGTTCAGACAGTTGCGTTTGACTGCGTTTGACTGCGTTGCGACCGCGAGAAACCAGGAGGTCCCTGCTGCTTATGTCGCGTTCCAAGATGATTCCTTGAATTGGATTCCACGCTTCATACGAAGCACAGATGTGCCGGTGACTCGCTTTCGGTTCTCGCCGCAACGCAGTCAAACGCACTCAAACGCAAGTGTCTGAACCGGCCTATACTCTTTCACCTTAGGTTGTACCGCAGGAAAGGCTGTAAGCGTGAGCTCCTTGCTCTGAGGCAGATCTTGGCGGCACAAGCTCTCGTGCAGTAAGGACAGCTGTTAACGCTATGAGCTCGCGCTTCCAGCCTTCGCTGCGGTACAACATAAGGTGAAACGAAACGAGTTCGTCAGCGAAAGTAAAAAAACTACTCTTTGGCGACTTGACTTTATCCAATATTTGCCGTCATTTCCGAAATAAACTGATGCAACACCAATTACCACTGGAGCAATTCATACCAGCTAAAAAAACACTATAGGGGATTAAATGGCATCATGAAAGATAATGTAAAAAGTATTTGTACATTACTTTGAAAGGAGATTACATTTATAATACTTTATACTCTTTAAGTACATTGCCACAGGTGTACTTCCCACTTTACTTCCTACTTTATATATGAACTTCCTACTTCCTACTTTATATATATAATATTATATATATTATATATATAATATTATATTATTATAATATAATATTATTATCGTATTATAATATAATATTATTATTTATTATAATATAAAGTATTCTATTTATAATACTTTACTTCTTTAAGTACATTGCACCAGGTGGAGTTCCTACTTTACTTCAAGTAAATAACCTCTAATTTACTTTGTACTTTACTTCAAGTAATTTTTAGATGTACTTAACGCGATGCTGTAAACAAGCAAACATTGTGTGCAAAATCAAGCTCAGGCAGTGCTAAACCTCGAAGCAGAAATTATACATTCGCAGTACATCACTGACCAAGAAACCAAACAGTACAAAACAATTAGGCACGCAGAAGCAGCACCAGCTATTGAAGCATTTCTGTGAAAACGCAAGCCGCTTTATATTTGGCTAACCGAATTTCGGCTAGCCAAAAAAAGTAACTTCAAAAGTAATTCGCTGCTTCATTGCGGTAGCTAGTAATTGACACAATTACTTTACATTTGAGTAATTTCTGCTTTACTAAATTACTTTTGAGGCCAATACTCAATAGCTCAACTTACTTTGTTTTAGTAACTTGTACATGTCTGTCTCCCGCGCTGTGTAACCCTTAATACAATAATACTACTCCCAGCGCGTATGGTGAGTTCACTTAAATTCGAAATTTTTAGAACGGTCAAGTGGTGTACTTGATTAAGAACTATCTATAAAAACTTTCGTGCCCCTTTCAAAGAGAAGGATAAACAAAAAAGCATCGTTTGCTAGTTGAGGTCGGTATTGTTTTGCTTTCAGAATTCAAATATCAAAACAGTCAAGGCGAGCCGACTTACCTCCCATCCAGTCCCTGTTACTGTGTCTTGATCAGTGCACGCCAAGAACAACCCACGACCACTCGGTGCGTGCATCAGCAAGTTTTCTGTGTCATTCAACGGGTTACACAACTCTCCTCGTTTGAGTTCGGCTCCTCTATTGGGTAAGGGGTCCCTAATGATTTTACCGGGTGCCTTAGAGTCGAGAGGAACGACGAGATACTATTTCTGTCGGTCTGTGCACGCCCCCGGGACCCGCGCACTCACCGTTCATGTGGAAAACTGAGGGAAAACTGCCTGAAACTCGCTTATTGATTTAGTCATCGAACAGGCGACCGGTACCAAGCGCGATATCAATACTATACAACAAAACTATTCTTGAGTGTGATTTGTTAAACGTTCTGTATACAACAAACAAAACTAGTGTATGCTGTGGACACGCGCCGTGACTATGGAATGGCAAAACGGCCGCGCATTTTGAACATTCCTACATTGGTGTAGCACGTTGGTGAACCGTATGCACGGTGACCGTATGCGAACAACTAAACATAACGTCAAACAAGTGGTTGCGGCCACCACACGATGTGAAACTTTCCAAAGTTGCCTGATTGCACACGAGGAACACGATTTAGGACGCCATCCTTGCAACTGTGTATAGTCCATTACAGTGGGTAGTAGATGTGTACGCATTAGTAAACAAAGTAGCCGAGCATACCGTTCATCGATTGTCAAACATGGTCGCTCTTCGAAAAAAATAAGTCTTTACTTTGTTACCGTACAAAGTAACGAGTTACGAATAGCGCATTCTACTCGCGGACAACTTTCTGCGGCTGTGCAGTCTAAGGTATGAGTGTGCGAGCATGAACGCCGACGAATGCTGTGCACGCGCGCTCTTCCTCGCATCATAAGTGGCACAAGACGTCGCCCGATCCGAAAGGTGCAGTCATATCCGCCCATTCATCCTGCACGTGGCGTATAGACACGTGGATGGATGGACACACCCATCAGCTGTCCTAAATTTGTCGTGTAAATGTGGTCATTAACACAATTTGTATTCGTATTACTCTCTCGTCATTTCGTGTGCTCTGCAGAGAAATAAACACGTAAAGTTTTTGTTGTTGTTGTTGTTGTTGTTGTTGCTGTTGTTTTTTCGTCTTCCCCTCGGCCTCCCCCGTAATTTTTTTTTTTTTTTTTATTCATAACACGAA
Source organism: Ixodes scapularis (assembly GCF_016920785.2). NCBI lineage: Eukaryota > Metazoa > Arthropoda > Arachnida > Ixodida > Ixodidae > Ixodes > Ixodes scapularis. The sequence continues at coordinate 37,477,756 of NW_024609835.1, read as the reverse complement.
AACTGTGCGCATGCTCGGGGGAACGATAAGATGATAAACTGAAAAGAATAAACAAAATCCCCGAACGTCTCCCAAGAAGAATTGAGCCAGGAACCTCAAGAGTTTCGCTCAACCACTGAGCCAAGAACGGAAGGGTGGAAAGGGCGGGGGGGGGGGGGGGGGGGGGGGGGGGTACTTGTGAATTGATAGTTAGAATTAATGTGCCGTTCTCCTCACCTTATCGCGTGCATGCGCGGGTCCGAAGGCGAGGAGAGGGGCTCACTGGAGGCGCCGCAGTCTTCAGAATGCTTCGCAAGAGGATCGAGCGGACTAAAGAGGAGGCAGCTGAACCGAAGCGGCGACGTGCGAAGTATGACTATCGTTATTACGTGCAAATGTACAGACGTTTGATGCTGGGTTATAAGCGCTACGGGTCGTCACCATTCAAGAGGCGGAATGCAACCTTCCTAGAAAACAAACAAAGCTATCGCATTTCGTCGCCCCTGAAATAATGCAGAAACATAGACCCGTTTTGAGTCTTCTGAACAGTGCGAATAAAAATTCCTGTTCGATTCGAAATTCGACTTTTTGACCACTATTCGGCACTATTCGGTTTTAATTCGATTCGAGACTAAGTTTCACTGTTCGCACACCCCTAATTTATTCGCTTTTAATCACCCAGGTATCAGAGATGCAACTTTTTGTTTCCTCGAGTTATAACCTTTTAACGTCTACAATAATTCATGTGAGCGGTCTGTAAGATATATAATACATTAAAAAAGTAAGCAATGAACTTTACAGAGAGTGTATTTATCAAAATAAAATAAAATTTGAACTTATATTATTTTCTCCTGTTATATGTCTGCAGCGCCCCTGCTCGAGCTCCAAACAGAAGGTGACTAGACTGTTGTCATAGTAGGTATCCGCTCCTATACTCTATTTGCTGGCTCTGCATAGTTGTAGTGTTCGACGTCTTACTTGCCTGCTCGACCCTGTCTATAGTCTCCGCTTATTTCACCCACTGTCTCACCTCCCTTGCATACTTGCTCTGTCTCGGCTCCTAGATTGGGTGAGCGAAAAAAACTATACTTCTCCCGGAGCGGTATACACGCTTCATCCATCTTGTCTGGGGGCAGTTCTGGCCGACGTCATTGAAGACCTGTTTGGCCAGGTTAGTTTTCTGCATGTGTAGAAGTCGTCCCCGATATGCTAGTTTACTTGATGCCCACCGTGCCTCAAACGTCAACCACCCAAAGTCACCCTGTATCGCCTCTATGCCCACGTTGCCGTGAAAACCCGGCGCTTGGAGACCTTCACCCCTCTGCCTGCGTTCTATCCAGGATCGTGTGTCAGCTGAGGTACATGTGATTTCATTGGTGAATGTGATTCAGAGCACGTGAACTGCCTTCCAGATCTCTCTCACCCTCAAATATTTGTTGCAGCTCCACCAAATGCGCCGACGTAAAATGCTTGACCCTCTCCTGGCCGCTTGTCGAAGGTGTACTCGATGCTCGTCGCAGCAGTTGGGCGCGTTGGTTATGTGACCCCCAGGTGTTCATACTATTCTGTTACCGTGATGTCTTCATTCTGCAGGTGCAACACTTTGCTTCCGATGGATTTCCTAGAGGACTCTATAATTGCTGAATTCTAAACACTGAATTTAAGTCTGAGCAGTGACACTTGCTCCTTGCAAATGTCTGTTAGCTTTTGTATATGTTAATCTCACCCGCCACGAGGACAAGATGATCAGCGTATGCTAGGCCCGGTATGGTCGACTGACACATCTTCTGCGTGTGGGAATGAAAAATCAAAACCGGGTAAAAGGAGTTGTCATTCAAGCTCTGTGGTGTATAACAGTAGCGGTGAGGGTGGGCAGCCCTGTTTCTGGCCCCTCTTCACGCTGACTCTTGAGGACACTGCGCCTTCAAACTCGGCTGTAACAACACTCCCATCGTATAAGTTGCCTATCAAGTCCGTCCACTAGTCGGGCATAACGGGTCTTCTAAGGCAATGGAGTAAGAACTCGTAAGGTAGATTGTCATAAGCCTTGGCTACATCCACGAAACAGCATATCAGATCACTGCCTTCCTTCCTGGAAATTTTTATGATCTGCGTTTAGACAAACAAGTTATCCTCAAGTCTGCGGTCTCTTAGAAAACCGTTTTGAAGCTCAGTAAGTGTGCCGTTCTCTTCCGCCCAGGCACAAATCCATTTTTGATCACATGTGCAAACATCCTGTAGATGACGCTTGTCACGGTCTGGTCGCGGTGAATGGGCGCGAGTGCTTCTGGTTTGGTGAAGTGGTCTAACTGCCTTGATGATACCACTTATGATGGGCCGCCTACCGCCGATCGAGAACTGGCTGGTTTGAGTCGCGCTCACTCTCATATCTGGGGTCACGGGCCGTTTTCTAAGCATAGAAATAAAACAGCGCAATCGAACACAAGGACAAGTAGAAGAAGGGACACAGACACAGCGCTGTGTCTGTGTCCCTTCTTCTACTTGTCCTTGTGTTCGTTTGCGCTGTTTTATTTCTATGTTTACAATGCATCACCGACTAGCCCACCTCCAAACATTACTACCGTTTTCTAAGGTTTAGACACAACCACCAAATTTAATCAAAATCATGGGTCATTGAAGGCACACACTCAATGTTAAAAATAGAAAAAATATTAAACTCATTTTTTGTGACTTCTTAAAAACTACAAGTACGTTTAATGAAAAAAAAAAAGTTGCATAGAGAGTTTGAAGTATTCTGTGCATCCACCGCGTAATTCTCAACATGGCGTCGTATCGCGTATCGTGGGACTCGCGGGCTGGACGGCGATGGCAGCGGACGAAGGGCGTGGCACCTCTACTTCAAAACTGTCGTTCGCGGTACCGGCGAATCTGTCTTCCTTTGAAAGAGAAATTTTGGACCGATCAAAAGAATTGGGAATCATTCCGTACGACAAGCCCAACCACCAAGCCGATTTGCACGAAGACGTCGCCGAGGCGTCGCCCCTTCTCGTGGCTGAGGACATCGCTCGCGCAAGCGTCCAGCACGAAATGCGTACTTCAATTTGAATATGCACGCGTACGATTTCTTTACTAGGTGCAAATGTGGCCAATGCGTGGTGCTGCCCGACGTCGAGCTTAGGAGTGTTTTTGCTGGAAGAAAATCGGCGGCAAACTTACCGACCAACAGTCGACCGGCTACACTACTACGAATTAAAAAGCTCCTCCAGTAGCTCAGTGGAAAGGTGTCCGCTTCGCACGCAGCGGATCCAGGTTGAATCCAAAATGTTAGCGAACTGGATTTTTTTTACAGACATTTTGCGATATTAACAGATTTTTTTTTTTCAATTATTATTTACAAAAACAAATGTTGTGTACAAAACGTCGCTGAACTAAATCGTACCGGATTTCCTTTTTGACACCTGCGAACTCAATGTAGTCACTTTTCACAAAATGCAAGGAACATATAAATCGGGTAGCGTCCGCTTTCCGAGGTGCCCGCAACTGTTTTTGAGGAATTGCAGCCAGCTATTGGTCCCGATCCCTTTAATCTTTGGGAAATTTGTGCAGACTCTGCCGTACAATGCCCCTTTCGGATGCAGGGCATGTGAGGCAGCTTTTCACGAAACATCTTGGGGGCATTCTTTTAAGAGCCGATCACAAGCATTCACTACGGGCACTCACTGCTCATTTTCCAACTCTTCAATGTACAAGACAACTCATATTAAAGTGCAGAACAGCGAGCGGAACAAACATAACTGCAAATCAATCGCACAGCAAACGATTCCCGCGACGCATGTCGTCTGCTGCTCGCGGCCAAAAAAAAAAAACGGAGGGCAAAAGAAAACCGCGCGGTCGGGTGTAGTCACATGACTTCGGGCTCTCTCTTCTCCTCTGTATTTCTACGAACAACGTGCGCAGGTTTCGGTTGCTGTTTCAAGCAGTGGCGTTTTTTTTTTTTTTTTTTTTTTTTCTGGTTATATTTAGAATACGGGTGACTGTGTAAAAATATGAATTGTGTAGTCTTCTGACACCATAATAAATCACCTGGCAAATAAATTTCAAAAAAAAAGTTGAGGGGTGTCAATGTCTCTTTAAAGGCCTACTCCAGTCAAAAACTAAACAAAATAAATGACTGCAGTATGGCTTTATGGCAGTGAATATCATCACAGCCAAAATATTACGTCAAAGTGAAGGCGCGTACTCCACTAAAACCGATTTTAGAGATGCGACCAGCTGCTCTCTCGCAGGTGGCAAGCGGGTTAGCTTTTATTCAAGCAACACTGGGCGACGCGTACCGCAGCGCCACCGTCACGTCACGTCGCTGTGGTGCTGCGGTTCATTCCGCACGCTGTACCGCGTACAACAGACTTGACGTCGCGGCCGTACGGCTGATATCAGTGTTGCCATCCCTCTCTAGCAGATAGTTTCGCTTCTGCCGTGGAAGCCCGAAACCAAACTTTGAGCCGGGATATTTATAAAACTACCCACATTATTTGGGGGAAAATGTATTTTTAATTCAGAAACACTGACCGAGCCGAAAACAGTCGTAATCCCAAAATCGAAAATATTGACACGATCGAGGGGGTACGTAGACTTAATGCTTCATAAATATGTTCCAGCATTTCATACATCTGCTATATTCGGGGTACCATCATGCAATGCGCTGATTTGCAAAAAAAAAAAATGACGTTTAGCTACTATAGCAAGAACCTTATCATTATTTCACGAGTTCATCATATCTCGGTATCCAGCCACGAAAACGCCATAACCTGTCATCGGATTCTACAGCCCGGTAAACGCCCGAGCCCCGACGACACTGACGGGAAAGTCATTGCGACGGCCGGGTTCATCTTCCCGACCGCCGCGGCGATCGGCCTTGTCTATTTTCGCCCCCTACTTGCGGGGCAGAACGGGGCTATTGATTGCGGGTCATTGAATCGCTCGCCGTGGAGGCCCCCGCGGTGAGACAGCAACCGCGCATGCGCGTAGCTTTCAAAACTGTGCTGCGTCTCGGTGATCGCTACGAAAAAGAAAGTGAGCCGGCCGTCTGCAGGGCGATTAGAGCCCGTACGTGCCCCATCGATAGAAATCGGTTTCGCGGCTTTCATCGGCGGCTTACTTGTGAATCCTCGGAAACCCACACGCATACGCCCGCCGCTTTCTGAGGGCCGAAAGCGTTCGCGCCCCCGATTTGCGCAAAGCCTCTCCAAATCTCCAGTTTAATTAGGGGCCCCGGGGCCTCTGGAGAGCGTTGACACCGCCGTCTTGCGACGTCAATATTGGGTGGCAAAGATATACGATGCGATGCTTTTGTATATGTGTTTTTTATTGTGCATATATTTTTTTTTTCAAATGAACTGCATTACTGGGATAGCATTCGATCGTTATACAGTGTGTTTTTAGGCTTTAGTTTAGTTTATTGTACCTCCAAAGCACTTCAAATGAAATGCAATAAATGAGGGAGGATAAAATGACATATTATGCAGATAGAAGAAGAGCGACGACAAGGTAAAAAATGGGAAAACACAAGACTACGAACTAATAGGACAAATATCAAAACATAACACGTAGAAAAAGTACTAACAAATACACGTGTTAAAGATCAACACTTTTCAGGTGTACCTTACAGAGTTCACGGATTGTCTGTGGGGAATTTTGGAATTTATTAGTTATCGCGAATAGAGGTTTAACTTTTAAACTGTGGTCATGACGCATGGAGATGTGAGGTGGCGGGTGACAGTTAGTATTTCAAAAATCAGAAGAGGAATAGTAAATTTTGTGTAAAAGGACAAGACGAGCAAGTTGAGTTTTTTCAGATAGAGGGCATGAGTCGAGGTTGGATTTTAGTGCAGTTACGCTTGACGTTGGCGAATAGTCATGTGTTATAAAACGTGATGGCCTTGTTTCGCACAACACTTTACAGTCGAACCTCTGAGATGTTCGTCCAAACCATGTATTGATGTCGTTCGCTGCGAATCGCCAGTTAAGAGGATAAGCAGGGGCCCCAAACGTCAAAGCGCACCTTCATTCTCGTGACAACGCGGCGTAAAATAATAATAATAATAATTATAATAAAAATAACGAGCTTGTTTTTATTTGACAATGGGCTTGAGACTAGCGATCTTCACCGTCGTCCTCGGAAAGCTTCGGCCGACCTGAGTGGATTAAACGTAGCCATCCCTGAACAGAAGAATGTCTAAAATAAGCTGATTTGGACACGACAGAAATATGACACCCTTCTGCGGGCGTCAGGATGATTGGTCTTTGAGGATCATTACTTTCCTGCGGGCACCCTGTTCAGGCGAGCTGCCTTCGAGCTACCATTAGCACTTCTGAGTGGGAAAGGCTACGGATAACTAACCTTGAAAACCCTTTGTTTCCATTCTCAAGAATTCATTCCGAGAGGAAAAACGAGAGGAGAGAGAGAGAGAGAATAGTTGTTTATTTACAGTCTTGAAGAGGTCAACCTGCTTAAAAGCTGATTTGCTACTTCGCAATAAACGAGAGGAGCCAGCGGTATTGTGAACAATGTCAACGTTATTGGCTGTCTCTCCGATTTCTTCAGGTCCACGCGTATAGGGACATAGAAACAATATTTGGCTTAGACGAAGGCGGCTTCTGTACGGTTTCCGAGCCGACCAAGTCTTGTTTGTCCGTTTCGACCTTACCGGATACATCATATGCACTGCAGCGAAAATGGTAAGCCTCTTTATATTGCCCTTAACTTATCTACTTGTTGGTGAGCGCGTTGGTAATGATGTAACTTTCAAAAGAGTTTTATACATAAAGAAAGGGGTTGTGTCAACACATCTTTCACGTGTTGTCCCGCGTCCCCTGTCTTTGTGTATAATTATAGGGTTCCGCGTTTTCGGTTTCTATTTTTTTCAAAATTCGGCGTACTTTTTTCGGTGTTTATTTTAAAATTCAATTTCCGGTTTTTTTCGGCGTATATTTATGCCCACAAATTTTTATCGGCGTTTTTCGGTGAACATACGATAAACACCAACGGTCACCGGATCAGATGATTCTTGTAGCTCTGATATTTGTGATCATTCAAAGAATAACGGCACAGATACATTGAAAAAGAAATGGACACTTTATTTGGCAAACGCGTGCAACTGTAAAAGAAACTAGAAAAAAAAAACAGAAGTACAGACAAGTAAGATATAAAGGCTATTTCCAAGAAAAAAAAAGGAACTTCACCGTCTGTACATCAGGATTACGTGATCTTATTATAGTACACACACATGTACATTCTCAAGTTCTCCTCGTTGATCCGCACTCTTTCTTCCCTGTAAATATGACCCTGAGCTTCAAGAATGCCCTCACAACGCTAACACTGGACACTGGCAGGCTGAGGATATGAAGAGCTGCCTGAGCAAAATCGGCCAATCAACCAATTGTGACCACCAAAAGAGACACGGTCCGACGTTTTGAAGCACAACATGACATGCAGAGCTTGCATCAAGTCAGTCTTCCTTACAACGAATTAAAAAAACACGCTCGTATATGGGGAGTCATGGGGCATTTCAGACTTCACGTTCCGATCGATGATGCGGCACATTCAAACCAAAACGTAGTGACGGCATCCGTGTATCCCATAAATTCGGGCACATTTCGATAGACACTGTCGTTCCACTTTTTCGCCACGGCTCTGTGGTACGACTGGAAGGTCCAAAGTGAGCTTTTCCGGTTAAAACTGAATTTTAGAAAATGAATGCGACGTATTTTTATCGGTTTAAATCGAAAATGCTGAGCCTAAAAACTGACCTTTTTCGGTTAAAACCGAAATTCTGAAAATGGATTCGGCGTACTTTTATCGGTTTTTATCGGTTTAAACCGAAAACGCCGAACCCTATGTATAAAACTCTTTATCTTTATTTAGTGCTTGTTTTTCTGGTTATAAGCGAAAACAACAGAGTCAGGATAGAAGTATAGTCAGAATATAATCTGATAAAGTATTCGAATTTATTTCGTAGGCCTCATTGTACCACGCATTATGGTGTAGAGCTTTTTGTCAAATGTTTCGTCACATACTAGCCAACGCACAAGTATCCTGTGGTAATCTCAAAATCTGAAATTTATTATAAGGATCAGAAAGAAATGGTTGTCTAGCTGAACTCGGCATAGGGTTCCGTCTTATTGATAAATACTGAAAAGTCTGAATATTAACCTTCAAACTAATTCTATAAAAAAAAAATTCACGGGAAGAAATTTTGTATTACAACTTTACTTTGTTTTCAACGGGAACACCGCCCACACTGAACCGTCCGCGAGGCTGCTTCTTCGGACTCCTTGTCGCGTTTCTTTTATTGGTACGCGATTCACGCGTATGCTCCATTGGAGGTAAGGGAATCCTATGCCCTTTCTTCTTCAACGTAAGTCCTGATAAGCTTCGATTTTTTTGCGAGTCAGCCTGATCAACCTCCAGAGCGCCGTCTAGCTAGCTCGAGCTTTCATTGCTTGGAGCGCGTTTCCAAGCGTTGGTGCTGCCTAGAGTCACTAAATAAACTACGCTTTCAGAGTACCGCATTCCTTTTTTTTTTTTTTTGGCACATTGCCAACAATACAGTCGCTCTATTCAACAATATTCTCGTTCGCTGCGGCATCATTGGATAGCGGCAGTCACGTGAGTCGCTATCATCATCATCGCCTTTTTTCAACGCCACCATCTTGGGTCCAGCGACCCTCTGCCTGCTGCTGTTTACTGTTTACTGCGCGCGCACGCTGAAGTCGTTCGCTCAACACGCGCGTTTTCCGCGTTACGTCGAGGTATGAACAACACGACCTTGATTCGTTGCCACAGCTGCGGCTGCGGCAGCTGGCGCAGGCGACGGCTACAGCTCTGCTTGGCTCAGCTACAGACACTCCTCCATCTGCGCGTGGACCCAAGATGGCGGCGCCTGACGCGCTTCAGACGCGTAGTTCGGGCGTTTCGGTATACTCTGGAAAGCGTACGCCTAGCTCATAGGTTTGGTAGGGTTTCGTGTTTTCGGGGTTTATTTTTTCTAGAATAGACCGATCTCACTAACCTTTTGGCACATGCGTGAGGCAGCCATAAGTTTAGTTCAGAGGGGGCAGACAGGAGTGCACGAGACGGCTCGTGCCGTTCCGTGCTCCACACGCGCAGAGCTCTAGCGAGATTGTCGCACGCGCAGAACGACTATAGTCGGATGCAACCTGAAAACAATCTTTTAGCTCCACCCACAAGCGCAGTGCGCCCATCTGAAGTGCCTCCGCCGTCGAGAAAGTAGTTCGCTAGCAACGTTGTTTTTTCTTCCTCCAAGAAACGTGTCTTAAACTACTACATTATTTATTTAATTCATTCAGGACATTTAAATAAGTTAGAATACGTTTTTGTCAACGAAATAGCTGTTTAGTAAAGAAAGAAAGTCATGTCCAATGTACCGTCTTCCCAATTCATTTTCTGTCCAAGATACTGTCTAACATACCGTCTTCCAGCGCCTTCGATTGAGGGAAAGCCGTTGGGAAAAGCGAAGCACTTATAGTTCCTGCAAATAATAAATATTTAGTGATTTACTTAGTTTTGTGGGCTTTGCGCACGAAATGTATGCCTTTATTTTGTTGAATGAATAGAAAACAAGAATAATTATACTTTTCGGGTTTTGACAAATCGGCACCCTCCCAAGTCATCGACACCACCACCGCGCCCCGCTCTCCTTGTCTTCCGTCATGGATCCCACTGAGGTGACATCGGAAAGCGATTCCCCTGATTCTTCTTGGACGAAACAGCCTGGTGCAGCCTTACCGGCGACACCAAAGCGGTTCTTCAAAAAGCACAATTCAACGAAGCCGACGACGTCCGGCGTAGCTTCTCACCTCTCAGCAGTGCTAAGCCTCGCGCCCACTTCGAAATTTTCGTTGGCGATAGCGTCGCTGGATTCTCACGTTGTCGCGCAAAAACTGCTGCAAACGCAAGCCGATACCATTAAGATTTCGTGGCGTAACCTCGGGCACGTAAAACACGGTGCAAAAAAGCAGAATAATTGTCACGAGAAACTAGCGTCGCGTTGCTAAGGCCAGCAGCCATGTTGAGCTTTTTTTTTTTTTTCAAAAGGATCGCGATTGGTCCACGGAATCGTGACGTCAAGAAAACGATTGGCTGGCGTTTCTCGGCGTAGGATTACATTTTCCTCTGAGAGGCATTTCCGGTTTTTTCTTAGCTTGCAACCGACTATAGTTCCCTCGATGCATTGTGGCAGCGGTGGCGTAGTCAAGCTTGCTGGTGAAATCGGTCAATTTGTGGATGCTTTTTCGGTGTTTACTTTGTCCCGCAGATTTGGAGTACTCCTGTGACAACTTCTGGTGTCGATCAAAAACATGTTATTGTTGTTGTTGTTTTTAAATTACATTAAAGAAAATGAAGCATGTCATTCCCCAACCTCCGCGGAACATTTGCGTGACCCGAATAATCGAAAGACATCCCTGTACCGGCGAGGAAGAGAAACGAGATGTGGGGATCCAGATCAAAAACCAGCCGCGCGGACAGTTCATTGGAGGCTGTGTTTTGTGCCAAAATAAAACTGTAGATAAAAATTTCTTTCCCGCAAAGGTTTTTTTTTTTATTTTTTTATTTTTATTCACGGAACGATTTTGATAAAATCGACTTGAGCGTTAATTTTTGTGGTTTATCAAAATTTGCCAAAAAAGCCTAAACCATAGTCTTGTGTCGTGCGATGTGGGCACAGAGTTAAATGAAGATTCTGGTACCCCTACTTAGGCGGGAGATATCGCAACCATGTGTTTCTACTATTTATACGTGCGTTTAAACAAAGAACCAACACTCAATGAGCTGGTGTGCAGCGAGTGCTCCCTCTCTGCCCCCCCCCCCCCCCCTTTTTTTTTTATCTTGCCGCCGCCCGCCCCCCCCCCCCCCCCCCGTTGGTGGCTCTTCTGGATTCGCCCCTGGATATGATTGATCAGGCCACCAAATAAAGTTGGCGTAGTCCAATTTTGATCGGACGAAAGAAAGTTCTAGGCATTTAGTTTAACACAACGGGGAGTGAGGTATAAAATTACGCTTTATGTATCCTAAAAGTAAAGATCTGCAAGCACATAGCCACGATATTGTCAATATAAGTATTCCAAGTTAGGTCTTCAGAAAATGTCACAACTCAATATTTGTAAGTTGATACTTTTCCGAGAATCAGTGTTAGTAAGGTGTAGTTACGTACAGTAGGATATCGCTAACCAGGAATGTCAAAAGTTTGCTCTTAATTATACTGACCTTCAGAACATTTAGATCCTGCTGTAGTAGTAATGAGTCTTCAGGGTTAGTGATGCGACGGTAAATTACGCAATCATCCGCGAAAAGCCTAATAGATGATGTTATCTGGTGAGGAAGATCGTTAATATATATAAGAAAGAAACGCGGATTGAGAAAGCTGCCCTGGGGGACGCCTGACAGCACAGGAAGGCTTGGTGATCTGGCATGCCCAAGGTGAACAGCTTGCTTTCGGTCAATTAAGAATTCAGCTATCCAGAGTATAATAGATGGATGGATGTTAAGTTCACAAAATTTGTATAGGAGTCGCTGGTGAGGGACCGTGTCAAATGCTTTAGAGAAATCGATGAAGATGGCATCAGTGGGTTTAGACGAATGAAAGTTATTATGCAAATCGGTTACCAACTCAAAAAGCTGGGTTTCACATGAATGTCCCGACTTGAAACCATGTTGGTTGTTACATATCAATTTATTTTCTGACAAATAGTTCATGATGTGGGAGTAGACGACATGTTCAAAAATTTTGCATGCCACACTTCTCATCGATATACTGTAGGTCTCTAATTTGAGTAGTCCTACCTGTTTCCTGCCTGTTTCCGGATTTAAGAATGGGTAAAACTTTCCTTGTTGGAATAGCCGACGGAAAAGGTAAGATGATACGTGCTCAGTTATTTTTAGAAGTTTAGGGCAAATATTGTCGCCGCCAGGGACTGCGCTGCGAGAGAGTTTTTCGATTGCATTCATGATACCATTCCGGTCAAAGAAAACAGCTAGGTTCGCAATAAATGTTAAGTTGTCTACAGATTGGATCGCAGGGTACTGGTAGGTCTTCTACGGAGAACACGGACGGAAAATGGTTGTTAAAGACGGTAACTGATTCTAGGTTTGTTAATACTTCGTTGAGATCGTTGCTCTGCTTAGGGAGAGGGTCCTCTTTCTTTGGACATATTGTTTTTTTCAAAATTTTCTAGAATTGGTTAACAGTCAATTTAGCAGGTCTTGCTGCTAAATTGTTCTTCGCATATTTTTTTTTTTGCTATTTTTGATTTTTTTTAAACAGTTCAAGTACTTATTTATATCAACTACAATTATTATTATTTTTTTTTTAGCTTTGGCAAAGAAACGCTCCTTTTTATTTTCTGTGTGTATTCGTAAACCAGGGTTGATCTGCATTCGTTTTTAACACAATTTTAGGCGCATATCGAGACTCCAACTGCTTAAGGCTGCGGTCCCACGGCAGCCATCTTGAACAAGGCGTTAGTTCAACCAATAGATGGCGACACGCACCCGTGGGGTGGCCGAAACATTGGTTCACAGTGGGATGGCTCGAGCACCATCACGTTCCCCTCGTGGCCTTGCTCGCGCCGCTGCCAGCTGTGCTCAGCTAGCTCAAGTACCTCAAGTAGCGTGGCCCAGCAAACGGATGTATGCGAGAATGTCAGGCTGAGTATAAATTGTTCTCTGATATAGGGAGATGCGGTTCAGCGGGTGTAACGGGCTTTCGCAATAAATCTTACCAAGAAGGAATCAAATGTTGATTGACATGTCAATATTCTATCAATGAAAATTTCCTCTGCAGGAATGCACGCTCAGTACACTCAATCTTCCAAGACACCAGTGGAAGCGGACGTCAACTAAACTGCTTCGGGATTTACGGTGCTTACCTCACCATTTTAATGACGACTAAAATAACGTCACGAACTATTGTGTTTCACGGGGTCCGCAAGATGGTGTAAAGGTTGTTACGATATAGTTCCCAGAAGCTTTCTGGAAAGACTCGAAGTCTTCATTGAGTCCAACGCCATCATGAACAGTTACTGAAATCGATGCACAATTCAGTCGGTGGGTGGCGAAACGTATCCGCATCTGCGGATTCATGGTCGATGCGTACTCTAAGTGGCTGGAAGTTTACACGATGCCTGCCACGACGTCCAAACACGTCATTGACGTTCTACGGTCTCTTTTACCTACTTTTGCCCTACCGAAAATACTTTTCTCTGATAACGCGCCAAATCTTGCTTCAAATAAAAAAAACAAGTTAAAAAAAAAAACAAAAAAATAAACGGCATTAGGCATCACATTCGTGCTCCATGCCATCCTGCAACTAACGGGCAAGCAGAACAGATGGCGTGGGAACGAAAAAAAGCCCTTTTGAAGCTTACGGAAGAAGCAGTTCAGTGAAGAATCGCCAGGTTCTTGTTCCAGCAGCACGCGACGGTCTTATATTACACGATAAAAACACCCACCGAAGCAATATTCGGCGGACGAAGAGCCACACCCCTCGATCTGATGATACTATGGCCTACGAACGAAGATCGAGAGATTCCCATATCGGGAGTAATCGCAGTTTATTCGGTCGGACAACTCGTCTACGTGTGGAATTTCAGCGGAAGTCGGGCCTTCCATGTAAAACTTCTGTAGAAAAGGCTCTATGTTGATTGACCAGATTGTGTCATCCCTCTGAATACTTTGGATATCAATGCCCTTGAGTGTAAATATAACTAAATCACAAAACTCTCATTGTGTATTGTGTAACTGCCTTTGTATTTGGCAGTAGAAGCTATGGTGGTGATTCGGACCTTTCACACCAGGCTCCTTTTTCTTATCTTTCGCCTCATACTCCTTTGCGGTTTAAGTATGCTTCAAGAATCATTTGGAACGGGGACAATTTACGTCAACGAGGCCATTTGTTCCAAGTAGTCAATCAGGGAATGCTGCTAGAAATCCGTCCTTCATATTAACGAGTAAGCCGCAGTTCTGCACAGTGCAGTTTTCCTGTTCCACGTACAGTTGTAAAGGAGCATCCTCATTGATTCTACCATATTCTGCTACGGGAGAAGAAAGTCTTTGGGTACACGATAGTTGAAACACGTCTGGCACTGTACGTTGTGGTTCAACACCCCCTAATGTCGTCGTCCTTATAGAGTCTCATCATTTAATCATTACCTCGTCACCTCATATTGCTCTTCATCAACAGTAAGTATACAATAGGCTACCGCCATATTACAATCCAAGAATTGAAAAATTGAGTCGTTCAGTTCTTCAACAAACTTATTATTTATATGATGTTATTACGTTACATTACCTCGACACGATCGACACGTCCATCGTCGATCTTCAAATACTTATACCTGTATATAAATTAGACGCACAAGGGGGGGGGGGGGGGGGAGTCGGTGGCCGAGTGCATGGTCTAGCGCACACCAGCTCGGAGCACTGCAGAACCCTCCCCGCCCCTGCCCGTTTCGATCAGTAAGAGCATCGTACCGGCGTGCGGTCGTGTATCCCTACTGCGTGGTGCACGTTAAAGACCCCAGGTTTGCGGTTGTACGGCACTGGCTAAATTGCTCATCTACAGCTGAGACACCAAACGCCCAATGAGACGGACTAACTTCCGGCTGAATAAACATACACACAACAATTTGCAATTAGACGCATAAATACAAAGAACACAGCGTGCCGCCTCTTTTCTTTGGATACATTTTTTAAACCAGCGATAGATCGCGCGTTCTCTCTTTTGAGACGGTTAGAACGGTCGCACATAAAACCCGCGTTTCTCCTACCCGGCCGCTCCTCCTCTCATTGGGTGTAGTTGGTTATAACTAAATAAGCTATAATAATGGTGTATTGCTTATATTTATTTTCAGTTTCAGTCAGGGAAAAGGAGTTTCGCGGGAACTAGAGCCAATAAATGAGCTGCGTTTAGAGTATCGGCACTCTCTTCCCGGACAGTGTTGTGAACGCCGCCATTTTGGTCTTGTGCTGAGCAAACGCAACTGCCGATCGTCATGATTGAAAAGTGCGACTTCCTCAGCATTAGATCTTGTGTCAGGAAGCTGATGCAATATTGCTTTGCTCTGTCGATGACTGTTTAAACATTTGTGGAGGACGGAAAAGCGTTTTCTGTGATTTTAGATAAAGCTTCAGATAACTGGCAACCATGATTTTAAGCCACAATATGCCCAAGTGTCGTTACTCTGAAGCGGAGCTTATTTAATGACACTATTCATGCCCTTGTTCAAGGAGCTTGTAATACATGAAGGCGCCACGACGTAAGCCCCGTGGGTTCCACAAGCCACTACCTTTTTGATGCCTGCTTCTTCCTCATTGTTCCCGCTAGTGCCACTAAATTAGCTACGCTTCAGAGTAGCGACACTTGGCCATATTGCGGCTTGGCACACGTAGAAAAATAAACGTCCGTGGGTCGTCGCAACCGCGACGCTGTCGGCCATGCTGATTTGATCGTAAGAAGTGCGTAAGACAGCTTCGGAGCTGTCGTAGGATTTCGTCGTAACCTGCGCAAAACTTACAAAAATTTCGTTTCGTGATTACGAATTTGTTCTTAAGTTATGTCTTACGCACATTTTTGGCGTAAGATCGTTTCGTGAATCTGGCCTCTGCGCTTTCGTAAGTCTGAAAAGATACGACAGACGCAGACGACGTTGCGAGCAGACGACGTTGCAAAGGAGCAGACGACGCTCAAGGCTCTGTTATACTCCGACGTAACGCGCGCGCAAGCGAACGCTGGCCGAAGTCGGCTACGTCACGTCAGTCACGCCGCGCGCGTCAAAAATTCGACCTCTCTATACTCCGGCGGCCCTGGCGACTCCCGCGGCGCGCGTCAGTGGGTCGTCAGCGCGGCGCATGCGCAGAATATGGCTACGAGGGCGCGCTTCCTGCGAGAGTGCGCCATTTCCGGTTCTTTTTCGTTTCGAGTAGCAGACGAGAATTCTCGCGCTTCTTGAGCGCCAAGTTCGAGCGATGGCGTGGACGTACCTTGCCCGACGAAAACTCGCGCTTGCACTGTTGGTGCACCGCCTGCGCCGCAAGCGTAGGTGGTAAATGTTTATACGCTACATCTTTGACAAGCGCACGGTCTACGGTACTCAAGCTTCCTCGTGTCGTAGAAACACAGGTGAGGACGAATTCCCTCGATCAGCTTCTCGACCCCCGACCGAGTCCGATTCTTCGAACATGGCGCCACACGAAGTGCTCCCGTCGTCTGCTATTGCTCGTATTCGCCGCGCTTCCCGCGCGAGGGCTGCCGAGAGCCAGCGCGTGATGCATCCTGGTCCGGCGTCGCTGGCGCGGCCGGCGCGGAATACGGCATGCTCCATTTTGGCGTCGAGGTGGTCAGGCTGCGTCGAACGCCGCCGGTCGCGTCGGTTACGCCACGACGCCGGAGTATAGAGTGTCGGGTTTTCGCCGACGTGACGTCGCTGTGACGCGCTCGCGCGCGCGCACGCGTTACGTCGGAGTATAACAGAGCCTTCAGATAGGGGGTTCGCGACCAGCCAATCAGGGCTCTGCGTTCTGACTTCACCGCTACCCCCTGCGCAAGAAGCAGACGAACTTGCCCTCCGCATTGATTTCAATCATATCGAATAATGAACACATTATATCACGCTACGCTTGTGTAATTATTTGTTTTAGATTTATAAACCTGACCCAGTACTTAAACCATTCATTTATCGATAGTAAATCTTGCAATATATTTTTTAAATGTGAAGGTAAAAAGACACGGAGATTGATGATGATACAGACGCCAACGCCGCCCTCGGAAATTTTTTGAACACTAGAAATCAGCAGTTTGTCTGCCATCCGCCAGGTAGCGCAACAAAACACCCAAACAGTTTTTAATTGTTCTAAAATTAGCTAAGCTCCACACCTATTAAAAAACCAAAGCAAGATCATTTTGAAAACTTAATACATCGCAATGTATATCTATTCCAAACAATAAATGTTATTAGATGCCAATAAATCTGTTTGATGTCCAGAAAAGATATGCGTCAAAAACAGGTAAGTTTGAAGGGCTCCTGGAGCGGTATGACTTTGAAAATTAAAAAACTCCATCGTCCACCTCTTGGGCAACCATTGTAGGTCTAAATGTTATAAAAGATTTTATCATAGATTAATTATTTCCTAAGTGGCATTTGAAGTACCACGACTCGAAGCACAAAAAAGTGGTATGTTTGATATAAAATATCTAAACAAAAAAATTTTACACAACATTAATTTTTTTTCTGCATATTACTAATTATAAGCACTACATCTGTAGCTAATTTCATTGTCCTAGCGCTTGTCATTAAAAACATATTTGTGCTGAAAAATGTGAATTTTAGGGCAATTTTTGGAGGGATGAAAAAAAACAAAGTACTGCAAATACCAAAAAAGTGTACCGTCACATTCTGCTCCGACATCTTCTTAACAAAACTGCTATATTGGAACCGTGTTATCTTTAATGGATCGTTCATAAAACATGAACTAGCGGAGCAAGTGAGGGTCCGCGCCATCATATTCGCAACGCTACAAATGCGCATGAGCAGTATAAACCAATACACACATAGTATCAAATGAAAAAGGATTGCATTGCCTTTCAAATGACATCAATCCCACAAAACAGGATTTAAAAGGAGATGAGTAATGACCTGCCAAAAAGTACCTAAATTGCCACATTCAGTGGGACCGTGGCCTTAAACTCGTCTTTTAGTAATGTCCAGTTCGACTCCACCGATCTTTCATTAAAATGGTGTTCGTATTCTGAAGCAAAGCGCTCAAAGGCCTCGTTTAGGGCAGATTCGTTAACCTTGCTGTATACATTAATGAATTTCAGACTTTTCTTTCTTGTTAATAATGGCAGAGACATTTAAACGAAAACCGCGTTATGATCGCTGATTTTGTCAAGAATACGAACTGACCGCACATCATCCGAACTCGGGGTGAAAACAAGGACCAAAAACAGAATTTATTATTGCGGGTTCCTTTACAAGTTGAGCGAGAACAAAGCTATGCATCAGGTTAATCAAATTTGACACTTCTGCGCCAACCGCACAGGAGGTAAGACTAATCCCCTCTCTCCAATTTACACCCGCAGGTAATGAAATCCCCGCCAAAAATTATGGTACTAGTGTTCGTTGCAACTCAAGAAGGTAGGGCGAGGGAAAGGAAGGCCGGGGAGGAGGAAGCAGACGGAACGCTAAAAAGAGAAGGGGGTTTCTCCTTCTGTTCTCTAGCGTTCCGTCTGCTTCCTCCTCCCCGGCCTTGTTTTCCCTCGCCCTACCTTCTTGAGTTGCAACGGACTATACCGGGAAATAAAGAAAAAAACGTGCTCCATGCAAACGTAGTTTATCAACAAAAGTATTGTCACGGCCACTTTATCGTTGGCGCCTGTTATCGTGGCGATAACAGGCGCCAACGATAACTGGCGAAGAGGGGTGATCTAAGGATGAACACAAAAAAAAAGCCGTGAAAGCTATACGCTAAAATTTAATGTGTACGGGTGAGTTGTACAGTCAGGGGGATATCATATAGGCTGCTGATCGTCACGGTATGCGAGATAATTAGCTAAGATTTGTTAATTATATTTAAATAATGCAAATAAACATACGGTTTCAATAAAACTTGCCGACAGTCATCGAAAAGCACTAAATTCATCATTTTTACAGAGACTTGAAGCGCGTGTGAAGCGCGTGTGAAGCGCGGTAGTGCGCTAAGCAGAGCTAAAGTTGCAACGTGTATAATAGGCGCAACGCTGGCGGCGGCAGAACGCGGACCGAGAGCAGCGCGATTTCTGCCGTCGCGGCGCTCGTGCCGCTCAACCGCTGGTGCTGGCCAGAGCGCCGCGACGGCAGAAATCGCGCCACTCTAGGGCCAAAATCGCTGCATGCGCCGCGACGGAAAATCCGCGCCAGCGCATTTTGGCACGCCCAGCCTTGTGCTTGCTGTTACACGAGCGGTAACGTTGGCGCATCATCTTGCTTGCCACGCGCTCCAAGTCTTTCTAATATTTAGTGATTCAGTGTTGCTAATGAGACTAATACCCCTGTTATACCCCTGTTACACGGGCACACTTAACCGCGGTTAACTCAGCTTTAACTGCGGTTACGTGGCAGCACAGATGCCGCACTATACCCTCGGACAGCTATTTCAAAAGAAGTGAAGAGAGCGCGTGCACTGCTTTGATGGGTGCTCAAGATGCTCAAGCGCACGTTCGCCCATAGCTCTGACTGCATCGCCGCAGAATGTTGTCGGCAAGTATTGTGCGCTAATTGTGGTTTAGCGTAACTGCAGTTAAGTGTGCCCGTGTAACAGGGGTATTACACGGGCACACTTAACCGCGGTTAACTCAGCTTAACTGCTGTTACGCGGCACCACAGATACCGCACTATACTCTCTGACAGCTATTTCATAAGAAGTGAAGAGCGCGTGCGCACTGCTTCGGTAGATGCTCAAGATGCTCAAGCGCACGTTCGCCCATAGCCTTGACTACATAGCCGCAGAATGTTGTCCGCAAGTATTGTGCGCTATCTGTGGCTTAGCGTAACTGCAGTTAAGTGTGACCGTGTAATACCCTTGCTACACGGGCACATTTAACTGCAGTTATGCTAAGCAACAGATAGCGCACAATACTTGCGGACAACATTCTGCGGCTATGCAGTCAAAGCTATGGGCTAACGTGCGCTCGAGCATCTTGAGCATCTATCGAAGCAGTGCGCTCGCGCTCTTCACTTCTTCTGATATAGCTGTCAGAGAGTATAGTGAGGTATCTGTGGTTCCGCGAAACAGCAGTTAAGTTGAGTTAACCGCGGTTAACTGTGCCCGTGTAACAGGGGTATAAGCGACAGTCTAATCTGAATTATAAGTTCATCACTAAACAAAAAAGTTAGTTACAAAAAAAGACTGCACCTACCGTATTAGTGTCTTTCCCGCATAAAAAAAAACAGCCTGTATAAATCTTAAAAAGCACTTTGTGTGCTGCCTACAAATACGAACTAAAAAAGGCGGTGAAATAATGTGCCAGTTTGCTTATTAAACAGACTACTATTTCAAAAGTCGATTTTGAGACATGACTACGAGATAGGACGCAGCTGTAGGGTGAAACATCTTGCAGATAGCATTGAGTCGTCGCTTGACTACGTTTCGATTAGGATGTAACCAAAGTAAAAAAAAAAAAAAAAAAAAAAAAGAGTATTTTTTTTAGTTAAGTAAATTAGTTTTATTTTATTTAAATCAAACTAATTTTCTTGAAATATCCGTAGCTAGAAAAAAGTGACTTTTTAACTCTATATGTATTTTTTAATATGTCAGATTGATTGATCAATTTCGGGACTTATAACAATGTGGAAGAAAGAAGTACTGGAAAGTACAGTTTATTGAACACATTTTTATTGATACTAGAACAAAAATCTCTGAAATTTTCTGGTTAATTAAAAAGCTTTTTTTTTACTTTTTTTTCACGTTCTGATTTGATTGCAACATGCCATATTATATACTTTTCTAGTGTTCGTTTCTTTTTTTTTTTTTTTTTCGTTCCGATTTTGTTGCAATATGACGTTGCGTAGCTGACGAACGAGGTGGAATGTAGAATTCCAGCTCCACCCTCCGATTTGCTCAGAAGAGCATATCGTTTTGCTAGTGTTCAGCCGTTCGATGGTTCGTAGATAAGAATATAAAGCAAATTTTAAGGTTATGATGATAACCTTGAAATGCAAGCCGTTCACCCTCGTTGGTGATATTGATAACGGCCGTTAAAACCTGTTTGCTCTCCTGACGTCTAACTCCTGGTTAGCTCAGTTGGTAGAGCGCTCCACTGGAAATGGATAGGACCCCGGTTCAATACCAGGACAAGGCGGATTTTTTCAGTCGCGCACCAGGTGCTCCCATTAAGTTATCACTGCAAGGTGTGCTATTTCTGCATGGCATGTGGAGGGTATGAAAACGTCTACGTGCCATTACTCAAGATGCAGCTATCAAATGCCGAGAGCTTACCCAGATAGCTGAGCTGCCAGAACCAGCCGGTATTTCATGCTTTAAGCCTCTAGACAGCGTCGTCGGTGCCGCAAATTTCAAAATGGCGGCGCCCTTAAAAAAATGGGTCTACAGCTCTGCTTGGAGATTTTAGTTTGTCCCCCTTTCCCCTCTCACTTGCGCCCATAGGCGCCGACTACCGAGCCCCATCCGAAATTTCCAGGGAAAGGAAGAGCCCCCCCCCCTCCCCCCCACACACACACTCTCCCCCCCCCCTCCCCCCCCCCCCCCCCCCCCCCCCCAAAAAAAAAGCAACAAAAAAAGCACCGAACGCTTATTATTCGCCCAAATGTAGCGCTAGATATCCAAACCAGACGCCAAAGTTTCAGTACCAACTGTTATCATATTCAGAATTTGTAAGCGATTTTCTAAAAATATCAGTCGGAAAATGGCGGCCGATGAACCTCATCATACGCGGAGCTCTATGGCGCCAGTTACCACAAACGGTCAGAAACGGCCCCATTTTCCCATCGAAAATTTCCGAAGATCACTTATGATTTTTTAATAAGATAACGACTAGTTCTGTAACTTTGACATCTGGTTCGAACATTCGGGCGGAAAATCAGCGTTCAATAATGCAATTCATTTTTTTCTTTGCCGTAAAAAACAAAAAAAATTAAATTATTTTGAGGGACTTTTTGTGCACTCGCCTTATATGTGCGCCATGGCGGCTGCATGCGCAAATCGACAGGTGTCACCCATGAATCAGAAGGAAGAGCAACGAGAAAAGGAACTGCCAACACTTCGTAAACACTAATATACGAGAAATGCTGAAAAGCTCAATTTCAGGCGAAAAAAAAAAAAGCAATAAAAAAGAAAATTCGTTTCCAGAGGGCAGAAGATACTTTGCCAAACAAAATGAACAGCGAAATGCGAAAAAAGAGAAAAAACAAACAAAAGGACTGAAAAAAAAAAAAATCGCCCGCTCACTTGCAGCGACAGCAGCGAAATGCCTTTTTTTGACGAAAGCGGGGCAAATGCGCCTTAAGGCATAGTCCCGGCGGCTCGTAAGGAAAAAACATTAAACAAAAATTACGGGAAGATTTACTGGTGGATTTTTGGGGAGCGCGTTAGCATGACCTTTCGAAACGCCGCACACGCCCCCTTTGAGGAAACGCCTACGCTGACCTTTGCACTTTCCTCTTTTGGCTTTCCCTTTTGCGTCCTTTATTTCTCGCTGCCTCTTTTTGGCCTCGTTACGGGGTCACTGTTAGCGTTTACCGGAAAGGGACATGTATGGCTTTTCTTAAAGGAGTGATGCAACAATTTTTGTACTTGGCGCAAATACCGCTTAAAACGGATCCCTAACGTTAATGACCTATGAAACACACGTTCGTTTTTCA
Organism: Ixodes scapularis; assembly: GCF_016920785.2. NCBI lineage: Eukaryota > Metazoa > Arthropoda > Arachnida > Ixodida > Ixodidae > Ixodes > Ixodes scapularis. The sequence continues at coordinate 37,455,382 of NW_024609835.1, read as the reverse complement.
CCCCGCGCAATAGAAGTTCCAGAAAAAAATTAAAGAAAAACGAGCAGCGTTCACCCCCTCAACTCGCAGGCAAAACAAGGGGCCACGTGATCTGGAGCCGATTATATGCCGCCAGTGTTGATCATAGCCACGCGCTGGGGTTGGCAAAGCGCAGGACACGCGCTGAGTTCCAGACATTGTTATGGCTCGGCTGTTGTCGTCGTTGCAGCGATTGGACACGGGTCACTACCCGAATGCTTCTCGAGCTAGCAATTGTCACGAGCCCAAGTCGAGTGCCCACGCAATGCTCGGGTCCAATCTATGAACCTCATTCAAATATCGTCACTTGGGTGTACTGCGATCCCCGAGTTACGTCATCAAATTTTGCAAAGGAGAGATTGAATGAAAATGATCGTTTTTGTCCTTGAAATTACACCGCAACAAAGGAGTTTCTTGGCCAGTGGCGTTGCGTGTGAGTATCCTTGAGTCCCAGGTGTGCCAGTAAGCTCGTGTAGAGAGAAAAACATTCCAATTGAATATCGTTGCACAGCTCCTTTAAGGGTCATGATAACGTACACTCTAAAAAAACGGTATCACCTTACACCCTTTTGTCCCATATAATACACCCCAAAACTTCAATTCGACGTAGAGCGCCCTATAGTCGAACAGACGGCCCCAAAATTTTATGATGGGCTTCATAACGGTGCGATATAACTTATTAAACAGCTAAAGTACGCATCAAAGACCACATAAAGAAAACACAGAGTTTTTGCAGTAGGGCCAAGAAAACCCAATTTTTTTTTTTTCTTGTAGTCAGTAACATGTACATTAGCTATTTCAATAAGTTGTACCACACGGCTATCAAGTCCCTCGTAAAATTTGGGGCCGTCTGTTCGACTATAGGGCACTGTACGTCGAATTGAAGTTTTGGGGTGTATTATATGGGACAAAAGGGTGTAAGGTGATACCCTTTTACACCCCTTTTTTTAGAGTGTATTCCCAAAGAGTACACCAATGTATATTACTGTAATTTTTTCTTTGCCCTCTTTTCTCTACTCTGCCTGTCAGAGTATACGTGGACGCCCTTGGATACGGTCCTCCGTGTCACTCGGTGGAAAGAACCACATCCATATAACTCGTGGAAGGAACCGCATTCATATCACACGCATTCATCGTTTTAACTGCACACACACATCACAGTCCAAGCACCACTACGACGGCAGGGCGGCAACTGGACACGCCCGCATACCCGCGCGCCGCGACGCAATACTTTCTAGATAACGGAGCCACAGTACTGGATGAGATGGCGTCATTAAAGAAGGCCGACGCTGGGCACAGATTGGACACGACGATTGCGTCAACGTTCGGCTGAAACTTGACTCGAAGCCGAGCGCTGACTCGCTTCCAATCTCTGTCCAGCATTCGCCTTTTCTGATTACGCCATCTCATTCAGCACCACGGCTTTGCTGTCAGGAGGAGTTGCACGACGCTTCCTCCTCTCGGGCTCAGCGCCGGCTGTGCGTGTGACTTTGCCAAAAACGAAAGGGCTCGTTTTGAAGAAAACTCGGCGGTGTCTGTCAGTTTGTCAGCGCCGGGGAGAGAGGGAGAGGTTGACGCGTGCTGACGTCAGCGTTTCGGACCAATGAAAGCGACGCACGCGTCACCCTCTTTCTTTCCTTCTCCCTCTCTCCCCGGCAGTCACAAACGAAATACACCCCAGGGTTTTCGTCAAAACGAGCGTTCTAATGCTAACACATTAAAAAAAACGAACATAAAAGGCGAAAGAACATCTATATATTGTCGGCGATGTGTTGTTCTATGGCGGCAAAAAGGCGGCAACATATGAAAACGCCACCAGACGCGATCGAGAAGGCGAAGAAGCTTTAGCAACCGTCAACCGCGGACTCAGAGGCGCCTGGCCGGGTTACCGAGCGCCAGCCTGCACCTCCACGGTAGCTCTCGACTTGGGTGTTGTCTCAACTTTATGAGGAATGACGAGGTGATTTGTTAGGGGATAGCCAAACCACCATCAAGCAAGCCTCGAGTTCTTCTTGTTTTTAACAATTTTTTTTTTTTTTTTTTTTGTCTTTCATGTCTTTAATACTCTCACTGTCTTCGTGCCCCTCAACTTCGATATTCGAGACACGAAGAAGTAAAATGGAACTTCGCATGACGCATGTTAAAACTGTTCCAGCAATATCACAAACAAAACGAGAGTAATTGCTACTTTAGTACTACATCGGAGTAATATGCACAAAGTAATGTTTGCAACCAAAACCGACAAGATGACAAAACTAAATTAAGCGTACTCGTATTCGGCTACTCCTGTATCTAGAGCTTGATTTCTTATTGCCATGTTGCACTGCATAATAACTTATTTCGAGTAATTATCTGCCAGACGAAATCGCATTTGTAACATGGTAATGCCCCCCCCCCCCCCCCGGCCCTCTTCAGGATATTTAGAACTTTCCGTCTATGCTTGCACCTTTGCATTATTTCCAATATGGTCATAAGAACCTTAAAATAGTCGTTTATCCTTGCTGGTGTTAGAGTGGTGGCAGCTGTTAAAACTCGTTTGGTCTACTGACATCTAACTCCTGGTTTGCTCAGTTGGTAGAGCGTTCCACTGCTGTGTTTGTACTTTGTTTCCCTGTTCCCCTTCTCCAGAGATTATTATCGCAGATTGGAAGCCTCAAACGATAGACAAACGGTAAATAAAAAAAGAAAAATACTTCCGGGGTTATTTTGGTGCAAACCTTTCATTTAAATCACTATAGTAAAACTGGTCCGACTTAAATCATATTGAATTTTTATTCTCCACCCTGGCGAGAAACCATTCGAAAATTGAACGAAAATCGGAAACGCGAAAGTCGTTTCATGCTATTTTCAAAACATTTCACGCAAACCACTTTTTTTTTTTTTGCGCATCGCAAATATTAAGGAAGGTTTCTTTTTTTTTTTTTTTTTTTCTTTTTAGCGAAGAATTTGTGTGCCGTTTTTTATGAGAAAATTCTCATGAACGAGCGTCATGAATGAGTGTTGTGAACGAACGCCGTGAAACGAACGTCATGGACGAGCGTTCTGAACGAACGTCATGAACGAACGACATGAACGAGCGTTATACGACGTTAAGGCTATATAAGAAAATTAAGTAAAAAAGTATAAAAGTTTAAAAGTTTAAAAAATAAAAATATAAATATAATATAATAAAAAATAGGTGTATGCGGTCTCTGCGAGACAGATTCTCTGATCTATGGTCTTTGCACGCATAATCAAGCTGGTGTTGTTGTTTTCTTATTCTTTTAATGGTGTGGACATACATTTTAAAATTTAAATTCTGCTCTTCTTCTTTTTTTTTTTTTCGGGGGGGGGGGGGGGGGGGGGGGGGGTTATGCGAGGTCCTACTCACGCTATAGCGTGAATGGGGCCTTTGTGCCGGGATCGGCAGCCTGCTGGTCCAGCGATCTATTTTGAGCCGGCTAACCTCAGCCTGAGGCTGGCAAGCTTCCTTTAATTAAATACACCCGCTTAGTTTGGCACGGCTCCGCAAAAATCACCCATGAGTGCCCGCTCACCCAACTCAGTTCTCTCCACCCTCAGGCGAGAAATAAGCAGAGTCAGGGAGTTCGTAAGTGGGGTTCCGTGTTTTCAATGTACAACGGGCTTTTTCGTTTAGAATTTGCTTAAAATTAAGAGAAAAAAAAAACTTGCATTAGGGTTGCTTTTTTGGTCTTCTTTTGTCCCAGGGCCAAGTTTGTGACCATAGCGACAACTAGAAAAGAGCCGAAATGTATCAATTTGACTAAAACCTTTCATTCGCTTTAAAAAATATACATATTTTTGGTGGCATAATGCATTGGGAGAATCGACGATTGACTTCAATGTGGTCTAACCGTGTAGAATTTTTTATACAAAAAAATAATTGTAGTGGACACTACGGGGCGAGAAATGTCGCTCTTGTACCTTTCAACCGAAACTATAGTCACGCATAGAGCGCCAGTGACGTCGAATCCTCTTCCCTCTGCTGGCACCGCAAGCGAAGCCGGCTGATAACGCCGCTCTTTGCGCACTTTTAAGTTGCTATCGCACTGCTAATTCGTAAAAAAAAAAGGCAGGGATTTCTTTTTCTTTTTAAATTTTATAATGTATGAAATGCATTACAGAGAATTGGTTAGGGAATTGGTGTGTCACGTGACATATAATTAACCGCTAAATTTAGAGGAGAAACTGAATGGTTGTATAATTCACGGGAAGACCGCTTTAGAATCCATTAAGACAATGAGCAATTTCGGTGAAAATCACTCTCTTCTGTATCAAGTTTGTGAAGAACTCGCTTATTTTAATGAGACCCTTTCCAAAATTCAGTCTGACCACTTCGACAGCTATAATCACCTAGGTGTGTATCATCTGTACATGCTAATGGCGGCCTTTTGACGGCTGGTGAAGGAAGAATTTGACGACAGGCACCGATGCGGAGCCTGAGCCTCTAGGCGTTAGTTCGCTGTATTGCTGTTCAATGCCACAGTGACGAGGCTTCTAAGCTTGTATGCGCTACGCTTTGAAAAGTGTAATGTAAATCCTGGGAATGCTCGTTTCATACTAAGTGTAAAACGGAGTATTATAACTATTAAAAAAATTGGGGTGTGTGTATGGTTATAAAGCCTCAAGTTAGCCTGCCTAAATGGGCGATGATTCGCAACCACTAGCCTGGGGCCTTTAACGTGCACCACGCAGTAGGGATACACGACCGCACGACGATGCTCATCCAGATCGAAACGGGCAGGGGTGGGGATTGAACACAGGATCCGTGGGTTCTGTAGAGCGAGCTTTTGCTCCACGTGCTCCCAATCTGGTGTGCGCTAGTCCACTCAAGGGGTATTCACACGAGGGAGAAATCCCGGGGATTTCTCCCCGGCACGCGCGCATCACGAGATGAATACGCGAGGCTTTTGCACATCGCAAAGCCTGACGTTTTCGTCGTGGGATGCGCGTGCCGGGGAGAAATCCCCGGGATTTCTCCCTCGTGTGAATACCCCTTCAGCCACCGATCCCTCTTGTTCTCCGGAAGACTGCTTCAATGCAGTCACCCCGAGCTCTCATGATTGTGCTATTAGCTGCAGTCTCAGCTTAAAGGCCGACGACCAGTTCGCGCTTTCCACTTCCCCTCCACTTCCTCCTCTCCCCCCTCCTAACCTGTCTACCGTTAGCTGTTTTCTTTTCCCCTATGGTGAGGAGGATCTTCTGCCTTGCAGAATCTCGAGTCTGGTTGTCGGCCTTTAAAGGAGCGATGCAACAATTTTTGTACTTTGCGCAAATACCGCTTAAAACGGATCCCTAACGTTAATGACTTATGAAACACGCGTTCGTTTTTCACCCCACGCAATAGAAGTCCCAGAAAAAAATTAAAGACAAACGAGCAGCGTTCACCCCCTCAACTCGCAGCTAGTACAAGCGGCCACGTGATCTGAAGCCGATTATATGCCGCCAGTGTTGATCATAGCCACGCGCTGGGGTTGGCAAAGCGCAGGACACGCGCTGAGTTCCAGACATTGTTATGGCTCGGCTGTTGTCGTCGTTGCAGCGATTGGACACGGGTCACTACCCGAGGTAGCGATTATCCCGAGCCCAAGTCGAGTGCCCACGCAATGCTCGGGACCAATCTATGAACCGCATTCAAACATCGTCACTTGGGTGTACTGCGATCCCCACGGTACGTCACCAAATTTTGCGAAGGAGAGATTGAATGAAAATGATCGCTTTTGTCCTTGAAATTACACCGCAACAAAGGAGTTTCTTGGCCAGTGGCGTTGCGTGCGAGTATCCTTGAGTCCCAGGTGTGCCAGTAAGCTCGTGTCAAGTGAAAAACATTTCAATTGAATATCGTTGCACAGCTCCTTTAAGGGTGAACGAAGTATAGCCACTAAAGCGGATTCAAGCAAGGGTATCCACCTGACCCCTTCGACAAAACGTGATGCCAAGAAATACATTCATCGCCTGCGTGACAGTCTGTACTACGACGCGTGGCTCGACAGCATCCTCGAAAACAGCTATACTTCACTATCGTCTCCGACTTGAGTACACTGGTAGCTTACTTTACCGGACCTGACAGGTGGAGACACCGAGTTGCACGTGCGGCCATCCCGTGGAAGATGTTAAAAACATCATTATGGACTGCCCTACATACGATCGGTGACGAAGTCGATTACGGGTTGGGCTAAGCCCGCATACTGGACAATAGCTCCTTTTCTTTGGCCAAAGTTCTAGGCCTTTGGCATGACTTTAAAAAATGTAGAAGCGAGCATCAACCTTGCTACGTGATTTTTAATAGCATTTTAAAATAGCGGCTATATATTAAATAATATAACTAAAAAAACTTTTTTTAATTCTTAGATGTTTAGTATGATGTTAATTCACTTTTGTATATCACTAGTCTTATTATTGTAATTTACAGTACATATGTCTTTATCATGTAAAACCCCTTTGTGTATTCTTATGAATTCTAGAAGTATCTGTATATTTCAAATCATTTTTTATTATGTCGACATTTTATAATTGTTCTTCATACACCATTCATACTGTTCATTCCTCGAGTTTAAAGTAGCCGGTTCCAGAATAACGGAACGATTTCTTCATCTCATCAAATAAACATTGAATTGAATTCAAGTTCGTTTTTAGACTGCGTACGGTCGGTCAGCCTTTGAGTTGTGGCGACACTGATTTACGCTGTAGGTGAGAAATTTAGTGAGTTAGCGTGTATCACGCAATAGTAGAGAGTTTTAGTACTCGCGGCGAGAAGTTGTCGCCGCCTGGTGGAATTTTTTCGAAACCCAGAGTGAGGACACTTCAACTTCCTCTGCTGGTGCAAGCACGTGAAATGCAAAGAATATGTGCACCATAAAAATAAAAAGGTAGGACGTGCTTACACTAGGTAGGACGTGCACTTCCCATAGTGAGGGAAACAGATGCCTCTAGCGAGCTTCTCATCGCGAATAGATATCGTGCGCTACAGAAATCGGGCCCAACGGGCGCCTGCTCAATTCATGATTCGAAAGGACGGCACGAGCTCCCATGCTAGAAAGGCGTCGCTCTAAAATACGGTCTACTAAAAGTCGTTAGTGATACACGACCACGCGTCGGTACGACGGTCATCCAGATCGGAACGGGCAAGGGTGAAGAAAGCTCAGGAACCCAGTGCTCTGCCATGTTCTGCATCGCTAGCTTTCCCTCCGCGTGCTCCGAGCTTCGGTGCGCTAACATACTCGGCCATCGATCCTCCCATGTGGTTGAGACAAAATATCAGATTGTGTCAAAGCTTACTCAGTTTTTATCGAATACATCACCGTCATCGCCGTGTCCTATTCAAAGCGCAACGGCAATCCTGAGATCGCCATTCCTCGGCCGCGCAGTTTCCATATGAGCCGACGGAAGCCAAGAGCGCGTCTCTCGCACTGGGCCAGCCCAACCGTCCCCTTGAGAGAACTATAAACGCACTCCGCCGAATCAATAATTAGGGGCTCCGCTCCGATCAATGCGGAGAGCCATTGAGCATTCAAGGCTCATCCGTCTTGATTAGTTGCCGCTCTAAATGGGACGTATAATTTAAGCTCGACGTCCGGCGACATCACACGCCTTTCGCCACAGAATTCCCGGGAGGAGCAGCGCGAGTGTATGCAATGACCTTCGTAGATTTTCGCTGGGCGCGGAAAAGTGTCAGGTAACAGAGAAACGGGCCACTCAAGCGAACTAAATTAGCATTTTTGTTTGCCTTTCGCATCGGTATGACCTGCCCACCCTTTGTGATTGTATGTAACAGTGGAAGAGAGTGGAGTTCTCACTCTGTTATTTTTGTTAAAACAGAAATCCCCCAACCAGTTCCCAACCTTCTAGATGTAACAGAGATGTTTGCTTATTTTGTTTATTTCGAATTGGAGAGAGAGAGGGCGGCCAGAAGACGTTGAAGGCCTCCGTTGCGTGGCAGGCCCTGGAGTTTGACAAAATTAATCAAAAGAGAAAATGACAAAAAGGGAGAAGGGGAAAAAAATGCCTGAAATCAGTAGACACCGCCGACGAGATGAGAGCAACGAGCCACCCCCGAAATATGCAGAGAACAGAGAAAGCATAGCACTTTGCATATAATTGCGGACTCCACAAATGACGCCCATCTACACAGCCACAATTCATGCACCTTTTTCTACGTTTTTGCACCGGGATGGCAGTAAGAAGTCATCTGTTAGCGATTTATACAGCTTCACCTTATAGAGATCGTATGCCGTGTTGGCCACGTCTCCTCTGGAACGGAGCACCGAAGTTTCAAACGGAGTTTCCATACAAATCCATTGCAGACTACAAATCACTGCAGAAGCACCTTTACTGATTGGCAGAGTGCAAAATAAGACGTGTGTGCGCCATAATCTTGTGCTTGCTGGAGCCTGCCTAAATTGTCGTTATCGCCAAGGTGTCGGCTACAGGGACGACCATCCCATGCTCCTCGGCACTAATGCTATCGTATCACTGCAGTGTAGTGGAATGAATCTTCCAATTTTCGGCGCCTGTCCTCATTTTGAGCTCGAGGTTCTAATTTAAAAACGTTTCTCTCTTCGTTAATTTGACGATACGCACATTCGTACACCTATGTGGTTCATAACTGTTATATAGCGCGCCGTGAATTCCGCTGCAAACTGTCACTTGACTGTCCTCTTCCAGTAGATACGATGCCACAGAAACGGAAACGCAGGAGTAGCCGCTTACGTATACGTTCAGCAAAGCATTGGGCATGCGCAGGATCTTGAACGTTTTAAAAAGCGCCTACTGCGCGTGCCTGTCCACACCCATGTCGCAAGGTTTCTGCACCGCATACGGAGCGACAGCGCACTGCAGCATGCGAAATCTACAGCCTATACAGTGTACGAACACTTGCGCAAGCTCTACAAGCTTGCGCAAATGTTTGTACAGGTTTACGTTCGTGCGCGCAGTGACACACCCTCTTTGCACCGTCTCTGACGCATGCACGGACGCGGCAATTTGTGGTCACTGTATTAGAAGGGGCGTGACACCAGTTTGCGGTTTAGACGTTCGCAACAGGAGTGTTTTCTCGACCCGACTATACGTAGTTTTGCATGTTAATCAGCAGCCGCGGTGTGTTTTCTTTAGAGGAAGAAAGAGGGCGTTTTCCGTAACGTTTGATGTCCTCTGTTTGGAGGAAGCTGGCGATATCTCAAATATGTTGAGCAGGGAAATCGATTTTGTGAGCATTTTTGCGCTCAGTCACGAAGAAATTACGGTACGAAACATTAAGTTTCAAACTTGGAATTTACGCGCGTGTTTTCTCCTTCGACAACCAGCTCGTTGTTACTAACCTCTCTTTCTTTTTTGTCTGAAATACTTCTATTTTAGCTGTTCAATCTTCAACAAAAATTCGGTCATTATCACTCCGATATTGAAGAAACAAAAATGGGCGGAAGCCGCAATTTTCAAAGTTCTGCCTAACGCCAACCTGCGTACAAATACTCTCACGTTGTTTTATAGAGGCTACGATATTAGGCTGTGGCACGGGGGTGCGGTGGGGGTGGGGGGAAGGGTTTAGCGTTGGGCCGGCGAGTAGCTGAAGAGGAACCCTTGATTTAGGATTGGACTAAGGGCGCTGAGAGGCTTTGTGATCGCGCTCAGTTGCTTCTAGAAAGAGAATAAACTGAGGGCAGGCTATTAACTTTTGTTTTATATGAAATGCGGTAGAATTTATTACCCTGGAGCATGCAATCGTCTTTCGTCTGGACGGTCGCGATTTGGTTTGGACTGGGTTCGTGAGTCCGATGAGCGGTTCCCACAGTGCTTTTTCCCTCTGTTCGTTCGCTCGTTACGTTCACTTTCCCTCTAACAAGAGGGAAACAGATGCTGGAAAGCCTTCTGGCACGCTTCCAATGACGCGCCGCGGGGACGGAGGGAATCGAGCGGCCGTGGCCATACGCGACAACGTAAGTCCGGGGCCCAGCCACGACGCCGATTGCGCGAAATCGCCGACACCCGGCCGGGAGGAAAGATTGGCTCTTCGAAGACAACAGTACGCGGACCGCGGCGATCGAGGGAAACTGGGGTGGCTGCATCCGAAACTGCCTATGCCCGCGAAAACAGACTGGCTGTCCGAAGACAACAGTATGCGAACCGCTGCAAGGTTGTAATTTCCATCTTTCGCTAAGTCGGAACCACCTGCGCTAAATGATAACGTATTTTGTCAAGAACCGGCGTAACAACAGCAGCGATTTCGGCATCGTTTCTTTTTTCCGTGAATGGTCAAAGGTGGGAACTAGAATGCCGGAAATCTAGAGAGAACTTTTCTGCTGGTGTTATGCAAGTAACTTTATCTATAGCTTCTTCGCGATTGATCAAACTGTTACATGCCCACTGCTTTTTTTTCTTTCTTTTTTTTTTTTTTTTTCTTTCAGTGTGGTTCAAATTTAGATGGAACTAATTAAGTTTTTAAAAGTCTACTTTTATTTTCCTACGAAATATGGGCGCAAACAGGGATTACGTGGTGGTTTGACAGCAGCTTGTCCTGTTTGATATCTTACGTCTGTGTTCAGTGCAATGCATGCAATGGAATGAATGTGCTATGAAACAGCCAGTACTTTCGTGGAAACGCGGGGCTTTACATAAAATCATCATCATCATCAGAGACGCGAAAAAACATCCACTTGCCATGTTGCCATGGGCACAATCACCCCTAAGTACACCACTGGACAGAGGGGCCAATCGGTAATTATTTTCATGTATACATCGCCCTCTGCGGGCCTGCTGCGATTTGTGACCTCATGTGCGTGATCAGTGCCAGGCAGGGTCTCACCTGACATGGTGTGACGATTACTGCGATGACCCGGGGTAGTCATGATCGTAACTTCTTCATCGGAACCACACGGGTGAAAAGCAAGTTGAAAGGAGCCACTTGGAAGACAAGCACCTTAGACGTTAATGGGCGTCATCGGCGCAGGACGGGTCGCTTTCTAACGGAACGCTCCCAGGAGACGACCGCGCACTCCGCGCCGTCATTCATCATTACCGAGAGTGAAGGTGACAGTCAGTGTAGCAGTACGGGACTATAGGCGTTTCGAGGAGACTTGCCATACCTAGGCATAAGACAGACATGCGTTGAGAAACGTTTCTTTGTGGGATAATTTCGACCTTTCGCTTGCTTGGGGAGCTGGTGACATGCAGTAATGCGTTTGACTTTTAAGGATGTCGTGACCAGGGGGGTATAGACGAGAGCAGAGTCCGCGCGCGTACACACGGTAGCTCGCAGGAGGTAAAAAGAAACAAAATGAATTCGACAAAATAAGTTTACTAACGCAGTCTTTTCTTTTTTTGCTTTACCGTTTATACACCACGAACAGTACCATATTTCCACTTGAATTCTCTTAGAGCTCCAAATTGAGCTTCACAGCTCCACTTGGAGCTCTAACTATACCAACAAATTTTTTTTTTCTTTATACGCTTTTCAATCGTCTTAATCCGGTTGCGCGTTCGTTTCGACCCGTAACCGATCAACAACATACTGTCTATTAGTGTATTATGAAGCGCACAAAAGGTGTGCCAAAATTAAGAATGCCTTACAGGGAGTTTGCATTCAATTTCGACCAAATTTTCTCTGAAATACACGCTGCTCAAAAACCAAAGCGCGATACTCCCAAATAAGCATACAAAACAATTCTCTTCAACGAATCGTGTAAACGTGTAGTATGGTTACAAGCGCGCGTAACTATAGTGCGCGACCATATTAGTTTACACCCTTAACGGTGTAGAGGGTGCTCCGACGACTTACACCCATTGATACGCCTTTTTCACACTCCTATTTCGCGCAATACGAATACACCTTCTTTAAGTATGATTAGGGTGTACAAAAGGTGCTGCGGTGGGGTGATGGAAAGCGACAACATACCCACTTGGAACCGCTCCATAGCAAGAGGTGTTTTAGTTGTTGCGTGGAACAATTTTGCCTGTACTGTTTCTGTATAGACCAACGCAGTGTTTACAAACAAGCCCACTTTGCCCACACCAGGTGTGAGCATTGCGCGTGCGCACAAACCAAAATCGGGAGCACTGAAGCCTCTGCGCATGCGCAGTAGCGACAGCAGCGCCACTGCAGTGGCATGACGTCAGCGAGTTGAGTTGGTCTATACAACGAGATAGCCCATAAACCTCAAAAAATGATTCATGCAAAATCGGCAAAAAAAAAAAGCAATATCTTTGTAACCTTAATGAGGTAGTCGCAGGCAAAATGGTGGCCTTTCAATTCTTGGTCATTTAAGGCGGAGGTCAAGTGTAGTGTACTTCGTCATGGTTTTGGTGCCACGTGTAGTGTACTTCGTTACTGTACGTTTTATCTCTGAGCCTGCCATCTGAAGTGTTGCTAGAACACCCTATAAGAGTGTTAGCCAAGCACCCTTAGGGTGTTAGCCCTGGAACAAACTAAAAGCAGCCATAAAAAGAAAAACGTTTTTTTTTTTTATGTTTGGATGGGACACGCCTGCCTAAAACTCAATTTTACGCGAGAAAAAATTTAGAAATATTGACGGTGAGATTTATTTTAAATTCTGTGTGCAATGTCCATGACGTCACGGAATGGTCATTCGCTCTTTCGACCTCAACGAAATAGCCATTCGCTCCTTCCACCTCAACGTGAATGCGAAGCCGATTTAGCTCTTCTCCACGCTCCCGAAATACCGAGAAAACAAGTGGAAAGGAGGTAGCGACCAACTAAATCGGGTCTCACAACGTCATTATTGCTCCTTTTTTTTTTTATTTATTTTTTTTGTCGCGGAAAAATTTGTTTTTTGACACGCGTGTCTTAACAACTGTTTAATCAGGGGCTCTTTAAAAGCACACTGAACTCTGAAAGAGTTAGTTAATGCATCGGCCCATAGAACAGAAGCGGACTTGGGAAGTAATCCGTTTCTTTTTCAAATAAATATGTAACTGCCACATTACTTTTTTGCGGCAGTAATTTGTAATGTAATTTTGTAACAAATATTGGTAACAGGCTGCTTTAATTACTCGCTACTTTAAAATGAACATAATACAAAAACTGAATCAATATGAGCCGGCAATTCAACAGCATTAAGATAGCCAGTTCAACAGAGTAGAAAGCATTGTGAAAAGAAAAATAACCGAAAACACAATTTTTTGTACGACCGGTCACTAAAACCATTAGAAAGACGTGCAAGGCATATACAAATATGCGAAAAACAAAGATCAAGACGACAACGCCGAGTAGGAGTTGTCTTCTTTTGATCTCCTAACGGAGGTAGACACTGCTCTGCTACTGTCACTGAGCATGCGCACCGCTAGATTTGTCTGCAGAATTCAGGGGATCATTTCCTGCCGCCATAAGCTAGCGGATATAGCGGGCGGGTGTGGTAGCAGGTTTCGCTGTATTGTCAGCTTAAAGTTGAACGGAGCGTACCTACATTCTTTCTCTTAATCACAATATTTTATTTTCACAAGGACTACCATAATGCTGGTGAATGAGAAATGGAAAGTATAGTCGGTGACAGGTCAAAAACGAAGTAGAAGCTCCTCCCACCCCTTTCCACTTTAGTAGAGCGAACGCTGGAGAGGAGGCGACCTCCTCTCCACCGTTCGCTTTAAATGGAAAGGGGTGGAAGGAGCTTCCACTTCGTTCTTGACCTGTCACTGGCTGTAGTATTGCAGAACATTTTTGAAAACATCAAATTAGTTTGTTGTCTTCTTACAAGCACATGGAAAAACTAATGAGAAATTAGTAACATAAGTAAAGTAATCCGTTACTTTTCAGCCAAAGTAATTTGGAATGCTAATCTATTACATGCGAGGCTCGGTAATTTTCAATTGTAATACATTACATTTTTTCGAATAACGGTAACGGGCACAAGTCTAACTAGAAGTCAGTTCCTCATGACCGCATTTTCATTAATTTCATAAGCAGTTTTTCGTTTTTCACGGTACAATCTAGCTAAAAAAAAAAAAAAAGAATAATTTTGACATATACATTGCCAGAGAGCTACCAGTCTTCTCAGCCAGCTCCGGCGTCGACAGCTGATAATTATATCAAACCTTTCCCATTATAAAGGAATAATTTTTCATCGCGTCAGAATTTAGTCGAGGCATGGGTCGTTGGAGCTCCTTCTAAGATGCGAAAGGGCAAAATGTTCAAAGAACAAGGGGACAAAGACGTCTTCCAGCCCTATTGTTATTGACACACAACATCCAAAGGTTTTTTTTTTTTTTTTTTTTTTAGGTATATATATTTTCGATAAAGATACTGATCTATAACAGAGTTATGAAAGCTGTAGATTAAGTTTTAACAGGAAAAAAAAAAAAAACAAGCCCGAAAAAAGACACAAGGGCAAGTAGGCAAAAAATAAAGACAACACTAGGGAATACTCTGTCTTTAAAGTCCACATTATTCGGTCACCTGGCGGTTCATAGCAATATGTGTGTTTGTGCACTTGTTTGAACACACTGAAATCTTGGCAACACAGAAGACACTCCAAAAATTGGTTAAGAAATTCATGAGGCATAGATGTTTGCGTTCGTGCAGTGTCAGTTACGATGTGCAATGAAGAGTTTGAATTCATTCGTAGAATGGGAATGTATGTGCGAAAGTTGAGTTTTAGTTCCTTCAATTTTTAAGTTTGTTAGGTATTCTGGAACATCTGGTTTTTACATTTTCGAATGGTTGACTAAAGAAGTGTCCTGCTAAGAATCTGTTTTTCTTTCCTCTCCCACTTCATTGCTTCTATCTACTGAGGATGAGAAAGAAAATGAAGTCGTCAGTCAGTGCTGTGTTAGTCCCCTTCGTCTACTTGTTATAGCTTTTTTTTTTTTGCGCTAATTTCTTGTTATTGATACAGACCGACTTGCCCACTTTCAAACTCGATTATTTTTTAATTCTGCCACATCTTTTCAAATTATACCTGATATTTCAGTGACCAAGTGTCGGGTCTCAGCCTCACCCAGATTTTGAACTGGCCACTCCTGTGCACAATCTCCCCGCAAAACATGCAAAGCAACAATACACTTTTGAAGAGAGAGCATACTACTACATCACAAAGTTTTGGGGACATGGTTTATTAGTTATTAATATTAATTACAGTGTTTCTACATTAAGTGTGTTCACTGGCAACAGTGAGTCGCAGCTTCTCTTGCAAGTACTTCACCCTTTGTAGGACTGGCTTCTTCTCGTCATACTCTGTGTAAGGTACCTGTAGGGACGGTAGGGTTTGCACAGAACTGAGAAACACAGACACTTTCTGGCTTTCTGGGAACACAGAAAAATTTACATATATATCCTGGTTTATATCAGCACAATCCAAGCATGCAGATGATTCAATCAGACATGAGAACAAATGATAAAATGGGAAACGATAGAAAAACAAGGCATCAGTGGCGGGACACGTACTCTCACCGCTGGTATTTGAAAAAAACAGATTTGGAAACAAAATTTCACGTCTTGGTAAAGAAGAAGTTATGAAGAGCAACAACCGTGTAAAATATCTGCCTATGACTTCGTTTTTACAGCATCAAACAAGGATGTCCCTCATCCCAGAATAAAGATTTTATGTTGGTGAATGACCCTCCCAAGCATGACAACACGCCTGTAAAGAAACATTACATTTTTCTTCCTGGCACGATTGTTATTTTTTTATTCATACGTTTGAAAACAGCACATAACTAAAGTATGTGACATTCTTTTTTTTTTTTTTTTTTTATGTATCGTACTAATTAAAATTGAACTGACTCTAGAACTAATATCATTCCACACTTTCATGAAGTCTTGTATATACCAACGCACAGCTCCGAGGTCACGCTGCAGCGGTGGCGCTGCCGTCGGTGGGCGCATGCGCAGACACCAAGCTTTGCGTGAACCCGATTTCCGCCCATGCACAATGCCCACACCCAGTGTGGGCAAATGCAGACGTGTTCGTAAACAGTGTGTGGGTTTACACTTCATTATTACCTAAAAACAACTTGGAGGATGCTTAAGCTCCTTTAAGAGCGGAACGTAAAAACAACTCAGAGGATGCTTAAGCTTCGCCTTTAAGAGCAGAACGTGATAGCATTATCGGGCACCATTCGCATTGCATTCTCATTCGCCATGCAAGCGTGCCTAAAGGCCCGTTCACACTCTTGCAACCGAGTATGATCGAGAGAGACGAGACTTGTTAAAACCTCTTAAAATTTCTCAGGATGAGAAAACACACTGGCACGCTGGCACCACCTATGTGGTGAGCCTGGAAGTGCATTTCACAAGAGCGAAGGTTTTGCGGTATCTCCGAGGTCCAATGTACGTAATACCTATAAGAAAGGTTCGTTTATAACGTTGACAAAAGTTTTTCGAGCCAAAAGAGACAGGATAATGCGCGAGAGAAATAGAAAATATGCCGGATCACAAAGTTTACTCTGCTACCCAATAGACGGAGCCAGTGTGTCCCCTCGTTGTAAGAGGTTTCAAGGAACCCAGTTTTAAGAGGTCGCAAGAGTGTCAACGGGCCTTTAGGTGGCCTAGTCAATAGCATGTCTGGCTTGCGACTGAAGGGTCGTGGGTTCGAATCCGGCCTAAATTCTTAAAATTTTTCCTCTAAAAACCTCTTAAAATTTTTTTTTTTTTTAGGTTTGGTTGGGACACAAGTGTCAAAAAATTAATTTTACGCAAAAATTTTTTTCCAGAGCAATCCCAGGCAGCACAAGGTGTTGGGCCAATATTGGAAGAGCATTGGCAAAAGAAGGTCCAATGATGGTCCACTTTAGCCAATCTGCACCCAATATTGTCTATGCCATTATATAGCATCTTCAGTGATGGCCCAGCTTCTCCAATGACCAACCAATATTGGAAGCACATTGGCATAAAATGGACAATGTTGGCCTGTCAGTTCCATTGGGTCGCGAATATTGGACGAACACTGGTATAAAATGGGCAATCTTGGCCTGTCAGTTCCATTGGCTTGTGAATATTGGATGAATAGCGGCGTAAACCGGACAATGTTGGCCTGCCAGTTCCATTGGCTCGCGAATATTGGATGAACACTGGTATAAAATGGGCAATCTTGGCCTGTCAGTTCCATTGGCTTCCGAGTATTCGATGAATACTGGCGTAAACCGGACAATATTGCCCTTTGAGTACCCTTGGCTTGCTAACATTGGATGAACACTGGAATAAAATGGTCAACGTTGGCCTGTCTGTGCCGTTGGCATTCCAATATTTGATGGGGACTGAAAATGGACACTGTTGGCTTGTCTGCAGCATTGGCTTGCCAATGTTGGATAAACACGAGCTTATAATGGTTACTGTTGTCTTGTTAGTAACATTCGCTCATCGTCATTTCAAAAACACAGTGGAATATAATGGTCAAAGTGTGTTAGTCTTGCAACACCATTGGCTTAATAGTGGAAGCATGTTGAAATAGGCTGGTTTTGGCAAATTTCGTTTTACCTCAACAAGTTGAAATTGCTCGAGCGATTGTCAATTTAATGTTATTTTTTCAAAGCGCGATTCAGGTGCTTTTCTGCAAAGTAAACAAAACAATAACAACGTACAGAACTTAATGGCGATGTTTTGTTCCTTCACTGTCCATACTAAGGAGTCGCGAGCGATATGGGCTCATCAGGACCGCCCACTGGGAAAAAAAAAGAAGAAGAATCGATGTGCGCGTTATAGTCACCATAATAGATTATTATGTTGACTTTATGATCTCGACAGAAAAGCTTCGTATTCTAACTACGGGCTTGTGGGCTGCACCTCGTGTCAGGTGAAGAACTTCTTTGCGATTGATTGGAACAGGACACTATTCTGAAATGTGGTTGTACAATGACGGCTCTATGACTTTACGGCACTACTGGTGCTACAATAAGAGCCCTAATGCCTCCTACATGGCGCCAAGGCACTGATAGCAGACGACAATGTTGGTTTGATAAGGAGTCTAGCTCCTTTTTTCCGCATTTGATTTATCACTGTCTCTTTTCAATTTTGACATTAGGCTCCGAGCTGATTTCAGAGCTTCGTGTCTGTCAGTCCTTCTCCGTCCTCTTGCTGTAGAGTTTATCATGTCTGAGCAATCTCTTCTACATTGGTTTTTGGAAACCCGGATAGCAAATACCAGCAGAGAGAAACGAAAAAATTCGAGAGAGAGAAGTATGCAGGGGAGGGGTCGCGCCGACGGCCTCGGAACTAACGTCCCTGAACGGCTTCCCCTCCCATTTTCCCCATGCCGTCACTAATCTCTCCTTTGTGGGTGAAGAGGACTCGACGACCTTGAGGGAGGAGGACACTGCGCATTCTTAAGCTGACAGTGCCGGGGAAGCTACGCGCCGGCCGGACCAGTCATCACCTGCACCGCTCTCTGCGCGTGGTTACGGGAGAGAGTGTGACCACGTGAATAAAAATAAACCTGAGATTGGTTCACCGAGCTTCTTAGCTTCCTCTGCACTCTCAGCTTATGGGTGATGGAGTCTAGACCGCGAAACACACGCACACACAAGCACACAGAAAGTGGGATCGCGAGCACCAAGGCCACACGATAAGGCAACAACTGGAAGGCAGTGGGGACGGTCTCCTCAATTTCCAACACCCGCATCCGCAAACTGCAAGTGGGCAGGTGCGCTTCGCAAATTATGCATGTTTTTTTGTGTTTTTTTTTTTATGGCAGAAATAGCTTTTTTCTCTAAGGAACAAGAATGGCAAGATAATCATGCTGATACCAGGACACCGTGGGTCCGTTTCCAGGTTGTCCGAGTGCATTTGATTGCTTAGCAGACTGCTTTTATCGGGCGAAGCGGCTCGGCATCTCCGCCATCCATGGGCAAGAACGGTGGTTCTAGAGTTCCGATCACCAGCAGCGCATTTCGTCTTAGTGCCAATTGCGATCTTCAACCTTTGGATTGCCAAGACCCATGGATATTCTTTCGGCAGCGCCTACATACCGGTGATCTTCCTTTGTTGTGGGCATACATGTGACCACTAGCTTCGACGGACCGAAGACACGACGGACTGCTTTCTCTTCCATGTGAGTGACAAGGAGAGGTCCTCTTGACCATTGGGGATGGGTATTCTTGCTACGCAATGTACGTTTTGTCACTTTCCGATGAGTTTGAACCGTGTCGGACTCTGTGCCAGGGATCTCCGACGAGTTCAACGTGGAATCCACAGCGATCGGCCCGAAAGGCCCTGTACAGCGCTATTTGTAGTGCTTTTTATTCTAATAGACCGCGAGAGGCGTTCTGATTAGTTATTTCTGTGCTCGAAGTTTTTTTTTATTTCATTTTTCTTGTTAAAATACGGCTGTCATTTTGGCGGCAGATGTGTGCTGCAGTAAAAAGTCCTCCAGGTATGTCCAAAGCCGAATACTACAAAGCGTTGAGTAGTACTTATTTGACAAGGTTCGGCTTGTTGGGGGCAAGTTGAGTGTCAGCTATGTCACCGCGCTCTGCGAGTGTAATTGCCACTAATTGTCTTTACACGGCAAGCTATTTTATATGCGTGATTTTTTTTTTTTTTTAATTCTTGATTGATTCAAGCGTAAAAGTTTGTTGAACTGTCATGTTCTTACGTGTAGAAATATCGGTGTGAACATAGATGGCGAGATTATGATTCTTAAAACTTCTTATAGCTAGATGAAAGGTTAAGGGACGCCATGATGTTGCAAGATTAGAGCTAAGCAATTGATAAAATAACCTTCGTACTATTCGAATATTCTTTTTTTTTTTTAATTACTATAAATATCTGAATCTAGATCGATCGAGCTTTGAGTAAGGACAAGTCGGACGAACAAAACAATAGTAAGCGCCTGGGCCGTCTTGCTAGAAACCGCGTCTCAGCCGAGACGGGGGAAGAGAAAGCACTGTCAAAGCCAGCGTACGAGCTGAACGGGACTCAAACCTCGACTCAAGACGCTTGCGCATTCCAGCCTTTACAGTGCTTTCTTTCACCCAGTCTGAGCTGAGACACTGATTTCAGCAAGCTGGCCCCGGTGTCTTTCCTGCGCATCTATTTATTTTAGAAGGCAGTACTAAGTTTTTTATATACTAAATAATGAAAAATAATTCACTGGAAAAGAAAGTTTATCATATAAAAAAGTCGGTAGGCTTTTCCGAGATTTTATACTTGAGCAACTGAACCGATTAATCGAATATTTAATTAAAGGGCAGCGATTACTAATGAAGCTCTGTTTTATTTTGATATTCATTATTGACAGGCGTAAGAGAACTGAGAGCCTCTGAAACCCTTCACCTGAATCCAACCCCCGCTTTTGTCTCTTTCAGAATCCTGTGGTCATGCCCCTGTGTGGTATCCCCTTCCTTGCCCAGCCCTCTGCCCTGTCCACTACCGAGCCTGCCGCCGACCCTGCCACCGAGTCTGCCCAGGCCCCCGTGGTTGCACAATGTTTAAAATATATTTATTCAATCTAAATAAATTATGAACTGTCAAACGTTATGAACAATTCATTTGCATGCTTTAATGATTTCTAATGTGCCCAAATATGGTCAAATTGCCGCATTTATTAGATTTTAGTGTAAGAAAGAAAACGGTGCTTCAGGAAAAAGGGAAAGATACTTGCTTGGTTCTCTGCACTGTTTTTGTGACACTGGTTAGAACACTGGCTGAAAAATAGCATCTAATAATGTCATAGACAATAGATGCAAAAATTTGCCAGTGTATTACACTGGATGCCAATATTGGAATAGCCGATATTTAAGCCAATGTTGGAAGAGCCAGTGTGTAAGGCGTTGGATGCCAATGTTGGTTCAGCCAACGGTGAAACTTCTATGCCAATATTGGATAAAAAAGCGGAAACCACGTTGGTCCAACGTGGGCTAGAACGTTGGCAAACCAGTGGTCCAACATTGGCATCAATGTTGGACCACCATTGGATCGGGTAGCGTTTTCGAAAATGCCAACGTCAGACCAATATTGAAACCATTTTTTGCCAACATTGTGCCAACGGTGGTCCAACAATGGTGTGCTGCCTGGGATATTGTCAGTGCGAGTTGGATTTAGTCGGTAATCACCTCCTTTCCAATCGTTTTCTCTCGGCATTTCTGGCGCGTGGAGGAGAGGTGGATCGGCTTTGCCTTCACATTGAGGTAAAAAGAGTGAATTAACATCTTGTTGAGCGAATGACCATTCCGTGACGTCATAGACTTTGCAAGCAGAATTTCAAATAACTCTCTAGTTGTCAATATTGCTCTAAATTTTTTTTTTTTTTCACATAAAATTAATTTTTTTATGTGTGTGTCCCAACTATTGTTTTAAAAAGAAACAGTTTTTTTTTCTTTTTAGGGGCTCTTTAAGGTAAATGATTTACTTTATACAGTGAAATCATTTGAGACATGCGGTGACCTTTAAATAGCATTACATGTCGTGTTGTAATCACTTTCATTTCACGCATGACGTCATATTTCCATGAACGTTGTGGGTCGTTTGAAATTCCTGCGCGAGGCCATGTGGCTGTGACGTCATGACCCTATCGATCAATCAGGATTTTCGCGTCACACCACCGACCGGGGGGAGCCCATGGGGCCCGGGAGGTAGGATATATTTCGGAATTGCCATGTCACGAATATTTAACAAGAAGGCAGGAAGGGCGATCTCTCAGAGGAGGGCGTCCTTAGGGGATTTTACAATAGCAATGCTCAACGAGAGGTCAAAAATTTTTTACTAGCTTTTATGTGAGAACGAGTATATACATACTAAATTATGGGTCATCATCCTCATCTTTTTGTAGCCTTTAAAAAAAAAATAGTCAAAATATGCAGATGAATGAACAATGAATGATCAAATAAAAAGGAAGGTTAGAAAACCACCAAAAGACAAAATATGGCAGAACCAGGATTCAAACTCCAGGTCTCCTCATTAAGGTATGCCAACCGCTACACCCCATTGCCTCGTCTTTTGATATTTCCTATCTGTCTCATAAATGGTCCAATCAATTCGAATCCTGATGCCACCAAACTTTGTCCTCTGGCAAATTTCTAATTCTTATTCCCATTCGGTCATATGGCTCATGGATCTGCATACCACACTGGGGTAAGGTAAAGTGCTTCATTTAGCTTCGTCAACTGCAGCACTATCCAAACAACGCTTGCAGTATGCAACAAGTGAGCCAGGAGGCTGGCGTAACTTATTTGCACAGGAAAAGACACACCTCTAGAACACCATAGCCGAGCTTCCTCAGCAAACGTAGCCTCAAGGCATTGCTGCCTGTAGGCACCTGGGTGTGCAGCGTGAGGTCTTTGAAGTCCAGAACAACAAGGGCAATCCTGAAAAAAAGAAGCGGTAAAAATGCATTTCATGAAAGGCAATAAAAAGTAAGCATGTTGCATGAAATCATCTTTCAACTTTTTTTTAATGGTATCAAAGCTTTCAACAGTTAAGTCAATGTATTACACCCTCACTCACAAGACACTGCCACTGTAGCAAGTGCTGTGTTGACTGTAAAAGTATAAGGTACAGTGTATGAGATTCGGTGACAATTACAATAAGTACAGCAAGTTAGACACCAGGAGCCTGTCACAAGTTAGACACCATTGCGACAGGCTCCGCTAACACTGACGCAGCACGCAGTGGGCACCTCCTCAACTCGGACACTTCCTTGTGATCGAGACTGTCGGGGGAAAGAAGACATGGATATAGTCACAAGCCTTTTCAGAATCTTGGGGTAAGCAGTTGAAATTATCTACTGCTAGCTGGAAAAATTGAAACCTTCCTCCAACAGAGCCTTAAGCCACGCAATTAATGCACCTTTTATCAAGGAAATTAAGGCTATTGTGGAAGGACACAATAATTGTACAGGGGAGGTTTCCACCAAACTGAGGCAAACATTTCGATGCTGGAATAGCGGGCCTTTTTCATTGTGGATATTGATTAATTATCAGCAGGTTGCAAAACCTAAAAGCTTGGGCAACAACTTTTGTTTCTTTGTTTTACTAGCCTACCATGATTACTTGGAATCTGTTGTAAGTACCAATGGTCACTGTACGAATCTATCAATGATCTTTGCCAGATCGGGCAATATCTTCTCTCTCGCAAATTTGAAACCCCATTTTCAATGAACTCGTGTAATTCAGTGTCACTTCCAATTGAAGGAATATCCACATTTATGCCTCTGGAAAACCAACAAGGACACTTGGTTCCCTCGAAGCCTCCCCTACGAGTTCTCCAGTATCGCACGTGGGTTTCATTGATGCTGAATCCTTTCCCTACGGCACGATTATCGTACTCAAGCTTTTATAAGCTCTATCAATTTACCAAACATAGGGATGTTCAGAAGGCCCTATGACCTCAACGATGCAAACAATACTCAAAGCTCAAATGCCCGATACCTTCGTGCTCTTTGTCAACGGCAGTTGACAACAAAAACTAAAATGCTGCACCTGCCAAGCAACGTGCAATCAATGGGGGCGGCTGCATGACACCGCCTCAACCTTTCGCTAGGTCCTCATAACAAGGGACGGATCCCTTAGTTCTCAACTCCATCTGCTTTACTCTCTCCCTTGACATGCTCTGAGCAACATGTCAGTGCTTTGTCTGGATGCTTTGCATTGGCGTCTCCTTTAATAAAGCCCAGATGGGCCGATGAACATAAGAAAAAAGCAAAAGTAATTTTTTTACGCTTAAGTGGCAGGTGCATTAACTATGCAGCGTCCGTGTTCTTATACCTACGGGTTCTGGGTCCTCGGTATATACTAATAAACCCCCAAAAATAACCGTGAGTCGATTTTATCAGAATCGGGAGAAAACCCGAAAACACCAAATTGAAGCTGTTTTTTAATTAAAAAAAAACATAAGCTTCAAGCGAAGGAAGCTTTTCAGCAGCCTTATTTTGTGTTTGCCCGCAACACAGCCCCAACTAAACTGTTTGCGAGGCTTTTTTTTTTTTTTCTTCTTTGAAAACTATACCCCTCCTCGTCTTTTTCTCTTATCAGTGCTGGGTTGTCTCCCAAGTTTTCAGGTCACACCCATATATCCTGAAGGCTGGGGAATCCCATACTTCCTATGCTATCTTCTTATGTTCATCAAGATTAGCCCTAATAAATGCCTATTTTTTGTCCAACATGAACAATTCCCATCAAAAAGTACCTGAATTCATGGGTAAAACTAAACCACAAAAAAAACGGCCCCAAATTCAAAGCAAAACGAATTCCCAAAACACAAAACCTTAGCTATAGCTTACGACAACTTACTTTTACTCTTCCAACATACAGGTGAATCTTTTTCACAGTAAGGAGTGATACAGTAAAAAGGAATATATGGTAAAGCAAAGTTGAGGTACTATGTTAATGCTTTGACTACCGGTAGTACAAGCATTTAAGGCACTGACATAAAAAAAAAAAATTTTTCTCCTAAAAAAAAAAAAAGTTACTTTGTTGTGGAGAGGTTCTTGTTGCATATTTGAAGTGCTTCTTTAGTCCGGCTATTTTGTGAGTGACGTTAAGGCTGTTCATAAAATACGGTCGCTGACTGATTTTTTTGACACAATTTTTCGGACATGTTAGACGCCATAAAGCTTATTGCTCGATACGTATTTTGGACAAAACTTCCGTGATTTCGTCAGTTTACGTTGGATCTGCTTTTTAGTAGTAGAAGGGGCCTCATAACGTCTCTGTCCAGTATTCCTGGTATTAGCGATTATGAAATAATAATTGGAGGCATAACCAGCGCGTCCGAAACCAGTGGGCCAAATCCACCTAGAAAAGTTTTCTTCTATAATCGCGGTAACTACCAGGGCATCTCAAGTAATCTTTGTGACTATTTCCCCGAGTTTATAGAGCTTTCCCGCATGCTAGATGTTGAAACTCTGTGGAATCTCTTTAGGAATAAATTAAATTCTTTAGTTACTGCATTCATCCCCTCCAAAGTACTAAGCTCCAGGCGACGCAGAGACAAACCGTGGATGACCGCGGAACTACGCTCTTTGCACAAAAGAAAAAGGCGAGCATATTTGAGATACCGCAAAAACAACGATAATTGTTCTCTTTCACAGTTAAACATTGTAAGTAAACAATTCAAATCAGTGTCGGCTGAATGCAAACTCAGATTTTATGCGTCTTTAAATGATAAACTGAAAAGTAATCCAAAGGAGTTTTGAAAATATGTAAAGTCAAAAAACAAAGTAGCACTCGGAATTCCCCCGATTAGTGACAGTGGTCAAGCTGTTACAGAAGAAGAAGAGAAAGCAACACTCTTTAATAATTACTTTCAATCGGTATTTTCGCCCGCAGTTTCTAATGAGTATCCGCTCTCTTATGATATCTCCTTAAACAGAATGGATGAAATTGAAATTTCTTACACCGGTATCTTAAAAATGGTAAATGGACTAAAAACAGACAAAGCAGGCGGTCCCGATGGTATACCCAATCGTGTTCTAACTGAATGTTCCGGCATCATCTCATCATATTTAGAAATCCTTTTCAAAAAGTCGCTTTCCAGTGGAAAACTCCCGAGTGAGTGGAAAACGGCAAACGTTCCAATCCATAAGGATGGACCAAAAAATGTTGTTCAAAATTACACACCCATTTCTCTTCTGTGCACCTGTTCTAAACTAATGGAACATATAATCTACAGCAATGTTTACAGTCATCTAAGTAAAAATAGCTATCTCACTCCCTCGCAACACGGCTTTAGAAAGGGATTTTCTTGTGAAACGCAGCTGATTGAGTTTTATCACGATCTTGCATATTCATTTGACAACAGACTTCAAGTAGGTAGATTGCATATTTCTTGATTTTCAGAAAGCGTTTGATAAAGTGCCTCATGCCCTTATCATCCATAAACTTTTAAGATTAAACTTACCGACTAACATTATCACATGGCTGACCGACTATCTACACCAGAGAAAACAATCAGTTTTAATCAAAGGCAAGCACTCAGCCCAGGTACCAGTCACATCCGGAGTCCCACAAGGGTCGGTATTGGGACCGCTTTTATTTTTGATTTTTATCAATGATATTACCCAGTCACTGAAATCAAAGATAAGGCTCTATGCGGATGACTGTGTAGTCTATTCTGAAGTTCGGGAAATTGCCGACTGTTGGGCACTACAAGATGATATCCGCCGTATCTCATCCTGGTGCGACACATGGGGCATGAAGTTAAACATAAATAAATGTAATCACGTACGTTTTACGCGCAAGCGCAAGCCTATCTTATTTACATATGACATCAGCGGAAACTCTTTGGCGACAGTATCAGATGTAAAATACCTTGGTGTATATTTTTCAGCAAACCTTACCTGGATAAAACACGTGGACTACATAACCGCAAAAGCAACTCGGATGCTTAACTTTATTAAAAGAAACTTCAGAGACTGCCCTATGAACATTAAAAGCACATTATATCTTACGTATATCAGACCTATCTTAGAATACGCAAGTGTTTCTTGGGACCCCAGCCAGGCATACCTTGTGAACCAACTGGAGAAGGTACAAAATAGAGCAGCTAGGTTTATAGCAAGTAATTACAATTTTAGATCGAGTATTAGTCAGCTAAAAAGAGAATTGCATTTAGTCTCATTGGCCCACAGAAGGAAGTGTATGCGCTTAAAGTTGTATCATAGCATATTTCATAATTACCTCGGCATAAATAAAGCTAACTACATGCTGCCTCCCCACTTCACATCAGGAAGAAGAGATCACTCAAAAAAAGTGAGAGAGTACAACTGTAGGACGGATGTATTTAAAACTTCTTTTTTTCCCTCTACAACAACCGACTGGAACTCTCTACCGGAAGATACAATCAACATCACATCTACGGCTTTGTTCTTCGATAATATTGTAAATGGTGACTTTTTTAACTGATTTGTGCGTACTCATGCCCATGCCACTGTTCAACTGAGTATACCATGTAAATACTACAAATCTGTTTTGCGCGCTCATGTTATTGTGCCCTGTGATTTTGTACATTTGCTCATGTATGTGCATCCCTCCCTCGCAATAATGCCTTAGTTAGGCGCTGCGAGGTAACCTGAATAAATAAATAAATAAATAAATACAGACACAAAACAACCGTCGCAAAAGTGATGCGAGCTTAGTCACCGCCATTTCGGTTGTTTTGGTTTTGCCCTGTAGCCTCGATACCACGTCCTACGCAATAAACGGGCTGGTTTGAGGCTTTAGTCGGGTTTTCCAGTTCCGCTATAGCCAACATGGCCGCCATCAGCCCATTCTTATGGTTCTTCCAGTTCTTCTCGTGGTCCGTGTTTTTCAAATGCGACCAAGTGCGACAGCGAGTCTGCCGTTCATGTGGTCTTTGAGCACGAAGGTTTTTTGCCGATAGGCTTAGTATTGAAGCGAGCTTGGTGGACTAAATGTCTCCAAATAGTGCCAAATGGCGCCAACTTCAACTTCGCTGTTTGTGCCAACGAAGGCGCCAACAAAGTGCAGCACCGTGGTCAAACAGATCAACAAACAAGTGAAAAGTGACCAATATAAAGCGGAAGTAGCACGAGAACTTAAAATTTACATCGAGCAAGAAGAAAGTGGACGATGCGCAGCAGAATATGCGGAAATTTGATATTTTGACTGAAATCCATTTTTCGGAATGACTGATTATTCGGACCATTTCGAGGCCCCTTCCAAGTCCGAAAAATCAGTCGGCGATTGCATAAGACAACCGCTCTGCAGAGAAAATTGCTTATAGCCCATTCACACGATGGACCGAATTGTGATTTTCGTCCACTGACTGTGCACCACGCGACTGTCACGTCACCGAATCCTGCGTTCCACGCCTCATCCACGGACGCGCAGACTGATAAAGTCAAGCGCCTTTTCACTCGCAGATTTTTGGCAGGAGATAGACTTGAAAAACATTTAGTCTAACAATGGTACAATGTTTTTTTGTTTTTAGGTAATTAAAACAAAAAGGGTGCATTGTTTTATTTTGTGCATTTGCTGGTTCATTTTGTCGCACAATTCTTGGTTCCATGTGTGAAAGAAACGGCACAGACTTTGTCCGGCAGACGCGACGCAGGTTCAAGTACTTCTACGGGTCCGTGTCAAGAAGCTTCAGTCGAAACTAGTCTAGCACGCCGCAATAATTCTTGCACGTCCAACCGGCCTTTCACCGAAAAAGACGTCTCTCGTGGCTGTGGTCTATACGTAAGTGTTGTGCACGAGCGCGGAGTGCGTGAAGACATCTCCAAACGCCCTTCCGTGAGCCCAGAACTTCGTCGCTCCTACACCGAAGCCTTCTCGAGCAGGATGCATGCTTGTGTCATGTCATGCTTTGAGTTAGTAAAACCCGTGGCACTTCGCGCAAAGCCTATCACAGTGTTCCTTCTTGATCTGCACCTAACAGCGGCGTTTGATTCTTCGTCGCAGTAGCAAACGTCGATTTCTCTCTTGGACAATAGTACCATGGTACAATGTTGGAGCTTCGCGGCACTGTAGGGTGGAGAACAGGTTCGGTCTGTCCTCGCTGGCGTCTCCTCGTCGTCCCTTTTGTGTGGATGCGCTTAGGAGACGAATGAACCGTGGATATGTCATCACGTGATCAATTTGTCCGCGTATCAGTCCGTCGTGTGAATCGGCCATTACCAACAACGCATTCACTCGAGCTCGTGCCCTCTCAACTTTGACTTTTTCTACATTTTAACTATAATCATTCGCAGGCTGCTGTTCAGAAATAAATATTTAATAGTTCTACAGCCCCGGTAACTGCTACGTAAGTGGCTCAGTCCTTTAATTTACTGAATGCATTGGGTTCATTACCTTTTGTGCTCAGGTTGAATGGTTGACTCCAACAGGACCGGCTGTAAATTTTTGTCCACAATCATCTCTCCATCTGAGAATAGAGGGAAATATTTAACAAATCAATATCTGTCTCAGGCCACGGCTACATGCCTCACCTGCTGCAATCCCATAGGGGAGGGATGGGTTGGTCAGCAGGTACCTTCCAAGGGGAGCCAAGTTGCTCAGTGCATCCCTGACAGACTTGTGCAGTGCCCCAGGCTCACCAACCTTGTGGGTCTGCATGATAACACCAATCTACTGTTTTCAATCCTTTTCAATTAAATCATTTCTAAAGCTCCAATGGTTGCAGTCCTATAGCTGGTGACAGGTTAAGCACTCAGCTAAAAAAAAAACTCCCAGGAAATGAATGGCTGACAGTATTAAGTCAGCCAATTGCCTCAACTCATTTTTTTTATTTCATTTCATTTATTGTCCTCAAAGGCATCTGGCGATGCATTACGTGAGGGGGGATAGCAAAAATGGGGAAAAGTCGTGATATACACATTACATGAGAAAAGAATGATCTTGGACTAGTTTTCACATAGAAAACACAGCAAACGCCATACACACAGAATGCAAACCAACAGTTGAACATAAGCAAATTCCGTACTCTAAAATACAACAAAAATAACAATGGGATAAAACGCGATTATTATAAACAGTACAAAAGGACACCAGGGAGCAACAAATTAACAAAACAGTTCTTCACACCTCTGCTTAAATCGATTCGGGTCAGATAAAATTACAAAGTCGTTAGGAAGACTGTTCCAGTCTTTTATAAATAATTCGAGTGGAGAAAACATGAACAAGTTGGTGTGTGATTTAATGGGTTCCACTTTGCACGAGTGATCAAGCCTAGCAGACGTGAACTGTACGGGTGAACATAAGAATTTGCTAAATAGTGTTTCGTCGTAATATATTTGATGAAAAAAACATAAACGAGCAATTTTTCGCCGTGTTTCTAACGGGTATAAACCCAAATTTCTTTTTAGACCAGTGGCACTTGTTAGGGGTGAATACTCATGACTGATAAAGCGCGAAGCTTTATTCTGTAGACCTTCTAATTGTAGCGTTAAGTAGTTTTGGTGAGGATTCCATATTACACAAGCATATTCTAGCTTCGGAAGGATAATAGTTTTGTAAGCAAAAAGTTTTGTTGATTGTGGGGCGGAATGAATGGGGCGTTTCAAGAAACCCAGTTTCCTTGATGCATTGGCGACTGTGCTTTCTATATGTGTTTTCCAAGACAAATTGTTAGTCAAATGGACATCTAAGTACTTATATAGTGGTACATTTTCAATATCCTTGTTCAAAATTGAATATTGGAAATGTGATATGTTTTTCTTATTTGTGACTGTTAATATGCAACATTTACTGGAGTTTATTTTCATTTTCCAGGTAGTCCACCACTCGCTAATTCTGTTTGTCGTTTTGAAGAATTGCATGATCAACTGGGGTGGAAATTTTTCGATAGACAGCACAATCGTCAGCAAAAAGTCTGATCGTTGACTCGATATTCGCAGGGAGATCATTGATATAAACTAAGAAAAGCAAAAGTCCGAGAACACTTCCTTGAGCTACTCCAGAAACCACGAGCACCTGTGGAGAGACACTATTGTTTACCATTACTAACTGAGTTCTGTCGATGAGAAAAGCCGATATCCAGTCAAGAATCTGGGGGTCGATTTGGAGATGACAAAGTTTCGAAATTAAACGATTGTGGGGTACTGTGCCAAACGCTTCCGCAAAGTCAATGAATGTAATATCAGTTTGTGCTCCAGCGTGAGTATTTAAATGCAAATCATGTATGAATTCAATGAGCTGAGTGTTACATGAGTAGTTTTTCCTGAAACTGTGCTGATTAGGAAAGAACGTAACGTTCACGTCACTGACGTCACGGCTTAAGGAACATACTTTTTTACAGCGAAGCTGTTAGAGAGACACTGACACCCCCCCCCAAAATTCTCTTTTTTTTTTATTTCTTGCAAGGTGATTATTAATGGTTGTCAGGAGACTACCTGACTAATATTTTGCTACAGAGTCACATACATTTTTAATAGAGCCAAAAAATGCAACTGCTCAGAACCAAAACCGAAACCTGCCAGTGGAGGTCAGAGAAGTATAGAAGAGAGAGTGAGTGACAGAAGTCACGTGGTTACACTCGTGCACTCTTTTTACCCCCCTCCGTTTTTGTTTTTTTTTTGCTTTTTTGGCCGTGCAAGCAGACGACATGTGTTGTGGGAATCGTTTGCTGTGTGATTCCTTTGCAGTTATGTTTGTTTTGCTCGCTGTTCTGCACTTCAAGATGAGTTGTTTTGTACATTGAAGAGTTGTAAATAAGTAGTGAGTGCCGTGGTGAATCTCCGTGATCGGCTCCAAAAAGAATACCCCCAAGATGTTGCGTGAAGAACTGCCTCACAGGTTCTGCATACCAAAGTGCCATTGTGCGGCAGAGTCTGCACAAGTTTTAAAAGATCAACGGGATCGGGACCAGAGGCTGGCTGCAATTCCTGCAGAACATTTACGGGCACTTCGGAAAGCGGAAACTGCCCGATTTATATGCTCCTTGCATTTTGTGGAAAATGACTACATTCAGTTTTCAGGTGTCAAAAAGGGAATCCCTTACTATTTAGTTCAGCAACGTTTCGTCCACAACATGTTTTTATCAGTGGTAATTGTAAAAAAAAAAAAAATTAAAATCTCGCAAAATGTCTGAAAAAAAAAAAAAAAAAAACGGTTTGCCCGCACCTGGGGCTGAATCTAGGTCCGCTGCATGTGAAGCGGACATCTTTCCACTGAGCTACTGGGGGTACTCTTCATAGTAGTGCAGCCAGTCGACTGTAGGTCGGAAAGTTTACTGCTGATTTCCCTCCAGCAAAGGCACTCTCAGCTCGAAGTTGGGCAGCACCACGCATTGGCCACATTTGCACCTATACTCGCGGTCAGCTTTCTGTGGCAATTCGAAGCGAGGAGGAAAGCGCATGTATGGCGGTTGGTGCACCCTCTCCCTTAGCATTGACTGCATTGCCACAGAAAGTTGACCGCGAGTATAATAAAGAAATCGTTCGCGTGCATATTCAACTTGAAGTACGCCGTTTGTGCTTGACGTTGCACCAGCAACGTCTTCAGCCACGAGAAGGGGGCGACGGCTCGGCAACGTCTTCGTGCAAGTCAGCTTAGTGGTCGGGCGTGTCGTATGGGATGAATACCAATTCTTTTGATCGGTCCGAAATTTCTCTTCCAAAAGAAGACAGAACTCGACGGTACCGCAAACGACGACTCTGAAGTAAAGGTCCCACGCCCGTCGTTCGCTGTCATCGCCGTCCTGCCCGCGAGCCCCACGATACGCGATACGACACCATCTTGAGAATTACACAGCGAATGCTTCCGGTTCTCTGTGCAACGTTTTTCTCAATCAACATATTTGCAGCTTTTTACAAGCCACAAAAGATGGGTTTCACTTTTTTTTTTCTATTTTTAATATTGAGTGTGTGCCTTCAATGAGCAAAAATTTTGATTAAATTAGGTAGTTGTGTCTAAACCTTAGAAAACGGCTTGTGACCACGGAAAAGAGAGTGAGCGCGACTCAAACCGGCCAGTTCATGATCGACGGTTTTCAGGCGGAGAGAAACCAGATTTCGAGCCACAAATTCTGTTCTGGGTAGTTGGGCTCTCATATGTCACATACAACTAAAAACCTCGGCGAGCATAAATATGCTGTCAGTGTCCCTTTAAGGGCCAGTTCACCCCCTATCGTGCCCGCGGACAAGTGGCGTGTCGACACAAAACTCGATCCAGTTCACCGTCACCCTCACTCACGCACGACGAGGAGAGTTGCTCATTGTGTTCCGTCCCGTCTCTCCCCCAACCCTTCTTCCCCGGCATCCGTGTCAGCGGCCACCTGCGTCTGTGCCATCGAGCACGCCCCGTGATTGGCGTGGCCCTACTAGAATAAAAAGTCATTGTCTCACCTACCAATCGCGTGTGTGCTGTGTCCCATGACGTCGAGATCGCGCTAGCGCTCTTATCAGTTGCCCTTTAGACTCACGATGAATCGGTTGCGTGCTGTTCGGAGCAGGAAGAAGAGCAAGAGGAGCGGCAACGTGCGCAGCAGCGCGAATGGCTGCACAAGTGCCGCAAAGCCGCTATCGCCTCAAGCTCCACTACGTCAAGTGGTTATGAATCCCTTTCGAAAAAAGAGCAGATCGCTCGCCCGGAACACCGCCGAGAACGGAAGCCACCATAGTGCAGCTTCGCTGGTCTTCCTTCCTCACCAGAGTGGAACGGCTGAAAGTTTTTTCGATATACCGGTGGGCAATGTTGGTAACACCGAGGGACCCCGGCTTCCTGCAATGATTTTTGTTTTCTTCACCTACCCAGGTTTACATGGTAAAGTTGAGCCAGTATCCACTTTTGTATGTGGCAGTTTTTGTGTGACGACGCGAGAATTCAATGGTTGTGTCGTTGCCGCTGTATTCAATGTGCCTCCTTGGTCAAAAGAATAGACCTAGCGATTATCGAGACTATGTTTAATATGCATCATCGATGCCAATGGCTTCTCTTTGTTCATTTGCTTGCCCCCCCTTTAGTTACGTCGCAAAATCGCAGCAGTACTATGAGCATTTCTTTGCAATGTTTTCTGTGGGGTAATGCGAAAATGCTGCTGTCACCTCTATTGATGCGGTACGTTCCATGAGATGCTCAAGTGACGCCACCACCAAGCTACTTTACGAGAAACTTTGTGCGCTGCTCTGCTGACTTCAAAGAGCAACTCCGCTTCAGTTTTGTTTTTGAAAAAACAATGCAGTCCTCTTCAGTATCACCCAGGAAGACCACACATCAAATATTACTACCAGCTCTGTCTAAATGTTTCTTAAATGGTCTGGCAAACTTTGCAAAGCGCAAAGTTGCCAAAATCGGCTGACTCTAGGGTGCGAATTGAGACGCCACCAACAGTGCTGTCAAGCCTGCAGCGATGGCGTAGCCAACATTGAGCTAACGTCACCACCACTGCCACTTTTTGTTTGTTTTTTACTTCTCCGGGCAAGCGTAACAGGTGACGTCAGCAATGTTTCTTCTCGGCGCTTAGCAGTGTCCGCGTGATTGGCGTGAAACGCCTGTGCAGCGCGCTTCTTGGGAGCTGTCCGGCTGCCCCGCCGTTACCGGCGTCCCAACTGACGTCGTCGTCCCACTCTTACCGTTTGTGATTATTGTCTCTCAAAGTTTCATTCACACTACGTACACAGATGCTGCAGTTGTGCAGACTTCGTCGAATGTCGTAGACATCAAAACAAGAGCGCGGGACAGGTGACACTTGCATCTGGCACACACCCGCTCCAACGGTGGCCCGTCCTAACGGTGGTCCGCCCTAACGGTGGCCCGCCCTAACAGTAGCCCGCGCTAACGGTGGCCCATCCCAACATGGCCCGCCCCATCCATTATCCCGCCCATCGTTGCATAGAGGATCACGTGACATCTCATACCACGTGATAGCCATGTTTCTGGTGGCCCTAGGCCAATGTTGCCAGGTGGAACCAAAGTTTTGATTTCTGCTTATGTTTAAAGTAAGATTTAACAGTGTATACCGCATTTTTCGTGAAGAAAATGACACAGTGCCTTTCATTAGTGCTTTTTTAATGTGAAATCACTCATTAGTCTGAAATTTTCAGAATCGAGCTGAGTTGCCCTTAATAAATAAAGAATGCCTACTGGACTGGAAGCCTTCAAAGCACAAAGTATTAACCGATGAAACGTGGCACCAATGCCAAGTCTCGTTGCACACTAAAGGTATGAGGAGAAGCCGTTAGCACTACTTTCGTCGGTTTCGTCGAGCGAGGTTTACGCGATTGTCCAAGCGGGGGCACTGAAGACATCGACGGCAACTATCTTGGACAGCAAGACGACAGTTGAATTCTCATATCAAACGTAGGAAGTGCCGTGAACAAGAGCACGTACAGGCACAGCTCTGCGACTTAAACATGGGCCATTTCGAGAAACCGGCGTCTCTCAACAGAGCCGATGTCGAAAACAGTGCAAGCCATGTTGAAAATAACAGTTTGTCAGGCTGTGACATCAGTGACGTGAAGGAATGACTGGAAGCGATTGGCTGGCAGAGTGATATACAGCAGTCTCTCTTTATAACGAAATTCCTTCATTCAACTTATCGGTTTTATCAAACTTCATTTTACTTTAAGTTTATCGGCGGCCAACCACACTTATTACGAAGACAGAGATGCTGAAAGCATGCAAGCCTACACGGTGGCACATGGGAGACCCTTGTTTTTAATCCCACTCCTCCACCGAGGCGAACGGATCAAGCGACAAACAGAAAACGAAGCAACTGGGTGACAGACGACAGACGGCTATTTCCAATGTATAAGTGTTGCCGCATGCACGGCTGCGCCTGTGGCGTACATATGTGTCAGTGTTGTACGGGAGTGCTTTCCGAAAGTCGCTTAGGTTTATAAGGTAGAAAAATATGGTCGGCCCAAGTCCGAAATCGCCAAGGAGTTCGACATTCTGGAATTGAATATTCGACCATGGCCATCGAGATTTTTCGCCAACTCTGCTCTGGCCCGTCTAAACGCTCGGCCACCCAGCAGAAGAAGCGAGCTGAGTCAGTTCTCTAGATCCCCACGTTGGTGACGCCACTGAGGATAACTTAAATTCGTACACAGATGTCAATGAGAACATTCCTGTTGTCGTTCCTGCCACGGATCATAGACCTTGTGAGCAGCCCAGGTAAAGACTAAGACACGTCGAGGAAGGACCTCGAGAAATGCCAACGACTGCAGAGGTGCAAAATACCCTATGGCTGCTTTGGAAGAAAGTGGAGCAGCGGCGATGACATTGCGCTTGCGATGTCTCAAGAAATTCAAGGAGGACCGATACCCAGATTAAATTATCGGCAGGCTCCACTTCATTCTCTTTTTTACTCGTCCATAAGGGTGCTACGAGTTGTTTATCACCATGGTTGTTTGATTAAATATACAGTCAAGGTGTTGCTCAGTGTTCGAGCGTCCACCTAACAGGCTGCTCTTTCTGTTCTTTTTTTTTGTCTCTCTCACTTATATTGAATTACCGCTTATACCGAATTCTTTTGCCATCCAATGACTTCGTCATACCAAGAGACCACTGTAAATCCTTTCCGAGGCACATCTGATGCTGAATCCTGAACCTGCCACCTGCTATAGTCGTGACAAAGACGGAAGTTGATTTCCTAAGGCCTGAACTAGCATAGTTTCTGCGCACAAAATGAAGTCAAACAACGCACAGCACCGTACCTCCAACAGAGAACTGATGACATCTTTGGGAAACCTTGGGCTGTCGGGAGACTCGAGGTCACTAACGGCAATGATGTTAAGGAGCTTGTGTCTCGACGATGCAGCGACATGAGATGATGGTTCTAGAAAGAAAGAAAAAGGGACATATAGTCAGTTACAATAGGCTGATTCATGCAAATTAAACTTGCTCCCAGTTATAAAGTTATACCATATGACATATCCACCCTTCGCATAATATACCTTGTTCCTGGCTGCTTGATTCCTTCTTATGAGATGTATGAATATCCAAAATGTAGACGGCCCATCAGATTTCAACATCTAGAACTCAATGAGAGTACAAATAAATAGTTTCAGAAGTTTTGCGACTGAACACAAACGCAACTGAGCATGTACAGTCTTATTTAACACAGGAATCATCAGTGAAGTGACCGTATTACATTACTGTAAAACCAAGGGACCTAAGAAAAGTATTATCTAAAGGGGGAACACAAACCAGAAAAAATATTTCTGCAAAAAAAGTTGATTCCGAAAAATTTCATATTTACATTTGCCAGCATCTATACTCCGTATCACGATAACTTAGCAAACTGAGGAAGCGGCAGCCCCTGCGACCCAATAAGGGTTTCGGAGCAAGTCACATGATAACACTCCATGGTCGAGGCCACGGCAACAGCACCGTCCGCGACAGAAATTAGTTATAGGTTTTATTTTCTTTTAGCGGCAATTGGACTCACGCAATTCCATCTCTACCGAGCACATATAAAAAGTAAGGAATAAATATTCATAAATTTATGAGCCTCCATTATATTTAAACAAAAAGTGATGTCACATCTGTCTTCGCTCCTTGTATTTTTTCTTCTTGTGGTGCCGTGGCCGTTGGCGATCGCAGCCGTATAATTGACCACTTCGGCTCAAAGCATCTCCCTGGCATAGCACTCACCACTCTAGCAGACAGCAATGTTGCGGCGGTGCATGTTCATCTGAAGTTGGTTGGTTTCGCAGCAAACGAATCTTGGCCAGCAGACAACAGTGACACACACGCTCCCGTGACATGTTGTCACGTGCCCAGCTCCAACGCTCCTATTAGGTTGCGGGGGCTGCAGCCTCCACAGTTCGCCAAGTTATTGTGAAACGGAGTATAGAGAGTATTCCCAGAAAGTTTCATTTGTTTATACTGCAGTTACTTTTTACAGCAGAGCTGTTAAGGGCTAGGTTCCCCAGGATCGTGTCCACCAGCAAAAAAATGATGGCACCAAACTCTGGAAAGCTACCGCCATCTATGAGCGATGGCGGAAACCAGAGAATTGGTTGCCGCCGTCGCTCATAGATGGCGGCAACCTTTCCTCGGAGGAAGAAGAACGGGAGCGGAATGAGCGGCGATGTGCACAGCAGCACGAATAGTTCCGCAACAGCCTTGAGGTGGCTATCGGCTGAAGTGCCACTTCGCCGAGCGCTTCAGATTCCCTTGCGAAAGAAGCGCAGATCGCTCGCCTGGAAAGCTACCGTAGAGAACAGAAGCTACAGCTCCGCCCTCTTCCTTCTTCACCAAAGTGAAAGGGCTGAATGTTTTTTTATAACTTGTTTTCAGTCCACCAATGCTAAAGCAAAGGTAGAGGTTCGATCACTTTGAACGTGTTTTTCTCCGTTTCACTTTATATGGCATAAAAAATAAATCTTTCCTTTCAGTATGAAACTATCCAGACTTAAATTTTGCGGCTTATATACCGAAAGTTTATGGAGCTGTTCACTATGAACTTAAATTTCGCACTTTCATGTTAATTTATTATGAAAAATTGTAATTTAAAAAAATCTGGTAAATGTCAGAACAAAATTTTTTTTCATTAATTTTTGTAGCTAGAAAATTTATATTTTGTGAGATTTTTCTTATAGCAACCGGCAACAGGTATTCCAGTATGTATCCACCAGAAAAATATGGGGTTATCGACACCATTTCTCAACGACAGAATCATTGAGCAGATTCCAAGCCAAGCTGTGCTTTACTTCGTTCTGGGGGTATAGAACCTCATAAAATTGGTTCACAGGGCTGAAACTTTGCGTGTCTTCGTTCTACAGTAGAACCTTGATAATACAAATTTTAAGAAATCGAGAAAAATATTTGCCTTATCCGAAATTCGTACGAACAAATTCTTTTTTTTTTTCAATGTAACCGAGGAGACATTTTTGTAATACATAAAAACGGTTGCACGTGTCATCGCTGACGTTGATCGAGCTCAATATGCGCCGCAGCATGTCGAGGGCATGCAGTGTTTCAGCAGTCGTTGGCAGCTACTCATTGTTTGTTACGTCGCCATCATCACCTCCACCACTTGACTCTCCTTGCGGTGCACGGAGTTCAACGGACGTGTGTGTGCATACAAGGACAGTTCTGTGGATGCTTGCTCGTTGACGATCACATGATCATCCCTGATTCTGAATGTCATTTCTCATGTTCGCTCAAGTGGTCGAGTTACTAAAACCCGTTTATCACGCCACAATAAAGGTCGAGCAGCCACCTTGGAGTAGGTGAACGTGAGTTACTCCAGCAAGTCGAATTCGAATCATGTGACGACACAGATAGTAGTGTAACGCTGGAATCTGGGTATTTTTTTCAAACTTTGGAATGCAGCCACAGTTATTGTGATTTCACGGCACATATGTAGAAAAAATGGCAAAGAAAGATGACACAAAACTTTGAGCCTTTCCACTCTGGTGAAGAAGGAAGACCAGCAAAGCTGTACTATGGTCAGATTACCTCAAGGACGATGCCTAGGACGACCTCAAGGACGACTTCTAAGACAACCTCGAGGACGACGCCTGGAGGACGACCTCAGGAACAACATCTAGACGACCTCAAGGTAGACGCCTAGAGGATGACATCAGGAACAACATCTAGACAAACTCAAGGTAGATGCCTAGGACGACGTCTAGGATGACCTCAAGGATGATTTCTAGGACGATTTTGAGAACAACGTCAAGGACGACCTCGAGGACGACTTCTGGGACGACGTCTAAGACCACCTCAAGGATGACTTCTAGGACGACCTCGAGGACAACCTCTCGGACGACATCAAGGACGACCTCAAGGACGACGTTTAGGACGACCTCAAGGATGACTTCTAGGACGACCGCAAGGACGACGCCTAGAGAAATTCAGCCTTTCTTCTCTGGTAAAAACCAGAGTGGAAATTACAAAAACAACAAGTGTGTTGGCTAATAGATACAAAACTAAAACTATAAAACAGCGAGGACGAGGACGGGAAGAGGACATCTTTCATTTAGCAACAACATAGAATGGCACAACGATAAAACCACCCCCCAAAGGTTTCAACGTTCTCAAAGAGGGAAAGGAGATAATTGTTATAAAGGAAAGGGAATTTACTGTAAATATGAAAGTTTAAAAAGCGCTGGTGTCATGATGAGGTATCACTCATCTAGTTATCTCCGATTATTTAGAATTCAACCTTTGTCAAGGCCAATGATAATGAAGGTGCAGAAATATTGTTGTTTACAGTCCCAAAGGGAAATGTACTATAAATATAAAAGTTTAAAAAGCTCTAGCGTCACGACGAAGTGTCAGTAATCTAGTCATCTCTGGTGTTAGGAATTCAACCTCTGTCTTTGTCAAATATAATGAAGGTGCAGAAATATTATTGTTTACAGTCCCCATGGCAAATGATTAAATGATTTCTCTCCTAAATATGTTTATACCATAAAATACCGGAGAATCCACCCAACTTTCACTGAAAACTGGGATAATCTAGACATGGGCGCTTGTCCGGTCAAATCAGGCGCTTAACGTACGATTTGCAGAATTTCCAAGTTTGGGAAATGTAAATAGTGGGCACTTGAACAAAGTGGGCGCTTCCGCGGTATTTTACGGTACTTTCAAATCTGTTTATACTTTTATACTTTCAAGTTTTGTATGTACAAAGTGGAAAGGCTGAAAAGGTTGTCGCCAGCTATGAGCGAGACCGGCAAGCCGATTGTCTGGTTGCCGCCGTCGCTCATAGATGGCGGTAGCTGTCCAGATTTTTGTGTCGACACTTCTTTGCGGAGGACACGATCCTGGGGAAACTAGCCCTTAACAGCTCCGCTGTAAAAAAAAACGCTGGCTATTGTCGAAGCCAAGCGATGCCACCCTAAAGGATGAGTAAACATTGTG
Organism: Ixodes scapularis; assembly: GCF_016920785.2. NCBI lineage: Eukaryota > Metazoa > Arthropoda > Arachnida > Ixodida > Ixodidae > Ixodes > Ixodes scapularis. The sequence goes on along the minus strand of NW_024609835.1, from coordinate 37,415,209 downwards.
GATCTTCGTTCGTATGATCCACTACGGCCCCAGAAAGCATTCGGACTATCGCAAAACTTAACACTTTAGCCTTAAAGAACTTTGGCCGGGGATTTTGAAGAATTTGTATCATCCCATAATTTGAATGAACCGTGATCATACCATCGAGATTCTAGTGTATATGGCTGCAAATAGGCATATACACTAGAATATATGCCAGATAAAATTCGAAGCGAATATTGATTTTGGCCGAATATTTTCCAATCAAATAGTTTGAATAGTACAAGCAACAAATACCATAAGATTTGTTTAGACTCTAGTTTTATATTTGCCCCTATTTGGTATTAGAAGTATTGTAATTGTTAATTTCAAGTGTAATAGTTCTGGAGTATGAAATGCTTGAAATGCTCGGAAGCTTGTGCCACCTGGTTGGAAATCCAAGCCAGGAAAGGTAGAATAATGCGATATTGTCGAATACATAAATTCGATTCGAAGCGAATGCCAAATAGAACAGAATTCGATGGGCAATTCGTAATAACCGAATATTCGCCCATCCCTAGCTGCAAACACCCCCTGCAAATTTCCCGCCAACTGAGTAAGAGGTTCAAAACTTTACATTCCCAGGTAGTGTCCTTCCCTAACTGAAACTTCACTATAATGCAATAATGAATTGTAAACTAAGTTACACTGGTCTTTTCTTACTGCAGTAGTATGTTTCATATGAAAGCTGGAAAATCACCTAAGCGCAGTTTGTAACAATATACAGTGCATTTCACCAAACACCGGCCAAACGTTTTTCGAGAACTCCGTGTAGGGTAGAAAAATTATTGATGCCATTTTACTCACTGCCGAGAGGAAAATTTAGTAAGGTAGCTAGCATCTTCAATAAATTTCTGATCAGTTTTGTGTCCTGTTCCCATTCTTTTTGTCTACCCTGGTCTTAACGATGTGCAACCTAAACCAGCTCGCTTGTTTACTAGCTTTATAATCAATTGTTACTTCTCGATTGTTTTTACTTCCTCAGAAAAAACACAAAATGGGGCCAGCAGCATGCTACACTTCATACATTAAATGAAAGATCACATGAATGTTTGTACAACGTGGTTAGCCATGCCTTGGATTAGATTGACCCATCAAAGACAAAGTTTAGGTATTGGTACTTGATTGTGTTTAAAGCAAGCTTTCTTAGAAAATATATTTTTTTTCCATCAAAAAGATGATGTGTGGCAGTTCATAACTTTTTCTCGACATGGAATCACTCATTGCCCCAGAGTGTTTGGAATTGAACGCAGTTTAAGTAGAATACAGTGGGAACAGTGTCTGTTGTCTCTTGGTGCCTGCTGTCCTTCCCAGTTATCCAACACCTTACACATTTTTGCGTCACCTCCCCGTGGCCTCAGGCCAGACCATCTCACCTAAAAGCGGGGTATAGAATTCAGGCCGGAGGACCGATTCTAGATGATGTCGCTCGGCAAGCCCGAGAAGTGCCAGTGACCAGACTAGGTCCAGCCAGACCGCAGGAACCTCTTGGAAGTGGTCAGGGGTGAGTCTCTCCAGCAGTAAAGGAAACAGCTGCGGTGAGCAGTCGGGCACATACTGCAGACGAGCCAGGGCAAGGAGACAGGAGGCCAGGTCGTGGGGACGGCAGTCTGCCGCATGTTTAGTTATCCACGATGCACACGCCTCCAGAAGCTCTGCAGAGAATCAAAGGGGACTAGTCAACAAATGCAGGAAGGTAGTGTATGATAATAGGATACATGTATACCAGTAATAAAAAAACGCAGCAAGCAGCTGGAGGTTAGACGTGTCAATCCCGAGACAGGAGATTACATACAGTGGCACAAGCACAGATTGCAGTGTGTTTCTTTTCTGTATAACTAACGTGCGAAGCTCGGGTATTTCTCCGCATACTAGTTGCCTATTCGAAAAAAGGGGTCGGCCTGTCGGTAGCCAAGGCATAGTGCATCACGAGGAAAGGCTACCACAATTTGGTTGTAGCTAGCCCAATTCACACAATCAACGAATCCTGCTGGATCTCTATTAGTTTGCCAGGAAAACCAACAGTTGCCGAGGTACGAGTGTGTGTGCAGATGTGACGTGAAAGGTAAAGGCAGTCACCGGGGTGCCTCCAGGCCACCTGCCCGACGCTGGTGAGGCAGGCGGAGACGAGAGATGCCTTGGCCCTGTCGTCGAGCTGGGACAGGAACGCCTCGGTGAGCTGCAGCAGCACGGCTGGCTCGGGAAAGCTCAGGGACTGCAGCGCGTGCATCAGGGTCACCACTTCCTTCAGGGAGGCACCCTGGGCAGGCACAAAGCAGGATGAACCCTCAGAAACTGTGCTCCACTTGTGACCAAGAACTTCAACGCCATTTAGTGCCACACGCTGTGCAAATGTAAAGATCATTATCACCTTCGATGCCTGGCATGTTGGTTTAGAAGAAACATTTAGGGTTTGTCCAATGTACAGATCCTCTTTGTTCTGAAAGCCTCCAAATTGCTGCTCTCGTGGCATGTGAGGATGTTTACTATAGTAGCAGTCCAATTTACATCAATTAGTATGCTCCTCTTAACAAAAGTAAACAAGAATAGGGGTAGTGAACAGAATATTCAGAGCCAACTGAATCGCAGGTGGCATAACCCATTGCAAAGTGCAGTTACTTTTGTGCTGGTCACCCCCTAATGAAGCTTTCTTAAAAAGAAGCTGAAAAGGTCTTAAATTCGAAAAAGACTGGAAGTTTGAATGTAGGGAACCTAAAAATTAAAGTGCAGTTTCATTTTTATTTTCTTGGTAGGGGCGACATAATTGCCAATTAAAATTTCACCATAGCTCTGTCCACCGTTGCGCGCAGAGCACAGAAAAGAAGAGAGGAATACTAGAGAAAGTGACGCTACCGGCAGGGTCAGATAACTGTTGCTCTCCCCTAAGCTGGCCAGGAGTTGCCGACGATGGCATATCACAACACCTCTGACAGATGAGAGGCAGCAGAGAGGCTAGCACATGCCCTATGGCAATCGCTGCATGTTTTTACAAAATCAAAGCAGTTCATGTTTCAATCTGCCCAATTTAGGTGCAATAGTCAAATTGAGGGGACAAAAAATTAAAATGGTACTCTTAAGTCAGTTTCCTTTTTTTTAGAAGTGCTGAAGCGGACGACTTTTTATGCCCGGCGTCAAGGCAGTCAAAAGGACCCGAGAAGAGGAAGAAAGAAGCTCACCATGTACAAAGAGTTTTGTTTGTGTGGACCGACATTATTCAGAAAAAACTATTTCTGCAAAAAAATTGATTTTGAAAAAATATCATATTTACATCCACCAACATCTAGAGTATTCCCAGAAAGTTTCATTAGTTTACACTGCACAGTTAATTTTTTATTAATTATCTTTGGTCAACCGATGCTAAAGAAAAGGTAAGGGTTGGAGCACTTTGAATGCGTTTCTCTCCGTTCCACTTTTCGGCATTAATCTCACTTTAGGAAGACTATAGTTTTTCTATTACACAATAGAGACTTACTCTTAGGTGGTTTTCTGGGATAGAATTTTGTGAGGAACATGCCTGGCTGGTTAGTTTTTTTACTTTAACTTTCTTTTATTCTAAACAAACTACATTTGTAAAATAAGTGCAAACATAAATATATTTTTTTTAAATCTTTTTATGGAGTTATATTTATAAAATACAATGCAATATAGCAAAATAACCAGCTGGGTATGTGCTATGGGCATTCCCATAACTATATTACACATAAAAATCACAAATCTTTTTTTTTTAGTACAATAGTTTTTTTAAGCGAACACACTGACTTTCATATTGTAACATTTGTAACACGTCTCACAATTGACATAGGTCAATGAATATTGGCAGGGATGGTCTTGCAACTCATATAAACTTCAACTGCAAATTTGATTGAAATCAAGCAAGTGGTACAGAAGTTGACTTTTCTGGGAGGTGTCCCCCCTTAAAACAATGTCAAACCGCTACTGAAAAATGACGGCTGAACATCATAAGGCACAATGCATGCAAGTGGTATTTTGCTAGTCATTGTTATGCTACTTTTGCTAGTTTTACTCGGAATTGTATAATTCTTATAACATCAAGAAATACATGTTGTGATGCTTAAAACCTACAAAATTTGTTGCATTTTCAGTGAATATTAGGTAGGTATAATATGTTCAAGAGCAGACATCCACAAAATGTTGCACTCAGTGGCTTACTTTCAGAACTGCCTCGGATAGACAGAAGGTGTGCCATTTGCCATTTGTGTAGTGTTGTAGACGGAGTGATCACTGAGCCGAGAAAGACACCCGGATCCAACACAAGAGACACGAAAAAGATTTGTTGAGTGTTTTGTGACGTAGTGCCCTTCCCAACCTATCACACAACCTGTGACGAATAGTCGAGTACTGTTTTGAGGTTGTGACTGGAAATGAATACACTCATGTGCTGCTTATCCAAACACTTTGATCCCAAGCTCTAACTGCTCCCATCATAAATTATTAGCCCAGTTTTAAATCAGAACATAAAAGAAAACAGGCTCTGCTGTCTATTTGTCTTTTATATTTATTATTTTTACGTATGTTATATTCACCAACACACTCCCAAATTCATTTTAAGAAAAACAACAACAAGAAAAGTGATATGTTTATTTTCAGACCAAGCCATTTGGTTATAGGCCTCTAACTAAACTATTTGGTCAAAAGCCAAATCGTTTTCAGCCTGACTGAAAATACTTACGCAGCGTCCTCCCTTGTTATGCCTCTCTGTTCCTTTTTAACTAAAAGCCGCATGTTATAAAACAGGGGTCTCGAAACACATGTCCCAGGGGTGCCTGAGACATGACCCACAAGCATTCCTTGGCTGCAAGCTCCCCTTTGCTGTTTTTAGCACTTGTAATGACATGTGTCATAAATACAGCAATGGTCCTAGCTATGTCGTCTATCTTTTACTTTCTGAGCATTGTTTCGTCTTCATGCTTGCATCCCCCCTGTTTTTGATGTTAACCACCTGAACGACAATCCTATTACTGGGCTAAGAGCACGAGCCTCCCTCAGCAAAAACAACTGACAAAGTTATAAGCCTGAGCTTCAAGCCTTAGCTTCTGCACACCTGAAGATCAAACAATGCATATGCAGAAAAAGAAAATACTGGAAATCGTGTCTTGTCTTATATGAATACTAAATAAAAATGGCTGTATGAAGATTTTTTTTTGGAGAAAGTTGAGTGACAGGGGAATGACACTATTCCTGCGAGTTCCATTAAAAACTGCCAGCATGTCCTCGGGGTGGCGCCGTCTTAAATCTTATCACATCAGGTACGGATATAAAGTAGTCATATCTAAGGGGGGGAAACTACCCAGAAAAAAAAACAATTTCTGCAAAAAAAGTTGATTTTGAAAAATGCCATATTTACATTTACTAACATCTAGAGAGTACTGTCAAAAAGTTTTAATGTTTACACTGCGTGGTTAATTTTTTATAAATTATTTTCGGTCCACTGATGCTAAAGAAAAGGTAGGGGTTGGAGCACTTCAAACACATTTTTTTCAGTTTCCACTTTTTGGCATAAACTTCACTTTAGGAAAACTATCGTTAGTTAATGAGACGAGAAACAACTCGCTCATTATTTTTCCTAAGTGGAATTTTACGGGCAATGCAACTGCAGAATTGTTTTTTGACTTTGGGGATGTCTTTTATAAAATATGTTAGATATTGTCGACAACATAAAAGGCAAAAACATACTTGATTTTTCACTGCAATGTTAGCATAAAATAAAATACTTTTTGAAAATTTTGTTTTCACAGTTGCACTCTCCAGGCATTCTGCTGCAGATCTACAGTAGAAATATGTTGGATATTACATTAGTTTCCTAACAATAGTTTTCCTAAACAAAGTCGGTGTGTTAGGAATAAAAACGACTATAATTTACTTTACAGTTCATGTACACAGATGAAACTTTGCACTGCATTCTGCCTTGCAACTGCCAGTATATACTGTGAATTTTCTTCATATTAAGCTATAGGTTCAAAAGTTGACCCTCTTGGATAGTGTCCCCCCTTAAAAGCTAAAATTATCCCCCCCCCCCCAAAACTGTGAGTTTACAAGAAGATAGCCCAATGACTCCTCTCCAGAATATCTCCGGGTAGAGTTGCTCTGCAACGTGAAGCCCCACTGTTGCTTTCCTTTCCCTCAAAACATTTTCAAGCTTCCCCCACCCCTTCAAGCTGACCCTCAATATTTCACGGATCAGGTATCAGGCCTCATACGAGTCTGAAATGTCTGTTTTAGAGCAACTAGCCTTGCAAAAAAAACAAAAAAAAAACAGGAGGATTTCTTTTTTGGTTGCACGTTGGCATTAAAGCGGAACTTTGGTATAGTGAGTATCGGACAAGGAAACATAATTGAGATACCAACCAAATTATGGCAGCAAGGCAATGATCTATAGGCAAGTCAACACCTCAGCAGCGCAAAAGGTTAGTTCCATCACCCATAGTAAAAGGAACCAATGAAGCAGCGCACAAGAGCCAACATCTTTTTGCAACACGGCTCACCCCGTGGCCCTTGCCGAGGTAGAATGCCGCTGCCTGGAGGAGCGGGGTCGGGCGCAGCTTAAGCCTGGCCAGGGCCCGCACCAGCAGCCGGATGTCCTGGGGCTTGAGGGAGCCCATGAGCTGCAGGGCACGGTCCTCTACCTCCAGCAAAAACTTGCGGTCACCCACATGCTCGGATGCGTCCAGCAGCCAGATGACGTCCGACACGGTGCTGGCGTGGGCCACCTGGCTCCGGATGCGCGACTGGAGCAGCCTCACCACCTGCTTCTGGAGCTCTGTCTTCTGTCAGGGCCATCCACATTGTGAACAACACCGTCAGTTCAAAGTGAACGTACCTAGTTGTAAGACTAAAGCATTTTATCGTTCGTTCGTCCCTAAAACTTCGTTGGAAGGGAACCACCTTCCGGGTTTTGTTTCATCCATTGTTAGTGATCAACTGTTTAAGTACGCTATTAATACCCTTCACTAGCTGTTTCGAGCCTCCATGAAATAGCTGTAAAATTACTTTCTCTCGTTTTTTTTCTGCCGTCTTTTGTTGTTCCCACTATCCTCAATAATGCCGATGGCCCTGAAGGTGTGTAAATAATCAAACAAATAAATTGGGTTGTGCATTTGTTTAGACAGCGAGAAGTTAGTCAGCCCCAATGGTCGTCTGGTGTCTCCTATGTAGATGATAAATTTTTCCAGTGCAGTACTACTGCTAGCCAGTAGTGATACACAAGTGTGCGCCGGTATGCTGCTCGTCCAGATTGAAATGGGCAGGAATAGGGATTGTGCTCAAGATCCCTGGGTTCTGCAGTGCAAGCTTTCTCTCCATGTGCTCCAAGCTAGGGTTCTAAGTTGGACACTCCGCAAGAAAGTCGGCAAAATTTCAGACTGGCACGACTGGACAATTGCGGCAGTCCGAGATCTTGCCGGCTTTCTTAGAGCCCCTGTGCTGCATTAACACACGCAGCCACCCATACCACTCTGGGTGAACATGCGACCTGTCCACCACATCTCTTTGTAAGCATTCCCACTGATCCGAAGGATCAATGGCATGAAATTGTGAATCTGCTGCAGCTGCATCCACTGAGATGTGCCATTGTGATTCTCCAAACTTGGAATCTGCTACTGTTTCTCAAAGAATGCATGCATCCAGCTGAAGCAAGTGGTCATCTGAGTTTCATCATAACTATTGTCTGGCATAAACTAAAAGCTTGCTCTCCCTTTTATGCTGGGGGAGAAACACAAGCACGAATGTGTGGCATAGCCTGTTACGGCAGTGATGTGATTGGCCAAAGCCGTTTTGGAGCACCTTTTGGAGCAGCCAAAACACTGTTTTGTAGCAACAAAAGTGGCCTTTGGAGCAGGCAAAACAGTGTTTTGGAGCAGCAAAAGTGGCTTTTGGAGCAGTTAGAACAGTGTTTCGGAGCAGCAAAAGTGGCTTTAGGAGCAGATATTCTTAGAAAAAAAACAAAGATATTCGTTTCAAGTGCTAAACAAACCAAGGACACTTTGCTTACCGCAATAAACACATTGTAGTCAAGTTAGGCCACCTGGGAGTCTCAACATTTAACTAAAATGCCAATGACATGATAGATTTTGCAATGCTTCAGTTAAATGATACGTATATATCTACCCGCTATAGGTAAATAAGAATCAAAGTGCACATATTAAAATTGATTTGAAAATGACCAACTTAGAATAAATGGCACAGCATTAGGTTGACTAGTGATAAAATAAATGAAAGCAGTCTCGAACTGATGAAACAAGTAATTAATTACTGCAGTGCAATGCGAAATTGTCGCGCGAGCGGAGATGGCTGTTCGATCGAAACCATGCCCCTCCGCTCCGTCGCTAACTGGTTCCCAAAACTGTATGCAAAATGTAACTGTCCAGCATACGACAAAAAACAGTCCAGCGGCACGTGCTTGCCAGGCCGGGAGCCGAGGTACAAGCTAACACATAAAGAAAAAAAAGAGCGTGAGCATATTGATGCAAGACATCGCGAGTCAAGGTCAAAAAGTTTTTGAAGCGCTTTGTGCAAGGAGTGAGCTTGAGACAAACAAGCGCGCTGTGCGGGTTCAGCGTGCAGACATTGCCTTCTTTGCTTTAGCTCATTTCTCTTCACCAACTTTCTTTCGCGGCAGATTTTTCACGTACCGGCACACCGTGAGACCTAGGAAAGCAATACTTTGACACAGAAGTCTTTGAGCTAAAAGGGGATTTTTGTAGTAACGTATGTTTTACACAAGAACAGGAATGTTGATGAACTTGCGGCGGTACTTAGTTTCATTTTAGAAAGCGCCATATCTGCAGCGACGTGGGGACGGCAACACCAAACATCGCGCGACCACGATGACTGGCAGGGAGGGACCAAATATAGTTTTCCAACGGCCGTTGCTTTCAGGAGCGAGTGCTTCAGCTCCCAAACCAACTCCCACCGCGCAAAAACTTGGTTTCGTTCCATAGCAATACGGCATGGCTGGTACCACAGCACGTTAGCGTCGGAGCGTCCACCCGCGTCTATCGTTGAAAAAAAAAAAGAAACGCGAGACGACAACGGCGCGGAACGAGACATGGCAGGAAAAACCATGCAAGACCGGATGAACGATTGATGCAGGGTACTTTGTGTCGAGTGGTCGCTTGCGCCACCTAGCTCACGCATGCTCAATTACGATACTCAGTTAAGTTTTGGTTTAGAAAGGCGACCAAAACTGGTCCTTTGGCACAGGCTTGGCGCAGATTACTCATATTTTGACAAAATGTAGCAGGATGTAGCAGGGTTACCCCCTTGGCGCAGTTTGGCGCAATTGGCGCAGCAATCACATCACTGCTGTTACGGCCTAACTTCGTTTATCTTCACAAGCGAGTGCTATCGCACTATATTCTTAACCTGCCCCTCCCTTGCACACCTTGCCATCATGTCAGAGAGTTGCAGATTTTTTTGCTAAACCACATACAGGGCCCAAGGATAAAAATCAAAGTACAAGAAGCATAAAATGAAAACCGAAGCACTATTGGCTCTATGCTCTCAGCTTCTATTTTTGACCTTAAAGGGGCACTAAAGAGGATTCTGCGATTGTCTGTTCTTGGTCATGACTGATTCTACGGGCCCTAAGCATCCTAATAACACACAAATTACGATCACGAAATGCCGACTGTAATTTTTGAATTTTTAGGGTGTTTAGGGCCTGTAGAGTCAGTTATGACCAACAACAGACGATCACAGAATCCTCTTTAGTGCCCCTTTAACAACATACTTGATAGAAAAAGCACTGATTACAATAAAGATAACACCATTTTAGGACACAAGCACCTCATCTCGTGTTGCAGAAATTTGCTCGCGTGGCTTTAGCAAGCAGTAACTTTCATTTCATGCTGAAAATCACTAGAACACTGCACATAAACTTAAAACAAAATGTGAGGAGAGCAATATACACATAGATTAAACTTTTTCCTTAAAATATCTCTTTTTTATGCAGTTCAGAGGATCCTTTAAAGCAGTGGTCGGCAACCTTTTGGCGAAGCGGGCCGACTCGCCGCGAAGCCAAGGCGGAACGGGCCGGACGTCAAGCAGCGGGGGGGGGGGGGTTACAGTTAAAAAAAAAAAAAAAATTGCACGAACTTACATTGACGTACATAAATCTAAAATGAACAGTTTCTTTATTTCATGACAAACAACATCAGATACGACATCTCCACGAAAACCTAGAGACTCCTCTCAGTGAGACTTTTGGTGTTGAACTGCGCTCGCCAAACTATGAACATACACATTCAAGCTGCTAAATGCGAGTCGCAAAACATTGTGGAGGCTCTCGTCAGTCATTCATGAGCGGAAGTTGGATTTTATGCACTTCATTCGTGAAAAAGTCTGCTCGCAGACGGGCAGCGAATTAGTCAACTTTATTATTTTTTTTTCCTTTAGCTGACCGCGTAGGGGGCAAGTGGGGGTTAGCGGGAGGCTGAGGGCCGTATGATACTACCTCGCGGGCCGGATCCGGCCCGCGGGCCGTTGGTTGCCGACCACTGCTTTAAAGGGACACTGAACCAAAATTTGTAGCTCACAAAACAAGGCTGGAGTGACAGGCGGGACGCCGCAAAACCCAAAAACATCACTCATACAGCATTATCTCCAATAACCGCCCGTTTTCTTGGAAATAAAGCGCGCGATTGAACGTGGCCGATGAGACATGTCACGTCACGATTCTCATTCCCTCCCCTCTTCGCCTTGCCCCCTCGGGCAGGTGAACTGAAGTGAAAAGGAGACAATCAGGGCCGCTTCCCCTCATTCTCAGCTGCCCCAGGAGAATCGTGACGTCACATTCCTCGGTTGATCGCGCTCTTCTTTTCCAAAAATGTGACTATCCATTTGAGATATCATGTATGAGTGATGATTTGGAGTTTGTAGCATCCCAATCAACATTTCTGTGGCTTTATTTTGAGAAATCCAAATTTCAGTTCAGCATCCCTTCAATTAATCCTTTTCGACAAATTTCATTACATAAATTCACAAAACGAAGCCTGACATCTTAAATAAATTCTATTGGTAACAATTTTGGTAAAAAGCAGCCAAACTTTCCTCGGCAAAGCATGTAGGGTTGCCAAACATTTTTAACAGCACAATTGACCTTTTTCAGAGATCGCTAGGAGCATGCGCCAACTCTGAGAGAGGGGAGAAAAGGGAAAGGCACCATTTTTTAAGGCTCCCTCTTCTGCTCAATCGCTGATACAGTGCTGGTTTGGCTTGACTCCCTCCGCAATTCTTGCGGCTTGGCTTCATAGTCGTCATGACCCACCACTGCGCAGCTGTTTAGTTGCACAAATAGCAACAAAAACGGTTCAAGTGGAAGATTTTGTATTTCTAGCAGCTTTTTGCAGGTGGTGCACGAAAGTACCCAACGTCAAACACCCTGCCCTTTTTGCCCCTCTTTCAAAAGCCCCCGTTTCAGAAGCCTATGCCGCCAATCCCGTGTAATGTGGCCGAATCCTGAACATGACGGTGGGGACATTCTGCTTTTAACTGGAAGACAGTAAGTGTGCAAGCAAGGTTGTGTAATGTAATCATGCCATACTTGGTACTCAAGTAAAGAATAACTGTGCACTATACACATTCACGTCTTGTAACATTAAAACTTAAAAAAAAAAAATTGAAGATATCAGTTACTGGCAAAACATATTTAAAGCGTGCGAAATGGGTTCGAGCCTACGGGGGCAGAACCCTGACAGAACGCCTTGGCAACCAACCATGAACTACCCTGTTTGCAGGGCCCACTTCGTTGGACGTTCATAAATGTGTTGACTTCAAAGAGATTGTTTCTAACATACCTTTTCTTACATTTTGATGGTGTAGGTGAGCTTTCGCGATATCAAGATTAACCAAATTTTACCCCCTCGGAGTTTGTTTACACTGCCCCAGGTACGGCAACGGCCCGTGCGCTCGCGCGGTACACAGGATAATGAAGTGACGAAACGCAATAGGCTTAAAGGGGCACTGACACCCCAAAGGTCGTATTTATTTTTATTGTCTAAAACGATGCAAGTTGCAGTCATAGACACGCAAAAAAAACCGCATCGCGAAAAAAAATTTTCTTGCGCGCGCGCGCGCCTTTTTATTTTTGGCGTTTGATTTTCCCGCCTCTCGCCTCCTTGCTTCTTTTGATCGGTGACGTCAAAAATCAGGAAATTTAGAAGCTTTGTAGGCGACATCTCTATAACATTTAATTACGGCAATCCTAAAACATGTTTTTTAACGCAATTGCGAACGCACTACGGCCCTTCTTTTTGAAATACCAAAAATCGGGAGTTCGTTGTGGTGCCGTCTCCTGGATTTGTATCCTCCAACGGAAAACAGGCGACACCGCTCAAAACCGGTCCGCCACAACGCCTGCGCTGGCTCCTTTCCTCCTCGCTTTGGGTCGCCATGGCAACAGCAGGGAGGGGTGAAAGGAAGTCGACTCTCAGGTCTCCACAATTTTCGACGTCAAGGCACCGGCGCCGATCGCGCGGGAACTTCGAATTCGGCATTTGGAAATTGTTTTTTTACTTCACGAATACTGAATTCCCAAATCTCAAATTTTGAGGGTAATGTCCCGGCATCGTTTTCAATCGTTTCGGATAATAAAAAAAAATATGATTTTGATGTGTCAGTGCCCCTTTAAATACCTTAGGCGCTCAAGGAGAGCGAAATCGGCTGTTTGTAGTGGCCGGGGCCTCATAAACTGAGCTCACAAGCTCCACACAAGGTGGATAGTTGGGTCAAGATTGAAACTTGTTACCATTACTTTCCTTACATAACACACTGTCTTTAAAGCCAACACCTTTTTCAGTTGCTTGCACGACGCAACACCGAAGTGACGATGAAGGGACTTTGAGTCGACAGTAGGCACCGATGCAGCGTCGGCAGTCAATCCAATTTTTCCTCAGCCATTTCAAAGATGCACGCAAAGCGCCAGAAAGAAACGTTCAGAATGGTGAAGGATGGAACAATGCCACTAGAAAACAGACGTGAACACACGGAATGCGAGACATGCCAGGTGCTGGTGCGGACCCAGGTCCCCTAAAAGTGTTTCGAGCGATTTTCCCGGGGTGCGCCACGATCATGTCCAAACTCTGAAAAAGGCCCATTGCACCCCAAGCTGTCCCTGACGGTAGATCTCACCTGGTACCGGATGTGATAAGACAAACAGATACACAGATTGTGCAGCTTCATCTTCCGTGCCCTCCAGAGAATGGACTGCTCAAAGCACGCAAGTGTGTGAGCATCGCAGGGGACATCGGACTCCAAAAGTCTCCGAAGACCCGAGACAAGGACGCCATCTCCAAGTCCCTGTTCCCGCCCGTCTACCACCCTGTTACAGACGGTGCTGAAGTTGATCTCCGGTTGGGGCTGCGGCCCCAATGCATTCGTCTGAGGTGCTGTGGCAGTCGTGAAAGAGGCTGACTGCCGTATCCTCTCCTGGATGCCGGGGCTGAGAAGCAAGGCCTGGTGGACAGTTGGTGCGTGTCGGCCGACGATGGCAAAGTTAAAGGGAGCCACCCTCAGCCGGCAAGGGCCAACAATAGTCCTTGAGACAGCAAACATACTGCAAGGGACGTCTCGTGTCACGGAACCATCAGGCTGTAAGGGAAAGAAAAACATTTTAAAACCTTACTGTGACATATGGAGAAAATCAAAGTGAATTAAGTAATGGACACTCCCCTTCCACCACTGCAGCACATTTAGCTCACTCACAGATGTATACTCTGTTCACACTCCTCCAAAAGTTATTGCAGAATGTTTGTAGACATACAGGATACTCCCACTGCATAAGTACAGACATGTGAAACTGTCCTCCGGTGCTATCAGCTCATACAAGTAACAGTTTTATCTTTATTAAGGAAAGTACAGTCAAGTCCTGCTTTCTGCAGCAGTGGAAAGTTTAAGCACTACTGCCTAAAAAGTCTGGGTCAGAGAGACAACCGTAAACAGGGCACATTCCCATGTCTCGTTTATTGAGCTCTAGTCAAAGGGTTTTTAACATTTACCAACTTACCAGCATCTGTGCTTTCTGCATAAACCTCCTACCAAAACGATGAGCTAGTGCAACATCCTACGGCCACTGACTCTCGATGCTCACGGTGACACAAACGTTCTGTTGTATTGACGAAACTGGAAGCTTTGAACATTGTGCATTAATGACAATAAGCAGTGATAAGCAATATCAGATGCCTCAGCAAATCAGGCAGACAAAAGGCCTAAAAGTCCTGCAAAACACCGTGCTAGCTTGACTGCCGTACAAGCCACCTTGTCACCGCCATGTAGAAGGATTCACCTCACTACACGGCCATGAGGTTCCAATGCCTCTAGCCCCCAGGCACCCTTTCATTCCCCCTGGCTATGGTACAATCGTTGAGCATCTGAATACTACAAAGCAAGTGCTGACCAGTTGATGATGATTAAATAGATTTAGAACACCTGTACTTGAAGTAACATTTTTTGAGTATGTATGTACTGATACTTTACATAAAGTATTTTTTTCTGGTTCTTTCCAAAAAAAAGTACAACTCCCGACTTCAAAGAACATTCCCCAAATTTTGTCTTGTTAAATCTGCGTCACGAAGTGATGCTTAGTCAATTTTTAAGAAATACTGGGAGACATTCTACTCTCGCCCGAAAAGCGAGCAGACGACGCACCTTTGTTTCTACTGGGAGCGGTTTTCCCCCAGCGTTTCAAACTCTTTCTCCTTTTCCCTCTGTCAACGCAAGCGAGGAGGCTTGCTTGCTGAAGCTACGGGGCCGACGACATCCTCTCTCCATCATGAAAGATTGTGATTAAAAAGTACTCTTACTTTATTTTGAAAGCATGTTATATTTATAGTACTTTACTTGAAGTACATTGCACTCAGTGTACTTACTACATTACGTGAAGTGCATATCGTAAAATCCCAAGCGATAGCCCACCTAACATCAAGAGCAAATCGGGTGAAAATATGGAGTGGGCTAACTTTCGGTATGCAATCAAGAAAAGTTTTAAAAATTGCTATTTTTAGGTTGTGTCCCTTCCAACCCTGTTATGGTGGCGAGGGGCAACGAAGCAAAGATGACGGTACTGCCCAGCCAGCAACGTTTGCTTATATACTGCCATAGCTAGCTAGCCGCATTTGCGCCGAGGCCATCATTGACCCTAACAATACTATTACTAGGAGTGGGCTATATTTCGGCGTTAAAAAAATATAGCAAATCAAGCCAAAAATAGAGGTGGGGCATCTCTCGGGAACCTCTAAATTTACTTTGTACATTATTCCAAGAACCTTTTAGATGTACTTTACCCAAAAGCTGGTTTTTCGGAACAGTAGCATCAATGCGCCAAGAAACTGATGGAGAAGAGGAGAGGAGAGCATGATGTGGGGACGTCAGAACGCCGAGCTCTGGTTCATATGACGTTTTTTTGCTGATGATTGTGTATTGTTTTCAAATATATCTTGTGTATCTAACCAAAAATGCTTAGAGGAGAGTATTCAAAATATTTCATTATGGTGTCAAAAGTGGCAAATGAATTTGAATGTCAAGAAATGTGTCCAGATGTCAATTACACTGAAGAAGGTGCCTATCTTTTTTTCTTATTCTATTCATTCAAATGCCTTAGAAGTAGTTAATAAATACAAGTATCTAGGTGTTACTATCACGTCCAACTTAAGCTGGGCTAGTCATATTAAGCAGACTGTCGCAAAAGCGTCAAGTAAATTGTGGTCGCTATGTAGGAAAATGTGTCACTATATTCCTGCGACAAAGCTGACGGCCTATAAATCACTGATTCGTCCTTTGCTGGAATATGCTGACGTTGTATGGGACCCGCACTCGCAATCGCTTATTGACCAACGCACTTTTTCCGAGAAGCGTTCTGCGCACGCGCGAGCGCCCTATGCCAAGCGGCGGAAGTCGGAACGAAAAATCGAGGAAATTTGGAAGGAGGCTGCATATCAGCAAGTAGAACACGCAACTGCAGCATATATATAATTGTGTTACACAAAAAAAGAATGTCGACGGAAAGGAAAACATGACGTTTGGGTGGACGCCACGGATGCCCCTCTTTAAAGTCGCGTTGGGCAGGCGGGGCAGGCGCCGCTGCTCAGAGAGCGAAGAAACTGGTAGCATAGCTCCCATTATCGATTGGTAGCGCAGGTAGGTCACTTCCTCGATTTTTAGTTTGTGCAGCCACTGCCTGGTGCCGTCGGTATGTGGAAAAGGTCCATTGGAAGGCCTTAAAAAAAAAATCGCTTAGGTTTATTTACAACTCATACGGCAAAGATTCACACGTGTCACCATTGTATACCGCCTCCAGGGTGTCTATATTATCATGTCGAAGGAAAGCGTTTGACATTTTTGCATAACATAATTCATAATAACGCTGGTTTAAATTTTGATGATTATTTGTAGTATAACGCGAGTCGCGCTACAAGGCAGAAGCACGAGAATTTGCTCCTTGAGTTCCGCTGCAGAAAAGATGTTTTTAAAAACTCATTTTTTCCTCGTTCTGTTAGTGAGTAGAATGAGTTGCCACCAAGTGTGACGGCGATTGTTTTTACCGCTTTATTTGCGAGTGCAGTTGAAGAATTGTTTTTGTCACCAATGACTAAGCTACTTGTTTATTGTTGTTTGTTCATTCGACTCATTGATGGTTTCTGATGTTTGTCTATCATGCCTTGGCCCTCAAAAGTTGGCCAGCAGTATTCTCAAATAAATAAATAAATATGATTAGTGGGTAGACATCAAGCTAGCAGTCTTTGTCTCCACTGCAGTCGTCGTACACGTTTGAATGCAAGAGCTAAACGCGGAACACCAGCGTTTCGTGTTCAACGAGTGCAATGGAGGGACAAAGGCTGCCTTCGTCTCGGCTGCACTCGTCGAACGCGTTCAAATGTGAAAGCCATACACTAGACGTTTGCGTTCTAACTTGTTCGACAAATGCAGTGCAGACCAGGGTTGGGCAGTATTGCAATACAAATGTATCGCAATAATATTTCAGAAATACTTTGCGTTTATATTTCTGCATCGCGATACAATGTTTTAATCAGTGTCTGTATTTCAGTATCGGAATACATTTTTTGTGTATTCCTTGCATCGCGATACAATCCCGCGCCAATGTATCTTGTTACAATGTTTGAGAAATCAGTGGCCCCCAAGCGAAAGCTCAAGAGGCTGTTTTCTTTCTTTTTTTTCTTACTTCAGAGGGGTAGAAGGTACAGTAAATGTGACATTGAGGCTTTGTTATCAAGTAGGTTAAGGTTTCTTTTGAACCTCATGGCCCTGACAAGACAAAGGTGACTCCCTCAGATGTCTTCCGGGATGCTTCAGTTGGGCAATTATATTTGTAGATTGATTGATTATTAGGTGTTTAATGGCGAAAAAAGCAACATAGGCCATGCTGCGCCAAAGGAATAATTAAAAGACTCTATAGTAAAAGGAAGGAATTACTATGCAGAGGATCTATAACTGGTGCAGGTAGCCAGTTTTTTTAAGAAAATCTAAAACATGACCAAAAGGAACTAAAGGTTGATCTCCTAGTAAAAAGGCTGGATGAAATGGAAGGTATCCAGAAAGTGAAGGAAAACTTGTTCGACGTTCTTGATCAAAGAATTTGCAGTGCCATAGAATATGCAGCATTGTTAGCAATTCACCGCAATGCTCACAGACTGGGGTGTCCTCACCACAAAGAAGGTGTCGATGGGTGACACGTGAATGTCCAATTCTCAAACGACACATTAAAACTTCATGGTGACGGTCTCTATGGTGCGAACTCTCCCATACCTCCAAACGTGGTTTGATGACATGTAGCTTATTATTTATTTCTTTGTCCCAGTCTTGCTGCCAGGCATTATGAATTGCTTTCTTAAGAACTGGTTTAAAATCTTCTTGAGGCAGCTGAACGGGTGTTTCCAGAGCATCCTTAACAGAGGCTGCTAGCCTATCCGCCTTTTCATTACCTAAAATTCCCACATGGCTTGGTACCCAGCACAGCTTGATATTGTATCCCATTTGGAAAGCCAGGTTTAACTCTACCCGTACTTGTTGCACGAGCCGATTCTTAGAATCATTGAGGGAACAGAGAGAGAGGATAGCACTCTGGGAGTCCACAAACAAGATAGCTTTCCTGATGTTGTTGCCTAATATATATTCAATGACCATGAGCATACCATAAAGTTCTGCAGTAAAAATGCTAGCAACAGAGTGAAGCCGTCGAGCTTTTACAAAGTGTTCTGAATATACAGCCGAACCGACAAAGTGTGGTGTTTTTGCACCATCAGTGAAGAATTGTGCATAGTCCTTATACTTAGCTTGCAAGGTCATAAACTCTTGCTGAAGGACTAGTGGAGCAACAGTTCGCTTATTGTATTTCGCTAGTGACCAGTCACAAGTATAGTGCACCGCCTTCCAAGGAGCAATGCTTCGAACTTTTGTCATCAAGCTACGCTCAGGAAGTGCAAGCTGCAGGGATGCAGACATGCATTGAATGCGGAGGCTTAAAGGCCGTACTATACTTGGCTTATTCTCAAAAAGACGAAAAAAAGGAGATACCTGCAAACAACGGAAGGATGGGTGTTCAGGGTCAGATTTGACTTTATAACTATAGCATAGGCTGAGGAACTGTCTTCGCTTTTCTAGTGGCATTTGGTACGTCTCTGCATACAAACTCGGGACAGGCGACGTTCGGAAGGCCCCCGTGGCAAGTCGAAGTCCAAGGTGATGCACAGGATCTAGCATTTTTAAAGATGACGGTCGTGCCGAGCCATATACAACCACACCATAGTCGAGGCGGGAACGAACCAGCGAGTTGTAGAGTCGCAGGAGGCATCTCCTGTCAGAACCCCAGGACATGTGTGCAAGCACCTTGAGAACATTGGCAGATTTAAGACACTTTTGCTTCAGTTCTTTTAGATGGGTCTGAAAAGTGAGCTTCTTATCAAAAATAACACCCAAGAATTTGTGTTCATGCCTAACGGTTACGTCAGTGCCATTCATCTGCAAGCTGGGATCTGGCGACAACCCTCGACGTAATGAAAAAGGCACGCACACTGTTTTTTCTGGTGCAAACCGGAAGCCATTGTCATCGGCCCACTTACTCATCCTATTTATTGCTATCTGCAATTGGCGCTCACAAATTGACAAGTTGCATGAGGAGAAAGCGATCTGGACATCGTCTACGTACAATGAATAAAAGACTGATGGTGGTATAACTGCAGCCAGGCTGTTGATCTTAATTGCAAACAAGGTAACACTCAAGACACCTCCTTGTGGGACGCCGTTTTCCTGTGTAAAAACATCTGAGAGCGTGGATCCCAGGCGGACTTGAAAGAAACGGTCTGTCAAGAAGTCCTTTAAGCAACGCAGCATGCGACCACGAACGCCACACCTATACAGGTCCTGAAGTATTCCGTACCGCCATGCCGTATCGTAAGCTTTCTGTAAATCAAAAAAGACAGAAACGCAATGCTGCCGGTTCACAAAAGCCTCACGCACGAAAGTCTCCAACCGGACAAGGTGATCTAAGGTTGAGCGACCTCTTCTAAAACCACACTGGTTTTTATCGAAAATTTTCTTTTGTTCTAGAATGTATACTAGCCTTCTGTTAATAAGCCGTTCATAAGTTTTTCCTAGACAACTAGTCAGTGCTATAGGCCGATAACTTGCTGGTATGGAAGGGTCTTTGCCAGGCTTCAAGATAGGAATGATGTGTGCTCGCTTCCAGCACTGTGGAAAACAAGAAGCTTCCCATAAATAATTAAAGAAAGACAACAAATTCACCAAGGATTCAGCCGCCAAGTGCCTCAGCAGTTCATAATGAATCATGTCTGGACCAGGTGCTGACTGCTTCCTTACTGCAAGGGCAAATTCAAGCTCAGACATTGTGAACGACCGGTTGTAACCAGTATCACTTCTAGAGAAATCAATATGCTGTTTTTCTGCCAAGGACTTGAACTTTTTAAATTTGGTAGAGTAATTTGAAGAACTGGAGACTTCTCGAAAATGATCAGCAAGAATGTCAGCCTGATCTTTTAGTGATGGGGATGATGAAGGAAAAAGGGGAATGCTGAATGAGTGGTAAGTACCTCGAATTTTCTTAACACGATCCCATACCTCTTTTGAAGGAACAAAACTGTTTAGGGAGGATACATATTTCACCCATGAGGTCTTCTTGGCTTGTTTTCGTGTCCAACGCGCTTTTGCTTTACACTGTTTGAATTTGATCTTGTTCTGAACAGTCGGGTACCGCCGAAACCTTCCCCAAGCCTTATTCTGAGCTTTTATGGTGGTCGTACAGTCCTTATTCCACCAAGGCTTGCATTTCTTGGGAATATTTCCAGAAGTTCGGGGAACTGACAGGGAAGCAGCATTTATAATTTTTTCGGTAAGATAAAGGGTCGCTTCCTCAGGAGACATAGCTAAAAAAACAGCGGGATCAACCACTGCCTCCAGAGAAAATAAAGCCCAGTCGGCTTTATCTAACTTCCACTTGGGAGCACAAGCCCGAAGAGAAGGAATGGATACTGAACTTTCTAAAATTACAGGAAAATGGTCACTACCGAAAGGATTTTCTAAAACCTTCCAAGAAAAACAAGGAAGTAAAGTAGGTGATGATATGGAAAGATCAATGGAAGTAAAAGTATTATGAGGTGCACTAAAAAAAGTTGGTTGTCTCTTGTTTAAAATTATATTTGTAGAATAAAAACGTTGAAGGCACAGTGGATACAAGGTTTACAACTGTTCAATACGCTCCAAGGACCATTAACCTAGGATGGACGTAACATTCCTCCCCTTAAATAATCAGATATAAAAAAAATTATTTTATTCTGAAGCGGCATCTTAAAGTGACTCCAGAAAAGGTATTGACATGGGACTATACTTTGCTGACCTCCAAGCCGACAGTGCGGTGGAAGCTACGCGCTCGTTAAACCAGTCATACGGCTTTTTTCCGCCACATGATCATGCTACCGCCCCTACCCACGCGCAGAGAGCGGGGTCAGGTGATGAAAAGGGAGCTTAGGGTTGAACGGAGCCTAGAGGATGCTGACCTTTCAGGGATATTTCGGTAGATATAAAACAAATTTAGAGGTTCTTGCGATATTGCTTTGAAGGTGCACAATACATCTGAAGGAGAACTGCAGTGCATCCTGGGTTGAATCATTTCCAACCTAGTGAAGAGTTGCTTAGTTAGCACAGCTTTATGTTAAAGGAAAAATAGCAATTCTATGTAAAAATAATTTCGGGCTTGAAAACGTCCAAATTCAACTTCAATATTTGCCTCACAATAGACCGATAACACCAAGCGAACTGCGCAGGCGCGCGCATTCCGAAAGTGGTGCCACCGCCATGCTACTTGTAGTCATTCCTTCCCGGCTTCCCGGCTACATACGGCTGCGCATACGTACATCATCATAGATTACCATTTGGCACGCCCCGGTATTACCTTGATTCTCTTGCATGTTTTTACTTCCTAAAATTGTGTTGTTTGCGATGCCTTACTTTCCTCAGCAAGTGCAGAAAAGCAGTTTCGGTCATCTTATCGCTTTAGAATCGCTTTGTCGTCTGCTTCTTCGTCTTCGTGAACGCGTGAGCCCACTACCGTTCACAAGGTAATCCCACTGCGGCCGCAAAAAAAAAAAAAAAAAAAAAAAAAAAAAAAAACGACGCCACTACTCAAGCATTCCGACTCCTCGGACGTCTCAATTACCTTGCAAACAAGTGAACATCTAGTGCAATAGCAAAAGAACAAGAAAATTCGAGGGACCATCGGCTCATTGTAGCACCACGGAACAGCACTAAATGTCATGAAAAACTGAGCTTGGTGGTGCTCAGTCTTGTGCATACCGTTTAATCAGCCATCAAGTAAGAGGAGCTAAATAGACTTTCTCGGTCAGCGATAGTTTTCTAAAAGTTTTTTCATTCTGGTTGACAGCCTGTGCGACAGAGTGCAGATGAACAGCTGGAGAAGCCTGCACACAAAGAATTGATCTACAGAAAGGCCATGCCTGACGCGCCGTAATAATCGGCATCTATCAAAACGAAGCAACCATGCCAGATACCTGAAAGTTTGGGGTGGAGATGATTTTTCGTGCAGTTTCTATTCAGTTTTATTTTGTTTGCACAATATCCGAACGCTAACAGTCGCCCGACGGGGGAAGCTTTTTTCTGCGGTCACGACTGGTGCTAGTGCAGAATGGATCAGTAACACCAGCCTAAAAAACCACAAAATGGATGAGGTTCGTTTGTTACATTTTTGGCGGTAAGTACGTGTTGCACTTCTAAATTGCATTATGTAATCTTTTAGCGTTGGTATGAAAAAAAAAAAAAAAATGAAGGCTGCTTCTGAAAAAAAGTTGTTTTATATCCAGTGGTGCATATCGGGAATCGCTGCTCTTTTTTAGTGATTGTCCTGATATTTTCAAGCACAGTTGTGCTTGAAACATGTCGTTGCAATAACAGTTATAACCACCAAAATACACCGAGTAAAAAGCGTATTAATAACTGCCTCCGCAAAGCAGTGCAGAGGTCCTATTTGAGATAGACCTAACGAATAGGCCGCTATGGAGCAAATGGTCAGAGAGATTCCAGCTTACAGAACACTTCGGCACGCTCTATGTCTCGTGCCCTGTAATCTTACATATTTTAGCTGACATACATAATTGGATATAAATTATGAAGCAAATCGCGAAACAAATCGTAAAACGCTATTTTTCCTGCCGTTCTGTCCGGCTCCGTTGACCTTTCTTTGCCATGCTTCTTTCTTGTGGGAAGACATAATATCCGAGGCCTTTTTGCCCGGTGCTGTTATTATAGCTCTGTGACATACAACATGTGAAGCCACCGATTGAAAACCATGAGTCAACACCTGGCTAAAAGTCTCATGCTAACCCGAAAATTTCCAAACGCCGGGCGTACAACGCGCGCCGACGCGGCCGGAAAATTGAGAACTACAAGTACCAGAATGCACCGCGGCAGCGGTGGCGTCGCGCAACTCCTTGTGAGATTGATCTATTAGTATGAGTTTTTGTTTTCACTGGAGGACTCATTTCTTCCTTAGAAGTACAAACCCTGTTATCGTAGCCTACCTGTTACCAACTCCAAGTGAGGGCTTTTACGGAAATCATCTTTCATTCATATGAACCTATTGAACAGCGGACTCAAGCTCATTTGGGTGCGGTGGCCAGATAGCCCACCGGAGAAAGGTTGAGCGCCATCGTAAGCCGGGGGAGGTGGGGGGGAGGGGGAGTGAAGAATTGATCTGTTCTCCAACACGCATAACCTCACTTGCGCATACTCCTTGAGATAAACTCTATTATCGTATAGGTGGTTACAACATGACAAAAAGCTGGGAAGCAATAATTAAAACAAAACACAAAGCAAATAAAAACAGAATAGTAATGCCTATGACAGGGATGGAACTGGGCAAAGCAGCTTTGGAACAATCTTGGGAGGAGAAGAAAACTGCACTTTGGAGCAGGCTGGGACGAGGCCTTGGACCAAGTTGGGAGCAGCCTACGAGTTTTACGATTGTTAAAATAGAGGCTAATTGTAACCTGAGTTTCAAAAGTAAAGAAAATATGGCATGATGATAACCCCAGGTGAACTTAACAATAGTTTCAATAAATGTTTTAGTTGCAAATATTTTTCACAAAATTATGTACAAATTACACAAAGCATGTGAAGCAAAACTGCACATGACAGTGCGACACGTAATAAAACCGACTTGCAAACAGGTAAATATAAACAGGTATAAATAGCTTTCATTGCCCAGCATTGAGTAGTAAGGTGTACCACCAAATAAAATGCAGGTACAAAAATCATTTTAAATTTTTTAATCACAAGAATAATAAATGTCCTTGCACATAGTATAAATCTATTGGGACTTCATCAATTGTTCACAGATACACTTCACGTTTTCAAGATTATGAGCCAATTTCGCATTAGCCTCTGCCAACAGTACTTGTCCGGACTCAATCGTCTCTATCTCCTTTTTTTTTTTTTTCAGATTCAATTTAACTAATGAGTGTGCATGCTCAAGCATAGACCGCGAACGGATGATGTGTTGTTCAAGTTGTCGCTTTTCTTCCTGAAAACGAGTTCTCTTCGTTCTCCCTTCCCTCCTGCTTGGGCTGGATTACTGGCCTCCAGTACCTTGTAAATCAAAAAAATTAATCACTGTTCTTCCTCTTCTGCCTTTCGTCGCCTTGCTCTTTGACCTCTAGCCTTTCTGTGTGAAGTTTATGAGACTTCTTCACAGCTTGCAGCAAGTTTGCTGTCGAAGGCACTTTCGGGAAATCACAGCCAAATCGCTTCAAAGCGCAATCCCAATCTGTCAGCTTGTATCATGCTCCGTCATACGCCTCACTGCTTGTTCGCCTTTGTTCGCAAGTTTTCTGCTTGGGGCAGCAGCACATGTTTTCTCCACTACTCAGATCTTCAAATGAAGCGATTCCAGGACTTCAGAAAAGCATGGCGAGCTTGCAACAACGGTAGCTAACGTTGGCGGCAGCTAATGTTGGCAGCAGCAACCTTCAGATACAGATTTTCGGATTCGGATCCACTGGCGTTCCATTTGGGCCAGAAGCTCCGGTGTCAATGTTGCCAAAAGAAATTGCGAGACGGCTAATTTCAATGAGGCTCGTTTACAGTTTCAGTCTGGGCGCACCTTGGGGCAGGTTTGTTCTTATTTATACTTTTGTATCAGTGTGGCGCATGAAAAGTAATTAGGCGCACAGTAGCGCAATTTACAGAGCAGTTCCATCCCTGCTACAAGAATACATAATTAGAGCAGAGCTAGATTTCGAGCGCAAATGAATCAGCAACATATCATTATGTCAAATGCCATGGCAAGCGCTCAAGACATGGAAACAAGCCAAGGCTCGAAGCCGGTTGCCTGCGGGCCGCGTCCTAGCAAAGCACGGGCCGTGTGTTTGAGACATCTGCTATAGATGATCATGACTGACTTGAATGACTTGAATGTGAAAGAGGATGCTCAAAGAAAGACAAACAATGGCAGAAATTTATCACATGATTTATGCAATTCAACTGCTTGTGGTCAAAGCACACAAGAATGCTCAACAGCTTGTAGAGAAAATAAAATATCAAATGTCCCAAAATGCTTAGCTGAAAACATTCTCCAGCAAAAGTGAGAGAAGCGATATTTAAGCGATCACAATGGTTTGAGTACTATCATGATATGGACAGCCGTCCAAGCACCTGTCCTTCAGTCACCTCGACGATGCTCACCGACAACGGCATCACAAACCCATACCACAGCCATTGACCAAGAACAAGCCTCGTGGATCCCCAGAAATTACTTGGCCTTCCTCTTCGACTTGAAAAGAGATTTTGGTCTACTCAGCGCTTGAGGAATATCTACATTGGTCACGTCAATGTCCAACGTCGTGTCAGAAGGCGGCTGCACGTCGTGCTCCACCACCGTCCCCGTGAAGGCGTCGTCCCGGCTCCGCTCCAGCCTCGCACTCCAGAGTGGCTTCTCCACCACCTCTGGGGGTGCCCTTTCGACTGCCCTGCCCGCACCCTCGGCCGGACTCTTGAGAATCGACTTGGTGGTGCCACTCTCGCTGCCTCCGAACATCCTGAAGATATCCCCGGGGCTCATGACGATGCTCTCGGTGCTCGTCGACTCCGCGGGGGCACAGGTTTCCGCAAGGCTGGTGTCCGAGTGTGAGAAAGTGATGTGCACACTGCTCTCGTCCTGCCAGCGAACCTTGCGTGAGGCAGCCTCCTCGCTCGTAGAGGCTGACTCCCGCTCCTCCTGCTGCTCCAGGCGATCCAGCATCGCCCAGATGTCCTTATCCCCCTCGCCAACCCGCACGTCCTTCTTCGAACGGTGGTAGTTGCGCACGCTCTTGCGGTGCCTCTCGCGCCAGGCTTCCTCCTCAGTCGGGTCGTAGGGCTCACAGATCTCCGCACAGGCGCTCTCCCTGTGCAGCTCGTCTGTATACTTGATCCAGTTGGAACGCTGCTCCTTCTCTTTCTCCAGGTCGCGCTGCATGCGGCGGCACTGGTCGGCGCGGCGCTTGGCAATGTCAAACGCCTGGCGCGCCGACCGCTGGGCGAACCAGTTGTCGCCGAGCAGCACGAGCACCTCGTTGGTGTGCACGAGGCGACCGGGCATGAAGGCGAGAGAGTTGAGCGGCACCATCACCTCGTGAGTGACGCGGTCGGCCAGGGTGTCCAGCCGCCCGCAAAGGGACTCGTAGTCGCGCTCGAACTGCGCCCAGCGCTCCAGCTTCGTGTCGCACGACTGCAGTCCCTTTTGCTGGGACTCGCGCAGTCGCTCCAACTGGTTAGGGTCCATCGACAGCGTTTCTTCTGGTTCGGAGTGGCACGGGAAGGAGTGTCCGATCTGCAAAACGGGCAAGCAAGTTCCCGTCGGCTTTCGCCGGCTCTGTGTCTTCCGTTTGACGCTTGCAACGGATGCTATTTGCCTCGGGGTTGCTGTCGCGCACTTCACGAATGCCGTGGACGGTGAAACAACGCATACATGAGGGCAGGGTGCGTTCGGGACTGTGCGCACAATGTTTCTCGTTCAATGGCCCAGCAAACTCCTTGTGGCTTGTTTGTTTGGAAATAACAATTGCATAGTTGCAGGCCGGGCAAGTCTGGATAAGTCACCTTCTCGAGCTTGTGGCTTCTTTCCCCTTTTTTCGTGATGACCACCACTTTCTTGACGGATTAGATGGGGGTACCGATGTTTCCACCAGAGCCTTCTACGGAACAGGGATCATGACCACATGCATCTATCATATCGGTAATTATATTTATTTTTTAGTAAACGTCCATGCTCTATTTTTAATGCGTGTAAATGGGCTAGGTGACCGTAGGCACGGTACGCACACGCCGAAAATGAAGCACGGGTACCACGCGTTCCCGACCTCCACACGTCGGACGTTTGGACGCTACATAAACTGACATTCATAAATAAAAACGGATGATAATGATATGGGAACTACAGAACTTTGTTCCTAATTCTAAAGACAGACATTTCGGAAGGGGAAAAGCTGATTCTTACCTCATTTAAGATATCGATGACCCAGCAAGCGAAAGTAACTTGCTTGCGTCCCTTGCGTTTAGTGCTCTCGATGACATTGGAGACTCGTTGAGGCGTTGAGGCCGCCGGTTGCTACCCAAAAGTGGTAAGAGCCAAGGCAGTAAGAAAGTAATTTATTGATGTTATTATTTAAATACGCCACAATTAAAATAAAATTTAAAATCAATATATAAGCTTGCATTTTACTTACAAAAGCCCCATTACTAAAACCAGAAATGAAGGAACACAACTAGCGCCATGCTAAACGCTGAGCAGTATGCAGCTTCTAAGGTGTGAGCGGTGCAAAGCGGCAGCAACGGCTACTCGTGGGCTACTCCTCGGCCCCTTGGCCACCTCTTCATTCGTCGACGCGAGCAAATTGTAGACAAGTAGGAAGTGGAAAGTTTTATTTTTTGATTGTACGCCGACAGGACACGTCACCGACATCTGGTTGGTAATGTGTCGAGCCTAGATGCGTGTCTCAAGACTTGTGCTCAGAGCACTGGTACTCGGAACAGCTGTTCAGCCAGCAAAAGCCTTGGCACGCAGGTTCACCTCGAACCCTGCCCAAAAAATGACCAGAACAGTGAAGTACCTGAGGTAAATATACGAGTACTTTACGTAGCTCATCTCATCAAGGCGGCAGGGTGCTAGGAAAGCAGACTCGAACGTACAAAGCTCCATTTATCTTCAATGACTTTTATCTGACCGCGACGAGGTTTAAGTAGACACCGATTCAATCGATTTCAAAAACAAAATAATTAGGCGAAATTTAGGACTGTTATTTCTTTTAAGCTGGCTAGATGTTCTAAAATTGTATAAAGTGCGCATTTGTAGTTGCGGTGCGTGCTTGCACCCACGCTCCTCGCGCGTGGGATGAAGCAGGCGGGCGCCTGGCGAAAACAACGGGCTCGAACTAAATCTCGGAAGCCGTCGACCGAGTCGATACGGGATTCACAAGACCAAAAACCCTCGTCACAGAGGCGGTGAGACCCAGGGAGAGAAGCACGGAGAAAACAATAGAAAAATTGATCCACAGTCCCTCGCTCGCTCCCGCAATTTGACGGCGCCAGGGAGCAGACACCACGTCGCCGCTTGATGCTATCCGAGCGAGGCCCTTGGCCTTCCCGTCCCTCCTCTTGTTCCCTTTGCTCCCTCGCTTTTTCGCCTCCCGGCTCGGCCCTCGGCGCTGCCTTGGCTGCCTCACACGCGCGCGGTCGTGGATCGATGCTTGGGACCGGCACCGCCACGGCCGCGACGGTAGCGCGCTGCACGCTCCCGTCGTCTGCCCGTGCTCCCACCCGACGCTGCCGACGACTCCTAACACCGACCCTCCGCTCCCTCCCCCACTCCTCCAGTTCGCTTCGTTTGAGCCCGAGTAGTCGCCTAATTTAATCCCACCGAAGATTTAAAAAAAAAAGAAAGATAAAAAAAAAAAGTGCGGGGGAGGATGAGGTTGCTTCATCGGCGAAGGGCCGTCGGCGGTGGGCGACTCGCGGCTGCGGCGATGGGAGGGTGTGGTGCGAATGGCCGCTGCTGTTGACGCCGTACTCGTGCGAAGCGGGAGAAGTTGGCATGGAGAAGAGCGAGAAGAAGCCCATGCGGTTCTCTTTTCGACGGCGTCCCAAAAGCGTCAGCGTCGACCGGAGCGAGGCGCACGCCGCCGACGTCAGCATCGGACAGTACTTGGAGAAGCTCAACTACGTGAGGTACGGCCGCGTGGAGGTGGGCTTCACTGCGGGCACGCGCTCGATGCCGGGAAGCCATACGCGCGGGATGCTGCGGAAGGTGATTTCGGCCTTGCGTATCTTCCACGCTTGAAAGCTGCCGTCCAGTGAAAATTTGAACATATCGTTTTTCGGAGTCTAGTCTACTTCTGTCTGGCGCCCATATGAGAGTAGACTGAAGAAATTCAAATTTTGTGGGTATTTAGCCTGTCTGCTACTACAAGTGATTTTACTTTTTAAAACGCGCTGCGTGTTACTGCATTAATAAAAGAACACACCGAGTATAAATACTTTCTTTGATGTATTCTTAATGTATATCCTAATGACTGTTCTAGTTTGCTCCTTCCACTAGCTTCTACCAACTCGGAGTAGAGTGCATTATTTCTAAATTTCATTTTCTTTAAAGAAAGATGTTTGTAAATCTACAAGACGTAACTATCAAGGAGAGAGAGGTGGTTTTAATGAAGCACTTTGTATCAAAACTTTGGTATGGCATCTGTTGAACAGAGAAGTAACTTTGCAGTGGGTACACGTCGGCATCCCATATAGTCTGTTTTCCATTGTTTGAGGCAGAAAAACATATACTATCATAGTACATGCCTTTAAAGTGGTTTTGAGTAGAAATGTTTTAAGCAGGATTAATAGAGCTACATTAGAAATAATGTGACCCCGAGGGAGTTGTTTTGCTGTGCTAGATTAATATCAAGATGCCTAGATCTGTGCATCACATGTCAGTATAAAAAGTAGCAGTCTTTGAATGAACATAACTGTCTGCTTTTTCGGTTTTCTTTATACTCTGGCCCCGAGGCCGGCCCTACATTATCAAGGCCCTAGGTGATCTCCTGTCATGGCACACCCTCCCCCCCCGCCCCCCCCCCCCCTTCCTCCCTCCATTTTTAGAAAACATGAGTACTAGTGACCCAACACGAGTGTTTTGTCAGACGAGAGCCGCATTCCAAAAGCGAACGGCGATCGAGCATATAGCGTTGTGTCGAGTGCTGCGTTCAAATAAATAAAAAAAACTAAAAATATTAAGAAGGGGGCGGGACAGTGCCCCCTTTTGATAGCGCCCTCAGCGACCGCCCACCCACCCATAGGGCCGGCCCTGTCTGGTTCCAGTTGGTATAAGTCTGCTCTGTGTTTAGCATTAACATTTCACCAGACCAGCTTTCTAAATCTACTTGCATCTCGAAATACGAGTTGCTTTGATTTTTCATAGTTGTACACTGTCTGCCAATGCTGTCCAAGTCTGTTTACAATGAAGACAAACACAAAAAAAGACACCAAAGTTATTGCACGCGACTAACGGTACTTCAAGGCCTTTTTTACTATTATACATAAATTCCTTTTCTCAAAGAAACCAAAACCGTTAATCAGATGTCATCACAACAGAGAGGAGTGCGGACGTCCATCCGCAGCATCCTCTATCAGCGACCTGAGTGAAACCGATTGCACCTTGCGGCTAGAACAGAAAGCCGTGGCAGCAGGTTTGCTCATCAACGAATCGCACATTCGCAGCGCCTGACAATCTAAAGATGAAACCGTAACAGTTTGAAAACATTATCAATGAAAATTGTCACTGTGTTCTTGGTTAACCAGATGAGTCTACTGTTAATGCTGGCACCGGTGCAAATGCCACTTAACCCCCCGTTCCACTGTGCAGCCAGGAAGAGGCCATCAAGATTGACCAGGAGCTGTTCTCCGAGTATGCGTACAGCGTAGACCAGCTCATGGAGCTGGCAGGTCTGAGCGTGGCCACTGCCGTGGCCAAGTCGTACCCGAGGGGCCCCATGCCCAAGGGCGGCACTGTTCTCGTCTGCTGCGGACCGGGCAACAACGGCGGCGACGGGCTCGTCTGCGCTCGCCACCTCAAGCTTTTTGTGAGTGTCCGTCAAACCGCCCATTCTTCGTCGTGGCAAACACTTCGTGCCATTGTAGTTCCACGGATTCAAGATGCCATCCGCAGTAGGAGCAAGCATTTTTGTGATGAAAGCAAGATTCTAGCTTATCAATGCGGATTGTGCACTTTAACGGAAGCAAAGTTGGGATTTCTGTCCTGTTATCATTGCCATACCGTGGCTCCCTCAGCTAAATTTACGAAGTTGTGATGTTGCACGACGTGGACACACTGCCACGTGATGCGACATCACCCGACACCATGCGTTGATACCGTGACGTCGCACGACAATGCGCGACTTTATTTTTGGGCGCTTAATATTTCGCGAATTTCGCGAAGTGTGGGTTTTTGGAACGTCTTGCATGCACGAAATTTCATGATCCGTGCAATGTATTCAGTAACATATGGGTCGACGTATTTGCGTAATAAATTTTTTGCGGTATCTTTTATACATTGCGACATTCAAAAAAATGAGGTCCTCGCAAGAATTTAGTCGCTCGCTGCGTATCACTAATGCGTTCTGCATACGGGACGTTTGGGCAGCAGATCAAAAGAATGTCGTAATTTGATTTCAGCATGGTCGTTTTAAGAGGTCCTGAACTTCGTCGTTCGTAAGACATACAAACTCTGGGGCGAGGAACTTGAGTAGCGTGGTTGCTCATTTGCGTTTGAATCCCATGCTAATCGCAAAACTGTAAGGATAACCAGTAAACTAGGGAGAACTGACAGAGGCCACATAGGCCTACTAAATTGGAAGAGGGCTTATATGGGGCCTCAAGTGAGCCGAAGGAACGTTGGCGATGCGGGACCAAGTGAACCTGTCCAGTGAAGAAAGACGTGTAAGCAGGTCAGTCGTTGGAACAAGACCACTTTATGCGCAGTGCACGGTGCACACAACCCAGACTCGATTCTCGAGCTCGCATGCTCAAATGTGGCACACCAGAAAGCGTGCCGCTGCAAGGGAGTGCGTCCCCCCTTCCCAGGGCTACGAACCGTCGGTGTTCTACCCGAAGCAGTCGAACAAGCCCCTGTTCCAGAACCTAACCAAGCAGTGCCAGGAGATGGAGGTGCCCTTCCTGTCCTTCCTGCCGGACTCGCAGCTCGTCAGCGACTCGTACAACCTGGTTGTGGACGCCCTGTTTGGCTTCAGCTTCAAGCCCCCCGTCAGGCCAGAGTTCAGCGACGTCATGGACAAACTCAAGAAGGTCAAGATCCCCGTCGTCAGCATCGACATCCCCTCAGGTGGGGCCTTCCTTCTCTCGGCGAACTGTCTCCCTCGGTTTCATGGTACTGCACTGATTTCCGAGAACAGGTGGTCGTCCCTAGAGCGGAGATGAGACTTCTTCCATCACATTTACTTGATGTGCAGACATGCATTTTCATAATTATTTGCCTCTTGTGATAACATCCAATGGCACTTTGCAAGTGGGTCCAGACATAGAACACCGTTTCATTGAACACCATTTTAGCAAAGCCGTTTCATCAAACGGCATTTCATAGAATGCCATTTCATCCAACGTTGTCTCATAGAACACCATTTCATAGAATGCTATTTCATCGAACGCTGTCTCACAGAACACCATTTCATAGAACACCATTTCATCGAACCCCATTTCACTGAACACCGCGTACTTCAGCGGTAGGAATCCTAAATTTACAAAAGTTTTCTTTTAACACCGGGAAGATAGCAGTGTTATAATATTCATTTTATTTATAAACTTTCTTTTTCCAGTTGAGTGAGCAACTATTGGCGACGTGAGCGAACGAAAGCGTCGCTGTGGTCGGTCCACCACAATAGACCGATCTCACCAACTATACTTTGTTCCACCTTCAGTCCGAGCGCAGTGGACGCCACGAGCCATCCCAGCCGATCCAGCGCCGAAAGAGAAACGCGTGACCTGCCGGTTGGGCAGGGCGATACAGGGAACTCAAGGTCACACGAAACTCTCTCAACGCTGGATTGGCTGGGACGGCTCCTAGCGTCCGCTGCGCTCGGACTGAAGGTGAAACAGAGTATAGTTTGAGTACGCCACCACTGCGGACATGCATCGTGGGAGTTGTAGTCTTTCTGCACGCTCGACAACTCTGCTGGAGGTCTGCGCGAGCAGAGCACGAGGCGGCATGAGCTATCTCGTGAACTGGCGTCTGCCTCCTACGAACTACAGTTATGGCGGCGGCGTCTAGCATTACGCATGCGTGGAACGCTTGGTGTGATCGGTCTATTGGCCAAATGCTGACTTTGTCGTCAGCAAAGGATGTCTTATCGACGGAAATAAGAGGAATGTAAGAACTTCAATTTTGACGGTGTTGGCAGTGTTGCTTTGAGAGCGCTATGATTTCAGGCTTCCACCTTGCCCATGACAGACACCATCGAACTTGTTGTTCACAAGGTAATGACGTCACGAAAGGTAACCGAACGAGGGCGCCACCGAAACAACTCGCCGCTAATAGTAATAAAAAACTTCTTTTTTTTTTTCTATTTTTTTTTTTTTTTTTTAGTAGATTATGACTTCTGTTCTTAATGTGGCCAGTAAGAAACGGGAACACTGAAGACATCTTTTTAAAGCTGTGATCACTGGGTGCAGTAACGAATGCACGTGCTCATGTCGCATAGTACCCTCTTCATGTTGCATACATAAAACAGAAAAAAAGATGTGCCTCCCATCTTTGTTAATTTATTGTAACCAACAGAACCATGAACCTGAAGGATTTTCGACGTACAGTATATATGTTCTTAAAAAGGAAGCTATTCTCCTAGAATAGAATGAAAATACAAGTAAACAGACAAACACAAAATCAAAAAGGTGCAGCAGAGAATAGCCATTTCCCTTTCCAAAAAGTGCCTTTCATGCGTGAAACAATAGGAGGATCAAGTGGGAAAAAAGTGTGTGATGGAGAAAAACCGCTTACCTTGCCAGAAAAGGATAAGCATCCGCTCAAGTTTCGGTATGGTAGCTTCTTTCTGTGATTTAGTAACCAACATTCAGGTGAAAAAAATTGAACGGGGTAGTAATTCTGTCTCTCGTGATTCAAGAGCAGCTTCAAAACTATTTCAAAAGCAATAATAAAAGCTCCAAAAGTACTGTAATGCTCCGAAATTCAGTAAAGCATTATTTGATGAAACGGCATAAGCGATTAAATGAAACAACATTTGATGAAACGTCCACTTATTCAATAAAACGGCGTTCAGCAAAATGTCTGGTACCCCTTTGCAAGCTTGATGGTAACCATAGATCTTGAAAGACACGCACAGTCACTTAGTTACCTGTAGTAGCAATTTTTCAACTGCAAGCAGTGAATTTTCGGATGTTTGTGCCATCAAGGTCAGGCTCGATCCACATTGCCCACTTCGGTGCGGCTACCTTGCAGTTCACCAGTGGTGGCATGGAGGGCAAAAGCAAGACAATGGGTGACGACAGCCTTACTGATAACTAGTGATCTTGAAAAAAAATTATTCCATGGTTCGCACCTTTAGATAGGTCTGCACAGCGTAGAACATTAACTTTTAAACATGTATAGTCCAGAAAGTATGGCAAATTCTTGTTGTGAAGGGTCCTCCACATTATAGGCCACCGGGCACCAGAAATATACAAATTTCTGTTTTGAACAACCTTCAGTTTGTATCGTGCCACTTGTCCACATAGTATCTGGAATGATAGTGTGTGGAATAAATGTGGAATACTGAA
Organism: Ixodes scapularis; assembly: GCF_016920785.2. NCBI lineage: Eukaryota > Metazoa > Arthropoda > Arachnida > Ixodida > Ixodidae > Ixodes > Ixodes scapularis. The sequence goes on along the minus strand of NW_024609835.1, from coordinate 37,380,835 downwards.
AAAAAAAAAGTGTATCTTTATGCGGTAGCATTACATTTCCTGCAGGTTTCCGACCATCCTACATTTCTGAAACTGTGCCCAAGTATTAGAAATGAAAGCCCTTCTTCAGTGCACTTAGATAAGCGCCATCTCTGGCATTTATACGCATGCAAACATTCTTCTAGCACAAACTGTCAGGGTCGCGACATCAGACGCGATGCGCTGGCTTCTACGACGTCGTCTGTTCCCATTTTGGGACCACTTTTGACAAGAGGATAAAAAAGGGAACAGAACGCGGCGAATCCTGGGCGCTGACATCGGCAGTTTTGAGAGAAAGAACGACAGAAAAGCGGAGAAAGCAAGTACACGAAAGGTTAGGCATGTTCGTTTTGCTGCAACGAGTTGAAGTTGCTTGAGCGATTATCAACTGTACAGTCGAATCTCGTTAATTCAGACTTGCGGATAATTCAAACTACCGTAGCATGCAGGTCCCATCTTATGTGCCTCTATGGGAGGAAACTCCTGTTAATTCAAACTTTGCTTTATTCAAACAAATTTTTGGTCCCCCTTGAGTTTGAATTAATAAGATTCGACTGTATATAGTTTTTGTAACATGCGTGATTCAGGTGTTTTCCTGCAAAGTAAGTTAAAAACAAACAAGGTACAGACCTTACGGGTGATGTTTCGCTGCTTCTTTGTGCGTATTAAGGCGTCGCCAGCGACAAGGGCCCGTTGGAACCACCAGCTGGAACCGCCGATGTCCACATACATGCTCCGCAGTTCTGAAGCGGCTTGAATGCACGGGACCTTTCCCTCTAGATTGTATTAACTCTACGACTTTTGATGCATGGACGGGATAGGACGCTAAACACGCTGGTTGAAGACGTGTTCCAGGAGACACCCCGTGCAGCATTTAACCTTGGCTGGCACTTGGCCGTGCCGGCTTATACAGTGGAATCTCGTTAATTCAAACTCGCAGATAATTCAGACTAACATGCAGGTTCCGTCCTATGTGTTTCTAGGAAGGAAACTCCCGGTAATGAAAATTTTACGTATTACTCAAACAAAGTTCTGGTCCCCCTCAAGTTCAAATTAACGAGATTCCACTGTCTATACAGTGCCTCTGCACTGTTAGGAATATTTCACTTTTCCCAATTATTTTTTAAAAATTCCTGGAAAATAGAACATTCATCATAATCATACGTAGGTAGCCTACCGGAAACCTCTTTAAAAGCAATAATTGCAAGCCCATTCTTCAAAGCTGTTTGCTAAATATGTACTATTGCGGACAATATGAGCTGAAACAGCGCTCTGGCCCGTGCACAATGCTACCTGCGCCGCCTGTCGCATCGCCCCACAAACACGGCGCACCATGAGGCCGAGATAAATTCTCACTTGCGCTCACTGCGCCGCTGCGCTCTTCCGGCCGTCTGCTAAGGAAAAATGTTGGCTTACGGAACCACCATCACAATGCGTGTGCTGTGCAGCCCAGTGTTCAGGTTTCCAGCATTTCAAGAAAGCGCCCAAGTGGAAAATGCGTTGTCACGCTCGTATCTCCTCGAGTAGTGCTGCCTGACGGAGCTCCCTTGGGCCCGAACAGGTGCCGATCTGAATATCATTGAATATGTTTGGAGGCGCATCAAGGTAGACGTGTCACTGCGTCCCGTCTACCGCGCCACTGTTGACAAATTGTGAGAAGCGGTGAAACGTGAATGGGAGAGGCTTCAGGCCGAGCCAGACTTTGTGGCCGCGCTCTATGATTGCTTACCAGAAAGGATGATTGAGAGCCGTGGTTGCGGGTTAGAGGAGAATGACGCGGTATGAACTTCTCTCGTAAGTTTTACTGCACCTCAGGACCCCCTGAACGGAACTTCTGCCGAATGCAACAAAGCTTGCTGCTACGGTTGCGACACACTGTTTGATGCCGTCAACCAGCGCATACTTTTGTGTGGTGCATCCATGATCCAGTTGAACTTCCATGCCGACTATTAATCTTTTGTGTCTGACATTGTCCTCTGCGAATATTCTTTTGATGAAGTTTCATGCTCCTTCTCCTGGCAAATATATGACTGTCACACTTTATTAAGACTAGAAATTTGTAAATAAAACACTGGTGCCTTGTCAGCAACTTGTTTTGTTTGAAACTAACTTGTGGGCCCAGAAATAAAGAAATAGTATTTTTGGACCTTTTTATACAAATCAAAGTTACAAAAACCTTCGCAGTGACATGTATGGTTACCATTTTTTTAAACGATTGTGCTCAATGAAAAAGAAGAAAGAAAAAAAGTAAATATCTTGGAGTCGGCCAAAATCCGGTATACAGATTTTGGCCTATACTTTACAATGTCCTACTTTGTGCATTCCCTTAATCAAAGAAAAACAACCTGGAACATCATTTGATGTGACTTTCATAAACAATAATTGCGGCTGCCATTTAAGATACCTCAACATTTTTCTTCCCCAGTAAGCGTTTTTTCAACGTGATTCTACGTGATAGAATGAAGTAAAACAATTGCAAAATTGGGACGACGACTGTAATCTTCTGTACCTTCCCCCCCTGCCGCCCTACCGCACACATGCCCACTGTCGCACACGCCATCTCGCTATACTCCGTTTCACCTTATGCTGTACCGCAGCGAAGGCTAGAAGCGCGAGCTCATAGCATTGGCGGCTGCCCTTGGTGCACGAGAGCTTGTGCCGCCGAGGTGTGCCCTAGAGCAAGGAGCTCGCGCTTGTAGCCTTTCCTGCGGTACAACACAAGGAGTATAGCAGATGGCAGGAAGAGCGCAGTGGCGCAGCGAGCGCAAGTGTTAATTTATCTCGGCCTCCGTGTGTGCCGTGTGTGCAGAGCCAGGCGACAGGCGGCGCAGGTAGTACCATGCGCCAGCCAGAGCACTGTTTCAGCTCGTATTGTTTGTGATAGTACACGATACAGCAATACTTCCAAGTCCACGAATCCACAAAGTATAGAGTTGATAATTATAGACTTGAGCGTGTTGGTAATCTACATTGACTTAAAACGAAAGAAACACACAAGAGGACGAAACAGACGACACAGTCTGTTTCATCCTCTTGTGTGTTTCTTTCGTTTTAAGTCAATAGAGTTGACACCAGCTTGCGGTGGAGCTAGTCTGACGTAGTTCCACCGCACGTTTCTACATTAGATGGTGTTTCACCCCCCCCCCCCCCCCCCATTCTTGCATGGTTAAAAGCCAGGAAGGACAATCGAACAGTCGAGGGTTAATCTCTCAAGCTCTTTACTGCATTGCGAGCCTTGACAGTGGTGAGACAAAACTCTGAACACCAAGGGTTCGGCCTAGTTTTCTGCCGTAGCATAAATGTCACTAGGTATATTGCAAACCTGCCGAGGTCCAGGTTCAACCAGGGTTGGCTTTTTCAAACTTTTAATGCAACGTTCGACTAAGGTCGAGCTATAATGCATGTGCACGGAAATTAAGAATGAGCTGACTCCATCTGGCAGGGGAGGAGGGTAACAAACTGACTAAATCCTCAAAGTATTGTGTATTTGCTTTTATATTGCATAAAAATTGTGAGTCCTTTTCTAAAATCCGACATAAACCACTATGTAAACGGAAGTCGGGCAGCGCCCATCAGATAACCAACCAAACTTCAAGGCTTGACTACAGTTCACAACACTCCCGAGTGCGTCTGCTTCAGGCTGGGACGTGGAGACGGGCGGAGACGCGGATTCCCTGCAGCCCGAGTGCCTCGTGTCCCTGACAGCACCTAAGCGCTGCAGCCGCAACTTCAAGGGCCGCTTCCACTGGCTCGGCGGCCGCTTCGTGCCCCCTGCCCTGGCTGCCAAGTACGAGCTCAACCTGCCCCCGTACCCGGGCACCGACTGCTGCCTGCTGCTCACGCCCCCGCCTTCCTGAACCGGCGCCCAACGCTCTACGCCAATGCTCATGCACCTGGGGGGGCCTCTGGAGACTCCAAGACGCGGTGCCTCTCGCAGCCACGCTCGGCTTCTAAATCCCTAGGCCCGTCGGTGGGGCGGAGTATGTCTCTTGGGAATCGGAATCGTGTCCGAAATATTCTGAGCTGATCCTCACAGATGGTTCCTCCTGGCTGTTTGAAACCAGGCCCACCAATCGTGTGGTTACTTGTCGATTCTCCGACGAGCAGATTTGCTCCACCAAGAGAGAAGTCTGTGGAATTGAGCCTTGCAGCTTAGAAAATGCTTTGCAGCCTAATTGCTTCAAAGCAAGTTTTTCAGGCGTGCCCATGCCGACTGCTGCCAATACCTTCCTGCTGTTCAGCTTGCAACTGTTCTAAGCGTGTGTTTGCCAGCGTGTGAATCATACCGAGAGAGAGCGCTTCACATTGTTTTCATCCCGTTGTACTACGGTTCGTCATAGCACCACGCATTGTTGTTTCTTCCCGTTGTGTACTCTGTCCCACTGGAGGAGAGTTCCACTTGTAGTGTGTTGCACCTTGTAATAATGCAGCATGGTTGCTCACAGCCCTGTGGTTAATAAACCAAGTCACTTTACTGTTATCATGCTCAGATAATTTAATCAATAGTATTTAAAAACGTGGTGCAGTATTTGAAGTCATCAGATGAAATAGGAGAAGAGAGTTGTAAAAGAGCCCCAGTAAACTTTCGAGGGACGGGTTAACTTTATTGTGAAAAAGTGGACCAATGGCTTGGTTCGTCCATAAATGCAAACATTGCATCAGTGGTCATTAGCTTTTGGGGTGGAGCAAGCTGTAGAACCTACGCTGTGTTGATTGATAATGTGCTAATATTCATAAATCATTCTTGAACCATCAGTACATTTTGTTAATTTGTATAGAAGGCACACATTACATCGTTGTATTCTACATTTCTAACTCTGAATTGTTACTAAATATATGTGACTCCTTCCAGAATGCTGGAAGGAAATATATTAGTATAGCAATATATAGCAAATAAGAGGTGGAACTGACCTTTTAGAAAACAATACCACAGTATGTTTAAATTTCATAGGGAACAGCTAGCTTACCTTTAAAAGAAGCTATAACCTCAAAATATTTCTTGTTACAGTTTGAGCAAAGTGTTGACTAGAAAAGTATCAAACTAGATTAGCCTAATCATGGGAGAATAGCTTCTACAAAACTCTTTCATAGAGTGAATCACATTTAAAACTTTACAATCTTTTGTTTTCTCTGAAATGCAGTAACTAGGAATCATTGTGTGCAATAACAAGTGTTATGTTGCTGCTAAAGCTGTATAAGCCTCATTTCAACACCATGTTCAGCTTCAGAAGTTTGGAAACTGCTGTTACGCATAAACAAGGGCTGATCTTTCCATCTGTTCACGTGTGTAAGAGCCTCACTCGCCATTTTTATTACACAATGCTTTGAACACATTTTTGATAGGTTTGTACTGAATACAGCAGCTTCAAGTGTATGGTAGGCACTTTATTGATTTTTTCCATGAGTTACTTTTATCAGTGGTCCTAGCTTTTTAGTTATTCGTGAGAATATTATTACTGATTTTGTATCCAGTTTGCTTCAATAATTCACGTTTCTTCTCTTGGTTCATGTATCCTTGAAATACCAATGATTTTGCATGGAGGGTTTTCTTTATAAGTAAAATGTGTTATTTATCTCCACTGTATTTCTAAAAACACATTGTCACGACATGCACAAACATTCATTGCTGATGTGATGTTGATTCTACCATTTTCAGCACGGACTCGTTCGTGTCACTTTTTGTATGGGCAGAATTCAAGTATCAAATTATGCTACATTTATTGAAGTCGAAGCAATGATAAAATGCTAGATGCACTCAACAGAGCTTCAGCTTAAAGCAATTTTTGTAAAAAGATAATGTCATACTAGAATGGCTAGTCTGATAGGGTATATCCGGTGGTAGTTTTCGCCAAACTTTGATAACTGTAAAGTAATGTAGCCTACAATCTACAAGAGCATTACAACTACCTTGCACATTCTATAGCTACTTTTAGTAAGCTCACATCAAATGTGCCAGAAAATCTTCCAATGACAGCAAAATAGACACTATCAAAAGGCCCAAACACATTCCTTGCGACAATCTTGTACATTAAGCCATCTGGTACAACTAGGCCAGCAGCTCCTGGCAGTGAAGGTTTCCAGGTTTCCGTTACAGGCCGATTCCAAAAGGAGCCAAAAGCAAACACAAACCTCACCATTGTGCCACATGTGCAGTAAATAAATTATCTGCATCAAAATGAATGCTCAAAGCAATTGTGTAGCAATTTAGACTCTTGGAAATATAGCATATAGACATGCTAGCAGCAATGATCGCACCTTTACATAATCCATTCATATTGCCAGTGCACACGCCAAGAGTGATTAGATAGGTCCCTTCTGAAATCCTGCTGACAATAGAACATTTCAGAAAAATGTTGTATGAATGGAGGTGAGCAGACAAGTGTCTCAAGACTGTTGTAAATGTAGGCACTATTCAGAAGGAACGTCGACTGTGGCACTATTGGACCGCCCATGTCAGATCATGGGTCTGAAGGAATGAATACAGTAAACACGTTTTGGGGAGAAAACCAAAGAATTCTAAAATCGAATCAGCACCCTATGGACAGCACTTGTGGGTTTTTAGTGAGCCACTGTTGTGTTAGCCGGTTGTTTGCTAGCAGACTGAAGTCTCGCCGTGCTGGATAGCGCTGAGATTTCGATAGAGTTGTGGGCATACTTGCCGAAGGTCGAAAGCTCTTCGGGTAGTACCTTTCCATTTGTCCTCCCTCTGACCACCATTCAAATGTACGCCATAAAACTGGTGCCAAAATTAAACCACTTGTCTGTAAGTCGCATGGTCTTGAAATGGTCTCCGTGCATTCTGCATCTCCAAACACAGGTTTGTCACAGAGGGGCAAAGATTTAAGAGTGGGACAATAAAGAGGGCAAAGCCACCAGTGAAAAGCGACGTGTCTACATATAGAACCTACTTGTACAACATAAAGCAAAGAAAATAAACTGGCACCACTCATATTTATAAGCAGTTGGCAAATCAAAACTTGTCCGGGTTTGCCTCATAACCAGGGGGGACACAGACATTGCTAATAAGCATTGCAGGTAGGAACCTTCGCTGGTGCCATTTTTTCAGGATTGGGATCCACAATAATAAAGCTCCACCTAACAGAACCCAATATGCATCACTACATTAAAGGGGCACTGACACCCCAAAGGTCGTATTTATTTTTATTGTCTAAAACGATGCAAGTTGCAGTCATAGACACGCAAAAAAAACCGCATCGCGAAAAAAAATTTTCCCGCGCGCGCGCGCGCCTTTTTATTTTTGGCGTTTGATTTTCCCGCCTCTCGCCTCCTCGCTTCTTTTGATCGGTGACGTCAAAAATCAGGAAATTTAGAAGCTTTGTAGGCGACATCTCTATAACATTTAATTACGGCAATCCTAAAACATGTTTTTTAACGCAATTGCGAACGCACTACGGCCCTTCTTTTTGAAATACCAAAAATCGGGAGTTCGTTGTGGTGCCGTCTCCTGGATTTGTATCCTCCAACGGAAAAGAGGCGACACCGCTCAAAACCGGTCCGCCTGCGCTCGCTCCTTTCCTCCTCGCTTTGGGTCGCCATGGCAACAGCAGGGAGTGTTGAAAGGAAGTCGACTCTCAGGTCTCCGCGATTTTTGACGTCAAGGCACCGGCGCCGATCGCGCGGGAACTTCGAATTCGGCATTTGGAAATTGTTTTTTTACTTCACAAATACTGAACTCCCAAATTTCGAATTTTGAGGGTAATGTCCCGGCATCGTTTTCAATCGTTTCGGATAATAAAAAAAAATATGATTTTGATGTGTCAGTGCCCCTTTAAACACCGAGCAGAGATTTTTTTTTGCTTTTGTTACCAGAGCGTTTTGCAGCTTATGCATTGCAATAGACCATATACTTTTGGCCCTAGCGGACAGTACAAAATGTGTCACTCTAGGAGTACTTGGCAGCTCTTGCCTAGGATGGTAGCAAACTGAAAGCTAAACAGAACAGAGGTTATTGTCATTTTAACTTTGAATCCCCCCTCTTTCCCCGCTTAAACTACGTCAGCCAAAACTCCGCACACTAACCCCAGACCAGGCACTGATTCATCCGTTTTCTGACTTCAAATCATTCTCCGACATGTTTTTTTTTTTTTTTTTCTTTCAACAAGCGTATTTGCACCCTAAAGCTGTGTCGCCTACCTTAGGTTCTGTCGCCAAGCGTATAAGCACTTTGTCTCCCCAATTAACCTGGTGCGATTCCCACAGAAACTGCTACCTTCGACAGTAGTGCTCCGATCCATTGAAGGGGGATCAGTGCATTCTGCACAAAGGAGTCTATGGCAGTTTACGAAACTAAAGTATGCATTGGGAACACCTTACCTTACGGTGTGTATTCATTGCTGCAAATTTCTCAAGCAAAACAAAAACAAATTTGCCTCACAAAAAAAAAAAAACGCTTTTTTGAACATGATTGTAAACCTGAGACTGGGGCAGAAAGAGAACACAACAGAAGGTAGTAAAAGAGGAGGCAACGTCTCCTCTTTTACTACCTTGAGACGTTGCCTCCTCTTTTACTACCTTCTGTTGTGTTCTCTTTCTGCCCCAGTCTCAGGTTTACAATCATGTTCAACTTACACCAGCTCGCCTGCACTCTGACTATTTTTTCTTTAGCTTTTTTATTTTGGTGAAGGAGGAACAGCGGAGCTGTAGCTTCTGTTCTCGGCAGTGGCTTTCAGGCGAGTGATCTGCTCTCCTTTTGCAAAGAAGTCTGAAGCGCGCGACGCAGTGTAACTTCAGGCGATAGCGGCCTCGTGGCGGTCACCAAACCATTTGCACTGTTGCGCACATCGCCACTCGTTCCGTTCCCGCTCTTCCTCTGAAGAAATTTGCCACCATCTATGAGCGACGGCGGCAAGCGGACAACCGGCAGACAGAACACTCTGGACAGCTACCGCCATCTATGAGCGATGGCGGTAACCAGAGTGTTGTGTCGGCCACAGGTGTCGACATTTTTTTTGTACCGGACACAATCCTGGGGAAACTAGCCCTTAACAGCTCCGCTGTAATATACAGCCCCACAATGGTGGCATGTTACATGGCAAGCTCTGCCTCTCAGTAAAACTTAATTCCCGCAAACGATTTGAAAACGCAGCACCTTTGAATATTTTTGAAATGTTAATATCTTAAATAGGAAGAGATTACTGGACTTGTTGGCAAAGGTGCAGTTGCCCAATCTGCCTGTCGCATCCAAAAACATTGTTCGGCCTAGAACACAAGACTAGGGGAAAGGAAAAAGTAAGGGAGAAAGGATTGGGTACAAGAATTGGGTGAAATTCTAGTACCTTCTAGCAAGAACTGCTGTTTGCATCCCTACATGGCGTCGACTTTCGGGATGGAATCTATCATGTTCTTTCCACGAGTGTGTTGGAACGATGTGCATTGCGTGGTAGTCGTATTTCAGACTTTTTCAGAATGCCTTAAATCTGTATCAAGGCAACAAAGTTGTTGAGAACTCTTTTCAGCAGTTTTTACAATTTGTGTAGCACATGCTATTGAAGTCTGAGTAACATAAGGGAGGCTTTGAAAGCATTTTCACCTTCAATGCTCTTGTTGCGCCAGCTGACACTAAAGTCACCACAAAACTGTGTGAATCATCTTGACAAAATAAACCTTTTGCAACCAGTTCCAATGCAGATGTTGTGGTGCCAAAGATACTATTGGAGAGCGGTAAAAGGACTCCTGAACAATTGGCATAGAGTGCCTATATTACACTTCTATAGTCGCCGATTCGGACCGCATAATATGTAGGAAGTATTTAGAAAAGGTGCAGGCTGGATTTTTATTCTTTGCCTGCTATTGCAAACAAAGGGAAAAAACAAAACAAAAGCAACTTCTATTTTATAAAAAAATAAAAAATGCTATACAGGGTGCATTTTTTTTCCTCTCCAGGGCAACAAGCGCAAGGCTGGCAAATAGGAGACAGATGAACAGTATGGGCACGCTTTTGCACTTCCAACCTTTCGCCGGTTGCACAGTGACAACTTTAGTGCACTGCCGTGCAACACACATGCTCCAAGCATGTGTGTCTTAAATCAATCTAAAATAGATTGATTTAATGGTTTTCGATGACGGTCAGCTAGTTTCTAATTAGAGCCAAACGTTTATCTTCACTAATTAAGAAAGTAAGTCAACAAATTTTAGTTACTTGACTTATTGTCACGACTAGCACCCATATTATGTCCCCCTGGCTACAAACTTGTCTGCACAAACTGCATTAGTGTAGTTTTATAGCTTTCTAAAAAAACAAAAGTAAAGCAAAAAAAAAAATAAAAAATAAAAACACCTGTAATGTTGGCACACAAGAAATGAGAAAGGACTAGAGAAACTGAACACAACTCCCCACAAATAATGGACATAATTTTAACATAACATTCATAAAAAAAAAAGTGCAACAAAATTTGAGGTGTTTGTTTATTAAACATACCTTTCATTTTTTTTTCACACTTTAGAAGGAACAACGAAAACTTGCTTTGCATCCTAAAAACAGGTTACCTTATTTCCATTTTGGCAAAAAATGTACGTCAATAGGTTAAAACAGTGGTGATAAGAAAACTAAACAAAAAATAGCAGGGACATTCTCACCAAAGGAACATTATCGCCATACCCTGTTGCAGGTTAAGGAAAGCAGGGCAAGCTCCTTCCATGAAACCCTCCACTCTTCCCACTTAGCAGAGCGAATGCAGGAGAGGAGGCAAGGAAAAACTCTCCTCCTCTCTGGCATTCGCTCTGCTAAGTGGAAAGAGTAAAGGGTTTTTGTGGGAGGGGCTGCAACAGGGTATAACACAGCACATGTAAAAGGCACATTGACAACAAAGACTGTACAGATAGTATACTAAATAAGAATGACTCAAATCCGCAGGTGGACATACTTGATTCAATCCATCTATTTACACGAGAACCCTGGCAGTTAAACGCGTGGCAATGAAGGCAATTTACTTTGAATGAGGCACAGATGCACCTCCGACACTATGCCTTTTGCTCAAGCATTCTGTTGGTTATTGTGCTCCTCAGCTTGTGGTACCTCCTCGGCTTGTGCACTGTTTTCGGCATCCTCTTGAGATGGTTCCGGGGTGTTAATCTTCAGCTTGTCTAGCATAGTAACAATACTAGCCATCTGGGTAGGGGCAGGGGCAAGCAGCTTTGCATGCTTCAGTATTGCCTTGCCGATGGGCTTGATGTTCGCCACAAGAACAGGAGCATCTGCAAGCGTGACAATTGCAGAGTTTTACGGACTGATGCGCTAACCAAGATATTTTTGTCCCATGCTCCACAAACCCCTCATAAGATGTATAATTCTGTGAGTAGCGAAGGATACCACTAATCATGGTTAGAAAATTAAACTGGATGCAGGCTAAGACAGAGCTACGTGTTTTTGCCGTTCAACGGTTGCAACACAGGTGATGCTTTTGCAGTGGATCTTCTACAGCGAAGAAAAGGAAACACGTTTGAATTTATCCAGGGGCCTGGACTACTTACTACCCTGGCCCTTCCTTCTATTATGATGTCGGAGTAAAGGCGGTTATTTTAACTCCGAGCGACAGCTCCCACGTTCGTGGCTCAGACGTGCATCCAACTCGTCCAGAGTCGTCGAGTGGCGAGCACGCAAACGGTGAGCCGCCTGAGCAGCTTGGTCATTGAGACAGCACTCCCGAGCCCATCCGACAACTCAACCGGCTGGAATCCTTTCAATTATAATCTCGGTATTTTGTCTAGCTTTGAAGACCAGGGCTGTTTATCGACGAAGTTGGTATGTGGCACAGCTCAACAATAACAATAAGTCAACAGTCAACAATAAGTATTTTGTGGGAAACATCACGGATTAAGTGATCTTTGGGCTTTGCCTCTTCTGACAATTATCTGCATTGACATTCAGAGGTCCCTTGCTGATTAATACACCTTGTTGCGACATTGCTCGTGGTCCGACCAGTCGTAGAAACTGTATTGTGTTCTGTCGACGAGCGGCAAAATTGCGATATTGACTGGCAGAGGACGTAGGTAATGCTTGCGGGTAACTTCCAAAGAAGATGTACTAGAGCTGTGCCACATACCAAATTCGTCGATAAATAGCCCTAGTACATCTACATCATCAAGTTTTCCGAAAAAGAGGATTAAAGAAATATACCGCTTTTGTCCTCAGGCAACAAAGGAGCATGTGCGTCAGTGGCAATGCGTGCAAATGTTCTTGGGCCACATTAGTGCCAATAAGCTTGTGTAAAGTAAAAAATATTTCAATCCAATACAGTCAAAACTCGATCTAACGAAGTTGAGGGGAGCCGCAAATTACTTTGTTAAATCGAGTCATTTTTCAGACATTTCGTTCGGTAAATACTAAGTCTTAACGCAGTGGCATCGTGAGAACTACCATGGTATTGATTTTAAGTGTCCACGCACTGAAATTTTAAACAATGCACGGAAAAATCAGCAAAGGGGTCACACTGCTTGTGCATGCAAAAAAGAAAAAGAAAACCTCAGAGCTAGCGGGAGATTTATTTTGTAGCGAAGAAGCTCGTTAGCTTTGCCCGCATGCACTTTGTCAAGAGCGGACGTACGGACTTCTCGTAGCTCATCGGCTCCGACTTTGTTAACACTAGCCGACTCCCCATTTAACACTTTTCCTACAATGCCGTAGCATTCTTGAAACCGTGACAACCAGCCGCGGCTTGCCTTGAACTTGTCGTATCCAAGCAAATACGCAAAAGCGCGTGCTTTCTGCTATACCACGTCACTGGTGAGTGGAATGTTTCTGGCTCGTATATCCATGAATTAGGTGAAGAGCGCTTCTTCCAATTTTTCCTGTGGAGTGGTCTTCAGGTCTTTCTTCTTGGACGGATGCCCAAACGAAGTGGCACTCAATGTTGTCAGTTGTGGCACTAATGATGGTGTCCTTCGATTTCAAGATTGTCAAAAGCGTGCTGGCTGGGATGCCTTGCTCTGCGGCAACTTCACATTTCTTCCCTCCGCTCCTGACAGCACGAAAGGTATCCACTTTCTCTTCAAGGGTTAGCATATTTCTTTTCCTCTTGGGGCACGCCATTTTTCAGCAACGCGGAACATAGTGGATTATATATCGTACCCAGAGAGAACCGGTCGCGGGAAGAGACAAGCAATGAAAGAAATTGAGTCCTAACAGACCAACAAAGACTATGAACAAAGAGCAGAGACTATCGGTGCCATCCGCCGCATGCGACACGAAGCAACCGCCGATTCAAAGCCATGCGGAGAATCCGTAGTTCCGCACACTTTCGTTCTGTAGGGTACCTTCTCCGGTACCTCGGTTCTACCACTGGCATGTGAACGGCAAGTTTCGATTCCTTCTGGGCGAAAAAAAATGTAGAACAACCTTTTTTTTGCCCATATTTTTTTTTTCAGAAATACTTCGTTATTTTGGGCTTGAGGGTCAATTCACTTCGTTATTTTGAGTTCATATATGCATTAGGCCCTGTCGGAAACTTCGGACGAAACACAATTTGTTCGTTAGATCGGGGAAGTTCGTAAGATTAGGGTTCATTAAATCAAGTTTTGACTGTTTTTTTTTTTTTTACACCGTCCCTTTAAATGTAATTTAGGCTGTCGCTGGCAGCCTACCTCGTCTAGGTTTCCATTCTATTACAGTATAGACCACTTACAACGTAACCGCTTATAGTGCAGGACCGGGTATAACGCGGCTTTTTTAAACCACCGGTTCGCCTCCCATAGAACTCCATGTATTTACATACCGCTTAAAATGCAGGCGCGCGAAAGGAAATACCGGTTATAGTGCGGTTTGTGGAAGAGCCCGGCGGCCGTGCCGACTGACCGGCGCAGCGAGCACGCTTCCCTTTGCGGCGCTAGATAACGGCGCGAGCCGCGAGCGGCACTCGCGGGGCAAAGAGGTTTCTTGAAGAAACCGGGAGATGCGGAGAGAGAGGCTGCAGTTGCCATAGCGACGGAGGGACGCATGCACGTGTCGTTCTCGTGCGCGCGTCCCTCCGCTGCGATGGTTGGAATACAACCGCAACGACAGACCAATCGCAGGTCGAGGAGAAGTGTTCGCGCGCGTTGCATGCCGGCAGTGCGTACACACTATTGGCTCTCTCCTTTCCCCCCCAACCTCTATTACAACGCTTCTCCTCCTCTCCGGTCGCGGGCCGGCTGCGTCTATCCGCAAACATGGCGTTGGTTTTGATCGTCGACGTAGATTGCGTGATGGAGGCTCATCGTTCCGCGTAAAAGCGCTACCCTTGACTGTGAATTTTCGTTGTGTGTCGTTATGATAACCCAGCACGTACTAGAAGGGAAGATCCACCTACTCGTGCGGCGATGTCGTGGCGGCACTCTCAAGACGGCAGAAACGCCCGTGTCGTCGTGTTTGTTTACTTCGACTAGAGTGGTGCTTTCTGTGTTTTCGAACATCGCCCGGATTTCTTATTTGGAGCATTTCATGCCTGTGCTCAAGTTGAAGGTATTACTGGCGCGTACTGTATAAAGGATGCGAATTTTCACGTGTTGCTATCACCGGAGATAAGTGATTAGGGTTAGCAATCCTGAACGCTCGCAACGTCCGTCCGCAACCCGCGACGCTGTTAAAAGGCTGCGCCAGGCAAAAGTCGCTCATTTCTTTCAAAATGTGTGACACACTTGAGACAGAACTGTTCTAGTCTGGTGAAATAAAGACTTTCCCCAAACTAAGCTTTATTTTTCACCTAACATAAAGTAAATTCTTTTACAAAGGTAAGTAGTCTCATGGCATGTATTTTGGCCTGAAAAATTGATGTTTTGGTTATAACGCGGTACCGCTTATAGTGCGGATTTTTGCGACTCCCGCGACATACGTTATATGCGGTCTACACTGTACTACTATGTTGCAAGTAAAGACTCCCACCTGACTGCTTACAAATGGCGAGAAGACTGATCAGCTTCTCCGCATATTCAGGCGTTGCCAGGCCCATCATGAAGAAGGACTTGGAAGCATTCAGGTAAATCTGATAAGAGAAACAAGGAACACACCACATTCACAGCATCCACTTATGCTTGAAACACCTTCCTACCACTAAAAACCTGCCAGCACGATCACAGGTGGAAAATTTCAGAGATGCATTTTGAAAAAAAAACAGTGTACTAAAAAGAGATGGCGATGTCCAAAACTGCTAGGGTCGTGTGCAACTGGCACGCAGAAATCTCAAGGCAGCTGATATTGCTCCACAGGCTATAGAGGGGTCACGAGAATAACACATTTTTAATGCGAAAAAACTCTCATGGAACGAGCCAACATCATCAGCTTTGAAACCACTCCAAACGGCTCTTTTACACCCCCTTGATCCCATTGGCTAGCGCGCGTCAACCAGGCTTCCATTCGCCGGACACGCAGCGCCGTGGGGTGGCTGGTCGTTGAAACTGATGCTGCACGTCAGTTTCAACGACTGGCCACCTCATGGTGCTGCGTGTCAGTCACCGCTAGCCAGAGTTGCGCGTTCACCTCTGTTGCGCCGTCTTTTTTGCATGGCATGCTGATCCCGCTCCTCACATGATGGAATTCGGCAAATAGCGGTGCCACGCGTTCAAGGAACGTGGTGCGCTTAAAAGCAGGGGAACGTATGCCGGGGCACGTGCAACATCTGCTTTCCTGCATGGCATTTGATCCAGCTCCTCACGTGATCGGATCTCGGCGAATAGCGGCACAGCAACACGTGGAAAACAGACGCGCAACTCTGGCTCCCGTAGGGAGCCTATACAGGAACTCTAGTTAGCGCCACTCAGCGCGCCAACACGCGTAGAGCAAGACTGATGTACATGCTTTTGCATTCACAACTCCTAAGAAGTGCTTAGGTGTACCTCAATATTTTTTACTCGCACCTCAAAAGATCATGATAAAACATGGTTAGAGATATCGAGCAACATCGTACACTGTAATTGGAGGCTTATTTGGAGGCTTAACATTTCGTGAATTTTCTAAGCTGCCGCAACTGGTAGACTAACTCCTCTTTGATAATATACTCGTAATAAATTCTTTTCCACCGTTTCACATACGAGAAACGAAGTCGCCACAAAATACAGTTTTTTTGCAGTTACCCAGTGTTCTAGACTCTCTGATCGTCGTACTCTCTTCTGACATTCTGGCAATATAAACCAGTTCAGAAGCCTATGCAGGCACAGAGGGCAGTAAGTATTTACAAAATTGTAGGTTGATCCCCCACACTGCTCGTTGGCAAAACGAAAAGAAGTTATACTTTAGGGGCGTATTTTAAGGCGGACATGTGAAAACGGCAGGGAGTCTTTCGAAAGTCTGACCTCCAGCACAATCGATGCCTTCTGGCGTGCTTTGGGCTGCGCGCGCACGCTGAGGCGCGTGAGATACTGAAGCATTTTCGAAGCTAGGAAGCTCGCGCTTAAAGCGGGACAACCGAAGCTGCTCCCCGTCATTCTCACTGTCTGCGACTAGAGACTATGATTCGTCCGCACTGGTGCCGTCATTCCAGTCGTCATCGCTGCCAAGTTCCTAAAGCTCGTCGTCCGTGTCGTTTAACAATATCTTGCAATTTGCAAACGACCGCATCTTCCGCGCTTGCTTGGTGATCGCGTTGCACATCACGGGTAGGGACCAGTCGCGCACATTTGCAACATACGTTGCAAGCCTGACCTCTAGCTCCAAGAGACCTCTTTGTTTGCTGTCACGCTTAAGATCCTGCACCGTTGCAGATGCCACTGGCTACACACCCACTCCGAAAAGTCTAACTTGCGTCTAGCAGCGCAGTTGTTGGTTACCTTTGAATGAAGGATGGCTGTAAACGAGCACCGAGAACCTAAACTGCCCGCACCAAGCGTGTCAACACAGAGAAAGGTAGTTGGCCCTCCAGCACGGTCGCACAATCTTGACCCTCGATCGAACGATGTGTACCCGTGCATCGCGTAAAGACAAGCAGCGAGGAGTGAGGTTGTTCCAGCAGCCATTCTGGCGTGGTTCTTACATGAAGTGCCGCCACCCCCAAGACACTGGCGTGCTGCCGCACTGCGCGGTGTATTGCTGGTACCACTGGTATGCGCGCCGTTCACCGTAAAAGTAATAGTTGTCATGCAAATTAAAAAAAAAAAAACTTGTAAAAATGGTGCACAGAATGGCGCAATGCTACAGGTACAGCCAGCTGAACTTGTAACAAGCTAAGGTGCTCTTGATATCGCAATTGTTTCATTTTTTCAGTGGTGGAATGCTTTGGTTTGATTGTAAGTGAACCCCCACTACAGATTTTTAGAAATTAAAAAAGGAGGCTGACTTAGAGTCATATAAATATGGCAATGTGGTGCAAAGACAGCAGTCCACTCGTCTCGAACAAACCCTTCACCATAGTCATCATTATGTCATAGTCATCATTCCTCAGCAACATGCAGGCCACCATGAGATCTAGGGTAGTAGTTGTTTAACATGGAAGCAGTTTGCTAAAAGAACAAATGGACTGTGACAACAGCCAAGGCTTAATCACTCACGGCAGCAAGATGTCACTTACCTCCACAGTGCGGATGGAAAGAGCCTTTTTTGTGCCCTCTTGAGCTGGGATCACTGGCACCAGACTGTCTTTGATCCAAAGCAACTGGAGCTCTAGTGTTGACACTGCCACCAATTTGGCTCCAGAAGCCTGGTAAAGAATTGTCCGGAACATTTAGTCATGGGCAAAAAGTACAAGGGGGCACGGGGGGGGGGGGGGGGGGGGGGGGGGGGGCTGGTGTTTCTTTTAGATTATTTCAGGAAACGGGTGCAAAGATGGAATGCTTTTTTAATTTGTAGGTAGGAAGTAGGAAAAAAAGATCTACAATGCAGAGTTGAGCATGTGCCCAAAATGTGCCTTTTAAGTAATGCACGATAAAACTCTTAAAAGTTCAGTTTTTGAAGGACATCTTATCAGCCCCTTTCTACCCTCTTTCCCAGTCTGCGCAACAAACAAACCTTTGCCACCCACCTCACCCCGGGGGAGAAAAAAGAATTTCAACACCTCTGCCTTCAATAGAAACTTAAAAAAAAACAACATACAAAGCCTATGATGAAACAACCTATACGGTGCGATTACCTGCATGGGGTGCGCTACTGCTACATTTAATGGCATTCGTTTCATCCCAAGTGGCACCTAAAGGCTGTCAAATATCACCACGTGGAGAGAATTTACCTACCGTGCAGTGGACAGACAGGAAAAATTGGTACTGTAGAAGCATGACACTAGCTTACCAGAAAAAATCAGCTATAGTTACTGACAGACTGACAATGGCAGGGCAAGTCTTTCGAACGCCCGTCCTCCACCACGCGCAGCCAAAGCCTTTGGGCAGGCTTTGGCTGCGCGCGCACGCTGGAGATGCTGAAGCGTCGTCGAAAGTAGGAAGCACATGCTGGCGGCAGGACAACTGAAGCTCCTTCATGCCATTCTCACCTTGTCGGTGACTATAAACCCTAGAACTTGCATTAATAAAAAATACTAGTAGTTTCTTCTTGGCAACATGACTAGCTAAGCCTCCTTCGACCCTGTCAAGAAATAGTACTGTAGGAAAAGTTTGTAGGAAACTGTCGAGTCTACAAGTCGATCCTGGCTGCTAGTGGACGAGGACGAAGAAGGGGGGATAGGAACGGAGCACGAGATGGAGCAGTTGGTCTTTCTGTCATGTCTTATACCTAGTTGCTCATATTAAAAACATAACAATTGGCGCAGCCGACAAAGCCTCAACTCCAGCATGAAAGTCGATCCACCACTGCCTTTCCTACCGGCCCCAGGCAAGCCTGCAACTCCATGGAGTGAATGGTACGGCATTTTCGAGACGTACATGATCACTTCCGGCGGGTCGACGATGGCAGACGCCAGAAGAACGGCCATCCTACTCAGTTCACTTGGAGCTGAGGGTGAACGGACCTGCCGCAAGCTATCTCACCTTCCAGACATGTCCGCAACAAACTGCGGTACATCACCAAGTACATCAACTGCTCCTTTGGAATCGGGCACTCCTGCAAAACCCGTTACCACAGCCTACGAAGCAGCGGTCAGGAAGTTGCAAAAATTCTTCATGCCGGCCATCAACAAAACGGCCGAGAGATTTGTTTTTCGGTCCTGTGCTCAGATGCCCGGTGAGGCAGCGCAAGAGTACGTTACAGCCCTCCGTGGCCTTGCCACCAATTGCCAATTCAGAGTAATGACAGATGAAATGATCTGTGATCACCTCCTCGAAAAAACGGCCCATTCCGAAGTTAGGACCCGCCTCCTCCTAAAGTCCGAGCTTTCCCTGGAATCTGCTATGGCCATCGCCTCTCAAGTTGAGCAAGCGATGAAGGAAGCCAAGCTCTTGACGGAAGAGGGATCCAGTTTACAAGTGGCGAAAATAAAAGCCGAGAATTCGATAGCAAGTTTCAGCAAGTCGTCCGGCACTTGTTACAGATTTGCGTCACCGCACCACATGGCGGACCACCCTAAGTGCCCGGCAAAGAACGAAGCTTGCAGAAAATGCAACAAGAAGAGACACTTCGCCTCCGTTTGCAAGCAGGGAGTTTCACAAGCAAAATCCCATGTACGAAGAGTGGAACAAGCGCACGACCAAGTCCAGCTGCTAACTACCAGCTTTACCAAACAATCGGTTACGTGCGATGCATCTGGCCCATGTTCCAACCGAACTTTCAGTCGACACAGGTTTACCCATTTCAATCCTGCCGGAAGACGTCTACCGGAGACACTTCCACCCTTACAAGCTGGAACGTTCAAATACAACACTTCTGGACTACTCCGGAAAAGACATTCCCGTTCTGGGGAAATTCGACGCACCCGTGCAGTTCGCGCAAAAACATGGCACCTGCACATTCCATGTCGTACGAACAGGCGTGGCTGTCATGGGCCTGAACGCCTTCATGCGTTGGACATTCAACTAAACTTTGCTCCTCCCAACGGTGGACAAGTGGCAACGGTCTCCGCGAGAAACCTTCCAGAGATCGCGCAAGTGTTCCCCCATCTCTTCTCCGAGGGATTAGGTCATGCAAAAGGATTTGTACATAACGTAAAGACGAAATATTCCGTCACTCCTTTCCAACAAAAGCTACGAAGACTACCTTTCGCAGTGCGCGAGAAAGTTTCTGAGGAACTGGCGAAGCTGGAACGCTCCGGGGTTATCGAGCGCATCGATGTTACGGAGTGGGTGTCTCCTATCGTGGTGGCCCGCAAGCAGAATGGGGAGATCCGGCTCTGTGTAGACCTACGCAAGCCAAACACTGCAATAGTTTTGGATTCCCACCCTCTACCGTGCCCCGACGAACTTTTTCATCAGCTTTCCGGTGCCCGCGTCTTCAGCAAGCTAGACCTCTCATCGGCGTATCACCAGTTGGACCTGGCAGAGGAAAGCAGAGACCTAACGGCATTTGTGACGCATGAAGGTCTCTTCAGGTTCACCAGAGTATGTTTCGGGCTGGCATCCGCCACCCCCGCCTTTCATAAAATGATGGACTGCATACTCCGAGGTACTCCAGGTACCATCGTCTACCTGGATGATGTACTTATTTTCGGACACGCAAGAGAAGAGCAAGATGCCCACCTGCGGCAGGTTCTTTCACGCCTTCAAGAGGCAGGCTTGAAACTAAACCAGCAGAAATATCTTTTTGCAGTCCCGCAGCTTCAATTCCTAGGACATGAGCCGACACTGCAGGGAATCAAGCCATGCCAAGATAATACTATTGAGGCTATCATGCAGGCTTCACCCCCCCAGACATAACATCACTACGATCGTTACTCGGCCTGCTCACATATTACCTCAAGTTCGTACCAAACTTTGCGACCATTGTGGAGCCTCTGCACGTGCTCCTGCGGAAGGATGTCCCCTTCCAATGGAAAAAGGCACAAAATGAGGCATTCACTGCTGTCAAGAATCTCCTACGGAACTGTGTTCCACTGGCTGCTTTCGACGTGGCGCTGCCCACCGTCGTGACAACGGATGCATCTATGCTTACTGATTACCAGCTGAACGATTCTGAACGAATCTAATTACGGATTAGGCGCGGTTCTACGGCAAGTACATCCGGAAGAAATTTGAACGGTGTCGTTCGCATCGCGAACACTTTCAAGCGCCGAACGAAACTACTCTGCAGGAGAGAAAGAGGCATTGGCGTGCCTTTGGGCCTGCGAGAAATGGCACGTTTTTCTCTTCGGGTGCCATTTCACACTCATCATCAGGCTCTCATTACTTTGCTTTCTACACAAGGAACCGGTCGACAACCAATGAGGATAGCCAGATGGGCTATGCGACTCCTCAGGTATGACTACGAGGTACATTACCAGAAAGGAAACGAGAATGTCGTAGCAGACGCACTGTCACGCCTGCCTACTCCGAATCCTTCAGATAGCAGCGAGTGTAGTGACAAGCGTAGTGACAACGAGGAAGAATTCACTTGCCTGGTACGCAATTTATGCACAATCGATCAAGAAGAAATCAAGAAAGAAACCAGGCAAGACCCTGATTTGCCTCAAGTAATTCAGTGTATCTGCACCGGATGGAGTCACGAGGAACAACGTGATAAAGTACTATCTACATACTACAAGTTGCGAGAAGAGCTTTCCTTTGTGGATGGCTCACTACTATGTGGTGAAGTGTTGGTTCCACCCATTTCGCTACGGCGTCGACTCATCGATCTAGCTCACGAGTAACATCCAGGAATTGTGTGGACGAAGCAGCGTCTATGCCAGCGCTTCTGGTGGCCCAGAATGGACATCGAGGTTGACACCTACATTAGAGACTGCCACACCTGTCAGACGAACGACAAGACAGCTGTGACGGCGGCGGCACCCCTACAACCAGTTCCATTACCATCAGGGGCATGGAGACAACTAGGAATAGACATTGTCGGACCTTTCTACAAACTTCCATCGCAATTCAGATTTGCAGTCACCCTAGTCGACTACTTCAGTAGTGGCCAGAGGTAGCTTTTTGTAACCAAGTTACGGCTGAAGCTGTATGTGAATTCCTCATTAGAATCTTCAGCCGGGAAAGGTATCCGGAGGTGATTGTTTCTAATCATACCCCCAGTTTGAATCCCGCATATTCCAGGATTTCCTGAAGTCCAGAGGGATTTCCCACCATCGGTCTGCGATATACCATCCATAAGCAAATGGTCAAGTTGAATGCTTCAACCGAGTGCTTAAGCAGTACGTCCAAACTATCATGCAGGAACAAGGCAACGTCCGTACAGGCCTTGAGGAGTTTTTGGGTGTCTACCGAAGCACACCACATGCAGCGATGAAGCTCTCCCCCGATGAGCTCACCCACGGACGTAAAATGTGGACCCGCATGGACGTCGTGGGCTTCCCAAGTTTTGACAAGCCCGTTCACATTGAGATGCAGAAACTCCGCGAATGCATTGCTGATTACCAGAAGCACAGCATGCAATACACAGAAGATAGGCGGAGAGCCAAACCATCTACAGCCGGGGTAGGAGATTATGTACGGGTAAAGATCCCTACACACCGACCGAAGGGAACAGCATCGTTTGGCCCCCCTGAAAGAATTAATGAAGCGGTGGGGCCAAGCACCTCCGTCACGTCAGGAGGAGAATGCTGGAATTCGTCGAGGTTGCCTCGAACACGCATTCCAGCAAGACACGAAGTACAGGTGGACTACGCAAATCCAGAAGCTGGAGCAGATACACAGCTGCCACTTCCAGCTCCACGAAAGTCTACAAGGAACAAGAAACCTCCAGACAGGTTCTCCCCCTGTTGCACTCTGTTTCGAGAGGGGGATTGTGTTGAGTCTACAAGCTGATCCTGGCTGCTAGTGGACGAGAACGAAGGGGGGATACGAACGGAGCATGGGATAGAGCAGTTTGTCTTTCCGTAGTGTCTTACCTAGTCGCTCGTATTAAAAACATAACAGAAACGAGCTACGGGGTGTTTTGGGCATCGAAATTGAGTAGCAACATCCGTGTTCCTTTGTCAAGGAAGACTGCTCGTATCACTTTCCCTTTCTCGTTGAACAAAAGAACTTTCTGTTACTGCCGTCCCTCATTGCAACAGATGCAAGACACGCGTGCAAGATCGTCCCATCAATGCTTGCCTAGATGGCACTGTCTGTGGCTACAACGACTATAGTCGGTTACAAGTCA
Organism: Ixodes scapularis; assembly: GCF_016920785.2. NCBI lineage: Eukaryota > Metazoa > Arthropoda > Arachnida > Ixodida > Ixodidae > Ixodes > Ixodes scapularis. Next base: position 37,357,722 of record NW_024609835.1, on the reverse strand, counting down.
AGAAGGTAGGAGAAGCTCCTCCCACAAGTGTGATGCGCCCGTTTCAAATCTCTCCGCAGTCGAAAGAAGAGTTCACTGGAAACGCTCCTTGTTCCGCTTCAATGGATTCCCACTTGTTTCCGATCCCACTTTTTAAGAAAGCGACCTTTGTATTCATCGGAGAGGGAACCGAGCCCCTGAAAGCAGCCTTTGTATCCATCGGGGGGGGAAGCTAATCCCCGAAAGCCGTATTTGTTTCCATCGGTGGGGGAGAACTCTAATCTCCCTCCCGTGCCTTCCACAATGCTAAGTAAAAGTCGAAAGATAAACCAAATATGTACAGAAAGGCATTACCCTCCTCGCGCGTTGGCCGCGACGTCACGGAAACGGTGGAACGCTTTTGGATGCGGAGGTGGCGGAGGGATATCTGATTCCCTTTGAGGGGCATTTGCCGCTACCTTCTTAACTTGTAACTGACTATAGCGACAGACAAGCCAGCAATGCACAAAGTTTCTGCATCGTGGCCAGTCTGTGGAGCAGACTTAGTCAAACCTTGTTAGGTGAACACGTTGGCTGCGCTCGTACCTGCGAACTAACCCCCCCAGCGCCCCCGAAAAAGTTTTCTTAGATACCTTAATTTGATCATGAGCCTATTTTCTTTTTCTTCTATGACAAGGGCACTTTGTTACAGTATTAAGACAAAAATATGTGGGTTATTAAAAAAGCAATACTTAAAAGGCCCTTGAAAACAAAAACATTTTTTAAAGTCTGGTTGAGACATGCGTGCCAAAAAATTACAGCGCGAAATTTATTTAAATTTTTGCGCAAGTCTATGACGTCACAAAATGGTCCTTCTCTCTCTCCACCTCAACGAGATGGTCATACACTCTACACCTCAACGCGACGGCCAAGCCGATCCACCTCTCCTCCACGTGCCTGAAATGACGAGAAAACAAGTGGAAAGGAGGTGACCACCAACTAAATCGTGTCTCGCACTGTCAATATTGCTCTAAATTTTTTTTTTTTTTTTTCACTTAAAATTATTTTTTTACATGCATGTCCCAAACAAACTGTTTAAAAGAAAAAAAAAATTTTCTTTTCAGGAGCCCTTTAATTAAATTGAGGGCTTTGTTGCATTAAAGTTTGTTATATCAATGTTTAAATGTAGTAGTACACTTAGATATTTTTTCACACAAAGCCACTCCAGACATTAGGCAGAAATTTTATTTTCCTTGTCCTAGCAATGTTGGATTCAATTGTTCCAAACAATATTCAGTACATAAAGTTTTTGGGATTTCTAACCGCCAGTAACTTCAAGCAGCAAGTTATTTCTTCAAAGTAGAAGCAAAATATTCTCAATAATTAGTGTTAAGCATCAAGACAGGCTTGGAGCAAATATTGCACAGCCAGATGATTGGGATGAACTGCCTTTTGGGGGTGGGCATTCAGTCACAATCTTAAAGAGTATAATGCTTTATCAGCTGATCTTGAATCTTACTTGGCAATCTTTAACCACAAATTGAGCTTAATCGAGACTCACTCAATGTAGGACACATGTAACAATAGTGCAACTTGTTGAAAACTATGCCCCAAACAAGCTAATCAAAAATTGAAAAAACAACAAAAAATAACAAATAGAGTCTGGGTCTGGCTCTGGTAGCAACGTGTAGTAATTTCACCATTTTGGCTGTTAGAAGCAAGAAGCCATTGTTGCACAGACTGCCCGCAAAGAGGCCATGATTGTCGTTATACACTTCGAAAATTGTTTTCTGTAGTGACTGAAAAAATGACTCACTACGACGTTCTCAAAGTAAAGAAACACGACCGTGTAACGGAAACTTTATGTGTCCGTAACCTGGTTCTCGAATACTGAGACTTCATAGAGGGTGCCCAAGTGTTTGTTGATCTAAATTTTTACTGTCACACCCCACACAATCACCTACACTACCGTAATATCCCGAGTCATCGCCCACCCCCCAACCGCCTGAAATTCGTTAAAAAAGTGGAATGGGCGATGTCTCGGTGGGTGAGCACAAACACTTAAAAAAAAAAACGGAAAAAACCGCCTATTTTTCTCTGCGTATCTAGCGCTGATGCACAAGAGATACATCAAACTCAAAACTCGATTTAGTTTCATTGTTTTATAGAAAAAAAAAATGCTCACGAAAGAATATTTTACTATAGCGAAGTCCGTTGCTTGCATACGCGCTAGAAACACCGCCGATCTGCATATAGCACGAACGTTTGTTCCGTGAAAGAATGTCACCATTATGTTCTCCTAGTTAGTAAAAAAAAGAGAAAGAAAAGTCTACAAGAAAATAGAAAAACCGACCAGGCGCAACGAGCGAGCGAGCGAGCGGACCAAAGAAGCGACCAAGAGCAATGCTGGGAAAGCGGGAAAGCCGGCGGTCGCGTTGGCAAATACTTTGGCGTCGGGCCAAGTCGGGCGCCTTGTCAATTGCAAGCTCTTGCGCAACTTTCTTGTTTGGTGCGTACATACGTGTCTGTGCACGGCGGGCTATCAATGCACGGTTGGGACGCTCTGCAAACGTCTGTGTAGGACGTTCCAGCAAAGCTTTATTTACGCTTTGGCTTTGCCTAAAATATTGCACAACAGCGGTCGCGACGGGCGGGAAGAAGGAGCGGGTTCGCGGTGACCTTACTTCGGCGGAGACAGACTTTGACCTAACACTCCGCGGTTACGTTAACAAACTCCTATTTTGTTATCTCCATCGTTTTCTTTTCGCACGGATACACGACCACTTTGGGGTCGCTCACGGAGAAAATGCGTAAACAAAAAGAAGTGTCTTTCCCTCCTTCGTTTTACTTTGTCACGGACGTCCTCCAACTGTAAGGTCCGCGGCCGCGTCATTCGGGTAGGATGAGTATTCGCGGATCACAGAGTCCGCGCTGGGGTATTTGAAGGGGTGGGCGATGACTCGGTGTCTTTTCGGAAATCGGTATTGGCTCAAAAAATGGGGTGGGCGATGGCTCGGGGATGGGCGATGACTCGGGATATTACGGTATATTGTCCAAAACGTGTTTCTCTACATGGGACGAACATTTCTTCGGGACACTGCGGTGAACAGAGTGTCGAACCGATATTTTTATCGGTTCGGTTCGGGTTCGGGTTCACGGCTTTTGGTTGAGTTCCGGTTCAGTTCCGGGGCGCAAAAAATAACGGTTCAAACCAATTCGAACCGGTTTGAACCGCTAAATTGAGAATATATTTTCCGCATTGTTCTGTCAATAGGCACTATTTAGGACGTGAAACTAACTACTGTAAACAATCCGATTTTTGCGAGGACCTATTTTTTTAGAATTTCATGTATCGCCTACAATTCGCGAAAAATGGGTCCCGCGAACAATTTCGCTAAAATGTAAACACATTGGAATTTATATTGAGATTCCACCGCGTCGAGAAAATTACAACCCACGAATTATTCCAAAACTTCAGCTTTGACCTAAATCGCGAAATATTGAGCCCACGAAAAATAAGTCTTTTACAGTATATAGTTTTCTTTTTTTTTTATCGTTTGTTCAATCCAGTTTTATTTTCAGGTACCAAAATTAAAAAATTCTGTTATTTATTCCTACACAACAAGAAAAGAAAATCTATATTGACATACAAAACGTCGTGTTTATACGACTCAACATCCCCTCGTTTACTAGAGTCACATACATTGTACCTGAATCGAAATGTTTTCGCGAAGTGAAGTAGGTTGCCTAAAAAAACCGTGACTGGTACAACTTTGTACCGCAGTATTAGAAGTTGAATCATTGTTTTGCCCTTAAAGGACACATGCAAAGGAAAAAAACATTTTTTTTAGACAGCTTAGATGGAAAAAGGATGTCATCAGGGACGCCGGAAGAAGGGGAGCCCCCCCAAGTATTCTTATGGGGGGGCTCAGCCCCCTTGCCCTCATAAGAATAGTTCGGGGATATAACGCCAGCCAGGCGCTCGTCACGAAGGCATCACGTGCGTGTGCAAGCCACGGAGCAGCAAGGCACAGTCTTGTCGCACGTAGAGATTTTAGACAAGAACAATTAGTTTCGGGAGCGCGCTTTTTTTTTTTTTTTAATCCAATGTCCGTCGTCCATCAGCACGGCGGCTACGAGGGTTTAGAGCAAGCTGGACCCGATCTGCCCGTGGCAAGGCCGGGGAGTGGCGCGCGGGGGCCAACTGGGGCTTAGTATGGGGGCCTCTAGAGCCCAGGGATTATAGTTTTGTTGGTGTTGCTGTTGTCGTAGCGTGGGGGATACTGCGACGAGACATGTGTGGCGCCAGATTGTCGCCTCGGACCGGACGCTTTCTGTCATATCTGACGAGCTTTGACGGTTGTTTTCGTTTAGGAAGGTCTCAAAATGTCCTTGCCGGCGACTGGTCCGGTCGAGAGCACGTGATGATCTTCAGGTTTGAAATTATTGGCTCTTCCTTCGAGAGCGAGGGAAAGTTAGAGTTGTGATGCGAAAAGCGAGAAATGAAATTAGCGGAGTTCGTCTTCGACTCGGAACGAGAGAGGTGGTCGTCCAAGTTGAATGGGTTTAGATAAACGTTGAAGTTTACGAGAAGCAGCGAGTCAGAGCATCATTCAACAACGTGCCCGCCACCAAGCTCCAAGATCATCGGGGCTGATCCTACCCTCCTAACGACATCGGGAGGGTCCAACCCGTCAGAGGCGTATGCAGTCAGCGTCAGTCAGTGTCTCTTCGACTCCAGCATTACATGCAATGTCTGGCCATCCAAAGAAGATCACCAGCTTCTTCCTACCAGCCCCAAAGCGTACATGCCTAGGAAGCGGAGATACTCAAGGTTAGATATTCCGCAGTTCTTCTTAGCTCATCATGAGTTCCGTTTGTGTAAATGCGTCAATTCAATCACACTGCTTGTTTCCTCGCTTTCCTATCGCTACCAGATGCCTGTTCTGAAAGGCCTCTCGAGCAGTGTCATCGTGAAGTTCTCATGCAGAAAATAGAAACCGCAAAGGACCTAGTGAAAGGAACAAAAACGAACCCGCTAGGATAGTGTTTTCTCTCAAACGAAACTCAGATCGTAATATTTAAATTCTTTTTAGTAAAAAAAAAAAAATAGTACATCATACAAAAAACGACGAAAAGGAACATGGCATTAGCCCCCCCACTCACGATATACTTCCGGCGTCCCTGGATGTCATAAAAGGATTTTACAACGAAGAAAAAAAATTTTTAGAGCTATATTTACGGCGCTATACGAATTTGTAGTTGGCGCTCGCGGGAGCCGCCGCTGGTCACGTGGTAGGCCTGCGCGCCGCCGCACGCTGAGCGTCGTGCGAACGCCGCTTCAAAGCGTTTCTCCACGCCACCGTCGCCGCCGCCGCACAAGTTCGTCTGCTTCGGGTCGCCGCCGCCGTCGTCTGACCGGCGCACAGGTCTATCACGTCTGCTTGCGCTTTTTCAGGAGTTTCCTTCGGGCTCTAAAAGTTACTTATTCATCTTAGTCTTTTGTTATACTTCAAACAAAGATGAGTAAGTTACTTTTAGAGGTCATAGGAAGCTTCCGAAAGAGCGCAAGCACCACGTGACAAATATGGACCGGTCAAGGGCCACTTTTCCGCAGCGCCCGCCGGCGCCAACTACAAATTCGTATAGCGCGGTAAATATAGTTCTAAAAATTTTTTTCTTGGTTGTAAAATTGTTTTATGATATCCTTTTTCCATCTAAGCTGTTTAAAAAAAAAAAGTTTTTTTCCTTTGCATTTGTCCTTTAAACTAAGGAATTAATTACAGTGAAGAAAATCATGAAATGGGCACCTCGTCGCCATATATATCATGATATCTGTTTTACGGAATACGTTGCACAATATATATATAATGACGAGACGACTGAGCTTAAGGCAATATAATTTTCAAAATGTCACGAAAGTCACGAGACAAGCCCTTCCAGTCTATATTTTATAGATACACTAAGCGAAAATCACAATGCTTGTTTTTCTAACCAGCATTGTTTGCTCTCAGCACCATGGTGCGGGCGACGAATCATGCAAAAAGGAGTGACTGAAATTGTTCACTCTAATCTATGAGAACCTTCGTACCGAGATTGAATCTCACCTAAAACAGTGCTTACCCATGTGAAAATTTTTTTATATTGGATAAACTGGCATAGCCGGTTGAGGTTTGTTCTTGACAAGATGCCGGTCAATTTAATTTGCAAGTAAGCATCACCCTCGCTAATTGATGATTTTTGTTAAATAGAACAAAGTGGTATTTCATGCTCTACTCAATTTGGAAGCTATTTAATTGGACACTTTCTTACAGTTTGCGTGTGCAATCGTCATAGTTCCACCATTCGTCCCAGTGTATTTTGTTTTGGTTCGACCCACAGACACGTATAAGTTCTGTTTAACAGATAAAAGACGCGATAATAAACTTCTATATATTTGAGAAGTTATATATGAGTGAGGAACACATAGTTATTTAAATTAGCTTCAAAATATTTAAAAAAATATTTAAAGCTTTCCCAAATTACCTATAACGTGTCTATAGAGGATTAAAGCGCCGAAAAAGATTTGCAGAACATCTTTCAGATAATTTGAAGGTGCGTTTACTTATATGTGTATCTTTGAGGTGAGGATCTTTTATTTATGCTGCCAAATCTTCAGACAGGAATTAAGTATACTTTTATTATCATCGATAAATTTGACTTTATGAAGTTCACATAACCGCCCGAAACCGACACGGAAGGACGATACTCGAAAATACGCCAGCTGCATGTTGAGTCTTCGGAAACGTGCTTTTGTTAGCTGTTTTGCAGTGTAAAATACTGGGTTGCAGGGATGCCAAAAAGCACTGTGGTCACATGATATATCGGAAGGCAAATACGCGAAATGTGCAGAAATAAGGAGATGACACGTTATTTTTCTAAATAATCCCTTACACAATGCTTTACTGCAAAAAGAGATGCATAGAAATGCATAAAATGATATTCCTAATTAAACATAAATTGCGCGAAGGGCAAACAAAGATTCTTAGAATCCTAATATAAATCATGTTTGGGCATTAGCTTGCCTCAGCTCGAAACGTCGCGAGATACTGCCTCGGGACGCTAATGTTATCTTAGGTTTTACGTTCACTTGTTTTGGGACCATACTTCACGACTCTGTTCTTTATCAGTCATGTGCTCCAACATTTCATAAGGCTGCCGTATATCATCACGAGACTGCTATAAATACTACACAACTTTACACCTTGGACGTCTAGTGCTAGTGTTGCGAACGTCGCACTTCACCAGAAAGCTGAAGTATTTAACATGGTTTGCACGTGACGTAATTGCACTATATACTGGTTGTCATTGCGAGTTCTTGTTGCTGAAAAGATGAAATCCGGTGGGGCAAAATGCACGCTCCAAAAGGTTCGCACTCAGTGCAAGCTATGTATTTGAGAGGCACATATTTTTCTTGATGGTGCATCACCGTTAGGCACGATGCGAGTATCTGGCACGACGAAAACATGCTTTCTGGCAAGAGTGTTTTCACAAATAAAAGTTGTACCCACTACCCATCTGTCACTATCGTTTCCAGGCCATGCTTTCTAGTCTGCGCCGAAAATGTGGGGCAGAGGATTCTTTACGACACATTATACTTTAAAACTACACCCCCTCCCCACTCCCTTTTCTTTTTTAGTTGCCCCTCAAGATACTTTTTATTCCTCAGGGATTGCCTGCTCCGTATTGGGTGGTGTTCATTTGACAATTATATTTGTGTCACTTGTTAACAGTAATTCTTCCCTGCTTTTACTTTGCACCAAACTGTGAAGTTTAAACAAAATACAGGGCGGTCGAAACTTGGAGAACTTGAGAACGACACTCCTGTGAGACTTAGAGCGGCTGCCAACGTTCGGCTATCCCCCTGAGGCCACTGGGATCTTTCTTTTCAGGTATACCTCCCGTACACACTAATAGTTCCATGTAATGTCGGACTAATACGTTACATTTAGACCCTTTAACAGAGCGGCTGCCAACGTTCGGCTATCCCCCTGAGGCCACTGGGATCTTTCTTTTCAGGTATACCTCCCGTACACACTAATAGTTCCATGTAATGTCGGACTAATACGTTACATTTAGACCCTTTAACACCTTTATTCCCGGTACAACTTTCTGAGGCCGTTCAGCAACAACGAAAACATGTTTGGGAGCCTCAATGGTGTGCATACATGCAAAATGGGTCGTACTGAATTTTTTTTACCTTAAGTTCAATAAATACCACTAAGATGTAATCCCTGACGTTGATAACTTGCAAAACCATCCATTAGTTTGCCCCTCTGCGAAATGGTAGACGCAGTCGAAAGAAAGAAATGAAACAGCTTTCCCCTCCTCAACTCGCAATTAGAACTATCAGCCACGTGATCTGATCCTAATATATACACCGTCAGTGTTTATCATAGTCATACGGAGGGTTGGCAAAGCATAGAGCTTGGGCTGATCTTCAGATATAGTTGTAGTTGGGCTATAATGCCCGAGCCCTACTAAAGCGACAAACAGAAACAAACGACAGCGGCAAGCCTTAAACCAGAGTATTTCGCGATTTGACAGGCTTTGAGAATAAAGAAGGCTATGCTCAAACACGAGCATCATGCACACGAGGGTACCATTTGCAGGCTTGTAAACACTCGTGCTAACTTTACGAGCACCGAACAACTCAAAGCCATATAAACGTACCATCGCGAGCATGCTGCATGTGTCTGAGGCTTGTCGCTGTCGTTTTTTTCTGTTTCTAGCTCTAGTGGGACTCGGGCCCATCATAATCTTTGAGTTGAACACGAGCCGTAACCCGAATGTTTGGCGATGCTGGTTGTCATGAACCAGAGCATTAGACTCGGAATCATGACAATCGGGTATATCATGGTGTCACGTGACTCAGTGCGAAGTTGTGATGTCATGTGACGTCACGGTATCAACAACGTTAATAGATATAGCGACGTCCTCAATTTGAATTGACTTAACGCGGTGAGTCACGTGACGTCACGGGGTCACGTGATGTGACATTACTTTACAGCATGTCTTGACCTCATGACGTCACGTGACGATGTGACACATGCCTAATCATAGTGCCAATAAGAAAGTGCCGCAAAAACCCAGAATTTATTATACATTGCAATTCTGTATATATGACGATTTGATCAATACGTAGAGGAATACACGTGCCACTTTTTTATTCCCAAATATAAAATTTGTAATACTAACAAAAAGAATACCGTGAACCGTTTTGAACCAGTTACCGTTATATTTTTTTCCGGTTCAGTTCCAAGATGGCGGCAAAGATTTCGGTTCGGTTCAGTTCCGGTTCGGCTAAAAATAACGGTTCTGTTCCGGTTTTCGGTTCGATTCGGTTCCGGTTCGACACCCTGGCGGTGAATAAATTTCTAAGCAAATTTCCTCGAAGGGCTCCGTCTGTGTGCATCTTCTCTGTCCTGTGTCCTTGTTCGCACGTTTTACCCGTAAACATGCTTCACCTACTAGCCCAAATTTCAACAGTATTACAGCTCTTCGAAGGGCTACTCCACCGATTTATTCAGCTACCCAAATTAACTACATTTCCTGATTACTACAACAACTTTACACTACTGGAATGAGATGAAAATTGTTAAATTCAGAATAGCCACTGAGAAAACGGTAAATGAAAGCGATGCAAAAATCAAGATTAAAATTTTCTAGCACTTTCCAGTGATGTGACATCAGTGGCAGGCTTGAGTAGGTAGTCCAGAAAAAAGCAGCCCAGACCATCAAACTTGCAATCACTAGGGAACAAGTCAAACTTGTTGTAATTGCTAGGAAACAAGTTCCACTGCCCAACCAATGAGACCGGGCTGCTGCAAAAATAACTTTTTCAGCAAAAAAAAAAAGAAAAATGGCGAGGACCAGAAATAAAAATTGAATCACTCCGCGAAAACGAATTCTTTTGATGTAACGTTCAAGCCAGTCTGATCTCCCGGGCGTCGGCGGTTTAGGATGCAGCCACCACAGCTTCCTTGATCGCTGCCTACAATCCGCTTTGTCTTCTAAAAGTTGATTTCCCCTCTTTAGTGTCGGCGGTTTCATGCAAAGTGCGTCGCCACTGAGCTTCGGTTTTACATTGTCGCTTACGTTCTGCGTACTGGGGAAATGAAACCATGTGCCTAAGGCCCAGTGCTATCGTAAGAGGAGTGTGTGTCAACAGCGGTGCGTCACTGGAAGCGTGCAAGACTCTTTCATCCTTGCGTAACAGGGAAAGTGGATGTAAGGAGCAAACAAACAGACTAAAAGAGCATGGCAGGAACCGCACTGTGGCCTCACAAAACAAGTCGAGTTCAAACCACGACCGTCCAAACTAAAGCCAGGAGCATGCAACAGGCATAAGATGATAACGCATTTAGAAGATTGGTAAAGTTCCGTCCCTCTAAACCTGTGTGGAAATTAAAAAAAAAAAAAAAATATTGCACAAAGTGCAAGGATATTTATGGTGAGACGCACCGGGTTGATTTGGCCTTGCAGGATGGCTGTGAGAAGCAGGAACAGCTCGTAAGAGTTCACCAGCACAGACGTTGAAGAACTGGTGGCGTGGCAGAGCTGCCGCTTGAGGGACTCCTGAGTGGCAAAATGGAGTGGAATGAAGCAGACAGCTCAAAATGGCCGGTGCAAGCAATGCAGTTCCCCCGTGGGCAAAGGAGGACTGACCTAGAGTCAACTACTTCAGTTTCGAGAGCTCAATGTTTTGCGGGCAGTAAATTGGCAGAGATGAAGGACCTTCGATGATTATTCCTGGCGAGCTTACCGTAAAATCCCGAGAGATGCCCCACCCCCCAAAAAGGTAACCCATCATTATTGTTAGCTTGATTTGCTATTTTGTTTTAAATACCGAAAAATAGCCCACTCCTAGTAATCGCAGTGTTGGGATCAATGATGACCTCGGTGTAAAAGCGTCTATAGTCAGTTACAGGTTAAGGAAAGATTTCGAGGACAAGGAAGGCTGAGGAGGAGGAAGCAGAGGCAACATTGGGCAGAGGAGGCGGTTTCCCCTGGAGGGAGTTTCCTCCACCCCTCTCCAGCATTTCATAGTTAGCTATGGCGGGATAGAAGCAAACATTGTTGACTGGTAAGTACTGTCATCTTTGCTTTATTGCCCCACCGAGATAACAAGTTTGGCAGGGAAACATGATCTTAATGTAGCATTTTTTAAGACTTTTCTTGATCGCCCACCGAAAGTTAGTCCCCTCCTTATTTTCATCCAATTTTCTCTCGATTTTAGGTGGGCTATCTCTCGGGATATTACGGTAATCCAATTAGGCAGTCTGGTCAATTCCGGAAACTGGAAAGAACACTGTTCTTAACAAACTGATGGGGCTGCAAAAGTAGGTGCAGCAAAATTCAAACTTTTTAAAGGCACAAACAAGTGGACAATTGGGGTCCGCGGGCTGGCACTTCACCTGGAAGCCACTAAAGTGGGTTTTCAAAGAAGGAACACGGGCGTATGGATACTGTTCGAGACGTGACCAAAGCAATAACATGTGCAAAACCGTCTCAAACAGTCATTACATCACTTCTGCATTTCACCAAAGAATATGGACTGTCCCCGGAAGTTTGGTCCAGACTGGCTACTCACCGCACAGCGAAAGAGGACGCTCCAGATGTTGAAGAGCGGTAACAAGTGCTTGGTAAGAAGCAGGTCTTGGAGGTGCGGAGTGCAGAGCAGGTAACGCAGGACCTCAAGGCCCGTCCCTGCAGTGAAGGGCTTCTCCACCACAAAGCGCACCCGCCGTCTTTTCCGGGGGGTGGCCTCCTGTAAGGAAATGGACAGCGCCCTTGCCCAAACTTAGCTCCATGGAAACAGTAGACAACTGCAGCTCAAAAGCTACTTCAAGACGACCCGGAGAGTCTAATGGGTGTGCTGGCATAGAGCTCCAGGAAATTGAGAGCATGAATGTGTAGGTGTTTGAGCACCGGTGCACTGTGGAGAAGTGACAACTGCCGAGGCTAGCTCCACAAGTGTCGCTTCTCTGCAGTACACCAATGCTCGGCAAGAAGCAAACTCAACGGGGTCAACTTGCCCTGATCATCACTTCGAAAAATATGAATATCGCAATTCATTTTGAAGCGGATATAGAATATTGTGCTATTTGAAACTACTACTTAAATTTTGTGCAATCCTACGAGTTTGTCTTCGTTCCTGTATGTATTCCACATTCTTAATATTCTGGAGAGACTACCTGGTTGCACCTGTGTTCCAAAAGTTCAACCAAGACACACGGAAAATTAATAGGTATAAAGCAAAGATGACGATGTGATAAGCAGTAAAGTATAGAAGCGCAGAAAAAGAAGAATTAGTGGTTGATGGTTTCAATTGGTCTGCTTGTTTCTTAATAATGTAGGATGAATACAAAAATGTAATTGCTGAAGTGGCTACTGAACAAATTCTTGCCGTACAGATGTCTCGAGTTTGCCCAGTACTGATCGCACAATGAACTTCTTAATGACTTGAAATTATACCACTTGCCATTGAGGAAAACATTACAAATTCACGCGATGATATGGTTGGGCAAGTGCCACCGGATTGGATACGAGTTTAGCAGTGTTGCGCAAATATTTGAATTTTCGAATAGTAGTTTAGAGTAATATGTTATTCGGTATTCGTTTAGAGGTGAATTGCAATATTCATACTAATAGAAGTGTTAATCGCAAAGGGTTCGCCTTGTTGAGTGTGCTTCTCACCGAGCACCTGTGCAACGCAGACAAGCAATACTACGCAGGCCCATGAGCAAAAATGCAGAAGGGGCACCTGGGGTTTCGCTAATCTGCACCGATGCACGAGCTGAGCTTTATCGCTTTGCATGGGCATGCTCGGAAAAGTGGCTGATGCGAAGGAGCGTCTTGGTTAGCAAGGTAGACTCTGAAGTCTAGGGTCAGTGGTTGGTATGCTCTTTACTTATTTTTCGAAGACTTCAAAAGTTGCAGGTGGGTGCTTAGCATGACAGGAGTGAATGCTTGTTATTTTACACCATGTAGCACATACCATACCGGTACGCGACCTGTTATCCAGTTGGCGTGTTCAGACGCTTGATTGGCTGCCAAAGTGTATTAAAAAAATTTGATCTTAAAAATAAGTTGTCACAATATTTTTGTGCCAAGAAAATGCACTGTTACCACTGAACCATTATGCCTACAGTAATATTATATCACCCTTTCAACTGCCACATTAGATTTCTTTAGCACCCCCAATATTCGCTGGATCTTGCCTATATTTCGGGGTTGTCAAAGTGACATACCCTTTTTACATAGGAATGCAACTCAATGCATTCACTATCATAAAAAGTTCAAGTGCAGTAAAAAGAACAGTCTAGCTAGGTTGCATATGCTACTCCGTATGTCACAGATGACTATGAGTGCAAGCAGATAGCTAAAAAAATAAGACTTCGCCATGTACGCGTGACGGCAGGACTGCTGTTTTCATAAAAGAGCAGTATACTGGAACGAGGGGTGCAAATATAGCTCAGGTACATTCTCTCACTCATGCAGCTGAGGTGTGCTAGATTTTTGTAGCCCCACTACCACTGCAAGGTGAAATGAAACATAAGAAACTACCTTTTACTCAAAGCTATCTCAGGCTTGTTACCAACACATGCAGTGCCAGGCAAATCGGGCTCGTCTTTGGCAGTAGAGGGGTCAACTTGTGCATGGTGCTGAATTACCTACAAATTGCACTCCGAAATGCACCACTTATAAAGCTGGACTTTGGGCTAGTTAGACGTACAGTGAAACTGACCTGCAGTTCGTTCAGGGACTCTGCGACACGCGAGAGCACGTCGGCAGACCGCTTCATGTTGCACAGGAAAACAAGGCAAGACTTGGCCTCCACGGTGAGCACTGGAGCATCTCCGGTGCAGTTCAGCATGGTGCGCAGCAGCGAGAAGCAGCGGCTGGACAGCGACGACGATGACTCGAACGAAACGAGGCTTGCCACGGACAGCGCAGACAGTTTGGACTGGAGCTCCTGAACAAAGGAGACATTTGTGCATTTAAAAACATGTTGCGAATCTTACGTCAAAAGGAATCATTGTGCTACGAGCGATACACCAAAGATTCCTGTGGCAGAAGCCAACAAGGGCTGCACTATTTGTCGTGAATGCTGAAAACAAACTTCTGACTCCATGTAGGGAGCCAAATTGATGCACTGAGGACCTAGGCCCCTAGTCAATGGAAAGTCGATGAAAACCCCTTTGGTGAACAGGTACACTCATGTGTTGTGGTTTATAGATAATGGATTTATGGTGCCTGGAATGTTGGCCAGTGTGTCAAGTGCAGTACCATATTTATTTGAAAATAGGTTGACCTTTTTATGAATAGACATGTATGTCTACTTTACCGCAATGCCTAAGAAGACAAATCGTTAAGACTTACGAAAGGAGCCGGTGAGTGGAGAAGCAGAGATAATGTTTGGAATAAAAAGAAATGCGATCCACACAATCTCATTTCTGCTTTCTGACGCTATTGGTGCGTCGTCATTCGCCAATCCTCTTCCATAATTGGCTCTTGCTGAGCGTTGCAGAGAAAGAAAAGGCCAGGCATTGTTCATAGGGTTTGACCTATTCTCAAGTGAATACGGTAGGTGTCTATGCAGGTGGACGGCACCTTGCAACAAAATGTATATTCCTGTTTTCATAGCAACAAGCATTCCTCAATAACACAGAGCATTGTTAAAAATGCAGTGAATTGCCAATAATGATGACAAAATTGAATATAAGGAAGTCTGAAGGTGCAACAAAAACCACAACCAAGAAAATATGCACTCCACAGGGACGCCTAATCTGCGTCAGTCTCAAGCTTTTGGCCAGCCTCATGAAATCATGCAAATTGAAAGAGATGTTTTTATTTCCTTCCCGATATGCTATGGTTTCGATGAAGATGGAGCAAGTAAATCTTGAAACACTGAGACCCTGGTCTGCACGTCAATTTGTTAGACAACACTTGTTCCCTTTGCCCTCAATTTTTGTGCACTTACCTCACACTCTCCAAACGTGACGCAAGCAACCTTTGACATGCTCCCGACGAGCACCTTCCACGAGTCCTTCAGCTTGGCCTGCAACAATTTTCAACATAATTTTATTGGAGCACAAGGCAGTCGAAGGCACTGAACAGGAGTATCCAGACTTCACTAATGCGTACACACACACAAGCACCCACACAGAAAAAAATCATGAGCCATTCCACTCTCTGAAGGTGGACGACCAGTGAAGCTGTTTAGCACACGACAATGACCCGCCTCGAGGAGCTGGAGGAAACTAGACACGCACGACAGGACCACACCCGGCAGAAAGTAGACATGTGCGACGGGACCGCCACCCCGGGAGAGCGGAAGGAAAGGAAACTAGTCATGCAAGCGCTTAAAACGACGACAAAGAGAGGGCGGTGCGAGCGTAGACATGGCCGATGCGGGTCGCACAGCGGCAAATCTTTGAGGAACCTTTATTATCTACCTGAAAGTCTACTGGTCTTGAAAGTGGTGCCTATTGATAACTAATCTACGGAATAGACCAACTGCTAAATTACCCAAGCATCAAGGAGAATGCAGGAAACGATGTTCCACGCGCCGCCCGTGCCGGCATCTGCAGCAATAACTGTTCTAAAGCAAAAGTCTAAAACCAATAGCATGTTCCACGCGCATGGTTCAACGCTCTATTTTGGTTATTTACTTTTAATGTTTTATACGGGGAAGGCGTGCGCGTGCGGCGGTGCGAGCGTAAAGTTTTTAGTCACTGCACACGAAAAATCCATAAAACCCTAGCCATAAACAGCTTCGTCGATGTCGTGTCTTGCACAGGGACTGCGGCGAGAGCCAAGGTGATGCACATTTTGCCGCACAAAGTTACACTGCTGTGTTTATCTCACACTGGCTTTTTGTGTGAAGTGCCGCATCACAATTTGTGTCTTCTTGTGTAACCTGCCAGGTTTCACTAATACAAAAACAGACCACAAGAAAAAAAAGCTTGAATTAATCAAACCTGGATATATAAATTCGAAGGGAATCGTAAAATAGTTTGCTATATCAATAATTTGATATATAAAAGTATGTTAAATTACGCTCAAGTTGAAATTTCCTAACGTCTCTGCTAATACTGAAGATCCCGACAAACGGGAGCTTACCAAATAGAGCATCCAAGAGTCGCTAAATAAAGTAGAGCAATACAGTAGAGCGTAGTTGGCGGAGACTGCAAACACCGCTGTGCTTACACACGAACCTGGCCGGAACTTTCACACAGCATAAACGAAAATAAAAAAAAATTAAACGAAAATGGAAAAGCGAGATGCATAAAGAAGTACCTTGATCCAAAGAAAAAAAGTTAAGCAAGCAACAAAAAAGAAAGCTCACTAAATTTAGGCAGCCCAAAAAAAAAAAAGAAAAGGAAAAAAAAAAAGAAACGGGCAAAGCGATAACGGCAAAAGAAAAAGGTAATCTAGTACATATAAGGCGTTCGAAGTGCGATTGCACAACCGTTGTTGTCCACATTTAACTTGCCGAAGACTTTTTTTGCATATTTTATTTTGGAGCTAGAAGGTCGCGCAGCGTCAGCAGTGTTCAGGGAAAGGGCGCACGCTTCCGTTCCAACTGCAAGCACTCCCTGCTCTCCCTACGCGAGCATGTGTGCCCTTCCCCTTGCTTTGACCATCCTCCACTTTTATTTTTTACGGTTCACTGTCTCTCCTTTCCCACAACTGTTCTTTTGCTGCGCTGAGTATTGTCCCGGATGGATGGATGCTGGCTTGGCTACCTGCCAGCCACGCAACGCAAGTGATGTCCTGGCCACCGGTGCAATCGGATCACCGAAAAAGCAACGGGCGGCCGGGCTTCGTTCACTATATCGAGTGTTCCTGCCATGGGAGTTATGTTCAGACTGTTTGATATAAACAATTACAAATACCCGAGTGTGATTTAATCGGGCTCGACTGTAATGTTGAGTACCAACTTTAGATACTTGATCAAATTATATGTGCATATTCAGTATTCAATACCAAACTTTCCACAATATCTCTCTTTCTCTCTCAGTATTCAATTCAGACTTCAGTCACTTTTCTGCACTGTTCTTAATCAAACCATACTCTAAAATTCAGATATGTATTTGCACATGCCAAAGGTGCAAACAAAAAGTATAGATTGATTGAAGACACCAATTAGATCCCTAATTGATGCTAGGTAAGATATAAACAACTGCCTGCTTACATTTCTGATCAGTTCCTTCTTGTTGCGGATGGTGCTGTAGGTGACAGCCAGGACCTCAGCTAGACTCTGAACGGTGTCTTTCTCCAGGCACTGTACGGGTCTTGAACTGTTGGTGTCCGAGACATCTTCGTCTTCATCTGGAAGCACATTCTCCTTCCCCACTGCCTTTACTTTCAGAGCATGGTTCCTCAGCAGAACCTTACACACAGCTGTCAGGAATGCCACTGAAATCAAAAAGGAAAGAAGAACAAACCTGAAAGGGCTTCCTTCGAACATGACACTTCCAACAGAAGAGTCACTGGGACCAGAATCTGCTGAAACAAAAAGTCAGGGTAGAAGCTGGGAACCCGGTGTAAATTGTGCAGTCTTCCCCACTCCTAGTGGTCGTAACCCAAAAGAAGACAGCTAACAAGCAGACGCAGTAACGAGTATGCAGGCGATCTGATAGACATCGATATCTTCAGTCCAGAAAACCACCTCTTGCACTGTTTGGAAGCAAAACTGTGCTCCACACAAGCACATATTTCTGACTGCAAGCACGCACACCATAGTCTGGCGGCAACACCCGAAGCGGGCAGACTTGCGGTCATTCCATTAACCTTGGAGGACCACATGATCCAACACGGGCAGCTCACCGATCTTTTCGAGGGGAGCAATCTTGTGGAGCATGCGGTAGAATATCTGGAAGGCAGCCTGACTGCTTCTAGCCAGAAAAATGCAGCGTTCCAAGTGCTGCTCAACGGGCGCCTCTGGGTTGAAGTAGCTGTTCCTCAGCAGCAGGGCCACTTTGACCGCAGTCCCAGTCTCGGACTCCGACATGATGCGCAGGAGGTCAGGGAGAGGAACCACCTCCCAGAACTGCACACCAGAATGAACCTGTGGTCACAACCCGCACTCTATGTTGACTCTATAGCTCCTGACAAGGTGAGCATGGAAGGGGAGAGCTTCAGTAGTCCCGCCCCCAGCCCGAGCTTTCTACCTTCAACAACACTTCAGCGTCTCGTGACGCTGAAGCGCGCTCGCAGCCAAAGCACGACCGGAGACACGAAGTGCATGCCGGACGTTCAAAAGACGCGCTCCGCTGTTCTCACTCTGTCAGCGACTACAGTATAAACTTGTTACAACAGGCCTGGTTACAACATAAATTTGGATATAACATACTGCTT
The DNA here is from genome assembly GCF_016920785.2 of Ixodes scapularis. NCBI lineage: Eukaryota > Metazoa > Arthropoda > Arachnida > Ixodida > Ixodidae > Ixodes > Ixodes scapularis. The sequence goes on along the minus strand of NW_024609835.1, from coordinate 37,339,356 downwards.
TCTGAAGTTCGGTTAGTTTTCCTACCTGTGCCATTGGTTCAACTTTGTATCTGCGTGCAGCATACTCCTTTTACAACAGACTGAAATATTTGTCACTATCAAGGTATGTTATAACCAATTTAGACTGTATAAACCCAAAGACTGCAGAGGGCAATGACACAAAACTGTTGGTTAATCTCCGCTAGAAAGTTTACAAAACACTTCCAAAGAGATGTGCACCAAATGAAACAGCACGATAGAACACTCAACCATCAAAACATGTGTACCTAAAGCCTATTGAAGGACCACAAAACATGCAAGACAGAAACATAAAAAAAAAAGCCTCACTTAGATGTTACAAATTCAACCCAAAATTTTCATATGGTTCAATATAAAGTCCTCCGCCATTGTGGCAAAGGCAGTGAAAACAGAATGTGATGCTGTGTCAAACTAGGTGTGATCGCAGCACCGAAGGATACCTGAATGAAAAAAGCCAGAGTTTTGAGGTGTGCTGCAGCTTCCTCGTGAGTAGCCCTATCTAGAAAGTGCACCGAAGGGAAAAAAAGAAACAAAGAAAAGAGTGCGCGCTCGGTAAGAGCTCTGAAAGCTTCGAGAGCTCGCTCGTTTGGTGAGTGCTAGGAGCAAAGCGCGTCACTGGCATTTCTATGTTTTATCACACGACGCGACCCGCGGGAGCAAGTCCATCTAATAGATCAAGATGTGCGGCTGGCACTCGCATCCAATCAGTGAGGAGATGAGCGCCATGCCAGGGTTCAGCTGGCACTCACGTTTTCTGCTTCCGTAACTGGAGTGAGGTCCAGAAAGGTTAGGTGCCAGCAATATAACACATTGTGTGTTAAACAACATACTTGTGGGTCATTTGGGCATTCATTGCACAAAAGAGGGGAAATGAGCAAAGTAAAAGCAATCTTCTTTCCTCTCTTTTTGATAAATCAAATGTCCCAATGTCTTGCAAAAGACATTTTCTCACTTTGACCGGAAAAGATGTAATGTACAGAGTCGCACGAAAATCTTGGCTTTTATTCGTAACTTCCGAGTGCGGCAAAGTTTGTCCTTCGACATTTTTACAAAACAAATGCATCACCTAGCGACACTTTGATGATAAATTACTGCACAATTTTGGGGATTTATATAAACTGAGTTAGGCCCATGTGTCCCCATGGGTAGAAACATATTACTTATCACCTTTCGTAACAATACAGTAAACTTTCGTTAATTCGACCTCGACAGGACCTTGAAATTCGGTAGAATTATCCGAATGATTGAATTAAAAAAAAAAAGACAGAAAAACGGTTAAAATTAAACTTCCTTTTATTTTTCAAACTACTCGCGGATGGTCTGCTGCCGCCTGGACTTAAAACGCATGGCAAAAAGCATGCTCCGGAGAGCAGCGTAACTAAACGTCACGTCCCCAAAAAATTGCGCACTAAAAAAAAAATAATAATAATAAAGTTTTACGAGTTGGCTTTGGTGTCGGGCAGCTTGGCGACAAGGAAAAATAACAACAAAAGAAAAAAAAAACGCGCTATCCGGCATGCAAGATGGATCGCACACGATGCTACAGAAAGTGCTTTGAGAGCGTGTGCTGTCTCCGCGCCCGACCAGGAGCTATGTTCTCCGCGCTACTCCATGCCAGATCGGTTGCGCTGGCACGTGTCATTCGCGACGGTCCATCTCAACGGCGTAGAGGAGCAGGCGCATATTTGCGTACGTACGGCTTTGCAGCAAAGGGCCCATGTTTCGCCAAACGTTGGTGGTTTTTCTGCCGTGTTGCCGTGCAATGTGAGCCCGCGTGCATTCGCTTGGGACAAATTATCCGACGCGGAGTCTTCCTGAGTTCGAACTATCACTTTTCCTCCCATAGAAATGTATGGGCGCTCGCCGGGACTTTTGAACACGATCGAATTAAACAAAAAGTCAAATTAACCGAGGTCGAACTAACGAAAGTTTTCTTACATATTAGTCACAAAAAAGTCGCAAAAAGAATGCACAAGCTTTTTTTTTTTTAGAAACAAGGTCTAGCACAATTGGGCAAGACAGCTCACCTTGAAGCCCGCGATGCTTCGTGACTTGAGTAGAAGAGAAATGTAGGACTTTTTCACTGATGTAGAGTCATTTATTGCATCCTTATTTTCTGCGATGAGCGCTCGCAGCAGCGAGTGAGTGTTCACGTTCCGCACCATGTATGCAAGACCCTGTAAAATAAGGACGCTTACACCCTCTATCTCGATGAACTCAGAACGAAGCCTAATTTAAGAACTTGACTGATCGTTCCTCCCAAAATAATAGACAACAGAGTGGGACAAATAAAGAGGTGCATTAACTGAAGGATTAAGCTTAAATTAGTAGAATCCAGGTAACAGTGAATGTGCACCATACTAAGTTAAGAGTAATTGAATACTGCTCAAACAAAGGCAGCACCTGGTGACAGTGCGAAACTCACCTCATTCACTTTGACTCTAGATTCTACAGAGGTGGCATCTTTGGCATTCTTTTTAATCAGGATCCATCCGAGCTCTTGCTTTTCCTGGAAGTGGAAGTGTATTCAGCCTGTGCTCGTTTTCACCACAAGAACGGCAGTAAAAAAAGTTTGGCTCATCCAGCAGCACTACGAACTTCCCCCTTCATGCGGTGAACTAAAACGCTTGTATGTGCATTGAAAGGGGTCAGGACATGAAAAACAGGTCCATTACTCTCAATATAAAATGCTCATAGGTCACTTAGTAGCAGTATGCACACCAAGTTTTGCAATTTTTAGAGCTCTAGTAATAACGAGAATTTTATAATGCATCCGACGCCCAGGCAACTCTGCCCATAGTACCGTAAAATACTGGGCAAGCGCCCACTCAAAATTTGGAGATCATCGCGAAAAAATGGGGGATGGACGCTTGTCCGGTCATCAGTTTTACATATAAATGTACTATGCATATTTTTTCAGATCTTACAAATCTGGGATTGGGCGCTTTGTGTGGAAATGGGTGGATATGCGGTATTCTACGGTAGTTGCAACCCGATGTCTGTGAACCCCATGGCTGTAATCACCATATTTGAACGCTCTCTCAATCTAGGCTTATTCATGTTGCCACGCTCACACACCATGCACAACGCAGCTACTCCCACTTCCTTGCCCCCTACCTTGCCGCCTGCCTACACATTTATCTCCTTCTTTGCCGGTTTCTTTTGTGATCGCACGTTTTCACTGCCAATAGGAACCATGGGGAACGCCTGTGTAGCCACCAGCCATGGAGGTAGGAAACTTCTGGAGGCGACATGACACCCCCAGAGGTGAAGCCATGGGAGACGTCCGGTTTGGAAGAACCCGGCCTAACGATGACCAAAAACAAAGAAAACCAAGACGCTATGGACGGAAAGGATTTGGCACCTGTTTTGGTCAAACTTTGGGGGCATTCCCACTGACCACAACCTTTACTTCCGGCTTCATTTCTCTAGCTTGGCTGGCTTGAGCCGATATGTCGCTTCCTCTTGTTTCTATTTCCATGCTACCAGCGCTAAAGCAGTTCCAACATTGTCGCGCCAAGTATGTTGTGTGGTGGGATGTCGGAACATATAAGATAAGCAGTCACCGTTATCAGTTTTCCGGTTCCCAAAAAAATATTACGAGGTAAGAGGCAAACACAGCAAAGCACCAAACGCATGTACGACAAAACGTCGTCCAAGACCCCCAGAGTGTGAAGCACCGAGAGTCGCAATTCCAAAATTGCTTCGGTTTGAACTTGCACGAAAGAAAGAGTTGGAGAGATGCTTCGTGCAACGCGGAGGTCAAAATTCTCACTGCTTTTCACACCGAAAATCTCAGTCACGACTCAGCTGTCCTTCTGACTCGTGGTGCAACCCGTCAGGACGTTTTGCCGCACGCATGTCGAGCCCTTTACGTCGTGCCAGCGCAAACCGTGCGACTAAGCATCTTACAGTGGCATTGGCAGAAAGGCTCTTAAGGTCGAGTGGAACCTTCTTTAAATGTAGACCCTGAACGCTGCAGCTGAGCGGGCAACAGTTTTTGCGTTGTCCATTCTTTTTATTTCTTGGTCTAAGGTTTTTGCAGTGCTGAGTGTTCCTAAGTCTACTTGGCCTTATAAATATAGCAGCAAGCACGAATGTAAGTACACATTTACCTTCTGTTCAGCAGACCTTACAAAAGAACTCGATACCAGACTTTTGCAGTCTGAATGTGAGTAATGAGCACAGTTTAGCTTTTAAGAAACTAGCGCTTCTAAACCGAGAAAGGACGTCTTATCCTTTAGTTACACAGGCGCCCTTAAAACTGCAGTTACACTCAACCACAGTAATCACTTTACACTCGCGGGCACAGCTTTGATGGGCACTCAAGGTGCACAAGTGTACGTGCACCCACAGCTCTCACTGCATAGCCGCAAAAAGTTGTCCAAGGGTATAATGTGGTAACTTCAAGCTCCACAAGCTAATCTTTTGTATTCTCATATTTTCTAGTCTCCTCCTACTCCATTCACCACATCTCCTGCATATGTAACCTGTATCTGCAGCAGACACTGAACGATGCTGTCAGCTCAAAACTAATGAATCTCACACAACCACATTTACATTTAGCACAAGTGCACTATGCCTTTATATAAGCAAATGAACTCACACGCTTGGGGAAGAGCTCATAAAAGTGGGAAAGGCAACGGGTGACACCAGTGACAGCCACAACCCTCACAGCAGGAGATGGATCTTTCAGAAGGCACTGAAATGAAAGGACACCATCTATTGGAAAGGCCCCCCATCATAAGACCTCTTGGTTCCACAGAAAGCCTGACGTGTATTAAACCACAGTATTTCAAATTTCACTTCGCCCTGTGAAATGGGAAAGAGGTGCTATCACCACCATTCACTTTGACATTGACAGTTGCACCACAATGTGTCAAGGCGTTGCCCTTTTTTGCAGATGACACCGTATGCACTTTCTCAAATGGGCAGCTTCTGTCGGCCTCGGGCAGTGGGATAGTCACACCTTTCTTTTCTTAAAATATATATATGTATATATATATACAGTAAACTTTCGTTAGTTTGACTTCGGTTAATTAGACTTTTTGTTTAATTCGATCCTGTTCAAAAGTCCCGGCGAACGCCCATACATTTCTATGGGAAGAAAAGTTCGATAGTTCAAACTCGGGACGACTCCGCATCGGATAATTCGTCCCGAGCGAATGCGCGCAGGCTCATATTGCACGGCACCACGGCAGAAAAACCACCAACGTACGGCGAAACACGGGCCCTTTGCTGCAAAACCGAACGTGCGCAAACATGCGCCTGCTCCTCTACGCCGTTGAGATGGAGCGTAGCAAATGACATGAGCCAGCGCTACCAATCTGGCGTGGAGTAGTGCGGAGAACATAGCACGTGGTCGGGCACAAGGACAGCGCGCGCCCTCAAAGCGCTTTTCTGTAGCATCGTGTGCGGTCCATCTTGCACGTTGGAAAGCGCAAATTCTCTTTTCCTTTTTTTTTTTGTTATTTTTCTTTGTTGCCACGGTCTTTCTGCTCGGTGCCAAACTCGGCTCGTAAAACTTACTTTGTTTGTCTTTTTTTTGTTTTTTTGTACGTAATATTTTGAGGATGTGACGTTTAGTTATGCTGGTCTCCAGAGCATGCTTTTGGACACGCGTTTTAAGCGCACACGGCAGCAGACCATCCGCGAGTGCTTTGAACAATAGAAGGAAGTTTAATTTTAACCGTCTTTCTGTCCTTTTTTTAATTCAATCATTCGGATAATTCGACCAAATTTCAAGGTCCCGTCGAGGTTGAATTAATGAAAGTTTACTGTATATATATATATACATATATTTTTTTTTTTAATGTAGATGTGCATATTGCACAAAATAGGCTTCCGATTTGAATGGGAGATCTTATCTCGAAGCCGGGAAGAATGGCAGGGTTCTGACGATAGTAGTTCAAATCCTTTCATTAAACAAGCTCGATCCCAAACCACAAGCGAGAGGGTTTTGATACTGTTTTAAGATAGTCTCTCTATAGTATTGCCAAACAACCTTCTAAATTATGGTTCTTTTTAGCCTAGAATTTTGTAGAAATGCCCAAATGTGCCTTTGTGAATGTTTATGCTCAAGTCTAGATTCTTCTTTTATAAGATTTGTTAACGGTATATATATCACATATGAATTTATACCCCATACTGCATGTGTCATTGCCTTCTAAACAATCTACAAGCAATGTACAGTAAGCACTAAAAAGGTTAGCACAAACAAGCCATTGCCAGCCAGCAAAACAGGTGGCGCTGCAGTCAAGCAAATACAGCAGGAAAGGTGCAAACGGCCGGGCAGTGGCTCTTTGCCCGACGGCTCTACTCAGTCTTCGCGACACCACATGTGGCCATTTCCTCGCTCAGATTGTCGATCGCTCGTGCTAGTCTTTTTTAGTGCCAACTGTACACAGGCGCTCAAAACTAGTAAAAAATTCAGGAAAAACCTTACTAGCTTAAGTTGAGCTAGTTGGTTGAAGGTGTGGACACCTGAACAATTTAGACCAAAACTCAAATGAGAGGAAAGGTGTGTTACAGATTGATGATTTGAAAGACAGTGGATGTTGGGTCACATGTTCAGTAATAACATTATCGTAATATCCCGAGTCATCACCCACCCCCCTGCCGCCTGAAATTCATTAAAAAAAAAGGGGTCGGCCATGTCTCAGTGGGCGAGCACAAAAAGTAAAAAAAACAAATTGAGCAAAAAAAAGCACCTTTTTTTTGTATCTAGCACAGCTGCAGAAGAGATGCATTAAACTCAAAACTCAAATTAGTTTTATTGTTTTATACAAAAAATGCTCATGAAAGAGTGTTTTACTACTGCGAAGACCGTTGCTTGCATACGCGCCATGAACACCGCCAATTGGCATACAGCGCGAACGTTTGTTCTGTGAAAGCACGTTACCGCTACAATCTCCTCGTTTAAACATTTTTTAAAAAGTTCTCAAGAAAATAGAAAAACTAAGCAGCCGCTGGCGTTGTTTGTACCTTTGTCTTTCTACCTCACGATTTTCTGCTTTTCAAACCACAGTCTCAGGTTTTCAATCATCATGTATAACTTACACCAGCTCACTTGCACTTCAACCGTTTTTTCATTAAAGGGATACTGACACCCCCCAAAAGTTTTTTTTCATTTTTTGCCAGGCGCTTCATTATGGTGTCGGAGGACTACCCAATTAATATTTTGCAACAGAGTAGCGTATTTTTTTAATAAAGCCAAAAGACGCAACTGCTCGAAACCGAAACCGAAACCCGACGGAGGTCGGAGAAGTGGAGAGAAGAGAGTGAGTGGCGGAAGTCACGTGGCTACACCCGACCGTGCGTTGTTTTTTTTTTTTCTTTCTTTTCGTAGCAGACGACACGACATGCGGCGTGCGGGAACTGCTCGCCGTGCTATTCTTTTGCAGTTATGTTTGTTCCGTTCGTTGTTCTGTACTCCAAGATGAGTTATTTTGTACATTGAGGAGTTGGAGATGAGTAGTGAGTGCCCGTGGTGAATTTCCATGATCGGCTTCGAAAAGAATACACCCAAGATGTTGCGTGAAGAGCTGGCTCACATGTCCTCCATCCGAAAAAAAGTGGCATTGTGCGACAGAGTTTCCGAAAGATCAACGGGATCGGGACCAATGGCTGGCTGCAATTCCTGTAGAACATATACGGGCACCTCGGAAAGCGGACGCTACCTGATTTATATGCTCCTTGCATTTTGTGGAAAGTGATTACATTGAGTTCGCAGGTGTCAAAACGGAAATCCCATACCATTTAATTCAGCGAAGTATCGTCCACAACATTTGTTTGTTATTTTTTTGTTTGTTTCTTCAGTGATGATTACAAAAAAAAAAAAAAAAAAAGATATGTAAACGTCAAAAAATGTTTGAAAAAAAAAAAAAAAAAAATTCACGGGGGATCGAACCCGGTCCTATTGCGTGTAAACCGGACGTCTTTCCCACTGAGCTACTGAAGCATCTCTTTTCTGGTGGAACTCTTTCCTTAGTAATAATTCAGCCGGTAAACTGTAAGTTCGAAAGTTTGCTGTCGATTTTTCTCTAGCAAAAACACTCCCGGGTCGAAGTCGGGAAGCACCACGCCACCACGCTTTGGGGACATTCGCACCTAGTAAAGAAATCGTACGCGTGCATATTCAACTCGAAGTAGACACGTCGTGCTTGACGTTTGCGCGAGCGATGTCTTCAGCCACGAGAAGGGAGCGACGGCTCGGCGACGTCTTCGTGCAAATCGGCTTGGTGGCCGGGCGTGTCGTACGGGATGAATACCAATTTCTGACCAGTCCCAAATTTCTCTTTTAACGGTAGACAGAATTCGCCGGTACCGCGAACGACAGTTCTGAAATAGAGGTCCCACGCCCATCGTTCGCTACCATCGCCGTCCCCGCGAGTCCCACGATACGCGAAACGACGAACGCACAGAATGCTTCCGGTTGTCTGTGGAACTTTTTTTTTAAAACAAAGTATTTACAGCTTTTTAGAAGCCACAAAAAATGGGTTTCATATTTTTTTCTGGTTTTAATATTCAGTGTGTGCCTTCAGTGACCCACGACTTTGATTAAATTTGGTGGTCGCATCGATACCTTAGAAAACGGCCCGTGACCGCGAAAAAGAGAGTGAGCGAGACTCGAACCGGCCAGTTCTTGATCGCCGGTTTTCGGGCGGAAAGAAACCGAATTTCGAGCCGCAGATTCTGTTCTGGGTAGTTGAGCTCTCATATGTCACGTACAACTAAAAACCTCGGCGAGCATAAATACCCTGTCAGTGTCCCTTTAAGCAAATGCAACGGGCGAGCGAGCGAGCAGACCAAAGAATGGACGAAGAGCGATGCTGGGAAAGTACGAAAGCCGGCGATCGCATTGGCAAATGCTTTGGCGTTTCTGGTTTGGTGCATAAATGCGTGGGTTCGTGCACGCCGTGCTATTAATGCGGGTTAAAGGATAATTGCAAAGAAAAAAGCGTATTTTTAAACAGCCTAATTGGGACAAGCATGTCACAAAACAATTTTTCTGCCAAAAACAGAATTTTTTACAGCAATATTTATTGTGCGAGACTGATTTTAGTTTGCGGCTATTTCGACCGTTTGAAATCGCGCGCCACAAAGTTGGTATTATACGTCACATAGTGGTGTTATACGTCACGGAGTGACGTATAACAGCCACTTTGCGCACGTCGAAACAGCGGGAGTTTCAAACGTGGAGAGGTTGTGACTCCGACTAAATTATGTCCTGCCGAGTAAATATTGCTAAAAAAACTTTTTTTTGCAGAAAATTTGTTTTGCGACATGCTCGTCTCAATTCGGCTTTTAAAGGAAAATTTTTTTTTTCTCTGCAGTTATCCTTTTAAAACGGCGTTGCTGCGTGGCGTGGACGGCACCACAAACACGGAGCTCGAAATGGGACACTACAAACGTCTGCGCGGCATTCCAGCAGTTTCGTTTACCCGTTGGCTTTGTCTTAAACATTGCAAAACCATTGTCATGACGTGCCAAGAGAAGAAATGGGTTCCCGGTAACTTTACTTCCGCGGAGACAGACTTTGACCTTGTGTGTTTGTGTTATCTTCCTGACTTTTTTTCTTTTTTTTTCTTTTTCGTCGGGGCAATATTTTTGTAAGCAAAACAAATTTTCATTCTGTTATCGCCATTGTTTTCTCTTTGCATGCACAAATACAATATGACTTCAAAGTCGTTTGCAGAAGAAGTTTGCAGATCACAAAGTCAGCGTTGGGGTATTTAAAGGGGTGGGCAATGACTTTTTGGAAATAGATATTGACCGAAAAGGTGGGGTGGGCGATGACTCAGGATATTACACTATGTCTATAGACAACCTTTATTAGAGCACAGTTGCTAGTCAGTAGTATCTTTGTCTATTTCTTACTGTTGTGGTTTGTTCTAAATTGTTCAGCTATCCACATGAAAAGAGTTAGAAAAGGTTGTCTGCAGATAACAAAGTGTTCCCTTTACTGTCTGACCAACCAATGTACAGGGTGTCACAAAAAAAATTCACAGGGTTTTTATTTCCACAAAAATAAACTAGGCATCGCCGAGCACTCATTCTCCACCCAAAGGTAGCGCTAGAGGTTACAACCAGATGCCAAAGTTTCAGCCCGATCCGATAACTTAAAAGTTATGTGATTTTCTGAAAATTTCAACGGGAAAATGGCGGCCGACAAAGTTTTCGAATACATGGGGCTCTATGGGCACCAGAAACCGAAAACAGGCGAAAATGGGCTCCATTTTCCCACTGAAATTTTCAAGAAATCACTTATAACCTTTGAATAGGGTATCGGATTGGGCTGAAACTTTTACATCTGGTTGTGACCTCTAGCGCTACCTTTGGGTGGAGAATGAGTGCTCGGCGATGCCTAGTTTATTTTTGTGGAAATAAAAACCCTGTAAATTTTCTTTTGTGACACCCTGTAGAAGGCGATAATTCAACAGTGCAAAACAACGCAGCCAGTTCTATGAGGATCCCGAGGCAGTAGGTAGCGAATCAGCTTCACTGCTCAAAAGCACACAATTTCCCCCGCATCCCGCTACAACTCAGACATGTGGTGATAAAAAAGTCTACCTTGAGATTACTGAGACACCTGGCCTCATAAAAAGTGCCTGCAAGAAACTGAAACATAACTGGCATTTTCACGCAGATGCTTCGTTGGACCCATGCACCAAAGTTATGACTCGCTCTAGTATTGCCAGTAAGTGAAGACGATACCAGGGTTTTGGGGCAAAGGGCTCTCACCTGCATGTAGCCAAAATCACGCCTCAGTTCCCCCTCCATCATGGACTTCTGGCTACTCTCCAGGAGTGGGAAAACGTTGAAGAAAATCTTCGCAGCAGCTACACGCACTCTGTAATGCAGCGCCTGACACCGAAAGAATAAAATATGTACGCATGCTTGATTGTGCTGACGAAGACCAGGAAGCGCAGAACGTGTCTCGCACAAAACTAGGTACACGCTGTGTGCGGTTTGTGCTACGCAGTTCCTCCTATCGTGCACCACAGATGCTATACAGGGCAAGACCGAGCGAACGAGCTCAAGGGAGTGTCTTTGCTGCCGCAGCACCTATCATGCAACACTGGAAAGGGCGAGGGAAAAGAGAGAGGCCAGAGCTGTTCCTCGCCTGATCTCGCACCCTCGCCCATTTTGCCCCTGTCACCCGGTTCTCTCTACAGCCGGTTCTCAGAATGCTTTGCGGTGCAGGTGGGTCTGCTTAAAGAGGACAGCTCGACCAGCTCATATCAAACTCCTCATTCTGTTTCTCCCCTTCTGACGTTCTCGATCCAGTAGTAAACAAGGTCGTTCTTTACCTTGAGTCCACGCCACAAAATGGGCTCGTAGTTTCGACACAGCATTGCAGAAAGGTGCCTGTCCTTCTGCTTGCTGTGGAAGATGGCCAGAAACTGAAAGACAGGTGTAGTGAATCTTGGGAACAGGGAAAAGATTTCTCACCTTATGCACGCTAATCAGTACTACTCTAATATTTTCTGCGGCAATTTCAACAAATAATTGGTGATGAACAACAATGATAGAAGCGACCCGCTCATGATGCGTGAGCAGTGGTTACGACATGCGAGGGTATGAGACAAGAAAGTCCTATGACCTTGTGGTATTGTCGAGGTGGTGAAAGCAACCGAATGTGTTCCTTGGGCCTGCTTCCAAGTAAATAGTTCTTCCAAACAATCCCTATGCTCCCTTTGCCCCCAGTGGAAGCTACATGCTTGCCGAAACAATCGACCACTTCCCTTTATCAGCGATGGAAGCGGCATTTAACCTCTTGTAACAGGCTCCGTAGCAAGCAAAATATTGGTTAAGAGCAGCCACTGATGCCTTTGGAGTAGATGCCAACATCTGTTAGCACATCACTTAAAAATAAAAAAGTGATTGCATCTCTATCAGTCCGTTTATGATAGTGATCAAGGGTTCCTCTTCTATACTTGAGCATATTACTTAAGAGTGTTTGTGATAAAACTAGATAGGGCATAAAAGGATCACAGCTTTCTGAAGCAAGGCTCTAATCAGAGTATGTTTTATTTACAATAAGTATTAAAAATGGTTGAAAGGTGAATCGTAGCGCAACACTTCATTGAATTAAATCCTCTCTCCCCTCTCTACTTTACACTCGACAGTTTGTTTAACCTGTAAATAGAATTTCTGTAAAATGCCAGCAAGAACCAGCATATCCACTAACCCGTCTACCAATAAAAATGTGTCCCATAAGTTTAATGAACATACTAAACTTAAGACTCTAATATAAAACTGCAAAGACAACCAGCCAAAACATTATAAAAGCCTACACTTGTGCTTTAAAGGCGACATCGCTCCTTAGCGGCGTAGGAACCAGAGTTACGTCAAAGTTTGTTTCTCTTTTGATCGACAGCTGCACACAAACTACCGCGACTTCCATATTCATTCAAATATATATATAGACCAGGGGTGGCCAGGCTGGCCTGGCCTAAGAGCCGCAATCGAAACCACGGAACTTCTAAGAGCCGCGGGGGGGGGGGGGGGGGGGCAAACTTAACTTTTGTTGAGAGTCTGACTGTACGTATGGGGGCACAAGACTGTAGACTGTACGTATGGGAGTACAAGGCTGTCAAACTGCAAGCTGCAGTGTGCTTTATTCTGAAATTCTTTTTTTCTCCTTGTGGAAACGCGGAAAGGGGGGGGGGTGACCCCTTACGAGGGATCCGCGAGCCGCACTTGGACCTGCGAAGAGCCGCATGCGGCTCGCGAGCCGCGGTTTGGCCACCCCTGATATAGACCCTTGTTTTCTTCTCTATTTCTTGGCGCTTTTTTTTTTTAAATTAGAGATGAACTTACAATTAGGACAAAGGGGTTGGACCTGTAATAACCCTGAGCATAATTTGCGTGCCTATCGCACTAAACCAGGCGCTCCCCCAGGTCAGTCGCTGCTCCCAACACTCCGGTGCAAACCTGTGAAGATCGACGCATGCACCTCGGTGAGAGGCGACGGTTGATGCAAGTGGCGCAGGTGTCACGGTACTCTGCAGCCACGGAACGAGGGCATGTGGCAGACATGATAATCAAGTTATCAGGCATATGACCCTGGTTCTGCATTATCACAGTAGCCGCAATCGGCAATCCTACTACTTTGCAAAGTTTTCTCCAGACTCTTAGCTCCTGACATCGACGACATCGTCAGGAAATTTAGACGATATCGGCGATCAACTAGCCAGGACATCAACCGGCCAGAGCGGTTCGTGGCCAGCATTGACGGCTCTGGCCGCTTGATTCGCAGCATCAAAGCGCGACATCATGACATTAGCTATCTTCTTGTACTTGTTCTTTCGTTGTCTAAACCAATCAAGTGCAGCGGATGTCCCTTGAATTGTGCCTTTTACATGTGTGTTGGTGGTTGTATGTGTTCGAACCTTTGACTGTGCTCTGAACTGAGACGAAACAAACTATACAATGAGTAGAGACTCTCTAAAATTAACATTTGCACAATTTTTCTTTCCTTCTGCTATACCCTGAATATTAAAGTCAACCAAACCATAATTTTTTATTTTTTTTGCTTTAAGCCTATTTTGGACCAGGTGTAAAACAAATCTTAGCAAAAATGGCATTTTGGCGCATGATGCACCAGACTTTCGTTCACAGTGCAATTTGGCACAAATGGCGCATCACTTCCATCACTGCTTTTTTTACCCGCTCCCACTCTCTGCCTGTGGGCGAGAGCAAGAGCGTGATCGCGCAGCAAAAGACCGACGTACGACTGGTCCGACGAGCGGCTTTCACTGCACCATCGGTTTAGGTGTGAACGGAATATACTAAATGTGCATTACTGCTTGCAAGGTGTGTATACTTCAGCACTGCTATACTGCTTCGATGCAAGACCAGGAGAGGCTCCTCAGATATCAATCAAGATAAGTGTTTCGACACTGATAAGATAAAATGACAACAGTTATCGTACAATGGTTAAGAGTAAAATAAATCCAACAAAAATTTTCTCCGTGACAGCTTGAAAGGAGTTCGGGATGACCACCTGAGAAATGTAGGGGATGAAACAAATACTTTGCCAAGATCCACTTAGCAGAGCACCATTAAATGTATTGCAAAAAACTATGTATTAGAAGTACAATTAGATACGAGATTAAGTAGTTGCACTTATGACTACATCTTTTTTTTTTTTTAAATACTGTAGCTCTCCTCTGCCTTCAATGTCCATGTAGATGGTTGCTTCCTCTCTCACCTATAGTCCCCCTATAATATCATTATCAATTGATTTTAATTAAGGGTGTGCGAATATTCAAAATTTCGAATGCTTCGCAAATAATGCTTGCAATTCGATTATATTGGCTTCGCACTTTCGCTGTTCGGAAGTATTCGAGTTCTTCAAATACTTCAAAAACTATGAATAACGCAAAACTCGCAGATTAGTGTCACCTCGCGGTCGAGTTCCCAGTTTTATTTTTGGACTGTGCAGTACGGTTTTGAGCTTAGCAACCCCAAAATGCCAACCTAAGATCCTTTTTTTTGTATGAAGCACTAGGAAGTTATATGTACACGGTAGCGCGATCCGTCCTTTGCTTGCCACGATGTCTGGATTGCGGAGTTGGCGAAGTCGTCGTGGCGCAAACGTTGCGATAGATTTGATAAAGGACTATGATTTGCAATGACACGTGCATCGTCGTGAGCACAAATGACAAAATGCTATGGATAGGGATATCGATTTACGGCTGACTTCGTGACTTCGACTTGTGGTGATATCTGGCTCATGTTATTTTCCACCTGATTTTCCGGTTTATCAGTTTGCCAGTACTGTTGAGACTGGTTATAACGAAGTCGGTTATAACGAAATATAGGCTACAGCGAAGCGATCACGATTTCCCATTCCCTTTTGCACTTCATTAACCGAAGTCGGTTATAACTAGGGTTTCGGGTTTTCGGTGTAAACCGATAAAAACCAATAGAAGTATGCTGGATCCCTTTTCGGAAATTCGGTTTTAACCGAAAAAGGTCAGTTTGTAATTTTGGCATTTTCGGTTTAAACTGATAAAAGTATGCCGAATTCATTCTCTAAAATTCTGTTTTAACGGAAAATGGCTAGATTTTTATGGCCACGTCGAGATGGGCAGGGGAAGGGGGAGGGGAGAGAGGGTGTTGCAATGTTCGACATTGAGTGACCTCTTCATGATTGCCCTCTTCCAAGGTTCGACATGCAACAAAAGAGGTCTTGGATTGGCCTCCGCGGGACATCTCTGCCCTTTCTGTAATCGGTCCTTCTTGGTCCTAAAAAGTTAAGGGTGTGGGCTACTATAAGGTTTTTCGCTTCATGCAAGATCTGCAGCCAGAGTTTGGTGAGTACACAAAATATGTCGTGCTCCAAAACGTCGCACCGCGTCTCTTTTGATAGCCACATTTGGTTGATTAGCCGATTTTGGCTCAGGCAGCGCTTCATCTCCTCGGCCTGCCAGTGCCCAGTGTTAACGTTGAGAAGGCATTCTCGAAGCCCAGGGTCATTAACGGGAAAGAATGAGCGTGAATCAGCGATGAGAACCTGGGAAAGTACATGTGTGTTTACTATAATAAGATTCAATAATCCTGATTCACAGAAGGTGAAGGTTCATGTTTTTTGGGCACTGACTTGTTTGTACTTCTGTGTTCCTTCTTGTTTTTTTTTTCTTTACAGTTTCACACATTTGCCAAATAATATGTCAATGTTTTTTTCAATGTATTTGTGCCATTATTCTTTGAGTGATCACAAATATCAGAGCTACAAGAATCATCTGATCCGATGTCCGATGGTGTTTCTTTAACATTCACCGAAAAACAAATATACACCGAAAAAAGTATGCCGAATTTCGAAAAAATAAAAACCGAAAATGCGGAGCCCTAGTTATAACGAAATAGCGGATATAGCGAAAAGATTTCAGATTCTCGTTGACTTCGTTATAGCCGGTCTCGACAGTATTCCTTTTATTTATTTCTACTCCTTTTCACTGATAAAAGTGAGACTTGCTCACTTTTATCAGAAACAAACACTGTATTCTAAATTTATTGCTTCTTTGTGGCGCCCTAATCGGCAGAACTATTGCACACGGAAAGAGATGGCGCAAAGTCAGTGCAGCTGCACGGCGCGATTGCACATCTCCAACTCTGCTATGGCCAGCCAAATGAGCCTGCCGACCCGCCTCCGCTTGTGTACTTCCATTTACATTCAATAGAAAACATTTGTTTTAAAAAATGCTCTTATTCAAAACTACTATTCATATTCTAAAAGATTTGATTTATTTCGATTCGTAACCTTTATTATTCGATTTGCTTCACTTCGAAAGATTTTGATATTTGCACACCTCTAATTTTAATTTAATGTGTTCATTCAAACTACAAAGGGAAGAGTGAACCGAGAATAAAATCAACAAGAAAGAACGAATCTTGGCAAGCTTGACAAATACTTTGCAATGCCGAATCTGCAGATTCAGTGCCAAAAAGTTTTCCTAGCCAAACATTTAGCCAATCACTAGAATCTGGTTTGTAGCTTACTTCTAAGCAGCACCGAGAGACCTACCTTGAAAAGCCTGTCATGTTGAGCGGCAGTATACTGTCCGTTCACGGCCATGTGCATTACGTCCTGGATGCTTTGCTCCAACACCTGTAATGTTGCATGATTCAACAATCCAAAGGTCACTTTAGCCCGATCACACGGTTCTCACGAAGACTCGGTCAAGTTGACAAAAGCATGCTTACTTTCAAAATATGCTGCTTAACAAACATAAGAGAAAATTGAGAAATGTAAAAGTGCACAAATGCATTCCCAAAAGAGTGCCCATGCGGAAATAACTCAAAAGCTCTCGGTCAGCAAACACTTAATTGAAACTGCCTATGGTACTGGGGATTTATAACCCCCTTACCTCGGATTGTGGCTTAGAGGCTACAGCCTTCCAAGCGGACAGGTACACCAGAGCCAAAGCTTGGACATGGGCACTAAGGAAGACAGAAAACAGCAAAAACCCAAAGTAAACATAGATGCAATGACAGTTAGGTGTGATTGGACCTAACTATACTTTAAAGGGCAATTTAGTGACACCCTGAACTACCTCAAATAAGCAATTTGAAGAGCAGATACCTGTTTCAAAATGAAAGCAATTGCGATATATTCATTACCAATTCAATATACATTGGAAGTTTTAATTGAATTTTGGAACAACTTTTGTCTTTCCAGATTCAAGGCACCCAAAAAACAAACTTTCGATGTTTAAAAAAAAGAAGTGTTATTGACAACATACTTTTATATTATTGCCTTTGCTTGGTCTGGCTCGTTAATTTGCCCCATTTGGCATCTTTGTGGAATTATCTACTAAATGTCTAAAAACAACAAATATAAATGTATATCCCAAACGTTTTCTTAAAAAAAAAAAGATAAGCCTACATTTAATTTTTTTTATTCATTTTTTTTTTTAATTTGAGGTCTTCAGTTTTAGGAGCTAATTATACACCCTTAAGCGCCGTTCACACTGTTGCGACCGAGTACGACTGAGAAAGACCAGACCGGTTTTTAAGCCTCTTGCGACTTCTTACAACCGGATGCACTGCAGCGCGGAGCTGGTCTAAGAGATCTCAAGAGGCTTAAAAACCGGTCTGGTCTCTCTCAGTCGTACTCGGTCGCAAGAGTGTGAACAGGCCTTTACACTAAAGGCCTGTTCACACATGCAGCGGAGCGCTACAAGCATAGCGCTAACCTCGCGCTAAGCGCGTGCTGACGGCAGCGTTCACCAGCTTTGTATCGCACCGCCAAAACTGTTGCTCATGGCAGACGATAAGTAGCTGACGACACGTGAGGAGCGCTACATCAGCGCTTCGCTGCATGTGAGAACCGGCCTTAAATGTGACAACCATATGCCAAATAGTTACGTTGATATAAAACATTTGAAACACATTGCGAAGCAGTAACAAAGTTATGTTCAATGCTTAAATGCATTTTCCTTAGTTCCACTTTTTGCTGCAAATTTCATACGAAGGAATCTTTTGTTTGAAAGTAAAAGTACATATTTAGATACCACAATCAAGAACTTTCTGAACTGAAATTTAAAGGGGAATCAGGCTATCTACTTTATTTTGTTTCAAGTTCAAGCCCTCATTAAGAAAGAACTATGTTTTCAAAAATTGACATAGGACAGATATGCATCTCATATTCAACTTTTCCTGAAATATTTACATTAGAGTTATAAAAACTAGATAGCTCAAAGTCCCACATCCCCCACTGCTTAATAGCTTCCCTTGCATATCATAGATTTCTTAACGAAGAGTGGCGCATCTTACGCAAGTGTGGAAAATTGTCCTACAGAGCTGAAAGTTTGCACAATACACCTACATCTGATGTTAAATCTCCCCTGCAAATTTCATTCCGACCACTTGAGTATTTCAGAAGTTAAATCTCTAGCCAGTGTCCCCCCTTAAGAATCTTTGCCCAGCCCTGCCTTTTATAAAGGCCTGTGAATTTTTCTAAAAGCCTTAGAAGCACAGCTCCTAGGTTGAGGTTATGCTACATAAATCCTTTAGTGACAAATATTCAACTAGTAATCTTCACAAGAAAAAAAAAGCAAAGTGGGATAATTACCAACTTAATCCACATAAGTGGCTCTTCACAGCCCTGAAGATAGCATGTGCAATGGTGTCATCCCGTGTCAGCAAGTAGCTCACAAACTTCTTGCCCTGGGGGAACAAAAAGGGGTGCAAACGTCAGTTTCAAGCTAAAGACAAAGTGAATGAGATGCACAAAAATAGAAGTCAGCACCCCACATAGGGATACAAAACAATTTCAAAGTCCCAACTACAGCAGCTTTTCAGGGAGTACCTCAGTAAAGTTTGCTACCAGAGCCAGGAGGGGGCTGCCGCTGACGGTCTGTGGCATCTGTTGGCAGCGATGGTGGCCAATTGGAGAGGTTCCAGACGCTGTTTTCAATGGCTTTAGTTTTACAAACTGTGCCGCTGACCCTAGTGATGCCACTGCCTTTACAGGCATGCTTCCACAGCAGAGTGTCCACATAGGATGGACGTACAACTAGGTCGTTCATCCATCCTATCTATCCTGACCGCGCCCATAGGCCATCGATCACCGGTGATCGATGGCTTTCAAGCGCAGTCAAGAAATAAAATTTAGTGCGGAGAATTATGTTCCCCAATCTCGTGGACAGCCGAAGAACTGCACTTTCAGTTTCAATTTGGGTTTGAGCGTTATCACAAGCTGACGGGCTGTCAAAAATAGTCTTGGGAACGGTGGTTGCACATGTCTAACACGGCTAACTGCTTGCATCTGTCTTTGTAGCAAAGATGGCATTATTTATGCAATCCAACTGCATTCTGGCACATTCCTTAGACCTTAAGAGCTCTGGGGACACTTTAAATGATGTTGTAGGAATCGCTTAACAGATGATTGTCGGTAAGCGTTACTATAATTTCCAATGCTGTCCTGAGCCGGCGTGCACGTTTTATGCTCCCAACGAGGACAAAAATGCTAAATATAAAGAAACTGCAATCAAGGCTATGACAAAATTAAGGTAATAGAACATGAAGAAAGCATTCTGCTAAGGATGTGAGGTGTACTATCTGTGTTTCACCAATATGAGCCTTCCTTCGTTGAAAAGCACACGTGTTACGGAGGCCAACTCTCCGACAAACCAAAAACAGACAATGCCAGTTACTGTACACCAACTTTGAGAAGAATAGCCATGGGTGTGGGGCACACTTTGTATATCCCAATATATTTTTTCTATTCGTCGTTTAATTTGAATAGTTCTAGAAGACTCAGCATTATATGCCTTCCACATGTACATTGTATTTTTAAATAATTAAAATTTCTAAATCTTTTTTTCTACATTATACCAACCTCACTTTTTTTTAAAGAACAACTAATTAGCCACATTTTTATGTGACATATTGCTCCATACGCAAATTAGTTAGGAAAATAAAAGCGTTTGCACGGATCCTTTGAAAATTGCCACTTTTTCCGTGGTCAGGAAAGCGTTAATATGCAAATGACAGAGCATGTGGCTTTTGATACAGGCTGTACCACCTGGAGGGCCGGTGGGTGACGCAGGGGTCCTCTAGGTTGGCAATTTTCAAACTGAGGTCTGCAGACCGCCATAGGTCCTCCAGAGCATTCCGGGGGGTGTCTGATCATTTGAGGATGCTCTGGAGTAGGAGTGGCCAGGCTGACCCAGCCGCAAAGTTTTGTTCAGAGCAATAAACGAAACTCAAACTACTTTCAATATATCCGAGTCAAAAGCAGTCCAACTGTACGTAAGGTAGCAGTAGCACAAGACTAACAAACTGCGACCTGTCTTTCGATTTAAAATGTGTTCTGGGGGGGAGCCACGAGCCATACTTCAACACGCAAAGGGCTGCAGCTTCGCCACCCCTGCTCTAGAGGCACTCCATTGATGGCAGAAAATATAGAATAGGAAAGCCAGGTGTTCAACAAGGCCAGTCGAATGCATTTCTGACGGCGAAACAGTATACTGTGCAGAGCAGAAGTTCAATTCAGTGCAGACTTGTAAACCCCAATCTGCACATGCCCAAATGTCGGCTGTACCAGACTTAATGAATTCAACCTTAAATTAACTCTGACATCTGCACAGTGGTGTCCAAGCCCTGTGCATTCATCATGAGCTGCGAGTGCCAGTTCATATCAAACACCCAAACCGCAACAGCTGCGTAAATAGACGTTTTCTGGCCCTTGCACAGTATGCCTTCTCTGCGTGTGCTCTCGAGTTGTATGCTGTGTTTACATTGATGTGACAATAGCACATTGAATCAGGCACACACCCAGTCCTCTTCTCTCCCCCGTCCTACACAATCATAGTAGTCCCTTCTTGATTCAATATGCTAAGATTGTGTGGCTCCAAAGTATGTCAAAGGTTGCATTGCAGCCAATAGTTTGAGAACTGCTGTTCTACGTGGCACAGGGGTTCCGAGGAGCGTGTGGGTTTCAGTATGCCCCGAAAACAACACGCTCCATCATTCGTGTTTCATTAGGACCCGGTAATACACTGCACAACACAGTTGAAGCAAATACAACGTTGGTACTTTTTCGCATTTTACTTGGAAACGGTATCGGTGAGCACGAAATTTTACCACCTAGGTTAATGCCTCAAACAAATACTTTTTATTGCACGAATTGCCTCGATGAAAGCTTTTTGGTTCAAAGGAAAAAGACCGGCAGTCTCTGGAATTTCCCAAAGACGTTCTAAATGCACAGCACTAGGCCTTTGCTCACACCTGCACAAAACCACAGTCCGTCGCACACGTTACACACCGCACCAAACAATTTGTCCATGAACTGACACCTGAACTCCCAATCAGCTGCCATGTAATGGCGACTGGTTTCATGTTGCTGCTGAGCTCTCGTTTCGCAGTCACGCCTTGCTGCTTGTCCTCCGCCTTGCTGTGCTCGGTGGAGGACCAGAGTCGTCCACACTAAGGACGACTCTGGTTCTAATGGCGTGTAAGTCTGGGACACAAAATTGCAAGCAAACAAATGCTATGCAATTAAAAAAAAATTGTAGAGCCTTTTCACTTCACACGAAGGTAGAGGACCAGCGAAGCTTTTATTTTTACGACATCTAGGATGACATCCAGGACGACTTCAAGGAGGACGACGCCTAGAGGACAACATCTAGGATAACCTCAAGGACAACTTCTAGGACGACCTCGACAATGACGTCTAGAGGACGACGTCTAGGATGACCTCAAGGACAACTTCTAGGACGACCTCGAGGACGATAACTATAGGACAACGCCTAGGACGATTTCTCGGACGACCTCTCAGACGACTTTTAGGACGACCTCGAGGACAAGGCCTAGAGATGATAACAAGGGATCAGGACCTCACTATCTAATAATGCCAAGGAAGGCTGACTCCCACGCTGGTCGCTCCCTTTTTATTTTTATTTATCCATACTTGCCACGACCAATGGGGAGTTTTCTGTCAACATCCGCAGATGCATTTTTTCCCAGATCCTAGCGCATAACAGCTTCGCTGTGAAAACTACCGACTGCTTGTTTGTTCTAATTTATACCTCTTATTTGTGTACAATTTGCAAAAAAGGAGTCTCTGGTACAATTTAAGAAAAAATTTTTTCTGTTGATGTTATTGTGCTGCTCGGGCCAGTAGTGACAGGGAGGTGGAATTAGACCCATACAAATCATGCTTCCTCGAATAAACTGAGCTTCTGGTGTCACAGACCCATGCAATTTGTACTCTTTCATATTATTCTTAAAACGTATTTAATTTTAGACAAAATCGTGTACATGCTACCTCTACAAGTAACCTCGCGATCAGACTGTCCCAAGTAGTAAGGTCCATGTAGGACGGACGTTTCAAACACCTACCTTCAATGACAAGCAACTTGATCACATTATCACACTAATAGATTAGTCACTTTTTCCCCAATAAATTTAGCAAAAAAACTAAATTGGTGCATTGGACAGGTGACGTAAGCTTTCCCCCTAAATTTATAGGGGGAAATTGAATTTGTGTATAGAACTGGTGCCACATGATGTGAGGTCACGTGACAATGATTTTCCAGCAAAATTTAGCAGGGAAACTGCATTGGTGTATTGATTTCGTAACGCCGATTTCCTCGCTAAATTGATTGTGGAGACTGTAGTAGTGTATGTGTCATAGAGCACTGCACGGGCCGGAATTTCTAGGCCTGGCCCGACCCGGCCCGGTAGAGACGCGGCCCGGGCCCGGCCCGAGCCCGATAACATTTTCAAATATGAGCCCGAGCCCGGCCCGAGCCGGAAAACTGGGACCGAGTTTTTTATATCATAAAGATGTCGACTTAGAATATGTATTGTCGAGAGTATGGGTGAAATATGCGCATCATTTGCGACAGTCTTTGAACTCATGGCACACCGACAATCCTTGAGACAAAAGTGGGGAATTTTTTATTTATGAATTTATTGAAGAGAGATTGCACTTTTCGTTGTTCTATTCAACTCATTTAAGAGAAATTTCCTTCCTACATATTTTTGTGGAGAAACAATAAATTGTCCATGGACTCTCTCTTCAGGCAGGTCCGTCTTGCTTGCCTAATGTAGCCCGCCGCGCTAAAGTTCCGTTCGCTGCTAGCACTTGTAGCAGGAATGCACAGGATGCGTTTGGATAGAATGGACAGTTTCGGGAATTCTTTCTTGTGCGCTCTCCAGAAGACACAAAGCTCAGCCACTCCTGAGCACGAGTAGTCTTTCTTGCCGTGTAGATACTCCTCCAATTCGTCGGTGGCTACCTTGTCCTCCTCCGCGTCACACCAGTCTTCAAACAAACCTTGGCACCTTTTTTTTGATGCGGGATCTCGAACGTCATCGTTTGTCTCATCTTCATCTTGGGTCATTGCTTTGGCGACATGGGCAAGTAGCTTTCTGACGTGCGCGTAAACTTCAAGGCGCTCGTCCTCGGGCAACGTGCGGAGTTGGCGGAACTGAGGCCAGAGAAATGTGGCGGTCCTGTGGAGGAGGAAAATTTTCAGCTTCATGTCCAGGAAATGACAAGCAGGGGACTTGATCTTCTCGATTTCCACTGCCTCTACAGCAGACACCGCCGCACCAGGTTTAAGATGTTTCTTCAACGCAGAAGCGTAAAGGACAACCAGAGGAAGTGTTGGACGTAGTTCCTCTTTGAGCGCGTCGGTAGCATCTTTGAAGGGTTGCAGGAACACGATTAACTCGTTGAGTGTTGTCTTGTTCACGCTTTCCATCAATAGATTGTTCCTTGACTCCAGTAGAGCTTCTATCTCCTCGAACTGAGAGCAGACGGACTTTAGCATAGATACCTTTGAATTTAAATTTACGGCCCACGACCCGGGCCGACGCGATTTAAAATTTACGGCACACGACTGACCAGGCACGGCCCGGGCCGGCCCGGGCCGACGCGGCCCGGAAATTTTTTTTTTCAAGCCCGAGCCCGGCCCGGGCTTTAAAAAATACGTGCTACCCGGCCCGAGCCCGGCCCACGGGCCGGGCCGGGCCCGGGCTTTTGGGCCGGCCCGAGCCCGTGCAGTGCTCTAATGTGTCACGTGACGACATGGTTATTAAAATGTATGCTAGAGGTTTAACTGGAGCTAGTGTCTATGGGACTTCCGGTTTCAAATTGAAGCAGACAGCAACCAGTCCACTTTTGCCTTGCTCCAGTAAATTCATATGGGAAAATGTGCATGGCATTTTGTAGTTTCACTTGAGAATAACAAGAATTACCTTTGTTACTTAGATGATAGTCAATAATAGGTAACTTTATGAACATTATAAAAGTGAAATTGCTTTAGCAACAGTATTTTTCTGACAAGTGAGCTATATTTAACTTCCCTGCTATTCTGGGCCCAATCCTATGTTCCACAGTAAGTGTGTAAATACAAGCGACGGATCGAAGCAGGAATGAAAGTTGAAAAGAATGTAGGGCTTGTTCAAGGAGCGCCAACATTCCGATGACGCTAATATTGATAACCCAAGAGATTTATTTGCCATTACAATGACCCCCATTTACGAGACATTAAAACGCAGAAAACAGTAAAAGTATGCGGACTATAAAAGGTGTTTCTGTTATTATTGGGCTGAATTTATTAGGTGATAAGAGTTTCCTGGCTCTCCCCATTTTCAAAGTTTTCGAGCATGCAGATAAGAGTTCTGAATGCTAGAACAAACTCAGCTTTGCACCCCTATATGAAAAGCAGAGTGAATAAAACAAATTTTATTTATTGCAAATCGCGCTCATTACTCGGCTTTACTTTATTTGGATCGTCTACAGGCACAGGTAGTTACTGACCCAGTGTTGGCGCATAGTTCTTAAAGTCTTTCTTGATTTTCGAGATGCTCTTCATTGCTTTGGCACATAAACCCGCCCTGTAGAAAAGCGCCGATGCCGAGTTCGCACTAACGGTGTCGAACAGTGTGCACAAATACCATATTTACTCGAGTAATAGCCGCACTGTTTATGAAGAAAACCTGAGGGCTCGCTCTTCCGCGGAGCACACGGATGACGAATCACCGCGATCGACAGCACGATTCCAGTGGTTTACAGGACAGAGAAAACGTCTTCGTGCAAAGATACAATCTGTGAAGAAGGCATTTGTATGGAGACTCGTGCTCTTGATCTAGTCATTCGCTATGTTATTCATGCGCAATGCGATGATTGGCTGTATATGTGCTTTGCAGGAAAGTAGACGTAAGGGCCTTGTTCATAAATAGTGCGGCTATTACTCGAGTAAATACGGTACACGTACAAAGTCATTTTAGCACAGTTTTTAATGCCACAAATTTGAATGAAAAATGTCGTAACTGAGCAACATTTTTATCAGCATGACTGGGAAATGTTTCAAGCTCTCTAGAGTGTATGAATTATTCGTGATATTTGCTCATATATTCAAGCACAGGGAGAAAATGCACTCACTTTTGCCCATAGAAATGCATTACCGAAAGTCAATTTCCGAAAACCGCACTAGCGCCAGTTGGACCTGCAGTATACACTACAATAACTGCAAGCGTGACAATGGGTCACGTGACAAATTTTCTCGCTGAATTTAGTAGGAAATGCACGGACAGACAAAATTTTGGGGTTGAGGGTTCCATCAAACGAATCTCATGCTTTAGAATGAATGACATACTGGTGCTGCAGATTGATATGGGCTTCAATGGAATCAAATTTGCAGCGCAAAGTGCCAAAGAGAGTTTACGTTCCCTTCTAATAGTTATAAATAAATCCAATTACTCGGTTAAACTTGAAAGCAACGGTATCATGCCGACACCTAGGAAAGTGCTGCAATCGGAAAAATTTGTGACCATGCTTTTTATAGTTTGAGTGAAGCGCACCTTGTCAGCTCCCAAGTAGGTTGGAGAAATGGAGCACTTGACGAGAAGCTCTTTGAGCTCCAGGTTCTGCTCGCAGCCCAAGTCCGAGAAAGACAGTGCTCCACTGTCGGCTTCCAGCCCATCTTTCAGGAGGAAGACTGTGCTCACGAGCTCCATTGTTTGACGCTGGAAGGTAAATGGAATGTAAGGCGAAGTTGTTTTGAAAGTACCATAGGATGTTGAACAAGAACTTTTGCAGAGTCGCAATTGTCACAAAGTGTAGTTCCTTGTAGCCAACTTTGTGCGTAGTGCTTTATGTGCTCTGGACAGTTCAGAGGTTAGAAAAACAAGGTGTGGCAGTACAGTAAACTCTCACTTGAGCGAACGTCGGTTTAACAAAAATTTCAGAATAGCGAACTCATGCACTTCACGTGAACCTCCAGTATGATTCCTAGAGGACAATGTCTACGACAACCTCAAAGGCAACTAGGACGACCTCCAGGACGATGCCTAGAGAACGTCTAGGACGACTTCAAAGAAGATTTCGAGGATGACTTTAAAGATGACAGCAAGAGGAATATGTCTAGGACGACCTCGAGGACAACGTCTAGGACGTCTTCTACAACGACCTCGAGGTTGACCTCTCGGACGAGTTCTAGGACGACGCCTAGGACGACCTCATGGAACACGTCTGGAGATGATAACAAGGGATCAGGACCTCACTATCTAATAATGCCAAGGAAGGCTCACTTATGCCGGTTGCCCTCTTTTTATTTTTATTTATTCACACTTGCCACGCTTAATGGGAAGCTGGTTGCCCTCTCTTTTTCTTTATTCATACAAAAACAAACCATGTGGGGTCTGTTTCTTTTTTTTTTTGTCATCGGTTCCGTTCGGCCATCTTAGTTTCGGGTAACACATGCAGAACGGCAATTTGTATGTTCACTTTCATAAGACAATGAAACAGAAGCGGTTGCCTCTATGAGACAAGCTCAAAATCCTTCAGCGTCTGCACAACGGTCAAACAAAAGTGGACGTTGTGAAGGACTATAGGATTTCACCGTTGACGTTGTCAACGATAGTGAAGCAAAATTCAAAGCTTGAAGGAGAAACTGCGTTCAATCTCAACAGGAAAGGGCTCTGCACACAATATTGCAAGCCAGTAGACGATTCCATTGCGGTATGGCTCCGTCACAGCAACAAGCTGTGCCAGAGGAAGTGCAAAAAAACATACTCTCTGGACAGCTTTGTTACAAGTGCCAATACAAACGGAGATTTTTTTTTTTTTTTTTAGCAAGAAAGGTAGCAACGTAACTGTTATGCACCTCGTATATATTGATGTACACGACTCTACAAATTGCATTTCACACTTACTGATCTATGTGCTAGCGAATATATTCAATTTAGTGAACTTTCAGGTAAGTGAACTACATATGTATTTACTAAGGTCCCTTGAAGTTCAGTCAATTGAGAGTTCACTGTATTTGTTTTACTCCACATTTCAAACAAAGTGACTTCCCAAATTATCAACAAAGGGAGGCTATGATTTTACAAAAATAAACTGAACGCAGACCAATTTCGGCGATGCTGTTTGCATGCCAGTGTTTAAGGGGTATTCACACAGGGGATGCTTTCTGGGGAAGGATGTGCGCCACCTCGGTGATCAGCGGAACCAGCCGTTTGTGTAAAAGCTCCCCGACTCGATCTTTTACACAAACGGCGAGAAGCCGAGAGGGATGTCAGTGTTATCAAACCCATTTAGCAGTCTTACACTCAATAAAAGGGCTCTGTGCGTGCTGACGGGAGCAGAAAAAGGGAGGAGTACATGAAATGGCGATACGAGATTATGGCAGCAGCACTGTTAGAGGCAGAACATGACGAATAGCTTCCTGCTAAAATAAGGACGCTTCTTAAACGGGTGGATGCAACACAAAAAATGTGGAATCAAAAAACAGTTGTATGTGAAGTGGCTTGAGCACGGCGTTGATGAATATCGAACACTTCTCAAGTGCCTCAGAACAGCGCAAGCCACAACAAGTTAGGCGATCCCGATTCCACCACCGGCACTTCGCTGAGCACAATCTGTGAAGTTGCCATACACACAAACACTATCCCGCCAATTCCTAAGAGATCCCACGCCAAGGCAGGAAGCGTTTGTGCAGCCAGAGCAAAAGCTTCCCCCATTCCCCTGGGATGTCTACAACAGCGCGGCTCCACGCAAAAGCGCGACGTTGCTACCATGTGATGCGCATCTTGGGGAGTAAAGGCAGAGATTTCCCCCTCGTCTAAATACCCCTTTAGGTGCACTTTCTGGGTACTTTGGTATACGCAAAGTTTATTTGCGAAGCAACGGCATGACTGGCAAGGTGGTTTGATCTCTGCATCAATGTATGCTCTTTTTTTGACACAACGTCAGATGTTGGAACCCACCTTTGAGTGTTGTTCTAGTGACTGCTTTAGGGCTAGTCTGAAGGTGTTCTCCCAAAGCTTCTCCCAGTGCTTTAACTTGGCAATGCACCAGGATTTGCAGAAGGAAAATATAGCATGACTGAGCGCCCCATCTTCCACCAGTAGCAGTAATCCTGAGAAGAGAGAATATAAAAGTAGAATGTCATAAAAGTATGATAAAAAAGTGTAGAAATTAGAAAAAACATGAGATTACTTACCTAGTAATTGTGTGCTCGCTAGAATGTTTACTAGGTGAATATTTGAAATCTGTGTGGTGCCAAAAACTACTGAGGTGATAATATCTATGTAGTTAGTATTCGCGACTCCAATTCACTATAGGTGGCGCCACTCGCTTTTCAAAATGGCCGGTTTAGTGAGGGTCGGAGATGCGTGCCGCTGCTGAGCCTGTCTAGTTTGGTGGCTTCACTGAGCGACACAAATCATTTCTGGTAACACTAGGTAGCTAGGGTGTTATAAGCGCAGGTCACCTCTATCCTGAAAACAAAAACGGTATTTAGTATACTATTAAGCCAGGAGGTACGTTTTAATTCCGGAGCAAAACCGAAACTTACCTTTATTCTGGATTTAATTTCTCGATACGGGTCTTAATTTCAGATTCTTTCATAACTCAAAATGCGTCTCACACCGTAATTATTTAGTTAAAAAAGTTGTTCGCGGAAACCTTCGTCCCTTTAAAGACGGGGTCTTTCATACATCTTAGAGGTAACATAAAATGCTGTAGTTGAAATATTCAGTGGTGATATTTGTGCGTCCTCACTGCCTTTTCTTGCTCACATAATTGTAATATAAAACAATCAGCTATGGGCCTTTCAATGGCTTCCTGGGTATTTAGAAGATTAATTGCTTTAATATCTTTCCGAGAACAAGAATAACAGAATAAATCAAATTTATACGATATGTTCACAAAAACGTATGAATTAAGAAACGCTGTTCTCGCTAGAAAAATTTAAAGGACGGAATCCGAGTCAGGCAGCTGAAGTGTGTGCGTGTTTTTAAAGTAACGCGTGACGCATATGAGTTCATATTGCATCCTGTGCTTGACTGTTGGTCTATCTTAATAACAAAGTGAGAGGTCTTCATGTGCTAAAAAGAAAACAAAATGACACCTTTCAGAAAAAACGATTATGGTTAAATTGCGTATTTCTGTGATCGTAGCGTTAATTGTCATACTTGCGAAAAAGTATGACAATCTTAAGTGTGCTAATTGTCATCACTGGTACCTATTGCAGCATTTTTAATTACCAAGTTATAAAATAAATAAAGTCTAAAATCAATGACAACATCCTAGCTAATATAAGAAATTCATGTAAAAGTAGATTAATTGAGGATGCTGTCAAAGTAGCGACTTTTGACAATCGGCCAAACTTCCAAAGTCGCCGCCAATATCCTTCCAGATCAAATACCCCCCCCCCCCCCCCCAGAAAGAAAAAAACGTATTATTTTTTTTTAATTACTACTCTTGTTTTAACATTCATTTCCTTTTGTATTTGTTCGTCGTCATTTTTCCATCCTCAGCTTTTCCAGTTCGAAGGAACGCCTACCTGCTTGCGAGTCTGCTCCCTACAGCACGTTTCGTTGGCATCAGAAGCCGGTGAAACAGTAGCGAGTTTGAGTATTGCATATACGAGCGAACGCAAGCGCTGCGTGTTTCCATTAGCTTTGCGTGTTCCACGCTGCGATTGCGGAACCCAAAATTGCGGTCTTGGATCGGAGCATGGCAACGATGCGCACGCGCAACGTGGAGCAGGACACCCTATATCGCAAACGCACAGCACTTGCGTTTGTTTGTATACGCAATACTGAAACTCTCTAATAAGGTACAACCCTATACCAGCTGCAGCCCCACGTTGGGACAGTGAAGAGCGTTGTTTTTATTCGAAAAATACTTTTAGCGAGTCATGGTGGCGAGCAGTTCCACCGTGCCCGCTGAGCAGGAGAATCGGGGGACCCTCACTAGAGCGCTTCCCGTTTCCGCCGCAGGAGGGCGAGCGACGAGCTGGAGACGCGAATACTCTTTAAGTAAAACTTTTGCTTGTTTTTATGTATAGTTCTACTCTTCTTTAGTGCAGTGGTTCTCAAATGAGGGTCCGCGGACCCTTGGGGTCCGTGAAGTCACTTTAGGGGTCCACGAAGCTCGGCCTCACCAGTCAAGCATGGCAATAAAAGTTATATTTTCTCAGATTGGGAAGAAAAGTTCAGATTTTCGAGTAAATTTTCTCGTGTATATGTCAATAAAACAAGTCTACTTCACACTAGCCTTTAGTTATATCTATTTATTAAATCACTATCATAATTAACCTACACCTTTCACTACCTTTCCCTTTGCCACAAACGGGGTCCTCCATCATCTCCGCCGATCCAGAAGGGGTCCGCGAAACATCAATCGTTGAGAACCACTGCTTTAGTGTATAACTTTTGCCACTCTTGAGTGTATCCGTTTCTTTGTTTTTACTGTTGCGATTCTCAGCAGCCAATTCCTCTTGTTATGCGTAGAGTTGAGATTTTTGGGACAAATTTAGTGCTGAAATCAAGACAAAGTCAGGATAATGTATGCTTTCCGGGATAATGCATGCTTCTGTGAGTACGCTGAGAGTGTTTATTAGCGTTGAAATGTTTATTCTTTTTTATTATACCAAGACATGTGTTCTACTTTTGTGCGTTGAAGGAAATTGCTTAGGCTGCGATCGCTCCACTTCCACGGAGACAAGCGGCAAAAGCTTGACGGCTCGTTTGGCATCCAACTCATAAACACCATATGGAGTTCTTGGAGAACGTACCTACTTTATGACAGGGTTTTTCCCGTGCAAAGTTTGTCTTTCGCAGAGCTGTCTAACAACAACGTGCCAACAGGAGCGCGCGCGCGGCTTTTTCTGGTGAAGATGCTCAGTTAAAGGGGCCCTGCAATGCCTTTTTTACTAATTTTTAATTTGCACCATACCTGAGCGCACTGAACATAGTAACTTAGTGAAACTTTTCTTTTCTCGAAATTCCCTTTATTTTAAAAGTTATAGGCAAATTAAAATTACAAAAACAAGCAAAAAATAACCTCCATCATGACGTCCTTGGTTGCTTGAGAGTGGCCGTGAACTAAAAGAGGGGTAGTGAGCTTGTCGAGCGCTCACGGCTGCCACACTCTGAGTCGACGGCGCGAGAGGGCGCCATTGAAGCATGTTCTGGATAGGCTGTATGCAGCGGGCAGCCAGAGCGGCTCTCATTGCATTTGCTGCGCGATTAAATACTAATTCGGAATGACACTTCATTGGCCACAAACGACAGCAAACACGGGGTAAAGATCAGTTTAGAATGGGAGCTACTTTGCGCTGCCATACCGCGAAATGGCCAAACCGCAAGACAAAGCTTCTCGCCGAAGGCCTTCGGAACGCTCGGAGCCGCTCGGATCCTCCTGCCCAAATGACCGCAGCGCCGCCGCATACATCCGTGACCTTTCCGTGTTGGCACCTGATCCCACTACTCCTTTCTAGTATGCGCCGCCTTTTCCGCCGCTTGGTGGCGGGTATGCCGACGAGTCATTTCTTGTTTCCGTAATTTATGAACTGCATTCGTTTCTTTTTTCATCTAAAATACTGAACAAACACAACTTTTATAAAAAATTGAAACGGTTCGCGCCACTTATATTTTGTATTTCGACTAAAAAGAAGCTTTTAGCGGCTTTGACCAGTAGCAAGCCTAGGACCAAAGACGTCACATTTTACGCGCTTTCGGTACCGCGGGTTGCCCTCGTCGGTGGAGGAGGTTTCCGCGTCGTCCGGTTAAAATATGACGCACTGATATTTAGTTACTCTCTCCGTGCCCGCTGGATTGCCTGAACCCCAAGAGACGTGGAAACCGCAAAAAAGGTGGACGCTTAAATATGATTGCAGGGCCCCTTTAAGGCAACTCATCAGCAGCAACCATTAGGAGCGTGCACGGCACTATTGGTCGGTGGTGTAGTATTTCCAGCGCTTTAAAAGGCAGGGAAGGCAGCCAGCTCACATAAGGCAGCGCATGCGGTTTGAATGCCGTTGGCAAAAGAATGCCATGCTGCCTCCTTGCCAATACAAAAATGTTATCAATGAGTGAAAGGCACATTGCATACAGGCATCTCACCTACCATAAAATACCGTGCATCTGCCCATTTCGCAATAAGCGCCCATCCCCAAAATTTGAAACATCTGAAAAAATATGAACAGTACCTATATATATGTAAAATTTGTGACCTGACATGCGCACATCCCTTATTTTTCGCAATTATCTTCAAATTTTGAGTGGGCGCTTACTCGGTATTTTGTGATAAATATAGTCGCCGACCGCTTTTTGAGACACCGGCAATTCAAACTTGTTCGATATCTTGGTCCTAAAAGAGGAACCGTGACCTAACCAATAAAAATAGTGCATATTCAAGATTGACGTTTCGGAGAACCTGAAGTCTGAAAGTTTGATTTTTCAGATAAAATCGTCGTGAGTGATCAGCGGGGAACACCACCGAAAAGCCATCATTTTAGGTTCTGTTGGCTGCACGTGGATTGGCTTGGTTTGGCAGCGCTACTCGAGTACTGCTAAGTCCTACTGCTAGGCGATGCTATGCTACGGCTTTTTTTTCTCTAGCTGTACGTTATTATCATTACCATTTTTACAATTTCGCTGTGTTCATTTGCCATTGTGCAGTCGTGGACTTGCGCCTCTCATCCCGACTCGGCGAATCATATTTTTGGACTACGCTCGCTTGAGAGCCATGGCCCCACCTGTTCTCCCACCGCCGCGAAGTGTTGCTAAGAAGTGCAGAAAGTACTCAACCGCAACGTGAGAGAAAAAGGCAGCGATTTCAAGCTAATGGAAAGAGGCCAAACGCAAGCAGAGGCGAAACCTGAAGAAAAGCACTATCAATGACTTTTTTAAGCCTGCCTAAAGCAATGTATTGACAAGTTCCACTGTTTTCGCCATGTTTAGCAGACTTTATATTGCCGGTTGCCAACCTTGTTATACATATGTTATTGGAAAAGCAAAGCAAAACCTACCAGTTGCGACCAAGACAGTGATGTGTCCGGCTCACATCATTACGCTTAGACACAATAAAAACAAGTAGTTTAATCTACTGATTTTTTTTACCGCTCTTTCAGTCAGACGTTTCTTCGGTCCCTGCGAAGTCCGAAAAATCGGTCGGCGACTGTAACTGCACACTTTATGTAAAATCGAGACAATATCGAATTTTTCGAGAGACTCAACTAAAAATCTGGACAACAAAGTTGATGAAGACCAAATGGAAATCGCTTGATAGATGTGTACTGGTAGCTGATACTGCTATCACGACAGGTCCTGGAAATTCAGCTCTAGAACTACGCTATGCTAGGGCCTTTGAGGTATTAATAAATAACAAATAAATGCTCTTGCAGTTATGTTTTGTAGAGCAGAGACTTTTCTATCATGAAGATTAGCTATTTTTCTTGACTGACAGCCAAGGAACCTCTCCTGGTTTCAGCTTTGATGCAATAAAGCATTGCTGAAGCCTATAGACCTTGTGAACAATGCATACACCAGGACCATTTGGCACACAGTTATGCGACAATGGAGGGCTTAGATCTTCTAGAATAGTGCTTAAAGTAGGAGAACACTTCACTTAGGGGCAAGAATGGCCAAGAAAATTTGGGGGCTTGGTGGGGAACTCCTTAGAGTATTCTAAGGAACCCAGTCTGCAGAATGTCTACCAAATTTCCTCTCTCAAGTTTTCTGACTTTTCCAGGTTTTCTTTGAATTGTATGATATCCCCTGACCATTACAATAGAAGAGAATGCAGAGGACAAGGTTAGAGCGGCTATTTAGGTAGTTACCGCACAATCTGGTGAGTCAGCTAGGTGGTGGCTGATGACTTCTAGCAACGCCTCGGACAGTTGCTACACAGCTTGAAAGTGCCACTGCACGCCACATTCTCCCGTTTCATTGCGTGTTACTACATCATCGACATCCACCATTTTCCCTGACTTAACTCATCTTTTTACGATTTCCCTGACAATCACTTGACTTTCCAGATGCTTTGAAATCCCCCAAATATTCCAGGTTGGTAGACACCCTAAAATTGAGAAGTTGCTAGCAGCCAATTCCTTGTGTAATAAATGATCAGTCAAAACTTAGTTTCATAGCAGTAGCCGTATTTCTTCATACAGGCAGCAATTCACTACAAACAACTCGTCTGCAAAGAATGACCTGCATAGTTTCTGAACTCCCTTCCTTAATACAATACTAGTAGGAAGAGCAAATATGACTGCAGTGTAGCCAAACTTCCTTGAGTCATTTCCCAATTGCACTACCCATATGAATGAGTTACTGTAAGTGCTACCTGGGAACAAACTACAACATTTCACATACCAGCATCCTTCCTGAAGTGTTATCTAATGAGATGAATAAATTCAGGTCAACAGAAAGCCGTCAGACCGTACAAAACGTGCGGCCGTAAAAAAGCGCGCTCACCGTAGAGAAGGTCAGCAATGTTCAGGACGCTGCAGTCAGACGTAATGTCGACCCTCGAAGTAGCCTGGCACAGTTCCACAAGCAGAAGGGAATAATCCTCCTGTTTGGGACAGGGAAAATGCACCCTTAGAAGAGCCCCTCATACCTGCTGGTTATCTGGAGGTTAGTTGCAATATCTCATGTTTGTGCATTAATTTTTGAATGTTAAGGGCAGGCAGTTTGTGCCAGCACGAGAACTGCAAGAAAGGCACAGCCTCTGAATTCCCAACAGGAAATCGTGCCACTGTGCCACCCAATACAATCATGTCTCAGTAATATAAACACCTCTGTTCCCACAAAAAATCGTCCATAAAATAAAAACCGAGACGAAGATGCACATTCCGTACTTAACCGGTATGTTCCCAAAAATTTTGCTATACATTGGCACATCCGCATTAACAATGACATGGCCGACATCATGAAGAGCACGAAATGCACTTGCTTCAATATCGGTGCCCGCATAAACAAAGCTTTGTGTGCTTTGGCACATTGGCGATTCAGCCAAGTGTAGAATTCTGTGTGTGGAGGCTCTCCTTATGGCTGAACACAAAGGTTGTTTATTGTGACTTCCCACCGCAAAAGCTTGGCCGATCCTAACATACTTGGATCCGGTTAATTTCACTTATATTTGGAGTCTGTTCACCTTTCTCCTGCAAATGGAAATGGACTTTTGTGATCAAAGCAAGGAGGCATGTACGGCTGGCTGCCACTGAGCAATAACCCTAGGTACTTCTTGTCGCCACAAACCTGAAAAATTCCCCTTTAAAAACAGTGATCAGTAGATTTCAGACAGAAATAATGTTGTGGCCGCAAGCTCCCGTACATTGTTGCCATCGCTACAGTTAGCTTTTGGTGGAATATCACATTCCGAGGCAGCGTTGCCAGGTGATGAAATTCGGCACCAGATTTGGAAAATCTGGTGAAATTGGAAGGCTACTGGTGTTGATGTACCCGAACGGCTACACCAGACCATATCTGGTGAAAACTGGTGAAAAATCTTGAGAAACGGTTTGCCACTTGCATTAATTAAATTCCTTCCCTTCACCCGTCAAAAGTGTTGCCACAAGCGGCACGCTACTTTTTTGAGAAGCTTCACCTCCACCTCCTCTTGGAGGAAGAGCAAGACATTTTGGAACAACAGTACAGAAAAATCGTGACGCACATCTGGGCTGAAGAGTGCGTGTTTGATGGCAAAGTCCCGGATGACTGCACGTTATTCTGGAGTGGAATATTCAACTACGAAAACGGGCTAGGAGAGAGACCATACAAAGATTTAGCCCTCTATGCCTTATCTTGCCTGTCTTGCCCAGTGTCGAACGCTGTAGTGGAAACGAGTTTTAGCCAAATCACCTGCATCAAGACCAAGTGCAGAAATAAGATGTCTGTTGCAACGCTGCATGCTATTGTGCGCATTCGCACATTGTCATTGAAGTCTGGCTGCTGTGTGCAGTTTTTTGCAACTGATGATATGCTTCGAAGCTTTATGTCAGAGATGTACGAAGCAGTGTAATTAGCTCTGGCACTTGTTAGTGTATTTATGTACCCAATTGGTTTATGTTCCATATTCTTATGGATATGAGCGATAGATGTGCTTTATGTGTTAAGAGGTAATCCGTGTCAGTGTGACTGGACTTTGTGTGAAGTTAAGTGTTATGTGACTGGATGTCATGCATATCAGTGTTTTTCTTGACACTTGACTTCAAAACCTGTTATGAACTGAACTTTATCATGGTGTTGTATTTGGAATTCGTTCTTAGCGTTTCTTTTTCTTACTGCTAAGCAGAAATGTACGCTTAATTTAGACTGCGAGTGTCTTTAAGTGCAATATTATGTGGCCTTTCTTACATGTCGGTGGTCTTCATTAATTTGAATTCTCCGTCTAAGGACTACTCAGCACCAACATCTCATAAACATGGTATATTAAAAAGTAACAGTGCTGATGCGCCATATGTCTGCTTTCTTCCTTTTTTATTGTGCTGTGATGAGCCTTATATTAGTGAACCTCTTGAAAGCTACCCTTTGGCGTGTTCATGCGTAAAAGAAGCTGAAGGAATTGGAGATAATTGACGCGATATTTTACTGCTGGTGAAATCTGGTGAAATCTCTGCCAGGATTTGGTGCCGAAGCATCTTTCCAATCTGGCAACGCTGCTCCGAGGGGGGTTTAGCCACCCAGTATGTGAAACACAGTAAAACTATTCTCTAAATAACCAATAAATCAAGCGTGCATAAAATCAACATGTTTCTAGAGAAAAGAAATGCTGCAGAAAACAAGGGCATGATTCTTGACAGTAGTGATATTGCAGAGCCCACAAGCAACTCACAGGCTCGTCCTTTGCAATCACCCTTAGTATGTGGTGCTGCAACTTTTCAAGCACCAGCTTCCACAGCTGCTTGCTTCTTTGTGCCGACAGCGCCTGAAGCCTTGAGTCCAGCTTTTCCCGAGATGGTTCTTGACCCTGAACAGAAAAAATTGGACTCTTCAATTAAGCAAAAAAGTACAAAGCTATGGTTCCCATTGCCAGAACTGTAGGTTCCTTTGTTATAAACACTGTTCTGCTTAAACCTTATGCTAATTAAATTTTTATTATAGATCGGCTGGAGTTTTTAGAAAGCCTATTTAATAGCCCTGCGCAAGCAGCTGTACTTTGTTATCCTTTAAAAAGGTGGCCTGCACCCGATATATGTCATGCAAAAACTTGATAAATTTTGACAAAAAAAATATATACACATTTTTTGTGTGGCATGCAACACTATAGTTCGTTGCAACTCAAGAACGAAGGGCGAGGGTAGGACGGGCCGGGGAGGAGGAAGCAGACGGAACGCTAAAGAGAGAAGGAGGTTCCCCCTTTCTTCTCCGGCGTTCCGTCTGCTTCCTCCTCTCCGACCCACCCTACCCTCGCCCTTCGTTCTTGAGTTGCAATGGACTATAGGGTCTTTTTTATAGGACACGGGCCGTTCTTCGAAAGACGATTCATAATAACTCGTAGTAGGGCTATTCGTCATATAGGCCAATTCGCCACTGGGACAAGTCGCTGAAAACCGTAAATGTTTAAAGATCTTATTGCCCACGCGCTAGCTATTTTAGCGCTTAGTCGCTTTTGTTATTCAGTTTTTGTGTAGTGTTCTCTTTCGGAAGATTAGTCTTTCATTTCTTTTTTAAGTTGGTAAACATTTTAGCTTACCTCGCAAGCATAGAATGTCAAACTTTCAGGAGCGCGACACAGGTACTGCGCATGCGCGACACAGATGGCATGTGCTCGACACGGAAAGAATTGTCGACATGCACGACACAGACTGTGCATGCGCTACCGAAACGTTTCCCGTAACACCCCATAATTGCCTAGCAATTTTCCATCCATTTTTTCCATTAGTGACTGAGAGGTGCTAAGGTTCTGGTGGACAAGACATAGTCAGTGTCTATTAGAAATTAGTCAAAATATAATTTAGTGTGTCGAGAAAAAAATGTTTAAATCAATGAAGGGGGCTGCTGGTAATTGTACTCTCTTGAAAGAACTATGCCTGATAAACATCAGAAATGCTACAAAAATAAGAAAGATATGTTAATAGTAGTTTGATGAATTGTCATAGTGACAAACTGCAATATGACGAATTGACCTATCTGACAAATAACCCTGCTACCAGTTGACACGTGACAAATTGTCATTCGACAAACGGTCCCGCAGCTCCTTTTTATTGAAAAAAACAAGACGAAGTTGGTATCGGTTAGTTTTAATGGGGCGGCAAAATATGCACATAATGTAAATAATCGACACACAAGAAAAAGATAGCAAGTGTAGAAACATCTGCAATGAAAAAAAAAAAAAAAAATTGACCGCGACATTTATCTTTGAAGTCTTATAATTAGACCATAAGCTGCCGGGAAACAAAGAGGAGGAGATGAGAGCGCGCAGGGACATTAGAATGCCGAACTCCGATTGGAATGATTAGTGGGTGGAAGGTTACTTGTTTTTGTCTCCACTGCACTCGTTGAATGCTTGTTTGCCAACATCCAGCATTTGGCTTTCATTTACGAGCGCGTTCAACAAGTGCAGTGGAGAAAACAGAAAACAAAGGGAGTCTTTGTCTCCACTGCACTTGTTAAACGCAGAATGCCAACATCCGACGTTTGTCGCATCAGAATGCGTTCGACGAATGCAGTGGAAACAAAGGCAGCCAGCTTTAAACCTACACATTAATCATTCCAACCTGAGCTTGGCATTCCGACGTCCCCGCACGCTCTCGTCTCCTCTCAGTTTCTCGGCACATAAACATCCAATGGTGTCCAAAATATAAGAATGCATTCGACGAGTGCAGTGGAAACAAAGGCAGCTAGCTTTAAACCTACACATTAATTATTCCAACCTGAGCTTGGCATTCTGACGTACCCGCGCGCTCTCGTCTCCTCTCAGTTTCTCGGCACGTAAACATCCAACGGTGTCCAAAATACAAGAGCGGTTAAAGCTGAAAAACAGCTTCTGGAAATCTTTGCTCTAAGCGAGGAGTGTTTTTTTTAAACACTCCCCTCTTAGATGCTCGTTGGACGCGCACTCCTACCAAGAATCAAGCACCCTGCCAGTCCCAAATCAGTTAAATCGCTGACAAGGACAATGGTGCGAGAGTTTGACCAGCTACTAGTCGGTCATTATTGATTGTCCCAATGGCTCTCTTCTATTCAGGTCAGGGCTGAATGACGGCGTTTGAAATACACTAGCTGTCATTATCGGTTGAATCGTACGAAAGAAGCAAAGGTGACTTGCCTTTCTCGTGGATGAAACATTTTGCTTAAGAAAAATTCAACTTGTGCTATTACATAGAGCCAAAACGCAGCAGGATACAAGAAAACCTAAAAGCTTCGAATGATTATGGAACCCGGAACCAGGGGCGGATAGAGGTTCTTTTTGAGGGGGGCTCAGCGTATGAGAGGTCTGAGGAAAATTAACCCTCTGATGCCCCCCTATCATACATGCTAAGCCATCTTCCCAATTGAAAAACAGTCTCTATTTGAACCTCTAAACTTTGAACACCCAATGTATCATTCACGATACAGATCGCCTAGGTTTTTGCACCTCTGTAGTTTGAATATGGCCTGCAACGGGATTACAAGGCGTGTTTGAAACTTGGCAGAACCCAGCAGTAGTGGAATGCGATCACGACACATATGCAATACAAATCTTCCTTTAAAAAAAGAAAACAAGGGACACATGATTGTTTTGTGTGCTTTGCAAACTACAAGTGTTCCTGAAGCCTCTAAACCAATTTCATTTGTATTGCTTGTATACTGAAGCAGTGATACAGGAGTGTTTTTTGCGTATCACATGTGCTACTCTGGGCATTCCAAACAAGGCCCAACGAACGTATTACACATGGTATGAATCATACTTTTGTGTATTTATATGTGCTGCAAGTGTAATTTCTTCCAGTCGAGTCACTCCGAGACATTCTAAGCTGCATGCCATCGTCTCACTATAGTGATATTGGTGGCATAAGTGACAATGGGGACAATGAAAATGTGCCAGATGGGCTAAGTCACCTTCCTGATCATGACGCTCAGATCAGCTATGAATATTCTGAAGATCAAGGGGACGAAAGCAGCGACTCACGACATGGGACAGGTTCTATTGACAAAATCCAGTCAAAGAAGCATCTGTTGGACTCTGCTCTTTCAACAATGAGTGAGGCTCTCACTATGCCAGCGACCAATTGCTTCTCCACTGACCTACTTTCAGAGGTTCATAAGCGCCGTAAAGGTGGCCCCCGCCGACTAAAAAGTCGGCGGGGGCCACTTTTACAGACCCCACCTGCAGAAAGCAGAAACTCGCCAGAGGTGTTCCCCAGGACGATGTGCATCCAGATGAAGTTGGTCATATGCCCATTTAGAGCAGCACAGACTGTAATGAAAGTTCAGTCCCACCAGTACGAAACAGGTTTTCACATATACTTATTGCTGCAAGTGTAATGAAAAGTGTTTCTACAACTTAACTCGCAACTACTTTATCACCTAGCACGTGAAGACATAATTATATTATAGGCTGTAATGTCCACTGTATCACAGATGACATGAGCTCTATCATAGTGAAATGATAGGGCAATTAAATAAACATTGCTTTGGGCAAACCTGTGGAACCATTTTTGGCAGGAAACCGCCGTTCAATGTTTTTCTATGCTTCAGCAGGTTTTGGGCATTAGAGGGTTAAACACCCTTCACAACTCCAGTGAATGTGACACATGGTTATCATTGTTGAACAGCGCTGACCACTCTTCCAATACACCAAATCTTACTAATCGTTCGGCGCATGTGTGACGCTGCCATAACTTTAGCTCACAGGAGGCAAACGGCCGTGCTTGCGAGGGCTCCTGCCGTCTTGCTGTATACACGCAGAGCTTCACCGAGGTGCGCTCCACAGCAATTTTGTACGCCGACGACCTGGCACTAATTAAGCCCCTAAACTCATCTCAGTCCTACCTCGAACTTCAA
The DNA here is from genome assembly GCF_016920785.2 of Ixodes scapularis. Taxonomy (NCBI): domain Eukaryota; kingdom Metazoa; phylum Arthropoda; class Arachnida; order Ixodida; family Ixodidae; genus Ixodes; species Ixodes scapularis. Next base: position 37,298,079 of record NW_024609835.1, on the reverse strand, counting down.
GCCGACCTAGATGCATGCCACATGTGGTCTATAAGCCAGCTACTCCCACTCAACACTAAGAAAAGTGTGGCAAAGACACTCACCATAGGTACAAAGAGCCCGACCCCCCCGCCCCTTGTTTTGGGCTCTGTTCCCCTCCAGCGAGGCGATTGTTTTCCTCCAGTCCGCAGTACTACTTTGGGGGAGGGATAGTTTCGACAACCATTTGAGCTCCGTAGGTTACATAAGGGGCATTGTGACAAAGCCGCGTCGGTCACTAAGCTTCGTAACACATGTCACATGTGGTGGCATGCCACCGAGCACGTTCCAGCACCTCTACATGGGATTGGTGCTACACCACTTAGAGTTTTGCACTCTTGTGTGGAGCCCCTTCCAGAAATCCCTCAAGCAGGCCCTGGAGAGTGTGCAGCACTGGGCTGCTTACACACTCTACCAGGCGTAGTGTCCCTCGTTCCGCGCTTTCAGCCTACTCCTGGGGATCTACGACACCACTCCTACAGGGAGCTACCTGGCACAGCCTTGCTTACAGAAGAGATGTGGCTTCCATCCGACTCTTCAGCAACCTGATGGGAACCTCAATGAAGCCTTTAGATGCTCCTCGCTTCGACACCCACACAGGAAAGATGCAGCCTCTCCTGGCATGTATGCTACGGCAGCTCGAGTCCTGTTTGATGCGCGCAGCCAGGAATTGGTAATCTCTGCACCCTGAGCTGACTGTAAACATTCCTGTTGACCCCGAAGACATTAGGGTTCTCTGCCGGCAGGCCTCAAGTGTGTTCCCATAGACCTCTATGCTCCCTAACCCCCTCCCCTCCCTCTCTGTTTGAATTCATCTTCAGGATTTTTCACACCATTACGTCATTGCCATCTGTAAAAATTCAAGAATCTGTGGAACTTTGCATTGTGCGGCGTCGCAGACATCTACGGTATGGGCCATCAACCTTGGCTGGTGAGATTGGTCTATTTTAACTCCTATTAATTTATGCGAGAACTAGCTCCAGCATAACGAATCTTGCTTTGCAGCATACTTCACCACACTTCCTGCGCGCATCGATGCCGGCAAAGTGCAAGTTCCCGCAGGCACGTTGTATCAAGTTGAAACTCGTACCGTGCATGCCTGCTGTTGAAAGGGCGGTGCATGTCTATGCATGTCCGGATTTGCCCCCAGCACCCCACCCCCCTTAGGGCCGGGGGCGGTGCCCTTGGTATCCCTGGGCGCCGCACGCCAGTATTTGCCCTGCCCAGTGGCGGCTGTTCCAAGGGGGGCTAAACACATGCTCTGCCCCCCCCCCCCCCCCCCCTCCCACACTCTGAGAACTGAGGGGGCAAGCGCCCCCCTTGTTCCCCCGGTTGGTACGCCCATGTGTTAGGGCATTCTGAATCCCATCCCCATGAACCTGAGCGTCCAGTTGAACGCGATCCTCTCACCTCCTTCAATCCGTAGTGCTTAGATTTCGACCTTAGGCTCTTTGGTAAGGTTCACTGGCCAACCCACTCCTGGGGATGCTTTGTGGGTCGCAATGAAGACGCATCAATAAAAAGTTGGAGTTGTATATGCTCTAGAAACAGTCGCGCGCATTGGTGGGCAGTGCGTGACCACACCGCCGAAATTCAGTGACCAAGCAGTTGAGACGCATCGGTTGCCCTCAGTGAATTAGTCGGTATGCTTGCTATACAATATCCAAGCACGTAATTCGGCAAATTCGGCATAATTACGAGTCATAAGTGTGAAGCCAATGAGTTAGAGGCGTGATTGGGTTCAACAGTAATTTAAAAACGGTGCGCTTCTTACCCGAGATGTGAGAGCCAAAAGTTCCTCCAGCGTAGACTCCGTCACCGCTGCCATGCTTCAAAAGTGTTTCGTTAACTTAAAACTATTATCTAGAGATAAAGTTGCAACATGTAGTAAATGTTAACCGACACAACTTTTAAACTGACGCCTGACGCCGAGACAACGCCGAGACGCCGAAGAGCGTTGGCGGGAGATTTTTTCCGTTTCCGTTTCCGGAACCGGAACTTTCCATGCAAGCTCTTTAATTGGCTCAAGCGTGGCCAATAGCGTTCTCCTATTGCAGAATTACCTGCTTTCGCGCGATATTCATCGCAGACTCGGCAGATCATGGCGCCAATCCTGTAGCAAAAAATTTCATAATTTTATCCATGTTCTTTTAGAGTTTGTAATTTCATCCGTTATTTTCCATTAGTTTTACATAACGGGATGGAGCAAGAAGCCAGCACATCTACGCCCGTGACAACCAGATCTGCGCTCAGAGAAATCACAAGAACCGGTGAGTACACATACGTGTAACCTTCGTGCGTCACGTAGCTGTATCTGCACTCAAGGGCAGTGTGATCGTAAAAACAGTTTTGCGTATGTTTACGTTCATCTTGTAACTTTGTAGTAAGAACCTTACATGTGCCGAATATATTTTATTGTTCGGATACTACCTGAACCCATGCCGAAGCTGGTTAAACTTTTTCTCAAGCTTAATTTCCAACCAGCCTTTTTCTTTTCGATTGGATTGGGTCCTAGTAAACCATGTTGCGGCAAATGCCTAAATCGATCAAAGTAGTGCCCTCAAAAGCTGTATAAAGGTTTTCGAACAAAACCTCTGCTTTCCCAAGAAGAAAAAAAAAAAAAAATCATAAAGGTGCCATAAAAAAAAAAAAAAAATTAAAACGAGTTTTATCTGTTCTTTGTGTGCCGTTTTATCGACGAAACGACGTGACTGCCGATGGCTACAGACACAAGAACGTAGTGCTTCACTTTATTTTTATTTTTTTTAAATATCTGAACACTTTTTTTTGCATGCTGGCAAGACACGCGTGTTCATGGTATGGTCGTGATCTGCTGTGCTCTCGATCGAACGTTCAAATTTATGGTGCTTCTGAGGGTGTCAAACTTGTAATATCTTGATAGCGTGCAAAAAAACTCGTCCTTCTGTTCAGACTGTGGCGCCCTGGTATTTGAAGTGTTCATATGTTTGTAATAATAAAGCATCCTGTGCGTGCAAAATAGGGTCCATGAAGTATGCAGATGCTCATGTGAAATACTATCTGCCTCGATGTAGCAGGGACAAGAAAGATTGGGATTCCAAGATCACTTGGACCGGTTGGTTAGGAGCTAGATGTGTAGTGGTTTGGGACAGCAGTTGTCAATCCAAATATGTTTATATTCTGGCTCCCAACTAGCAAACTCTTTTTGTATCTTCGTGGATATTCTTCAAAAGGCTTTAAAAACTCGAACATGGTCATTGTTTCCCCAGCTTCAGGCAGCCGGACATCCTTCAGCAATGTGTTGCTCTTCATGGAGACATCACCTACCTCCCCCGACGAGGAAGTGGTCCAGAAACGGGGAAAGCGCAACATTCCAGCCGGTGACGACTTGCTTCATCCATTGTCCCTCACCTTTTCCTGACATGACAATTTTGTTAACATTATTGTTTTTCTTTTTCTACCCAAAGCTTGAGTCTGTAGCCAATTGCTACACGTGTCATCACCTGTGCAACTGTTTGTTTAGTCTTGTAGTATCAATTCCGCTGCTGCTGCATGGGTGCATGCTGGACGCAGCATGAAGGTAGGACATCCCACATGGTATCTGGATTTATGAACACAAAATGTACAAGAAGAAAAGGCTGACTGGACTTGGTGGTGTTCCGTGGCACCATTGTAGTCCACCTTTCAATGCCACCAGTAAAATTACACTTTTGAAATGATCGGTGGCACAGCTAGGCCATCCGGCACCCGGGGCTTTTATGTCTTTCGTAGACCCTCTTCACTCCCTGAGATTGCAACCAACCAGTGAAGGCGGGGGGGGGGGGGGGGGGGGGGGGGGGGGTGCCAGTGCTGGATGTTTCCAAAGGTGGCACCCCCTCGGTGCCAAGAGCCCTGGGCCTGGCACCCAGGGTCCAGGGCTTCCGGCCCCACCGGTTGCTACGCCACTGGGAATGATCACTGCCTGAACAACTGGACATGAGTAATATGTCACTGTTTCGTCGGAACTTCAGTGCTTCTATTGAGTGCAGTGGATACAGTCAAACCCGTTTATAACGAGCAGCAGGAAACGCTATGATCAGTTCGATATAGCAAAAACCATTTGCAACAAACTTCCCCAATGCTTTCGTTGTAAGGCGAGAGCTTCTCTTTCTTTCTCACCTCTTCACTTCCGCCTCGTAACAACGCATTGGAAAGTTTTCGTGTTTTTTTGTGTTTTTTTTTTGCATGCATGCAGCATTTGTTCTTTTAGCTTATCTCCCCTTCAGAATCGCTTCTTTTCATGGGCAAACGCTTAGGGATGAAAAGTTTTTTTTTCTTTTTTTTTCTGTGCATGCTGCAGAGTGTATTTTTTAGCTTTCTCCCTTTCTCCCCTTCTGAATCGCTTCTCTTCGCTTAATTTTGTTCACAACTCGAGCCTTTGGAATTTTTTTTTTTTTTCCTACTTTTTTTTTAGGGGAAGGGACAGGCTAGAATATGATTGTCTGCGTTTTTGGAAGCCTTCCCGGAGGGAAAAAGTTTGATATAGCCAATACGTTGTTTGTTATAAAAAGTGCCTTTTACATGCATTTTTATTTAAATTTTCCGCGAGTTCGATATTGACAATAATTTGCTGTATGTGGGTTCGTTCTAAATAGGTTTCACTGTAGCACTACCTGTTCAATGAGGCCCGAGTCCACATAGGGGCAAGAAGCTCGGTTATCCGTTGTTTACTGTGAACTCTTTGATCATTCCCATCTGTTGCTACTGCAGCAGGTCAACTGGTAGCAGCGCACATGCCCGCTGCATTTACACTGCACACTCGGTTTACTTTATCCAAAAGCATTAATGTCGCAGTCGACGTGATGTTAACCTGAGGCCAGTCTGATTGGCGACACCAGCTAATTATACTCTTATCTATGGACCTGAATCAGCTTTGTGCTTGAACTGCGTGGAACAGGTGTTTTTGCAATCAGTGGTGTAAAACGTGTCGAGTATGGCCAACACGGAGGCCATGTTTGCAAACAGCTTGGCTGGGCTCTTTGAGTTAGCCTTAATATATGTTATTAAGGCTAACTCAGCAAGAGCTGAGTTAGCCTTAATATCAGCAAGAGCATTTTCAATATCGTGAGCTTGCAGTCTAAATGATGGTGACCGTCGGTTAATGTCCGACTTAAAGCTAACCAAAAACGGCATGTAATCATACCGCAGATAAAAGATGTTGTAACTCGAACACTGGAGCCAATTCTTGATAGGTGGCAAAGCTTAGATGTGACATTGAAAATGAAAGTGCGGTCTGTACCCCCTTTCTTGGCGGGGTTGGTGCAGTTATGGTGCCTGCAATGCGTCTCCGAATGATCTGTTTACCACATCCTAAAAAGTGGTCCATCGATTTCTGCTGCTGGATGACGTCACAAAAGCGTCACGCTGTTGCCATCCACAATTTTGGCGGTGGCACGGCGATGGAGATGGATGCAGCAGATGCTCATTCTGCTTCAAGTCACTCTCCAGATCGACAACCCACAAAAGCTTCGGCGGGCAGTAGTTGTGACGCTACGACGACAGCGAAACTCGCATTCGCTCATACTTTTTGCTGGAAATACAACGACCAACTTTGAGGATTCCAACATCCGACAGTATAATACGCCAGCTCCTGCAATGTCGTTTGTGGCCACTTTTGATGCATAGGCGGCATGGGATGCTAAGCACACCAGTCAAAGACGCTTTGTAGGCTCCCTAGTGCAGCCATTGATAGCCAGGGCCTTTGGTGACGCTTTCCTTTCCTTGTTCGGCCCGTGCGCAGCATTTGCAATGACCCCGCCGAAGACACCCACCAAGAAGTCCCCCAAGAAGCAGCCAGGGACTCCCAGCAAGGGCCTGACCCCACGCAAGGGGGCCTTCAGCAGCCCCCTACGCAGCTCCCCACGGAAGCGGCTGCTGCTGCCCTCGGATATCTCGGACGCCATTAGTGCCTCCCCGAGCAAGAGGGTATGGGTCGTTTGGACACCGGTTCCCCGCAGGTGCCCTCCAGATAACCGTCCGCATAGACAACAATCGCTGACAGGAGGAGAACAGCATGAAGCAGTTCCAGTTGTCCCGCCTCCAGTGCGAGCGATTTGGCAAAGGTTAAGCGCAGTGACGGAGACCTACACCACCTAGACAAAAAGCCTTTGCACTGTTGCCTTTTTTGCAGCGTTGAGCGTAACACTGGATCTCCGGACACTGTTGCCTGTATTGACAAGATTGCACGAGTATGATAGCAAATGTGGGAGAGGGAGTGGATTAAGAACTGCGCCACCCGTTGTCGAATACCTTATGTGACGTTGTGGAAGAAGCGAGTAGCCCTTGTCGCAGTTTATAGTCTGTTGTAATTTAACAGGGTAGGGCAAGAATAGGACGGGCCGGGGAGGAGGACGCAGACTGAACGTTGGAGAAATGAGGGGGAAACCTCCTTCTCTGTTTACCGTTCCGTCTGCTTCCTTTTCTTCGGCCCGTCTTACCCTCGCCCTACCTTGAGTTGGAACAGACTACCTATATGTAATGTTGTAAAGATGCCGGGAGGCTGCAACACTTGTTTGTCTTCCTTCTTCCACCCGTATTGGGGTGTCTGTTGCTGCATTGAAAATGCAGGCATGTTGCCCAGGTTGGACTTGAATCTGGCCCGAGCAGGTCCTTCCCTCTTCTTCTGATGCAGCTGTCTTTCGACGTTAGGTGATAACAAAAAATTTGCGATAGGTAGGTTTCTGCTTCCATCAAAAAACTCGATCCAGGAAAAGACAGAATTTTTGTTCGTTTGTTTTTCCCACAAACTCCAGAGTTGAAATTGAATGCCGAGAGCAGGATTATGCACGGATATTGACTTTGCTATCCCTTAGCTTATTTCATGCGTAAGCCCCAAACTTTTGCTGTATGAGCTGACGACTGCATCGAGGGGGTAAGTAAATATGTTACAAGTTAAAAGCCATCTGCCTCTGCTGTGTGTTCAACAAAGAGTTGGTGGTAGTTGCTGCTGTTCTGCCATAAAAGTGTGCAACGAGAGTGACACGGTAGACCGGTGGCCTTGTGCAGCTGGTGTCGCCAGTGAAGAGGCTCAGGCTGCAGGCCAGGGACCACGAAGTGGATCCAGCAGTGGCGCTCAAGGCGCTCACCAAGACGCAACTTGTGTCCCTACTTCAGGACATCATGCAGCGCTCTCCAAGTGCAAAACAGGTCTGCGCATTGTGGTCGGAGGTGTATTCTTAATTACGCCGTCTTATGCACCGGCTGGACACGTGTAACATATTACACGGGGTGTTTGATCTTAATTAGTATTAATAAACGCCACCAAAGGTACACTAATGCAGTCTGCGCAGGTGAGTTATGCAGCCACGAGGATATAATATAGGGGCTAGAACCGACAGTAAAAAAGGTAAATAACTAAGACTTGTTAATGCGAAAGCATTAGCTGTCGCATGGAGCAAGCCGACGTCATCAGCTTTGAAACAATGCAAAACGGCTCCTTAATGAAACCACACGCAAAGCTAGCCAACGGCACCTTTTACACTTCAGTCCCATTGGCTGGCGCGCGTTGACGAGGCTCCCATTGGCCACTGCGCAACAGTGTGTGTGGTGTCATCCTAACTATGTTATCACACTGTTGCGTTATCACTGATCACCGCATTCGCTCTCCTCTTATCGGTTGTACGGCGCATGGAATAAACCAAGGGGTTCGTTCTGCTGGGGACTACGTTGCTGTCTGTTCCTTCTTCGCGTCGCAAGGCACACAACAGTTTGAATGATCGCTCATCTGATGCCGCTGCGTGCCCGCGAGGCAGCGGCTCGACCGTTCCACGTTTAAGGTCCAGCGCGTTGTACACCGCAAACTAAAAAGGGGAGTGAAAAGCGGTGTGCGTGCTTTCACATTCACAACTCTTAAGAAGTGCTTATTTGTACCTCGAGCCTTTTTAATTAGTGAAAATAAACATAATTCCAATTAGAAACTTGCTGATTGTCTCTTAAAACTACTATATCGGTCAATTCTAGGAAGCGTGGGGACATTTAGTTCATTATCCGACTAATCGTGAGGGTTAGCTCCCCGTATCATGTCCCTGTGATCGCATAACTCTTCTGCACAGACCGCATTGGTACAACTTTCCCAGCTTTATCTTGTGATAGATCTGTTCTAACTAAAATCAAACACCCTGTATAAGTTTTGTCTTGTACTTAGGCATTTAGCTCAAGGTAGCATGCTCTCTACTGGAGATACTTGCATGCAGAGAGGTAATAGCAAGATTTTGGAAAGTTTGGTTGTCGTAGAAAGGACGTCTTTTATTTTAATTGCAGTATCCATTTATACAAAGTTCTGTCTTCTGAGACATGGTTCTCAAACTGGGTTCCGAGGAATACGGGTTCCCCAAGTTCCCAAACTTCCTCGACCGTCCTTGCCCCTAAGTAAAGTGCACTTCCAACACTGTCTTTAGGAGGTCCTAGCAACTCATTGTTGCTAGGATCTCCTAGTGGTATTCCTCTTCCAAGGTTTGTAAATCCTGCAGTGCTTTATTGCATTAGTACTGAGACTGGAAAGGGTTCCTTAGCTGCAGTTCAAGGAAGATGATGGTTTCCCAAGGTCGAAAATTGAGAGCTTCTGTTCTCTCATGAATATTGAGTAGTTTGGTTCATGAGTTGAGACTTTACCATATGACTTGTTCTGCAGGCAGTGCAGGACCTGTTGCCGGAGCCAGACCTGGTGCAGGCAGAACAGAAGCTGGAGAAGCTTCTGCGCAGCATCTACCGCTCATTCCCCAGCAAGCACTGGGGCAACAGCCGCGACGCTTTCTGCTTTCGCAGGGTTCAAGCGCCTCTGGACTCCTTCAAGGTACCATTTCTGAAAACTTGGCAAATGTAACTGGCTTTAATTCATTTGAGAACAATCTTCGTTGAAATACCGAGTAAACACAGCCGAGTCATTTTTCTCAAGTCTTGGTCGCAAAGCTGCAATAGCCATAGTCTCCAAACAAGGCAGAAAGATAAAAAAATCTGCGAAGAAGTCTTCACCTCGAGTGTTGAACAGCCACGTCTAATGGAAAGTCGGCGGCCATTTTCAAGGTTTTGTCAGGAGGCTTCTTTGCTCAATTTGGCGGATTGTTCAATAATAAAAAAAGACTAAGGAACAATTGGGCCGTTTCTTCCCTCCACTTACGCTAACCACCATAAATGCCAAGGTCATCAAATAACGAAGCTTTCTAGTCACGTGCTGGCACCGAGTATCTGTTGCAACAGGTTTACGGTAACCAGAAAGATTCTGGACAGACACGCTTGTAAGGGAGATGTTCCTTATGGATAAACCTAACAGTATATGTACAGGCATAGCCTCCTTAATAGTACTGATAATGCCTGCCCAATGGTTGGCTTCCCCCTGCTTCGTCGTCGTTGCGCCTGCTTCACATATTTGCTACTAGAGGCGCCAAAACCCCATACAAAAATGCAGACGACTGTTCTTCGCTGCTAGTCCACTGTGATGCCATTTGTGAATTGAATACATTCGTAACCCATGCTACATAGCAGGCGCAGGGCACCGTCAGTATGGAGTTCATTTATAAAATAAGTCTTATACCTTTCTTTTAGCTTTCACGTCTTGGTATTTTTTCTCTGCTGAAATGCTACCAGACCTCTCTCTGGTGCTTGTCATATCGACAACAGAAATAGTCAATGCCAATTAAAAAGGAGACAGACAGGCTGGCAGACTTCCACAACGTTGAAAGAGTGATTATTTAGCGTTTTTATTGCTACTGGAGCAGAGCCGCAAAACATACGGCCCGCGGACTACATGCGACAGTCAAGTGGTTTTTCTCAGGACCGCGAGCGCGTCCTCGCTGACCGAAAACCTGCGCACCCGTCGGCAGCACTCTGACCAACAATCTTCATATACATTTTCAATTTGTTTTTTTAAGCGCACAGCCCCTTGATGTTTTTGACCGGTCTGTTGTGGTCCGCACTGTTTTTCACGTATGCAGTTCTAGAGCTTTAAAGACTTCGTAGATAGTGGCTTGTTGGTGAAGATCTTCTTGGGGTTATGCTTGTCAGTCACGGATGCCGAGTAGTTTGTGAAAATTTGCCTGAAATACCTAGTACACAGAAGTTGCAGGAAATCTTTGTAATGGTTGACATCGTCCTCTACCTTTGCGTATTTCAGAGCGCCATGGTGTATAAGTGTATCCACCGCAGTATCACCAGCTGCATGCAACGGCTTTTTCAGCATATTTCGTTTTTTCTGTAAAATATCTGCGAAGTTCTTCAGCGCACACAACACCCTCACTAGCTTCTCTGATGAATAGTATAGTCCTCCTCTGTCCTGGTGCCTGAGGAGAGAATTACAAGGAGCCATAAAAGCCTGCTTAATGACCAATAGGAAGTGCAATGTGCAATTCACGAATCCGAGTTGCACATAGGCACGCAACAGTAAGGTATCATAAGAGTTAGAATGCAGCACAAGGTGCTGATGTGCCCACGAACAATAAATGGAACGAAATGACCGCGCGTGTACGTGTGGCGTCGCGGTGTGCGTGCCACGAGACGCAGACAACCTCGTGCTATTGAGCTATACCGGCAATTGCTAAGCGCTCTATCTGCCGGTCAAACGACGACCAAAAGAAGTTACTCGTGTCACAAAAAAATTACGTGATCAAGTGACCTATTTGATCACGTAAGGTCACGTTACCGCGCAACTTAACATAGAAAACTTACATTATCACATAGCTTATTGGATAACGTAGCTTACTTTAGCTACAGTGAAATGTAGCAGCAGGCAGCGGACAAGCGTCGCCTGCATTTCTGTATGGGGTTTTGGCGCTCCTAGTTGCAAATCTGTGAAGTAAGTGCGACGACGAAAAAGCAACCATTGGGCAGGCATTTTCTGTATAAAGGAGGCTATGGTACAGGTAAACTCGATATTTTGCGAAATGTGGGGCTTTGGGCATATTGCGTGCACGCAACATTTTGCGACTGGGAGTGTTATGCTCAGTATCGAGGGTGATGGATTCACACGATAATTTTTTTGCAATATTTTTCAAACTGCAAAAATTTATCTACATTTACATAGAAACCTGCATTGGCGTTCAGCATTATATTGGGTGAGTACACGAAACACATATTTTTAACAAAAACATCAAAACACAAACAAACTTGTATAAACGTCAAACACGTCCTTCAATAGCCAACCTATTCCAGACTTCTATTGTTTGCAATAAAAGAGAGAAAACATAAAAATATTGGTACGGCAAAAGTAGGGTCGGATTTTGTTCTGATGGTCTGCCCACCCTCATATATAAAAAGGTTCCCGTAAAAACATTCCTCGACTGATTAGAAGGCAATTGTTATTATATATACATCTTGTAAAAAATTTAACTGAAGCTTTTTCTGTGTTTCACTAGCGATTCAAATTTTCCTTCATGCTGGTGACACTCGCCCCGCATTGGTAATCATTTAAAACAAATCTAGCACACTGATTCTGTACTTTTTCCAGTTTTTCTATTAGGTTCTTGTGGTGGGAGTCCCACAGAACTGCTGCATATTCAATACACGGGCGAATAAACCTAAAGTACAAAGTTTCTTTAATTTTGCATGAACCCTGTCCGGAGTTTGTACAAAATTGAACATGAACAGAGTTCCAAAGTGCAGTGGCCTCGTTGCAGAGGAAGTGCCTGGAGCGGGGCCAGCAGCTATGCTCGGCAGAGCAGTGGAGCGCCCTGCTGGAGTATGTCCAGCTGGCCTGGAGCTTTGTGCGCAAGCTGCCCGACTGGGACGACGCGGCGCACAACCGCACCAAGCTGCTCTGCTTTCGCGGCCTGGCCATGCTCTGCATGACCGCCCTCAAGAAGGCACTCCTCGAACCTTGCCGTCTCGGGGCACTGATCGCCAGGTAAGAGGCCTCGGACCGTCGGAATATCTCTCGCGTTCAACTCTCAGTTTAGGGTTGATCTCCACGGGTGTGTCGAGATTACTCTTGGGTGTCTACAAAAGGCATTGCAAGAGCGACCGAGCAACAGATTAACTCGGGAATCTTAAAGAGTAGAATCCTTTTCGTCACGGGGGTTCTTATACCTTCCGACCTCGAAGAACCGCTGTCTTCTTCGATTTTTGGCCAAGGAACCCCTCCCAGTCTCGGCGTTGATGCAGTAAACAAACCTACAGACCGTGTAAACAGTAACATGCATACAGGGCTCGCAAGGTGCCAATTGCGATGACAGCAGTTTGCAAAATGGACGCCACCACTAATGTACCAAAGCCACATAATGTCGGAAATAATGACTGCTGTCGAAGGGTCTGCTATATAATGGGATGGTGAACTACTTTCAAACTCTCTAATAGAGTCCATTATATCGTAATGCATGGTATAAGAGCATCTGTAAAAAATTACACCATCTTCCCGAGGGGAACCATGGGGTGATGCGGAGCATCGCGGATCGTTATTAACGGTGTTAGTAACGTTGTTAACTTGCGTGTTATTACGTTGTTAACTTGCGTTGGTTACCACACATCGCGTGAACGTTGCTGGAAACTCCGCGATGCTCCGCATCACCCCACGGTTCCCCTCGGGAAGATGGTGTTATTGTTTTCCCCACCGTTTCTTCTTGTGTGTGCTCCGGCGGCGGGGAGTGGAGGGGGGCTCTCTCGTCGTCCCCAAAAGAGCCTGCCGACGAGCTCGCTCGCTTGCCCCGAGGGTCGACAGCCCTCCCTCCCGACGGGCGAGGAGGAACAGCGCGTGCACACACGCCGTCGCTGCTGCTGGCAGAGCTGGCAGCAGCACACACCAGAGAGAGAGAAACAGCGGTGAACTGAACGCGCGCAGCGCGCTACCGCTGCTTATATTCGCACTTGAAGGAGAGGAGACTAGAGGAGGAGAGTTGCGCATGCACGCGCGGTGTGAGTAGAACCGAACGCACGCAAAGTGCACGCAGCTGGTAGAGAGAGAGAGCGGAGAGAGTAACGTGCAGCTGCTGGAGAGAGGGAAGGAGGAGAGTTGCGCATGCGTAGTGTGAGTGCGGACTACGACACCGCGGGACATAGACCTGAGCAAGAGATGCTCCGCATCTAATAAGCGAAGTTGGCTCAATGGCATAGATTGGAAGACCAACCAAACTTCCCGAATTGGTACATACGTTAAAACCGAACGTATGCTATAACCAGATCTGTTGTAACGGCGTTATACTGTAGCAGGGTCGAGGCTAAGCCGTGCAACCGCAAGAGACAACCTTCTTATTTTACCCCCACATGAAGACGTTTGTGCTGCAGAGCCACAAAATTTGCACCAAGTTCTTTGGTGGAACATCACGGAGCAACACGCTATATATTTTATGATTGCAGTGCAACCCACTTATAACGATAATGAGATAACCCACAATTTCAATCGTTATAACCGATTATCGTAGTATCTGAACTAGAAATTGATCATTTCCAGTCTAGAAACTCTAGAAACTGATCATTTCCAGTCTAGAAACTCTAGGAAGTGATCATTATAAGTGGTACATCTTTATATCTGGTATCGTTATGAGTGGGTTACACTGTAGTACTATCATCTCTTTATCTGGCAGGCCCCGCATGTCACAAGCTCCACTTTTCTTTAAATGTAACGACCAAAATATTTACACTGCAAGAAGCATTTCGAGCTCCTAGTGATTTTGTCTGCTCGCATGTGCTGGCACGAAAGGGGCTTTGTCAGCCACTTTTGAACCAGCAGAGTGACTGAGAGAGTCACTCCATGTAAAGGGGTGTCCAAACAGGATACTACAAAACTCGTCGGGCGACACGACTCCGACAAATCGTGCGGTGCTCCGCTTCCGGCCATTTTTCTTTGCCAGCGGGAAACTTCCCCCGTCAAATCTCCCCCTCGCTTCCTCCACGGCGGCCTTGCTCTGCTCATCATGTGGGTGCGGAGAGCCACTCACACGCTCTGTTGGCTGTCGGTCAATCGCTCAAGGCCTCCGCCGTTTTTCAGGTCCTGAAAACGGGAAAGAGAATGACACGAAGGTGTCCTTCCCTTTCCCTGCGGGAAACGAAACATACACTTCGAAGCAGGAATATGAATGACTCTCCGGACCCTTGTGATGAGCAGAGCAAGGCCGCTGTGGAGGGCACGGGCGAGATCTGACGGGGAAAATTTCCCCCCAGCAGAAAGGACAGCCGGAAGCGGAGCGCTGAACAATTTGTCGGAGTCGTGCGGCCTGACGATCTTTGTAGTGTCCTGTTTGGAGACCCCTTAAGGGTCACTTCGTCAGCTTCCCATTGGCTTGGGAAAACGCAGAGGAGAGGCATGCCCACTCTGTACTCTGCGTGCTGCGAGAGAGAAAAGCGGAGAGAATGGGCAGGTATGCTGCAGCCATGGCTTCGTCTAAAGTGTGTCTTTCAGAGTAAATATTGCTTTAACTCATTTTATTGTTACAAGGCATATGTTGCAACATGCATAGGTAGCCTTTCCAGGCTGTCAGAGTTACTATGCACGTGTAAAACTTCAAAGTAGTTTAACTTGATTTCTCTTGAGAGGTTCCAATTTTTCCATCCTGTCAAAATGAAAACCTCGGAGAGAAACACTACACTCAAATTGTTCCCCTTCTTTTTTTTTTTGTCTTAGCCAGTCAATCTGTTCGGAAGTCACTAAACAATATAATTCCTGTAACTCGAACATGCAAAAATTTTGCAACATCACTGGGGCACTGCAGCTCGGAGAATGTACCTAAAGGTTCTAACTTCAAACTCCGATATGTGTCGAGCTCTATCATTTTAGTTTCAATGGGGACAGATGTTCTGCTGCCATGGCTTTGTGTAATCACTGCTGCTCTGTATAGTAGTGATTGAACAGCAGTGCTATAGATAAAGTTCCCTGGCTTAAAACACCAAGCATACTACTACAAATACGCTTTTTGACATTCAGTAGAATAAAACAAGTTACCAGAAATATGTTGACTATTTGGCTTTTATTTCTACTTAGTATTTCTCGTCTGTTCATTGTTTTTCAATTGGCTGTTGCTTTTGTTGCAGCATGTTTTTACCTGCTGCTCATAATTTTGTATATGGTCACGAAAAACTCTCAGATAATGTGATTTTGTTGTGCACTTCGATATTGATGCACTAGTATATCACAATTTTGTGTCACAACAGAGGGGTGAAGTGTAATCAGGATCATGCCAAACAAAAAAAACTGGCAGCGACCTTTAACTTTGAAGTTCTATAATGCATTATAAGGGATTGCTGTGTCATGCAACGCATATTTTCCCACTAAATTTAGCCGGGGAATGGTATGGTTGCAGTATACACATTTGCAAGACCGGTCTCAGGGCGCTGCCATCTTGCCCAGTGGGGTGCGCTTGGGCGCGGCCATAATCTGATTACGACGCCTTAGCAAGGCTTCGTAATCAGATTAGGACGTGTCCAAGCGCACCCCAGTGAGCAAGATGGCAGCGTCTTGAAGCCGGACTTGCAAACGTGTATAGGTCGTGCAATGTTAATTTCCCGAGCTACATTTAGCAGGGAAACTGGATTGGTAGCTAGGTCACAAGACGTGAATTTCCCACCAAATTTAGTGGGAGAACTAAATTGATGTTTTGGCCACAAGACGTGAATTTTCTCGCTAAATTTAGCGGGGAAAACAGAGTTGATGCATGTTTTTATGTGCTGCAACCCGGTTGCTGTCGAATTTGCCATCAATTTTTCAAGGTGTATAGGTCACATGACGTCAGGTGATGCAGGGTTCGTACAGCTCCTTGAATACCCAGGATTTCTATAAAAGCCTTTCAAGGGCCCTTAAATCTCCTTGAAAGTTGCAATGCTCCTTGTATCCCTTGAACATCCAGAAATGAATGACAGGCTTCTTGAGAATCAAGGTGGTTTGAGAAGTTCACTCACTTCTCCAGATTCATCCGAGCCGCGGTGGTGCATGTAGTGGCGCGCAAGAAAAGCACTTCCCCTGTTGTGTGGGCAACTAATATAGCAGCATTTTTTTTTTTTTTTTCTTTTGCTAGATGCACTGTTGTTAGATTTTGGCCGCTGGAGAAAGCATAGTTTTTTCTCCTAAATGTGCCCGCTTCGTTTATGAAAAAACATATCAGACACTTTTAACCAGGCTAGTATTGCATCAGTTTTTGTTGCAAAACCACCAACGCTTACATAAACTGTCATGATTGCGTCATGCATCATCGCCCCTTTTTAAAGGGAGCTTTGATTTAAAGGGAAGATGGGGCACTTCTACATTTGAGAAAAAACGCTTGAATTGTGTTCATTTGGCCTTTGGATTAACAGATATCAAAATTATATTTCAATGCGACGCGCCGGAGAGCCACAAGAGCAATTTCAAAATAGGGCTGAAGCCCCGCCCCCCTAGCCTTGGGCAGCCAAAAGAGCCGTCGATGACGTCACGGACAGCGACTGTCTTCCGCGTTTTTCTCGCGTTTAACAATACTTACGCAGCAAATGGTTTGGGTATTCGGGTTCACGGGGTAAAAATACACTAGAATTCACTTCTAACTCATTTTTTCCAAGAAGCTCCGTTGCTTCCCTTTAATCCTATCCAAGGCACCCTGCATCATCGCCACTTTTGCTATGTGTTGCCTTGAATTTTGACTTCTGATGACCTTGAAATCCTTAAAAAGTCCTTAAATTTCGCACAAAGAAATGTGTATGCATTCGAGGTCACGTCATGTGGCGCCGCTTCCCCCTCTAAATTTAGCGGGAAATGCGAAGAGGGACAAACATAATTTTGGGATTGGAGGGTAGCATTGAAAAGCATTTCATGCCAAACTTACAAATCAGATTCTGCTGCATGTGGAGGGCAACTGCAGGTTCAATTAGGGTTGTCAGTACATACCCCTATAGTAGGGTCTGCATGTTTAACACCCTACTTTGCAGAAGTCGTGTAAATTTTTTTTTAGCTTTTCTGGTGGCTATCAGGCAAACAGCTGGGATAACGCAGTCACTGACAAGATGAGAATGCCAGGAAGACATGCCCCATCATCCTCATTCTGTCGGTGATTCTAGGAGGTCCTGTGTGTCTGTCACTTTTACCTTACTATAGGTGACAGGAGGAGAGCCTGCTATTCGCTGCCCTCTTCCGTGGGAGGAGGCTGATAAAAAGACAGTTCTAGAAAACGTTTAGCCTCAAAAGTGGAACCTGCCCGAAGACTCGGACCAGACGTGCTGGTAATCGCCAAAGTTACCACGTCCTGGGAAAATAATGTCATTGCCTGATCCGCCTGCTATCAGAACACAAACCAGACTGGAAGAAAGAGGTGTCGGAACAAGGCCTGAAGGAGGGTTCATATTCCACACTGGCTTCATGCATCTGCTGGCACGGCACTGGCGGGTTGGGGCTTTGCACGCAGGTGCAGTCACGAAAACGTGTGCGCAAATAAGGACGGTTTCTTGAGCTCCCGTCATGCTGCACCTTCTTACGGCGTTTGTCAAGAGTGGGAGCAAATCTTCGACACTATTGTTCTGCGGCGAGGCATCGTCGTTGCCTCCGTTCCAATATTGGCAAATGTTGCCATGGCAAGCGCTACTTTGGTACCTGTGGTGCTTTGAAGCTTTAAGGAGACCATTCTCAGCCAATCGTGCTTGGATAGCAATGATGTATCATTGCAGTTCAATTATCCCAGCACCTCTGGAGCTGTTGACCAAATCAAATTATGCAGCTGGCCTATCTCTTACAGTCTTTGTCTTTGTATAATTATATCATTCTTCATGGCTTTCAGACAGTGTTTGTTTTTCAATCAATGAACTGAATGAAACTTTCACAGTTTATAGTGCCTGATCTCCTTATAACTCTGGTGGTAGTTTTCATATACTGTAAACAACTTATTTTTTGCAAATCAATATTTCGCGATTTAGGTCAAAGCTGAAGTTTTGGAATAATTTGCGGGTTCCAATTTTCGCGACGCGATGGGATCTCAATACAGATTCTGATGCGTTTACATTTTACCGCATTGTTCGTGGGGCCTATTTTTTGCAAATCGTAGGCGATTCACGAAAATTAGGTCCTCACGAAAATTAAGTTGTTTACAGTAGCTCGTTTTTTTTTTTTTGTTTTTTTTTATTTCCTAGATGAAATGCACATGCAGTAATCCCTCGTTTTAAACAGGATAGGAAAAAAAAAAAAAGATATAGTGGCAATTCGATAAAAGCGAGAGCCAAACAAAAAAAGCGACAACAGCCTTTAAGGTGGACAGGACCACTGCGGAACATCCTGACCGTATATTTAATTAAAGAAACCTTGGTTACGAACAACTCACGGCAGCTTTACTGAGTAAAAAAAAAAAATTAAATGGAGTTTGCCAATAATTTTATGCAGGTATCAGTTTTCCCTAAACTGCTCCGGGCATCGCAAGAACACTGCCGCCGCCGCTGCACTCCACTTTGTTTCGAAGCAGCCGTAGGATGTTTTGCGTCTCCGCAGTCGTCAGTGTTTCCCCGAGGTGCCTCTCCGATGTCCCTTTGTGTTTATCCTGGCCGCACGCAAGGTCTACGATCGCAGCATCCGTAGCAGGAGCAAGAACGGGAATGTCCGCATCGACAAGCACGAACGATCAAAGTTATCCTCCATGCCCTTGCCAACATGTTTGGGATCGTTGCAGCTCCAAGAGTCGTGCGCCAGCTCGGCAAGCATCCTCGCAAGAGAAAATCCGACGTGCGCAAAGCAGTTGGTGATTTTTCATCTTCATTTTGCGGGCGCACTTTCTCTCGCATAAGAAATTTACGGAACAGTCTAGTACGACTTGCTTGTTCTGCAAAATGGTGGACAGAGTCGAAGAGCCGATGCTGGAATGTCGAATTCATTGAAGATTTAGGACTTGGGATGGGACGGCCGCTGTTCTGAACCTCGGAGACCTAAGCGACTTTTTGTAAACACTCCAGCAATATGACGCACGCCGCAGACACTGGCGCGTGCATCAAGGACTCCCGAAGCTGTGATCTCCTTCGTGCCCCATCCACTCCTTCGCTACCATGACTCGATTCCGACAGGAGTTGGGGCAGCGTCGGTCGTAGGCGCCGTGATAGCATCAGAACCTGGACGCTGCTCCCTGGCCGCATTGGTGCATCAGCATCGGAAGTGTCGCTCCGCGCACTCTGCCCTCCGTCACCCATTTGGTCTGTTTCTTGTTTGCCATTTGCCTCTGTGGAGATGGGGGATGGGGCGAAAGGGTCCCCGTGTACCCGTGTAGTCTTGCGTGCTTCCGGCACTTCGGCTTTCGTAATAAGCATGGTGGGCTGCCAATACACTTCGAATAACCCGGTTCAAAATGCGTGCATTTCGGTCGGGACCACGTCAAACTTTGATAAAAAGTGATAATTCGAAAAAAGCAATTTCGTTATAACGAGGGATTACTGTACACATTCTTATGCATATGTAAGACATGGCAACAAACCTAAAATAGCTTAGTATAAGCTAATTTGCTCCTTTTTAACCACAGAGTGCGATACACAAGAAAAATAATGTGTGAGAGACCCCTTGTATATTAAAATAAATGAAATCAACTGCGAACCAATGTGTCGATTACAAGAAAAGTTTCCTAGGAAACAATCTGCCACCATAATTTTGAGTCCAGCTTAGACAGACTGGGGCTCCACAGGCCGAAATGGCCAACCTTGTTGCTACTTTCCCAGGTTTCAGTGACCTTGCTAGTAGTGGTGCAGCTACTTTTGGCAGCACCAGCACAGAGCTCACCTGATAGGTGCCAGGGAGACAGTGCCACTAAGAAACTGTTCCCTTTGTATTTATTGCAGACTGCGGGAGATGCAAGAGGACAGCACCAGCATCGCCTCCTGCATCAAGTTTGTTGAAGCCCGGCTCGAGAAGCTTCAGCAGTAGAGGAATCACGAGACACTGCATGCTTTCTTTTCTTTTTTTATTCTTGTCATCATTATCGTTATTTCTCTTTTATGTATGTACACAATAAAAATCATGGGCCTTTTTGGTCACTTTCCGTCTTCTGCGGTCGGTCACTTTTGAAAGTGTGTGAGCTTGCCGTCGTGTGCGCGCGGTCAGAAACGCGCACGCCCCCCACCCCCTCTCAAAGGAAAAAAGACATTCTCTCGAGTTACTTCTGCCAAAAGTCCCCCTCTACCCTGCCTCAAAGACATAAAAAAAGGTTAAAAGAAATCAAGACTTCACTCGACTAGAATCTCCTTTTACTGGAGCCAAAGGGGACAACAAAAAACAAAGAAGCAAGGTGTAATGAAATCATTCTGAATATGCGTAGAAACTACGGTTCTTGGTGAAGTGGAAACTCGTGCTTCCGACGACTTTCGGCAAATATTTTCTCTTCTCTCACATTTCGTGGGGAACGAATGTTACTAGCTTTAAAATCCGAAAGCATGCTACGAGCCTCGGTGCTTTGTCCACAGTCTAAAAAAGAAGAGGGAGGGAGGAAGACGCTGAACCACGTTGACCTCCCTCCCACACCCAAGTTTACATGACGCGTTTCCCCTTTGCGGTGAAACATGGCAGTGGGTCGTCCAGCTCCTGTCTCGTCTCAAAGAAAAAAAAATGATAGACTCTGGAAACTACAATTCCTGCGCATTAAAAATAAAATGAAAAAAAAAAAATAAAGAAAACTTTAAAAAAAAAATGGAAGAAAGGTTGGTAAGAAAAGTCTGCAACACTCTCCTGTCCCCTATAACGCTAGTCTCCTCCGAGGAGCAGCTTTTACAAAAACCACTTGCACTCTTCAATCCACGATCATCAGTCCCCAGTCATCTGCAATGTTTGTGTTTGTGTGTGTGTGTATATGGATATATCAATGACCCTATTTACACTGCATGAAATCAGGGAAGGAAGGAGAGAGAGAGAGAGAAAGAGATGTGCTGCTATTGGCAAAGAGACTAAGGGAGCGAGACGACTTGAGGGGGAAGTTAATTTTTGCGCTGCCCAGAACGGCGGGAGAACTAGCAGGGAAACGAGGGCACGATCAACAGAGGTGGGCCGAGGAAACAAACCCAAATGGAAGAGAGAGAGAGAGAGAGCTCGTATGCCTGTAAGTAGAGAAATGGTGAGAGGAAAGCAAATAAATATCGGTCCCGGTTCAAACTCGCTTGCCGCCCCGCACACTCCACCACAGATGGGGATGCGAGGGAGTGCTGCGTATATATTTATAGTATTTATATTGTATGTATATATTTATAGTTATGTACATAAGATACAATGCCCCGACCCCTCCCAATGGCCCGCGCAAGCGTCGGGAGCGGCACACACACGCATGTACAGGTATAAATTACTCGGCCCTCCTCCCAGTAGGGGCAGGCTCCCTATGTACACGCCGCCCTCCTATGTACACCGTCGCTACACACCGCCTCCCCGCCAAGGGGGGCGTCCTGCGGCCTCTGCTTGCCGCAGTCCCAGTGTCCCAGAGTCTGCGGCCACAGGACCCGCCCGGCGGGAGGCCCCACGCAACAACAAGCGCCCCACTGGTGCACCACTCCTAGGCAGGGGCCACATCAATGGGAGACGACCGGTGCCGAATCCACGCACACTCCCAGCATGGGCGAGTCGTCCCCGTCGGCGGGGCCCGTCCCCCGCGGGAAGGCTCCGCCCCCGACGTAGCCCACGTGGTGGTAGCCCAGCGTGTCCATGGGGCTGAGTCGGTCGGGGAGGGGCCGGGGTCCGTGAGGGTGGGGGCGGGGCTTGGCCCCCCGGTAGGCGGGGCTTTCGCAGTCCATGGAGGGCCCTCCGATGATGACAGAGGCCTTGGAGGGGGCACAGTTGTGCAACGGATGAGGGGCCGTGGGCGCGGTGCCCGCGGTCGCCGTCGTGGGGTCGCACCGGGTACGGCCGCCCGAAGAGGAGGCTGCGAGCGCCGGGCACGTGTCAGTCCCCGGGGAAAGCAACACCGACAATGGGTAGCGAGAAGGTGCACTTCTTAAACGAGTTCTTACTAGTGCTGGTCCAGTCCAGCACTAAAAGCAGGATCCTAAGGGTTATTTTACATCAATATCTGGCTCGTGTTTGTAGCTGGGACCTCCAGAAGTACTCCGTGAAGCTTTGCTGCTGTTTCGTTTTCCCCAATAGCACCAAGACTCCCGTAAGAAGTGTTTGAGAAACTAAAAACACTAAAGACACAGCTTGCCGGCAAGCTTCCGAACATCTCCTGGTCTCACATTTTTACTACGTCCCATCATGTTTTAATATGCACCAAATAGTGGTACAGATTTTTTATCAACGGGCCTCGCCAGTAGAGAAAACTTTATTTTCACTTGCTCTTGTTGCTTAAAGGGCAACTCCGCATCTTTTGTTTTTGAAAAAAACAATACAGTCCTTTCAGTATCGCCTAGGAAGAACACGCGTCAAATATTACGACCTAGTTCTGTCTAAATGTTTCTTAAATGGTATGGCAAGCTTTGCAACTTGCCGAAATCGGCTGACTTGAGCGGGCGAACTGGGGTGAACCAACAGCGCAGTCAAGGCTACGGTGTGGGCGTAGCCAACATTGAGCTACATAACATCACCATTGCCTCATTTTGCTTGTTTTTACTTCTCCTGGCAAGTGCAGCGGGTGACGTCAACAACGTTCCCTCTTGGTGCTCAGCGGTGTCCACGCTTCTTGGGAGCAGTATCGCCGTAGTCCCGCCGTTACCGCCGTCTCCCACGTCACAACCGCTGTCGTCGTCTCACCGTTTGTGACTATTGTCTTTCGAAGTTTCGTTCACACTACGGACACTACGTCTGCAAACTTATGCCGCAGTTGTGCAGACGTTGTCGAATGTCGTGGAAGCCAAAACATGCTGAAGAGTGCGGTACAGACGACTTGCATTTGGCACACGCCTGCCCCAATCACACCATCGTGTAGAGGATCACGTGACATCTCGTACCACGTGATAGCCATGTTCTTAGCGGCCCAAGGCCAATGTTGCCGGACGAAGCCTAAGTTTCTGTTTGATTTCTACTTGTGTGTAAAATTAGATTTAACAACATATATTCCATTTTTTGCAAAGGAAATGACAGAGTGTCTTTAACTAGTGCTTTTTCATGTGAAATCACTCATCACTCCAAAATCTTTGGATTTGAGCGGAGTTCCCCTTTTGAGGCACGCCTCGGTAAAAATGCTTTGAGCATTAGCATTGTTCTCATTGAATAAAGCAATTCTAAAGTATCTAGCCTACCGTACTACGAAATTGACTAATTACTTGTGCACCTAAATAGTTGACGCATGAAATTAAGCACATAACGCTTACTGTGATGACGACCAGTGTGGCTGCCATCAGTCACTCGCAGAATGAACACAGACTACCAAGCGGTAAAAAAATTAATCTTAATCCTACGGATTAAGACCGGGAGGGGGGGGGCCAGAATGTGCAGTGTGTTTTGAGTTCCTGCCCGCAACGCGCGAAAGATGCGGTCGTTTGCAAAATGCAGGATTTCATAGCACAATGACGGGAATGATGGCACCAGTGCCACCAGCGAGGATGGCGGCATCACCGGTAGAGACGAATAATAATCCAGCAATTCATATACACTGCCCATAGGATGCACCCCAAAAGTATGATTCTTTTTTTCCGTTCTTGGGGGAAGGGGTCAACTTACAATCGTGTAAACATGATATACACAAGGAACAAACACAAAACACAACAGATACACTCAACCTCCAACAGCTTTTGACCAACATGCTCCCCTGCCTCTATCTGAAAATTTTTAAGGTTGACGTGCTGGACCAAAGAGGGCCGCCTGGCACAACTCATTCGAAGGCCGTAGATTAATGAGTAATTTAGACTATGCAAGCGTCTTTCGGTGCCTTGTTATACCCCACTGCACTAGTTGCCCGCAACTTTACTAAAGATGTGGTTGCAAGAGCCTAATGCAACCAATTAGAGAAGGAACTCCCCTCTTACCCGTAGCCTTCTTTACATACCCCAGACGTCGCTTTTATGCCGACCAGAGATTAGCATGTCACTTAAAATTTGCACAGAAGGGGCTTTTCTCACGCTCCCACCCACGACTTCCAGAGCGCAAGTTCGTCCGCTTTTTTTGCAGGGGTTGTGGTGACGTCAGAACGTCGAGCTCCGATTGGCTCTGGTTAAAGGATAGTGGGTAGGCCTCAAAGCAAGCTGCCTTGAGGTTTACTCACTATCCTTCAATCGGAGTCAGTCGGAGCTCAGTGTTCAGACTCCATCACAACCCCTGCCAAAGAAGCGGACGAACTTGGGCTCCACAAAGGCTGGTTCAGACTCTCGCCGTCGGTCACCGCCTTGTGCTCCCTCTAGATCGTGCTTGACAGGAAAACACACAGGTAATCTGGCACCATTTATGAGGCGACTCCAGAACTGCATTTCACTAGAGCGGAGGTTTTGCAGTATTTACGAGATCAAATGTGCATACTGTCCATGAGAAATGATCGTTCCTAACACTGTCATTAAAGTTTTGAGCCAAACTATACAGAAATGCCAAGTGTTCCACAGCTGCCTGACAAATGGCGCCAATGTTCTCTCTCGTGGCAGGAGATCCCAAGAGGTTTTAAGGCACCTGGTTGCCAGCAGCCGCAAACGCGTGAGCTGTTCCTATATGCCGATCTCGAGGGGAAATGCACGGCACGAGCCGGGCGTCCACTTACAGGAACTGGCGCCCGAGGAGGCCGAGGAGGAGGAGGCCCCGTTGTTGCTGTGGGGGGGCAAGGAGGGCCCCTGGGTGCCCTGGGAGGGGTGGGGCGCGCCCTGGAGCAAGGCCAGGGGCACCGCCGCGCCAGAACCGTCCAGGGCCGCCGGAGACGTCGACG
This sequence comes from Ixodes scapularis, assembly GCF_016920785.2. Taxonomy (NCBI): domain Eukaryota; kingdom Metazoa; phylum Arthropoda; class Arachnida; order Ixodida; family Ixodidae; genus Ixodes; species Ixodes scapularis. Next base: position 37,273,381 of record NW_024609835.1, on the reverse strand, counting down.
TGTTCGTGCCCTCGTCCGCGGTGCGACGGAAGAACGAATGCTGCAGCGCATGGTGCGGCGTGATCCGGCCCTGCGCAGGCACGTAAATATGTGAGTGAGACACAAATGTGCGAGCCAAGCTTGCGTCTTATCCACGAAACTGCACCGTCTCGCAAAGTTATGTGGCGTGATGAAACAAGCAGCCTAAATGCACGAACGGTGCCGACTCGCCCGCATAACACGGCGTCGGACATCGGTCTCCCATAACATCCGTGTCTAAAGCTCACGTGCATGTCACACCGCCCGAAATGCCTCTTAGGCATCTGAGAAAAGCATCGTAAGTAACCCCTGACCAAGAGGCCAATGTCGGGGATAAAGGGTGTTCCTCCAAAAAGCTCTCTCCTTCGAGCTGCCCACCTGCGAGTCACCGGGAATGGATGTTGTGTGGTATCAAACAATTGGATGTCGCAGATACTACTATCCAACTCAGACCACACAAATAAGTGGGAGCATAAAATATTGTACAAAGGCTCGCTTACACGATGTGGGTCCAGTAATCACCGCACGGACCAACTTGTCATACGTGTGAGAGCAGGTGTCATGGGTTTCTCTTTTTCTAGTTTCAAAGTAAAAGTAAGAGTGTACGTAGCCCCTGGATGGAGAGGACCTAAACTTTCTGTTTCCTATGCCTAAGAAATACTAGTTTCCTTTTTAAGGGGCGGTGCAAACATTTTTGTACTTGGCGTAGATACTGCTTAGAACTAATCCCTGACATTTATGACCAATGAAACACACATTTGTTTTTCTCCCCATGTAATAAACGCCGCCGAAAAAATTAAAGAAAACAAGCAGTGTTCACCCCCTCAACTTTCAACCAGAACCAGCCGCCATGTGATCTGGAGCCAATTATATGCCGTCAATGTTGATCATAGGCACGAGCTGAGGTTGGCAAAGCACAGGACATGTGCCGAGTTTCAGACTGCCATGACTGGACACGGGCCACTACCCGAATGCTTGTCGAACTACAGTAAAAGCTCGATAATTCACACTTCATTAATTCGAAATTATCGATAATTCAAATCAGCTGCCATGGTCCGGCCACGCTGCATTGAGTTCTATGTGTAAATATTCCTCTAATTGGTTGGCAAATTTGTTCCGCCACCGATAATTCGAACCAAGCGCCACCGTGCGGAGGTATAGTAAACCGCAGTGAAGAGCTTTCCAAGCCAAGCGATAGATGGCGCGTCCGGCGCAGCGGCCGACCCAGCAACCCAGCTCGCCGGGCTGTCCTTGAGCTAGCATCTCCGTCGTCTCCGGCTAGGCCTTCCGCCTCTCGCTTATTTTGTTTTTTTTGCCGTTTCGCGATGTCGACGTCGGTTCGCGGAAAGTACCGCGCCAAAACACTGAAGGAGAAAGTTGAAATTCTTCAGGAGGTCGACGCCAAGAATGCAAGCAAGCAAGATATCGCAAAGAAGTTCGGAATTCCTCGAATCACGTTGTCTACGTACATCCGTAATAAGAAGGCTATCGTGGATGCCTACGAGGTCGAAGCCTTCAGTGGCGACCGCAAAAGACTTCGCCCTGCCAAGTACCCGGATTTAGAGAAAGCTTTGGTGACTTGGATCAAAGATATGAGAAGTTTGAACCTTCCGCTAAGCGGCTCCGTCATAATGGCGAAGGCAGCCGACTTTGCACTGCGCCTGGAATACGACGACTTCGCCGCCTCCGAAGGGTGGTTTCACCGTTTTCGCGAGAGGCACGACCTTGTTTTTCGTGCAGTGTCTGGGGAAGGGCAAGATACCAACATGGAAACGTGCGCAACGTGGAAGAGAGGAGCGCTGCAAGACTACCTGCGCAGCTACTCGCCGTGTGACATTTTTAATGCGGACGAGACTGCCTTGTTTTTCAAACTCCTGCCAAACAAGACCATCACCTACAAGGGGGTTAACTGCGCTGGCGGTAAGCGAAGCAAGGAACGCGTAACTGTCATGCTTGCAGCCAACATGACGGGGACGGAGAAGCTGCCTATCTTTGTGATAGGCAAATCGGCAAAGCCTCGCTGCTTTAAAAACATACGCTCTCTGCCCACCGACTAGGCGGCAAACAAGAAGGCGTGGATGACCGGCGCGTTGTTTGAGCAGTGGCTCAGGAAACTGGACAAAAAGTTTGAGCTGCGCAATCGGCAAGCGTTGCTCCTTGTCGATAACTGTTCGGCCCACAATGTGGACATTGAGCTGAAGGCCATTCAGTTAGCTTTCCTACCACCCAACACGACCAGCATGCTGCAGCCCATGGACCAGGGCGTGATTAAAAACATGAAGACATTTTATAGACGCCACTTGCTCGAGCGCATGATTTTGTGCTCGGGAAACGAGAGCCCCTACAACATCACGCTCCTTACTGCGATGCACATGCTTGTGCATGCCTGGGATCAGGTGACAGCGGCAACGATCGCAAACTGCTTCCATCACTGCGGTTTCGATATTGCAAGCTCAGAGGCGACAGCCGATTCGACGGCAACGGCCGATTCCGGACAGGACGGGGAAGACATTCCGGCGAGTGTACGCCAGGCGCTGCAAGACGTCGATTTCACGGATTACGTCGATGCAGACAAAAGCGCGATGGTGTGTGGTGCCTTGACCGACGAGGAGATAATCGCGCATGTCAGGGGCGGAGAACCCGCCATGGAGGAGGATGATGGTGAAGAAGAAAACGAAGAAGCGCCTGTGCGTCCATGCGCGTCGGAAGTCATGGAGGCTCTCGACGTTGTCCGTCGCTTCTTTAGCTTTGAAGAAGACGGAGAAGATGCTTTCCGCCACGTTCAAGCTCTTGAAGGAAAAGTTATGACAGCTGTTTTCTTTACAAAAAAGCAGAAAAAGATAAGCGACTTCTTTGCTCAATAAAGATGGCGGTCCCGAGCGGTTATGCGGCCTCTAGATTCCAAACGTGACCGCAATTCTTTGACTTTCGTTAGTTCGAATTTCTTTTAATTCGAATTTGTTTTGCGTCCCCGTGAAATTCAAATTAACGAGCTTTTACTGTATTGATTATCACGAGCCCAAATCGAATGCTCACGCAATGCTAGGGTCCAATCTATGAGCCGAATTCAAATATCGTCACTGGAGGATACTACGATCCCCTAGTTACATCATCAAGTTTTGCGAAGGAGAGATTGAAAGAAAACGCATGCTCTTATTCTTTAAACTACATTACAACAAAGAGGTTTCTTGGTCAATGGCATAGCATACAAGTATACTTGGGTCCCACTAATGCCAGTAAACTAGTGTAAAGAAAAAAACATTCCAATTAATATTGTTGCACGGCGCCTTTAAATGGAACTAGCAGTATGGCCCGTGTTGGCAGACAAAAAACTGAAAGAATTTGCTGCCTTTGCAGGTATGCTTTCGATGTCGCCACAATACAACTCCTTGTCGGCTTACAGTCCTCCTAAGAACTCATCAGTGCGTCGTCCCAATCTCTGTCCCTATCCCAGATCAGGTCATCCTTCGTAGCACCTAATCAGTTTGAAATACCCATCACCTTGAAGCTTTCTGCCATCATGGATCACCTCCGAGTATCCAGCCATTCATGTGAACCAGAGATGCCCCATTTTGTTCATGTCAACCAGAGATGTCCCATTTTGGCCAAACAGGTGGCCTTTTCTGGCAGACGTTTGCAGCAGCATTCCATTTGGCTTTTGTGTGGCGAAACCGGTAATTCGACAGCTTGTTTGTGGAATGCTTGCTTTGCAAAGCGTCCTTTATTCCTTCAGTTGTCTTTGGTGGATTGCCTTGGCATTACCAATGACATACAAATGTTTTCATCGATGCCATGCATTATTTGTCCAGCTGCTGCTTTTTTGCCATTCTGTTTTAACAAAGTTACAACTATCAGTTTAAACTGACACTGACAAACGGTAGGTTGGAGAGCCACATTCACATTTGTGCATTTTTTTTTATTGATTTATTTTACCCTCAGGGCATAAACATTACAGAGGGAAAAGTGGGTACATCTAAATTGAAATGCAATAAAACAGATGGGAAGACATATAGTAAGCATTGGTCAGGTGATGAGACAATCTCTTTTAAAAAGAATGGGATCTGTTATTGAGACTATGGGAGCATGAAGGTGGTTCCAGTCACAGGGTGTAGATGGCATGAAGGTGTGTTGAAAGAGATTGATGCGAGCATATGGGATGCCAACTTTGTGTTTGCGGTCAAGCCTGGGTAAAGCTTAAAAATAAGATGCAATAAAATTTCTAACATGGCAAGATAAATTGCTATAAAATTCCATACAAGGCAAAGGTCCAGAATAAACTTTTCCTCTTGATGGGGAGTCTAATGAGAAAGGTGGCATCGTGATGACGCGGGAAAAAAAATACAGAAGCAGTCGTCATCAAAAGATTCCCGAAAACTTTGATCTCAGATTTGTTGGATGATACAGAAGACAATGTCATCATGCATGACAAGAACGGCTTAGGCAATAGAGTGAAATCATAGTGACTCCACATTCTGAACCATCACAGCGACTTAACAAAATGACAAACCAGACATTGCTGCCAGAGTTTTTAGGTACCACAACCTGCTCATGGCTATGCAGTAGTAACAATGCCCTCTTTTTAAGGTGAAAGCCTACTTGTCCCAATACGCGAAGAAGCGGCGGCATTGTGCCCGAAAGATTGTCACACCAATACATCATCAAGCATGCACCTCAGGAAGAAAGCACAAAGAAAAAAGCAGCAACGCGGATGCTTCGTCACGGAAGCCTGCGGGGGTGCTCAAGGTCAAAGAGGACGCGCCTCAGAAATAAAACACAAAGAAAAGAGCAGCAACATGGATGCTTCGTCACGGAAGCCTGCGGGGGTGCTCAAGGTCAAAGCGGACGCGCCTCAGAAATAAAACACAAAGAAAAGAGCAGCAACATGGGTGCTTCGTCAGGGAAGCCTGCGGGGGTGCTCAAGGTCAAAGAGGACGCGCCTCAGAAATAAAACACAAAGAAAAGAGCAGCAACATGGATGCTTCGTCAGGGAAGCCTGCGTGGGTGCTCAAGGTCAAAGCGGACGCGCCTCAGAAATAAAACACAAAGAAAAGAGCAGCAACATGGGTGCTTCGTCAGGGAAGCCTGCGGGGGTGCTCAAGGTCAAAGAGGACGCGCCTCAGAAATAAAACACAAAGAAAAGAGCAGCAACATGGATGCTTCGTCAGGGAAGCCTGTGGGGGTGCTCAAGGTCAAAGAGGACGCGCCTCAGAAATAAAACACAAAGAAAAGAGCAGCAACATGGATGCTTCGTCACGGAAGCCTGCGGGGGTGCTCAAGGTCAAAGCGGACGCGCCTCAGAAATAAAACGCAAAGGAAAGAGCAGCAACGTGAAAGCTTCGTCAGGGAAGCCTGCAGGGGTGCTCAAGGTCAAAGTGGACGCGCCTCAAAAATAAAACGCAAAGAAAAGAGCAGCAACGCGGATGCTTCGTCACGGAAGCCATCGTAAAGCCGGCAGGGTTCACCGCGCCTGCACAGTTGGAGAGCGTGATGTCACCGCCGGAGCGCCATGTGAAAAAGGAAGATACGGCACGCTGCTTGTAGGAATGTGCTGCATGTAGAAATGCTTTTGCATTCCTACACATAAGCAGTTTTAGGTGTCTCTACCGAATATTTTTTAATTATAAAACACCAATTTCCATATTTATCTGCAGCATTCCTCGTACAAAAGAAAAAAACTGTCCTCCCCAAAGCTACCCAATTAAAGGGACCATGAAATGATTTTAAAATCGAGTTTCATCCACCGCACGTCGTAAAAGGTGTGAAAAGAAACACAAAAACACAAAAATAGGGAGCCAAAAAAAAATTATTTGCTATAGAACTTTTAAAAGAAAACTGGACTCTTTTGCGCCTTCCTTCCTTCACCTGTTCACTACGATGCATCCGCGGAAATGGAGCACGTCAGCCAAATCCAGGTCGCCTATTGGGTAAGAGCCTACCTCACCAGCACCGCGATCGTAAACAATAAATAGCCGGCGAATGTTTCCTAAAGGTTTTGTTAAATAATATTCAGATCCACATTTTGTAGCATAATTAGAGATGTGTGGCGAAAATTGCCAAATTTGATAATGCTGAGAGCCAAGCGCCATCTATCGTGTGGTAAACGAAGCAACTACTGCGCGTGCGCAGTAGGGCAGGGCCGACAGTTACTTGGGTGGCGGCTACCGACGAACGTTTATTTTCTTTGTTTTTCTTCCTCTCAAAACTCTGACTGACTGAACGTTTATTTTTCTATGTGTTCTTCCCGCGCGTGCCGACTTCAAGCAGCAAGAAAACAGTACTTAAAACAGACCACGACGAACAAGAACGCTGGATCCACCGACTCCGACGAAGCGAGGTGCTCAGAATATAGGCCTAGCAGGCATTCCGACTCGGCGCTGCGTTGCTTCGTCGCAAGACCGTCTGCCTACGACCGGCTGGCGTGCTAAATGGAATATGCCCGCACGACCCTTGTGGACCCTTCCCGTATTATAGTTTGATCACTGACCTCAATTCTAGATTAAGAGGTGAGGTCAATCTCTTCCCCTTGTTTTCCGAGGCAGTGTTGACGAACACTCGTCGAAAAGGGACTCTCGTCGATTCTATCTTGTTTTGTGTGATATAGAGCTGAAATAAACGCCGTATGGATTACCTTCGTAACACGGTATGTACACTTTGTTATTGGTATGCCATTTTTATTCTGACAGACTGCACGTCACTGTCGAGCTATAACAGTTCGTGGGAGGTATACGTACAACCCCGGTCCAACCTTTCTTTGCCGAGTGTCGCGTCAGTATCGAGTTGCAATCGTAAAAGAACGGTCCCGAAGCGCTTACAAACAGCGCGAATACAGCACTTCCATCGAACGCGCGCGTCCGCTCCGAGTGTAAACAGGTATTTACGTGGCTCTTGCTGACACTCGTAGTTCAAACGTATCTTTTTTAACATCGGCTCGCTCCTGCATCTCCGAGGCCGCGAAAAACGCCATCTACGTCGCTTTGCAAACGACTGACACGGGCCGGCCCTTCTGCCAACAATGACAGGGTGGTTGACTTCTGGAGTCTTCACCGGAAGACTCGCTGCACTTCCCAACAGGCATACTGGCGTATGGGACTAGTCCCATGCTGTCGCTGTAGCGCAACATATCTCATTGAATTTCATTCAGCTGCGATGCGGCGATGAGAGGCGCCGATTCAGGAAATATGTCGGTGACATCAGCGCAGTAAAACCTACCGGCGCACCCCAACTCGTTGCCGCTAACACTCCCATTCTCCTATTGCCGAGAGAACTTCCGGTTCCGGAAACGGTTTACGTCACGGCTTGTTTTGCGGTCAGTTGGAGAGAATGAAAAAGTCGATATTTCAATAATTTTTTGTGTAGAAGTTAATAAACCGAGACGAAAACGGATGCCTGTTCGGCATTCAGTGAACATTGACGGTTTAATGTAAAAGTTATCTGGAAAAAGTAAAAAGGTCATTTCATGGTCCCTTTAAGAGCGCGGGATCTGGAATTGGGTTTTGAGGCATTCTATTCGAGATATCCCTCTGCCCAGTTTCCCACAGGCATCTGAATTCCCTCAGCACTCTTTAGTCCTAATCGAGACGTTAGTCCAGCCTGAGCACCAATTCACCATACCCGAGCAGTGCACCTGTGAGTCACTACGAGTAGGAGGTTCTCAGTTTTTCCCCGAACACACTGTATTTTCTCGCACATCACCCACATCAAAATGCATTTTAAAATCAAAGGCACAGGAGAGGTGAAGGTTATACGCAAATTTCGGCAAGCAGTGCAGCTTTTGCCGCAACGTGTGCAAAGTCGCAGGGTAGGTTTTCTAGAGCCCCCTTCTCCCCACGTTCTCCTTCCTTTTTCTGGAAGCTCATCTTTGCTTTGTTTTTGCACGCTGAGCAGACAAGCCAAGCCCGAATTACGACTGGTACGACGTCGATTAGTCGTGCATGCGAGAACAGAGGAAGGAGAGCCTACAAGCTGCAGGTTGCGAACAAAGATTATTTTCCGGTCCGAAGACCGGCGCATACCCCAAGTTTGAAAAAGCGCTTGCAAAGTTCGCCGAGGAGAGAAAAGGTCGCGGTCACGCCGCATCGACAGAGATCCAACGTGACGGCGAGCTTTTTGGACGAGAGGGTGCATAATTTTTAAAAAACAAAGCATCAGCAATCGCCTTGACAGCACGCACCACGACGTTATCTGAGACAGTGGAGGTACCTGGGACAACACCCGAGACGACTGCGGCAACGAGCATATTCAAAATAAAGGTATGTTCCTAGTGAGATCTGGAGATTGCTTGGTGGGGTTAGTATGGGTAACATGCGGGGTAGTTTTTCATTTTTCCCAAGTAGTAAGTCGGGGGTGCGGGCTGTGTGCGAGGGGGGGTAATACGCGCAAAGATACGGTACACTCCAAAGGAAGAACCGTTCTCAACCTGAGGGCGGGGCAGGGCATTCCGTACCTTTGGGTCGTAGTCCAGCATGCGTAAAACCAGGTCTCGGAACTTGAGGTAGTCGGCCACGGAGTGCCCCGGCTCGGACTGCCGGCGACCCCCAGGGCCACCCGTTTCCACCCCGAGCACCTCGTGCAACCGGCGCGTCCCCGCTCCACGGTACTGCTGCGGGAACGACAGGCGAAGGACGCCTCTCAACGACAGTCTTCTCGAAACGAGAGGCACGCCGGAAGAAAGCGAACCGCAGTTCAGTTCATTGCGAGGAATTCTTACATTTCCGGGGAGGCCCGGGAATTGTACCCGTGATTTGAATCACCTAGGCAATGAAACTTTCTTCGACACTAGGTCATTCTGGGGCTCCCATGGCCCACAGAGTGTCAGTTCAGCCCGATCATTCTGTCCGATTTCGTGTTGCAAAACAATTATACAAGGGCAACCACTTACCTATCCGTTGATTACAGCTCTAATTTTATTGTTAGATACTGACATATCTATTAAACATATTTGTAACCCTACTACGAATATGTACAAACTGGAGAGCTAAAAAAATATGTAGCTAAAATGCAAGCTGGTAGCTACTAATACTTGAAAATCTGTAACTGACAAAAACAAAACAAAACGACAGAAAGAAAGACCTCTTTCAATAAAGATCTTGAAAGCAAAAAACAAAACAAAAAAAAGTCTTAAAATTATTATTAATTGATTCCACCTGTAACTAACCTTTAGTGCCTGCATACTTCGATAATTATGTTTTTTATCTCATTGCCACTGTGCACCATTCTTGGGTCTGGTGCCCTAATACCTAGCTTTAAAAGGCGATTGCAGTTGCACCAATTGGAGGCTGCCCGTTTTCCTCGTTCTTCAAAGGCCACACAGCGCAAACCTTGCAACGTAATTGCGGCAAAAACGCTGAGGCCCACCTTTTTGCCGTCCTTGGCCTTCTTGAGCATGTAGCTGCCGTCGGGAAGCTTTTCGAAGTACTTGCGCGCCTTGTGTGCTTTGTCCAGCAGGGCTTTGGGAGGAAGACCCAGCACCTCGACTATTTTGTTCATCTGGTCCACCTGCGAGGACAAGGAGGAAGCAGACGTCAAGAAAGCTAGCTAACCAACACGAAAGACTTAAATAGACAGGGACTACAACAGAGACACTGGATGGACATGGGTGTATCAGACATTGATGCTGAACCTCACACCAAACAGACTCGGGTACAAAATTACGCCAAGCCATAGAAAGAGCCGTGATATGAACTTACCAAGCCGCAAACATACCAACATACTTAAACAGATTAAAGCTCAAAAAGCAAGCAGGAAGGAGGAAACAGCTCCTCCTCCTTTCTGCCGGGTTAAGTTTGTTCAGAATTTTTTCGGGAATGGAGAAGACCACGAAAGGGAAGGAAGAGAATGTCATTAGGAAAGGCCAATGATAGGAACTGCCGCTTGAGTGTCGGCTGCCGATTGCAAAACGGAACCTCGAGAAAACATGAAATTGCTTACTTTTGCATTCCCATCGTTGGCAAGCTGACAATAGAGAATGCATCCCGTCTTTAGACTTTGAAAATATTGGTGCATTCTCAAGCTTGCTAGTTAGGTTTTAATGAGTGTACGTCTTTGCTATTATATTCGCAAGGGGGGGGGGTTGCATAGACGTTAATGGTTGTTCTACCTTCACACATCACAGCAGGGCATGAACTCTCAAACTGGATTTCTCTAAACTCAGAGGTTCCTCAAAGTACCCTTGGGGGGTCCTTTGGCTATTACCCAAATTCTCTCAGTTGCCCCTTCACCCAAGAACAATGTTTTCCAAGCTCGAGCACTATTTTAGCACATCTAAGCCATGCACCGATGAACAATCGCGAGCCAAACATTCTCTAGCATGTTTGCGAGGCACACTAAAGACCCTAGGTTGGCAGTCATACTGCACTGATCAAGTTGTCCACTTACCGGAGAAACACCAGGCTCCATCTTAAAGCAGACAATGTTCCTGCTATCTAAGCCTCTATACAATGAATTTCACAGTATTGCGAACAAAGTCTGCTGGCCTGTGCAGCGTTTTACTGCGACAGTGCCGAGCAGCAGAGAGAAGAAATTCTCGAGATGAAAGAGTTCAAAAACCCCGAAATTGAGTCCGAAAATGTACCAATCTGTGGCACACGTGTAGACAAGGAAGGGGCTGACCTCGTTGGCTCCACTGAAGAGCGGTTCTCCCGTGTGCATTTCCACCAGGATGCACCCTAAGCTCCACATGTCGATGGCCATGTCGTACGGAATGCCTAGCAAGACCTCGGGAGACCGGTAGAACCGACTCTGGATGTACTGGTAGATCTGCAATGGGAGCAGAGCAATCCACGGGTAAGGACAGCACTCACATGCGAGGACAGCACTCAAACAAGGCTGCGTTACTCAAACATTCGAAAGTATCCACACCCACATATCCCTCTGCTGACAGGAAGCATGCACTGGGAGCACTACGGGACAGTGTGGTACGGTCCAGATTATGACTAAGAACAGAAATCACTAAAGTGAGCAACTAGTAGGACTTCTTATTGCCAAATGCAAATGTCTGTAACTTCAGCTTCTCTCTTTAGAGTAGGGCATCGTTCAAAGCACCACACCATTCATAATACAGTGTAGACCGCATATAACGTATGTCGCGGGAGTCGCGAAAATCCGCACTATAAGCGGTACCGCACTATAACCAAAACATCAATTTTTCAGGCCAAAATACATGCCATGAGACAACTTACACTTGTGAAAAGAATTTATTTTATGTTAGATAAAAAATAAAGCTTAGTTTGAGGAAAGTCTTTATTTCACCTGACTAGTACAGTTCTGTCTCAAGTGTGTTACACATTTTGAAAGAAATGAGCAGCTTTTGCCTGGCGCAGCCTTTTAACGGCGTCGCGGGTTGCGGACGGACGTTGAGAGCGTTCAGGATTGCTAACCCTAATCTCTTTTCTCCGGAGATGAAAACGCGTGAAAATTCGCATCCTTCACACGGTACGCGCCAGTAATACCTTGAACTTGAGCGCACGCATGAAATGCGCCAAATAAGAAATCCGGGCGATGTTCGAGGACACAAATGCTTAGAAATCACCACTGTAGTCGAAGTAAGCAAACACGACGACACGGGCGTTTCTGCCGTCTTGAGAGCGCCGCCTTGACATCGCCGCACGAGTAGGTGGATCTTCCCTTCTAGTACGTGCTGGGTTATCATAGCGACACACAACGAAAATTCACAGTCAAGGATAGCGCTTTTACGCGGAACGATGAGATGAACGCCGTCTACGACGACGATCACAACCGACGCCGTGTTTGCGGATAGAAGCAGCCGGCCCGCGACCGGCATGTAACGCGCGCAACACTTCTCCTCGACCTGCGATTGGTCTGTCGCTGCGGTTGTTTGTTTCCAACGCCGCGGAGGGACATAGACATACGCACGTGAACGACACGTGCGTGCGTCCCTCCGTCGCTAGGGCAACTGAAGCCTCTCTCTTCGCTTCTCCCGCTTCTTCGAGCACCCTCCTTGCCCCGCGAGTGCCGCTTGCGCAACGCTTGCGGCTCGCGCCGTCAGCGCCGTTATCTAGTGTCGCACAGGGAAGCGCGCTCGCTGCTCCGGTCGTCGGCGCGGCCGGCGGGCTGTGCCAGAAACCGCACTATAACCGGTATTTGCCTTCGCGCGCCTGCATTTTAAGCGGTATGTAATTACATGGAGTTCTATGGGAGACGAACCGGTGGTTTAAAAAAACCGCGTTATACCCGGTCCTGCACTATAAGCGGTTACGTTGTAAGTGGTCTATACTGTAATGGCCGTGCTGAGGGGAGTGTGTGTGGGGTTCGTATTGTTTTAACATACTGCAATAAAACTGAACCTTTACGAAGCGTCAGAAAAGCGGTCGACACTTTTGTAAGAGACCACTTCTTCGAAGACTCCCATAGCAAAATGCCGGCTGCCGTTCTCCAAGGATTTCTAGGGTTGCGTCTGGTAAGCCTCTGCTACCGTTCTGCCCAAAATAACCAAGATTGACACAAAACCTCAATCATACCCTCTGCCCCAACTGGCAGGAGCTGCCGAAGTCGACGATCTTGATGGCACTGCGCTTGGGATTGCACAGCAGAATGTTCTCGGGCTTGAGGTCGCAGTGGATGATGCTCAAGTCCGGGTGAGAGAGGAACACGAGCGCCGTGCACATTTGCTGTGCAAACTTGCGCGTCAGGTTCAGGGAGACCCCGCTGAAGTTGGTGTTGCGTAACAGGTCGTACAGGTTGTACGAGAGCAGCTCGAAGACCAGGCAGAGGTGGTTGCGCCACATGAAGTGCCCTTTTAACTTGACTGCTCCCACGGCGACAGCAGGCATCGGTCGAAGCGTGGAAAAAGAGAGACACGTCGTTGCTCCATTAGAAATTGTTGCGAAGCAAGGTACCAAGCACTCACTGGTGGGGATTCCACCAAACAAGAGCCATCCTTTCACAGTGTTGCATCTTCAAAAATAGTTGAAGTTAACAGTTACCATTGAATGTTACTCTAGAAGCTGTCGAGCTTAAAGCGCAAGTTCTGAAACCGGGCCCCCAAGCATTCTCCCCCCCCCCCCCCCCCCCCATACCCCCGAGCATTCCACACACAATTATGTTCTTTCGACAAGCTCTAGCCCTGCGGACGACTCCAGTCTGGCTTCTACGCAGTCTAACGGTTGCTGTCCTCACTCGAGATCAAAGAAATCGAAAACCCCTAAACTGCATCCGAAAATGTCCAAATGTCCCATCACTGGACATTGGCATGTCCAGTGATGGAAGCAGCATTTAACCTTTTGTAGCAGGCAAAATATTGGTTTGGAGCAGCCACTGAAGCTTTTGGGGTAGATGCCAGTGTCTGTTAACATACCATGTTTAAATGAAAATAAAGATTGAAAATGATTGAGAGCTATTTCGTACTGAAGCATATTACTTATCTTTTGTAATTAGAATAGATAGAATGCAAAAAGAAAACACAACTTTCATTGTGAAAATTAAGGCTCAGCGAGTAAGTTCTATTTTCGACGGTTACTAAAAAAATGTTAAAAAATTAATCATACCACAACACTACAGTTCATATAAAGCCATTCCCCCCCCCCCCCCCCCTTTCTTAACATTCAGTAGTTTATTTAGTCTACGAAATGCCCACAAAAAGCCACATATCCGCTAAGGTGTCTACCAATCAAAATGTCCCGCAAGTTTTACAAACCTTTCTAATTCAAGATTCTAAGAATCGTAAACTAAACAAACAACCACTCATAAATATTTTGCCTTAAAATAGAGACACTGCATTTTGGCAGCTTTGGAAACAACGTTGAGTCGGTTTTCTGCTCCTTCGATCCGACTGCTGTACGGGAATTACCTTGACTACCGTATTTATTAAAGTGTAGGCCAACGCGCTGTTTCCAAACAAGCCCCCACAAGGTGTGGGCAAACGCGCAGTTCCCACACAAGGTGCGGGCATTGCATGTGCACAGGAACCGGATTCGCCTGAAGTAGGGCATCTGCGCGCGCGACCTGCCAAAAGCAGTACCAACCGCAGCAACGTGACGTCAGGGTCGCGTGTTGGTGCATACACAATGTCCCACAAAAAATTTACCGCATTTTATTCTACTGCAAAAATAAATTGCGCATTGCCGTTTAGCGATTTTCTGAAATTTTCAATGGGAAAAAGTTGACGAAAAAAAGGCAAGAACGGGCCACATTTTCCCATTAAAATTTGCAGGAAATCATTTATAATTAAATAGGATAACAGTTTGCGCTGAAATTTAAGCATCTGGTTCAGACTGCTAGCTTTACGTTTTCGGAAAAAAAAATTGTGTTGGGCAATGCAGTTTATTTTAGCAGTCAAAATTTTTTCGGAGGGACACGCTGTACATTTTTGTTTTTTCCCCTTTTTTGGCATAGCTTTTTAAAGTTAGAGGTCAACCTGAAATCGAGACCAAAGAAAAAAAAGGTAGACCTGTAATTGCATTGAGCATAATTTCCAAGACAACCGCGCTAACTCAGGCGCTTGCCAAAGTGAGCTGGTGCTCCCAGCGCACCGGTGCAAGGCAATGAAGCTCGACGCACACAAACAATGCAAAGCGGTGAAGCTTTATGCGCGCACACTCGTGTGAGGCGGGGAAGGTTGACGCAAGCAAAGGAAGTGCCACGGTACACTGCAGCCACACTATGCAGGCTGTGGCAGACATGCCACCCTGGTTCTGTCATACCACAGTAGCCAACATCCCACCATTTTGCAATGTTCTTCTCATATGTTTTAGCTCCTAACAATGCCATCGTCGTCTGGAAATTCAAACAATGAAGTGGCCAGCGAGGTCAACGAGTAATCTCTATACTTAGTTTCACCTGGTTTCACCCAAAGTTAAATCGCAGCCGATCTATGAGCCAATGGCACCAATCAACCAATCAAACAGCGTCAAAAGCGCCAGGTTATGGCATTCGCCATCTTTTCGTATATGTCCATTCATCGGCTAAGCCAATCAGGCACGAAGAGTGCACCAAGACCTGCGCTTTTATTATGAGTGTTCGTGGTTGTGTGTGTCTGCGCCTTCAAATGCGTTCTGATCTGAGATGAAAAAACTATACGGTGGGTAGAAATGCTGTAAAAAACATATTTATACCATTTTCCTTTCCTCCTACATCTTTGAATATTAAAGTCAACCAATATATTTTTTTTTATTTTTTTTGCTTTGTCTCTGAGCAGGTGTGGTAGAACTCTGAGCAAGATCGGCATTTTGGCGCAAGATGTAGCAGACTCGTTCATGGTGGATTTTGGCGTGAATGGTGCAGCACTTGCACTTGCAAGTGCACCAGTGCAATTGACAATTTGATACTTTATTTCTCTGTCCCAGGGGGGAAAAACCAGCCGTCGGATGGCCTGAACGACATGCTTTTCGTGTAATGCTTGTCAAAATATTAGCTGCTGGAGAAAATCAGTCATCTGCATTAGGTCCTTATTTCTAACACTTTTCGTTCACATTGCGCCCATTGAAAAGCATGGCAGAAGAGCGCAAGTATGCAACTGATCTTGCTACACCACCGTCTCCTTCCACAAAACAAAGCCCGTCTGCTATGGTCACCGAATGTCAAGAGACAGGCACGCAAATGCGTCTGAAACCAGCTACAGCCGCGCAATTTTCCTTGCCGTCTGCTACCAACGCGGCAACGCTAGCTTAGGCTCCAAGCTATACTGCCAAAAAGACTGCACTGTGCCACCACCACTCGCTTCGCTCGGGGAAACTTTAATATAATCTCAAACCCAAGCATGCACCAAGCCTCTTTGAAACTGCCAAGGGTTCACCAGGTGACCACTTCTTGCTCTCAGCGTCGACCTCCACAACGGTGCGTCAGACTTCAGCTAGCGTTGCGGCGTTCACGTTAGCAGACGACATTCGGAAGATGGCGCCTCCCGTAGCTTTCTTCAGACGCTGCGTTTGTGCATTCCTCCATAAAGAAGATGCTTCACTGCCATGGTGATGCTGACCATAGCAGACGGACTTTATCGTGTGGTAGGAGACAGCGGGGTGGAAAGTCAAATGCATGCTTGGGCGCTTTCGCTATGCTTTTCAATGGGCTGAACGTAAACAAAAAGAGTTAGAAATTAGGGCTTAATGCAGATGGCTGACTTTCTCCAGCATCTAATATTGTGACAAGCCTTACACGAAAAGTATGTTTTTAACTCGCAATTCGGACAAAGTATTTTGAACTGCATTATGGGGCTAAACCACTCATGTGCCGTGCAATTACTACATTTCAAGTATGTTAACTGTTTCATTGCAAGCATGCCTAGTGGTGCGGGGTTCCTCGGATGCCTTGCTAAGTGACTGGTGACAACCTCTTGGGAACAATCTTTCTCAGCTAGAAAAAATATTGCCTGATGAAAGCCTAGGTAGACGAGAGTTCCTTTTAATTATAACTACACAAGTAGGAAGTTGCATAGAATCATGACCTAATTACTGCAACTAAACTTCATGCAACTATATATAATTATGATCCTTTATGGGGCAAAAATATGTTGCTTCTGTAAACATATTAGTAGTATGGACTGCACATGAGAGGATGCTGGTCCTTTCTAATGTCCCTCCCCTTCAATGCAAACAAGCTCACTCCTTTAAAAGTCTCTCAGCTATGCGAGCACAATCAAAGCTGCTGACCAGCCTGATCACCCTGATCAGCCCCCAAGGACAATGAGCTTGCACTGGTGGCCAGAGGACAAAAGGTGCCATCTACCACCCTCAACCTGCCTTTAGCAGCAACAAAATCTAAATAACAAGCAAAGTATCCCGAGCAACATTCTGCAACGACATATACGAAAAAAGAAAAATGGCTATGCTGTTTTTGGTTTTGAACATGTTTTTGGTATCACGAAACAAACACGGCAAATGCGAACCCTAATAAGTCCCATATAAAGTACCACTGCTTATGAGTAATTGACAGAGCAAACTTGATTGTGTGGCCCTTGTTTCAGTCAGATGTTCAAAAAGTTTGCCTGCACACACAAATAGGAGGCAGTGATTGAGGGTAAGCCAAATGGTGCAATATTAATTTAGGAAAAAAAACTGAGAAATTACACATGATGAACTATGCCCCTGAGACAAGAGAGGAAGACTTTCATCTTTTTTTTTTTCCTAGTCTCAGGGTTATAGTTCATCATGTTTAATCATCACCAGCTCGTTATCACCCTAACATTCTGTTTATGAAAAATTCCTTCTGATACTTCTCCCTAATTGAAATTGTACAGTTTCCGTTACCTCTGTTCCCTACATTTAACGAAGTTTCTGAGCCACAAGGCATTACTCACAACTCTTGCCCGAGCCCGATTTTTCAAAACACAGGGTCCATCAACATCAAATAGGTAAGAAAGTGGCATATGCAGGATGAGAAAAACTGTTTAAAGGTAACACACCTCCGCTTGAAACAGTTTAGCTCTAGCTAAAGAGTGAAATAGTTCCATGCTTTAGTAAACTTGTAGTGTTTCGTCCTGTTAGCAAAGCTAGAACCTTTCCTAAGAGGAGGTATAAACTGGTAAACAGCAACAAACCGGAACTGCATGATGAATCGCCAAGTGGCAGCGAGCCGCAGCAACAAAATGGCTTCCGACTCATCAAGCATTGCCTCTGTGAAACAATGTTGCAGGAGGCATAACACTTCATTTAGCTCGGGAGAAACCTGTTTGCATCTGAATCTTTAAAATATAAGAAAGCTTGAGGCATCCATCATTTAGGACAGTGGCTGTACCTGCCTCATCTGTGTCAAAGGACAGAATGGCTGCCCGAGGCTTTTGTGAAAATAGTTTAAAGCTTTAGAGTTCACAACATGAACTTTCAAAAGCCAAATGGAGCACTTCCCCAGGCAATGCTTGGATACTGTCTATATCTGTGCTGCATTCATAGTACAGTGCTGAGAGATGGAGTTAACACTAACGTTTTGAGTCATGCAGCTTTGAGCATGGTGTCTAGATGAAAATGTTCTGTCATAGACACAAAATCAACCACTTAAACAAGCAAGTAAAGGTTTAAAGGGGGGGGGGGGGGGGGCTTTAAATAAAAAACAAATTATAAAACTGTTCATTTTTCAAAAATCCCAATTTTGAGATTTTGAGATCTCCCTACAAAATATGATTGCTGATTTCAATCTCCAGCTATTCTAAAAACACCAAGGTTCATGTCTCAAGCAGCTGGATTTAAAGTATCAGAGAAACTGACAGTTATTTTCTCAGCTTTGCCTTTTTTGTCAAGTGCCAATGCCTTATAGGGGTTCTGACCATGTTCTCCTGAATAAATTGCAGGAAATTTGATATTATTGTTTTCTGCAATAATTGAACTACATCCTTAAGCTTTATAGTTAGCCATATACTCAATAGATTAGCCAACTTAAGGTACTTTTCATCTTATTTATTTTATTTTCTCCAACTGATTCATTTATAGTAAACAATACCTTATAAATATTTTATTAGCTGGAGGATGTATATGGACCCTCGGAAATCACTACTATATATATTCAGAAGGAAAGATTTGTAATGAAAAATTACTTTAACGACCCAAAAGAAATGGCCTATTTGGGCTTATATATTTTGCCACATTTTTTGTTTGAGAAAAGGTATTTTAAATTCGACTGGAGATTCAAAATCAGCATCAAGAGATACATGTATACTGTATTTGAGTGACACATGGTAATAAACAGAAAATATATTTAAGGGCCCTCATCCCCTCTTAGTAATGTATCACAAAGAGTCTGGATGAAGACTAAGTAGGTAGTTATTTAGCAAAAAGATGCAAGCCGTCTACAACTCCCTGTAACGCCGGATTAGAGCGCAGCTCTTGAAAAGGAGGAGGAGGGGAAGGGTACTGAGGGGAAGGTATATCCTCCTTCCCTCCTCACCTTCTCATCCTGCCTGCTACTTCACCCTCCAAGCGGCGTCGCCGTCGTCTCACGAGGGTCACGTGACCCCTATGAGGTCACGTGACAATGACATCAGTGACGTCACTGATGACGTCATCAGTGACGATGACGATGCTGATGACGTCATCAGTGACGATGATGATGCCGATGACGTCATCAGTGACGTCACTGATGACGTCATCAGTGACGACGACGATGCTGATGACGTCGTCAGTGACGTCACTGATGACGTCATAGGCACGATGACGATGAGAATGCCGATGACGTCATCACACAAGTCAGTGATGATGACGATAAGGTCACTGATGACGTCATCAGTGACGTCACGCATCCCATAATGCATTGCTCGGTTACGGCGACGGCGACACCGACGCTGCTTAAGGGGAGACACCCCCTGGGAGGGTCAACTTTTGAACCCTTTGCTTAAAATTAATGAAATTTACAGGGTAGGCTGGTGGTCATGCTAGAGGGTGCATAACAAAATTTTAGGTCTGTCGGTTAATTGGGAAGGAAATTAGGGCAGCTTCTATCAGCAACACCCCTACACTGTTTAGTTAATCTAACCTCAGAAAACTATCACAATATTAAAGATTTTTATTCGCTAGATATGTAGCAGAATGCCTAGGAGGTGTGCCTATGGAAAGGTTTTTGTAAAAAGTAATTGATTTCTATCAATTTTCTCTTCTGCGAAATTTGTCAACTTTTTGGTCTTCTGTGTCTCCGACAAAATGTCAACATTTTTTATAAAAGACAGCCGTAAAGTGACAAACAAACCCCATAGGAGCATTCCTTATTAAATTTCAGTCACGAAAAGTGAAGAACGAGCCTTGCCTGTATTTCCATTCTCAAACGATAGATTGACTAAAATGGAATTTATACAAAAAAGTGGAACAGAGAAAGATGTGTTCAAAGTGCTCCAAACCCTACCTTTCCTTTAGCTTTGGTGGACAGAAAATAATTTATAACAAATTAACTATGCAGTTTAAACTAGTGAAAATTTCTGGGAATACTCTCTGGATGTAGATGGATGTAAATATGTAATTTTTCAAAATCAATGTTTTTTGAAGAATCTTTTTTTCTCCGAGTAGTGTCCCCCCTTAAGCCAGAAACGGGCGCCTAAGAGCTGCGCTCTAAAAGGAATGATGCCGAAACCTAGAAGCATCAACGCACAAAAGGTTCACTTTCACCAAGAATGATGAAGGGATTAATTGTTCCAAATGAAAATTCACTAGACCAATATAAAGGGACTTCTACAGAATTGAAAACAGAATGTACAGAGCTGAGAAGACTTTCACCCGACATGGGCAAGATTGAACAATGAGACCTCAGCGAAATGAAAGAGTGTCAACACTTTCTCCAGAATGCATTCTCAGATCTCGACCCTGCCAATAAACAACGTGCAAACGACAAAAAACTTCAAGCAGGAGTATGCAGATGTGATACGACAAGGTTACCATATTTAAATGTGTATACCTAGTCTGACAAACACGGCATTACTATGAATTGGACGAAAATTAATGTTGTGAACTCCCCCTGCGGCATGCAAAAGTCAATACCGGAGGCAGAAAAGAAAAGAAAAAAATATCACATGCAGGTGGGTTAAGAACCCGATCGGTCACTCAGTAAGCAGTTTTGGATCATCAAACAAACTCGAGCTGCATGTTCGGGAGCAAGAACCTGCCAAGACTGAACAAAGCAGATACAATTCCTGGACTGCTGAAAGCAAGTCATCAAGCAACAACCAAATAGGGGCTTGTGACATAGAGTGGGAAAAACCTCTCTAGGAGGAAACCCTCCTGCCAAGCAGATGCAAACTGAGACGCAGTCTGAAACATAGTCCAACATGCAAATTCCTTTGCTCTGCAAGAATCATGGTCCACTAACACCCTCAAATTTGCCCTCAATACAAAAAAGCCACATCAGAAGAAATAAAGCAGAACTAACAAGGGCAAAAAAGTGAGACGACTGCAATGCGGAAAAAGGATTAATTGAACTCTACGAGCGTGGTGATAATATGACGTCTTCCCAAATCTCCCAAGAAAAACACAAAATCTACAAGGCAAAGAAAGATATGCCTAAAACAAAGTGAATGTGAAACGAAGAATGAATCAATGACTCCCGAAAACAGAGCAAAACAAGCAAAGGAGACAAAAAGTATTACTTGCAAGCTGGAGCCCCAACAAGTACAACAAACACAGAACACAGTTGCAGTTTCATAAACATAGCAGCAAGATCTTGGAAGCAAATGAAGTGGAAGGATCAAACAGGATCCGCATTAAGACGAACGATGAACCGTCAACGATGAAGTACCCCCCCCCAGTGGCAACTGACGAAACACAGCTCGACTCCTCGCAGAATTACGTCTTCATTATAAGGTCTTCACCTTTTGCATACACTGGAGGGGGGGGCCTGCCAAATCTTCAACAGAAAAAGCGAAGAAGACGTCAGAAACGGGAATGCATGCGGCGTGTTTCGTTATCATTTTCATCACAAACCAGTCAGTCGGCATTAAACCATCAGCAGGAAGGGTCCGTTTACATTGCTTCTCCATGCCATGGTCGAAAACCCTGCAGAATTATTTAGCACACTTTTTTATGGGAAGATTGTTGTGACCTTAGAAAATTTAAAAACATTTAAGATATGAAACGCCCCACCATAAGGCATCAGCTTCAGGAAGCTGACAGATTCATCCTATCCTTTAATGCTTTACCATCTATGCACAACAAGCATACAAACAAAAAATTACAGGGAGACGCTTAAGCTTCGCCTTTAAGAGTGGAAAGAGATAGCTAAATAAAAACCGCCGCTCGTTGCCGAGTCGCGCAAGCGTGTCTGCGTGGCCTAGTCGGTAGCATGTCTGGCTTGTAACCGAAAGGTCATGGGTTCAACCCCACTCCATCTAGAATTCTTCTAATTTTTTTTTTTTTTTAAGGCAAATGAATTACTTATCAACCAATCAGGATTTTTCGGTCCCACCACACTGACGCCAATTTTTCTGCGGGAAGCCAACTTTTCTGTGACACAAACTCTTTAAAACTATCGCTTAAAAAAAAAAAAAAAAAAAAGACGGACAACTTTAATAAAAAAAAGTGAAGGAATATAGTGGCAACAGTCAGAGAACAGTAAAACTTTGTTGCAAAATGCACCATATATCACCAAGTGGGTCAAAGGGATCGATGGTTGTTTGAAGGGTTCTTCACAAATCGAACTAGGATTTACTACAGAGATGCCTCAAGTTGGTGGAAGCTTTTGCTAAAATTTTGGAAACCTGAGTAAATCGAGAAAAATCAAAAACTATGTTTTCCCTATTGGCGACACCAGCGAAATCGACGCCGCGTGGCGGCAACGCCAAGAAGCCCAGAAGAGGAGGTCGTTTCGACTCTGTCAACTGCTATCGCTGCTTGGTTCTCATAGGCAGCATAGCAACAAACATTTTTTGCAGTAATTATTTTTATACTTTCGCCATGTCATTCCTATGCACTGACTAGAAGAAGGTTTCTATCGTCTAAAAATCGGTTTGCTTTCATATGCAACACCGATTTTATGCTGCAGTGCAAGAAATTTATGGTGGTCCGCATGCTGAACAACGAAAACAACTTCCTTTCATCCGCCATTTTGCCTGACCAGCGTGCCCCCTATAGTTTGCTGGAGTCGTAAATACTTTGCATGCACACTCAAAAAATATTTTGTGTTACTGTGTAACTTATTTGGGCCAAATAAAGTGAAGAATAGGTAAGCAAACTCTTTCCATTTCATAAAATTTTTCAAATCGTTAAGTGCCAAAAGAGC
Organism: Ixodes scapularis; assembly: GCF_016920785.2. NCBI lineage: Eukaryota > Metazoa > Arthropoda > Arachnida > Ixodida > Ixodidae > Ixodes > Ixodes scapularis. Next base: position 37,250,725 of record NW_024609835.1, on the reverse strand, counting down.
CCACAGCGATTTTATAGACAAACCCAGTTCTTATTTTCTTTCTTTTGACTCAAGAGGTTTCATGCATTTATACACTCAATTAATGAATGCACCAGCTTCGAGAACCTTTGTAGTAAATGCCGGCGTGATAAGTTAAGAAACCAATTTATGCGGTCCCTTCAAACTGCCATTGATCCATTTGACCCACACGGTATGTCCCATTTGAGTGTTGTGCGGCAAGAGTAAATTGACAGTTAAGAATTGCAATACTCTGCCAAAACTTTTCTCAGTTTCACTTTCCGACATTAAACTTCACTTTAGGATTTCTATCATTCAACAAGTTACTGACAAACCTCATTTAAGTTGTTCTAGGATTTGAAGTGGTGAACAGAAATATAAGCTACCTAATTTTGTTATAACTTGCTCTTTAATTACAAAGAAATTCAGATCTTGTAAAATGTCCCTGTCTGACTACTTTTTTCAGTGGGAGATAGAATAGCTAAATTCAATACTGCATCTTCAGCCAAATATATTATAGTTCACTAATCTATCCCAACCTCTTACAGCTGGTTGTGGTAAAAAAAATTTTGGAATTGTTATCATTTTAATTGATAGATTTGCACAGTGTTGCAACTCCTTGTTGGAATACTATATTACCGTGAAGCTTTCAAAAGTCCCCTATAGTGCGGAGAGTGTCACGGCATACCCTCTAACCCTGGAATTACAAATTTTAATTCCATATGAGTGAACTACAGTTCAAAGTTGAGCTCGTCAAGGTCTTCCTCTCCATTGAAATACCCCATGAAGTAGTGATTGCACAGAAGCATTGTGGTACAACACCCATTCAAACATGTAGGGGTAGGAATTCAACTCGCAAGCTAGAGCCTGCAACATGAACTTTGAAGAAGAGCCTGCAAACTGGTCCTCAACCCTCGGCCGCCGACCCCCTTCTTTTCCCCGAAATGATGGCCGCTTTACGAGGCAGTTTGTTGGAAGAGGTGGAAGAAACGACCTTTAACATGCCACCTATGTCGGACAGTATCCAAACTTCGCTGCATGCTTAATGTCACAAAATTATGTGTTCAGCAAACCTTGCCACGATGCTAGGTCCTTGAATAAAGATTTGCAAAATGAAAGAGTGTGATCAAGAATTGAGACGCCTTTAGGCTACCTGGCAAAAGAGGCACTCGGGTGAACATTTAGGTTCCAAGAGGAAGAAGAAACTGTTTTGGCAGATCCCCAAAAAGATAAATGCAGCAGAGTACTTTGAAAACATGAATTTAGGTTCGACAGCTTCACAAAAACAGATGCTTCTAGCGGCGTTCCCAGTCGACAAAGGAGATGCTGCTGTCCAGGAAGAGTCGGGTGCGTGCTTTGCCCGACATTACGAGGCGGTGCACGTGCAAGCGCAGTGTTCTTGATTTAGCAAAATCCACTATACACAGTTGGCAACATTGGTGTATCGAAAATGGCGGACTAAAGAAACGTCCATACCCATGCTGCAATCCTCAATTTAAGTAATCCCTAAAATCCCCAACACCACACGCACGTGCAATAAAACAGCACTTTTACCTCATCTAAGAGTCAGTTGAAACCATCTTTTCGTCCATCACGAAAGAACGCTGAATGCGCATCCAGCCCCAAACTGTCGACAGACCACAAAACAGGGGACTCACCGATCTTGTCCTTGCCCACTTGACAGCAGGTACCATTGCTCTCATGGCTGTTCATCATCTCCAGGAGCTTCACTTCAATTTGAGCTTGGTTCAGGAAGGGTTTCTTGTTTTTTATGATTTTGATGGCCACAAAGCACTGCTCTTCCCTGTCGTATGCCTTCACCACCTGCAAGAGTTGTGAGCAAAGGAACCACTTGTAAGTTGTACCCTATATGGTTTCAAGCAGCCTGAAAGTTCATGCAGCAGACACGGTTGAAAATTTATCGGCAAGAACACTCTCATCCTTCCAATGCTGTTAGAAGTCACGCTTGGTGCACTCCCAACATAGGTACAGAGGAGAGGTCTTAAAAAAAAGCTGGCACCCCAAAAAAAAAAAATTTTTAATTTTTTTGTTAGGCAATTTATTATGGTGTCAGAAGTCTACCCAATCATTATTTGGACACAGCGTCACATATATTTTTAATAAAGCCAAGAAACGCAACTGCTTGAAACTGAAACTGAACTGGGGAGGAAGAAGAAATGAAGAAATATAGAGGAGGAAAGAGTTGCCAAAAGTCACGTGGCTGAGCAGCTTTTTTTCGTTTTCAATCAACGTATTTGCAGTTTTTTAGAGGCCACAAAAAATAAGTATTTTTTTCTTAAATATTGAGTTTATGCTTTTGATGACCCATGACTGATTATATTCGATGGTTGTGTCTGAACCATAAAAAATGGCACGTGACAACGGAGAAGACAGTGAGCACGACTCAAATTGGCCAGTTCTTGATCTGCAGTTTTCGGGCAGAAAGAAAACGAATTTCGAGGCGCATATTGTGTTCTGGGTAGTTGGGCTCTCATATGTCATGTACATGTAAAAACTTTAACGAGCATAAATACCCCGTCAGTTTCTCTTTAACTCGGCTGCTGCTGTGTCACCCGTGATGCGATTGGCCTAAGCCGTTTTGGAGCAACTTTGGGAGCAGCCAAAACAGTGTTTTGGAGCAGCGAAAGTGGTCTTTGGAGCAGCCAAAACAGTGTATTGGAGCAGCGAAAGTGGTCTTTGGAGCAGCCAAAACAGTGTTTTGGAGCAGCGAAAGTGGTCTTTGGAGCAGCCAAAACAGTGTTTCGGAGCAGCGAGAAGTGGCTTTTGGATCAGATATTCTTAGAAAAATAAAAATATTTGTTTTAAGTGCTGGACAAATGAAGGGTACCTTGCTCGCTGCAATAAACAAATTATGGTCAAGTTAGACCCCCTCGAAGCTTTCAAGATGTTAACTGAAATGACATTGACATAAAACATTTTGCAATGCTTCAGTTAAATAATACATATATAAACCCACTATAGATAAATAAGAACCAAACTGCACATATAAAAATTTTTTTGAAAATGACCAGCTTAGTAGTAAATATCAAAGCATAAAGTTGACTAGTTATATAATATAATAAATTGAAGCAGTTTCCGACTGATGAAACACGTAAATACTGCAGTGCGATGCGAAACTGCACACAAGAAAATGTGCAGTGTGAATGTCGGGTGCTTTCCCTTTTACTTTTCGAAACTTTCTGCAAGGCTGCTGCAAGCCTCACCTTGCCTTCGGCAACTAATGAATATCCACTTTCAATGTCTCCAAAGAGACACTGAGACATCCCACAAGTGTACAGTGCTGTAGGCGCTGCCGAGCAATTCCAAAAAACCGCTTGCTACCGTTTTACTGGTTCCCGACCCGCCAGATTTTCGTCAAAGCAAGCAAACGTAAAGCAATGGATTGTAAGCGCCCCGGCTGGTGCCTCTGTCGTGCACTCATGTTCGCATGCATGTGACGGCAACTTCGGCAGCTTGCAGTTGCACGCGCTTTGTCGTGTGAGCGGAGACGGCTGTACGATCGAAACCGAAACCATGCCACTCCACTCCGTCGCCAACTGGTTCCCAAAATTGCCTGCAAAATTTAATGTTCTAGCATACGACAAAAAAACAGTCCAGCGGCGCGTGCCTGCCAGGCCGACAGGCGAGGTACACATTGCGACACTGTTAGCACGAACACGACATCGGCGCATTTTTGGATTTTACTTGTAAATAGTAGTAGCGAGCCCAAAATATTTTCGCTCACATTATAGAACCAAATGAGTTCTTTCCGTAGCAATAATAATTTGGATAACATCCCTTGGTTTCAGAGAAAAACTGGAAAAACCAGCGACTGCTTGTTCGTGCTAACAGTGTCGCGCTCTGTACAAGCTAAACACGCAGAAAAAAAGAACCTGTGTGCATCGATGCAAGACATTGCGAGTCAGGGTAAAAAGTTCTTGGAGCGCTTTTGTGCGACGACTGAACTCGAGACAAACAAGCACGCTGTGCAGGTTCAGCGTGCAGATATTGCCTTTTTTGCTTCAGCTCATTTCACTTCAACAACTATCTTTCGTGGCAGACTTTTCACGTACCGGGGTCCCTCTCAAAAGAAAGCCCACCGAGAGAAACCTAAGTAATCAATACTTTGACACAGCAGTCTTTGAGATAAAGAGAGATTTTTGCAGTAGCGTATGATTTAAATGAGAACAGGAATGTTGATGACCTTGCAGCGGTCCTTACATTTCAGTTTAGAAAGCGCCATATCTGCAGCAACGTGGGGAGAGCAACACCCGACGTCATGCAACCATGGTGACTGGTAGGCAGGGACCAAATATAGTTTTCCCACGGCCGTTGCTTTCAGGAGTGAGTGCTTCATCTCACAAAGTAACTCCCGCCGTGCAAAAACGTGGTTTCGTTTCACAACATGATGGCATGGCTGGTACCCGGCACGCTAGCATCGGAGCGTCCCCACACGCTTGCATCTATCGTTACAAAAATTTTAAAAAGACACGAGACGAGAGCCACGATGACCACGAGACGACGAGAGCGCGAAACAAGAGACGGCGGGAAAAACCGTGCAAGACGGATGGACGATTGATGCAGGGTATTTCTTGTTGGGCGGCCGCTTGCTCTACCTAGCTCACGCATGCTCAATTACGGTACCCAGTTTAGTTTCGGTCTTGAAAGGCGACCGAAACCGGTTCTTTGGCACAGGCTTGGCACAAATTACCCATACTTCGGCAAAATGTAGCAGGATGTATCAGGGTTAGCCCCTTGGCGCTCCCTTGTTTGGCGCAACCATCACATCACTGTGTCACTAATGGCTCAAGCAAATAATGAACTATTGTCAAGGAGCCAAGAGCTCACATCTGACAGACATTGCCCGGCACTACCAGGTCTACCGCTGAGTCCTGCTTTTCTTGAGCTACCCTTGTCACATTTAGTTGGTTGTTGCCCGAGACACATCCAATTAGCATGGCCAGTGCAACATTGGTGCATTCGAGTTTTCAATTGTTTCCACACAAGAACTACATAGATTTCACATTGCCTGTGTTTCATTTGAGGTGCTTAGATTCACATAAATCATAGTCACCAAGGCACAATTGCAAACAAGGCAATGACACTATGTAACAGCCACTTCCATAAATCCAGAGGGAAAAAGTTCTACCAGAGGTCTCAGACTGTACACCTTTTGCAAAAGTATAGGAAGCTATAGACCATTCCAGGAAAGGGTCATGATCTTGTAAACATTGGGACGGTGTACATAGTTTCAAATATAATCTGCAGAATTCCAGGACATTACATTTGCTGAATTGCATGAAAGTGGAAAGATATCTAACTTAAGCCATCTGAAACTTTATATGGCTATGGGCCTCATAAAACTATCCTTGAGCAGTGAAGTTAATCTTAGGACATATACAATTCCAATGATGTCTGAAATTCAGTCAACCTCATTTCATTAGGGCCCTGGCATCTTTTCACTTGTGACTCCGGAAACCATCTATTAGAAGGAATTGACTGTACTAACTGCCCAAAATCGTGATTCACAGGTCAGCAATCAGTACGTACAGCTTGTGATAAGAATGAAAATGACAGAAGGCGTGGTTTAGCTCCTCAATTTGTTCTTCAGGCCTGCTGAATTCAACTCTATGTATACAGCTGTGTCTGCACTAGGGAAGTTTACTTGAAGCCAGCTCAGCATCAAGAAACTCCATTCCATGCTTGTCTTGAACTTCCATAGTGGCAATAGTTGCGCTTACGATGCCCATCAAGTGACGTTAGGCTCTAAAAAAACTTGATTATTATGGTAGGGGCAGTTCCACCCACCTGTCCAAAGGAGCCCTTGCCGATGAGAGAGTCAATCTCGTAGCGGTCAAGGAACCGCTCGCCGTTGCGGATGATGTAATCATGGTTGTCGTCGTCAAAGCCTTCGTTGTACAGCTTGCGCTCTTTCTTGTGGCTCTGATCCTCGCCTTGGGGCTGCTGCGCACGCCGCTTCTTCTTGGCATAGTACACCTAAAAACCACAAAATCAGAACAAAACAGGGATGAGTAAGTTTTCACAGCCCACCCCTGAGCAACACAGGTTAATAGAAATTATAAGTGTGGAAAACAAAACAAAAAACTGAAGGTTCAGTTACAAATGAGGTGAATGAATATGCTGTGCAAGAGTGCTAAGGAAGCACACCATACAACCATGTTTGTAGCACCTTTTGCATTAAAGACCACTCCAGCTGTTGCCAAATAGCCACACATGACACATCACCTCCATGCTTGTTCCCAAGCAAACATTGGTCACACTGACAAGGGTATGGTACACTTACAAATTTGGCTTATAAGCAGCAATCTTTACTTTGAGGTAAAATAAAATACACTACAAAAAAAAAATAATGGGCAAAAGGAAGCATAATCCCTGCTTCAAGTTAAAAAAAGATACATAAAATGTACTTTTAAGTTTAACATCTGAAACTCAAGACCGAGGTACAAACGAGGAACTATAAAAAAAGCATGTGTTGTGTGTCCACATTTGTACATTTAACTCTGGTTCACAATGGTTGAACATACATCAGCTTCATTGCATGCTCCTCCTTGCTTTATGGAACTACTACTTAACAGTGAATAGCTGTAATTATGGGTAGCATTTGCAAAATAGCAGTAGGCAGCAAACTATGAAGTCCCAAAAGTAGAAATAAGCCACATCAACACAGCACAAGAAAGCAATGAGAGCTATAAGTATAATCTAAAAAAGCAGGAGGAAAAAAAAAAAATCACCTCCATGCTTTATGAATAGCCAAGAAAGTTCACAAAGATTAAAGATTTTGACCTAGGAAAAACTTTGCTGCTGTGGTACCTTATAGTATTAAATGGCTGGACTGCCTGGTAGAGTATCTTTAGTGACAGGAGTAAAAAGGGTTATAGTATTGAAAGCAGGGGTAGCATGCAGGTGAGTGAACCAGGAAATATAAAAAAAAAAAAAAAATGAAAAGAAAAAAAATTTTGTTTGGTTGGGACGCGCGTGCCAATAAATTAATTTTAGGTGAAAAAAAAAATTCTTTACAGCAATATTGATGGCGCGAGATTTATTTTAAATTTTGCGCGGAAAGTCCATGACATCACGGAATGGTCATACACTCTCTCTACCTCAATGCGATGGCCAAGCCGATCAACCTCTCCTCCATTCGCCCGAAATGCCGAGAGAGAAAATAACAGGAAAGGAGGCGACTATTGACTAAATCACGCCTTGTGCCGTCAATACTGCTCTAAAAAAAAAAAAAAAAAAAATTCTGTGTAAAATAAATTTTTTGACATGCATGTCCCAACCAGATTGTTTAAAAAAATTTTTTTTCTTTCTTATCACGGGGAGACACAAACAAATCCAGGAATGGGGATGGACAACCACAAATCCCAATAGACATCTCCGGAAAATCTCGGGAGGTGTCGCGGCAAGGGTAACATGGAACTGTTCAGATTTATGCTTGTGCTGACTCGAATGCTTCATATATCCTGGTTCCGGCACGATTCATTCTTTCTCAGAATGCACGTCACATACTCTATTTTTCTTTTCTTCTGTATTCTCTGAGTTATGAAATTTAAAATTGTTAAACCAACGTCAACTTTGCCCACGATTCCCGGGTAATCTCACATGCCGTACATCGGATCGCAATGCTTCAAGCAGACAATGGGGGTGCCATATGTCTCTGGAAATGTCTATTATTGGACATCACCCAATAGATATGCAAAACTGCTTGGTGGTCTGGTAGCACTGTGCGTGCAGCCATCTTGGTAACATCAAGTCTTTTTAGTTTCGGTTGAGGGCAGAGATCCTCTGCCAGTAGTTGAGACGCAGCAACTGCGTGATTTTCTGACTTCCAATCACCCAACGTGGACAAAGGACTAGGCTTCTGATTCTGAAGACACTTTCAACCATCTTTCGATGTGAAGGCGCAAGAAGTCATACTGTTTAGCACTGGTGGGCATATTGCGATGGTGGGCATATCGTCCACTATCTTAGCTCGATGCCAATACATGCAACTCAATGTTAGTTTAATTTTTTTTTTTTTTTTTTTTTACTTTGTGTTTTTGGTGGAAGCTTAAATCGGACTAAAACTCTGAGTTCCTGTAAAACAAACAATGCTTCCAATATGTTTTTTTTTTTTTTTTATGCATTGCAAAGAGTTTAGATTGGTTTGACATAACATCGACCTTGAGCACAGATTACAGATGCCGCACCTGTAAACAAGGATTTGTCCAACCCTGGCAGAGTGATTGCATTGCATTATCAAGTTTGCAAAACACGACTGTCCCAAAACTACGCCCAAAGCTTCTTCATACTACTAAATAAAATTTTATATCTCGCCTATGACCAAAAAATAAAGAAAAAGGACACTCGGGAATTGAAGTTGTCCGGTGTGTCCGCAGCATAATTTTTTGCTGTCGCTGACACTGAAGTTTTAGTTACTGCGATAGACCCAAGCAGGTGTATTTGATTGAATGTGGCGTTCGATAAAACTGACAGAAAAATCCCATCTCTGTGAGACAGTTGAGAGCAGACAGACATGTCGCCTGTGTCGGTTGTGTTTTTTATTCTGCACACCTGCATGCTAAGTCTTTAAGGATATTTTATCAACCAACTCTCCTCATTAGCTTTAGAGGTGATGTTTACAAACCTCATTTACTGGCATCAGATCAAGTGTATATGAATCGCTGATACGCAATGAAATTGTTTTCTGGCTGTCCTAATTATATTTTTTTTTTAATACATGATATTCAAAAGAAGGACACAGGTGTTTTCAGCTTTTGTTGTTCACTGTTAACCATACGAGTCTTGAATTGTGGGTGGTGGCATAATTTGTAAAGCTGTACCATATTTTTGTTTTGCCTTCGCTGGCTTGGTCTTGTTCACATACATAGGTGCTTTCGCATCAAGAAAAAAGCAGGCTGACACTGAATTGTACACATGAGAATAAATACAACTTCAGAGACAAATCCAGTAAACTATGCAAAAAGATTAGGGCCTACTTCAATGGTTGTAAATAGGTTCGCGCTGTGCGAGAACGTCCGTATGTTTCTTCACACTGTCGCTGGTTTTTATTGTCAAAAGCTGCGTGTAAGAGTAACAAATAAAAACAGAAGTGAACCCTGTTCACGTATGTACCTTGTTCCCGCAGGAATCTAATGCTCCTCGCTGCATACAAGGCAGAACGCAGCAATGCGCTAATACCGCACCTCATACGAAGCATGGCCGCTTGTTTACAAGGGTTCCAAGTCTGTACGGTCACTGGTTTCGTTTTCTCACCGTTACCAAGATGGCGGACGTAGTTCTCGGCAAGCTACTAGATAGCACTGTACATTTCGCATATCGTCTATTGCATCCTGAAATATTCCACTGTAGGCTCTACAAAGAAGGTGTCCACTGGAACTTTCATCAGACCACTAAGGTATAAAAACAAACGCTCACGAGAAGGTCCCGGCATGTCAAAAGAGCTCATAGCAACATTCTAATTCTAATCAATTTTGTGAGGCATAACAGGCGAAGGCCATTGACCAGGTCACGTCAAAATGAGGTGTGGCTGCTGCCCTGCAAGACTGGAGGGGCACAAAGCAGCAGAGTAACCCCAAAGTTCCAGTGTGCAACACACAGCCTCAAGGTGGTGCAATTACGAGTGAATAGAACTAGCTACAAAGGGCATTCAAGTTCCAAGGTCTCTCATTTTGTTTATAAAAAAAGTGCTTGCAACTGAAGCAGAAACTTCTCTGAACAGTTCACCCTGTGGTTTTCTATATTCTTCGCAATGCGGACACCGTGACTGCAAGGCCGCGGAGACTTCTTTGAGGGTCTCTTCAGACCACTGGGACATCGTTGACACAACGGCAGAGCACTCTGAAGTAACTAGACCACAGTAAGTGTCCTTCATGGTAAAAAAAAAAAACCAAGAATCTCTGGGTGCAAGGTAGTAGGGAGCGCAAGAAACCAGCTCCATAAGCTTTCTTTTTTTTTTTTCTTTTTTTTTTTTTTTATTAAGAAAATTTTGATGTGTTGCCCGATGAGCTTGAGCGCTGTCGTGCTGAAAGACCATGGCTGCATCATTCTTTCTTCATTGCGCGAAGAAAACTTTTTTTTCATAATGTCTCCGGATGTTGAAGATGCACCGTCGTGCCCTTTGGGATGCAGTGAGTGGGGATGACGCTTTCACTGTCCAGAAAGTGGCCACCATCGTCTTTCCTGATCCTAACATAAAACATTTCCAGTGGTGGGGAGCCACAGTGCTTCCACTGCTGCAACTGGCATTTGGTGAACTTCTGCACCCATGAATGCATGTGTTTCGCACCCATGACATCCGTGCAAGTTTCACTGGGCTGACGATCAATGTTGGAGGGTGTCATCCCCATGCAGGTGCACAAAACTAATAACATATTAGCCTCTCAAAATGAATATCACTATTTTCAGTGTCTCAAGCATGGGTGGGACCAGGTGATGCCACAAGTGTGTGATGAAACCTACCTACGTTGCTGCATCTCTCAATCATTCTCAATAAACTACCGCACGTTTTAAGATGCCCTTCATGTTGTAACCTGCTAACATTCCAGAAAAAACTTTCAGCCTTTCCACTCTGGTGAAGAAGGAAGACCAGTAGAGCTGTACAATGGAAAGTAATGGCCGGCCGCAAGTCGGCAAGCCAGAGTGGAAAGGCTGCCGCCATCTATGAGCGACAGCGGCAACCAGAAACGTGGCTTGCCGCCGTCACTCACAGATGGCGGTAGGTGTCCACAGTTTGGTGTCTTCATTTCTTTGCGGGGGACACGATCCTGGGGAAACTAGCCCTTAACAACTCCGCTGTAAAAAAGTTAGAAAACCTATGAGAGTGGAAAGCGTGCCGACACCCCCTTCAGACCTTGACATTGCATTCCCCTAAAGGAACCCCTCATTCTGTTTCACCATATAAGTAAGCAGAAAAGAAGCTATGGGACACAGAGCAAACTGTTCAGCAGGCCACGGGCGTGAAAGAGGTTTACGAGACAACACGCTTGTGTTTGTACCACCGACTTCGCTCAGACTATGCCTTCTGCAGCCGCAAGACTAGCTACAAACCCTCCAAACAGGAATGCACAAAGTCCCCTGCCCACCTCGTTGATGTGCTTGTAGGTCTTGATGAGGTCTACGCTGAGCTTGCGCAGGGGTGCTTGCCCAGAGTCTCTGAACTTGTAGGGGAGGAGTGGATGCTGGTGCTGAGGGTCCGTCGCCATGGCTGCCAGCTGGTCCTGCGTCACCAGGCGTCCGTACGTGGCCACCCCCTTGGTGCCCACCCCCGGCTGCGGCGGCTGCGCCAGGGGCGGCTGTTGCGGCTGCTGTTCTCCTGTGGTGTACAGAGGAGGGGGGAGAAAGGCAGGATGAGCGGCCCGTCCGCAATACCTTAAAAGTGACAGAAAACCATGTACACACAAAATGTACGAGACAGAAATCGGCCTGCACACCTTTGATCAAAGTCTAATGCAGTCTAGAGAATGGCACAGTCCCTGTGGGTCTCGCCGCAGTAGCAGCAACGAATGTTAAAGCACCATAGGTTCCTGTTTCCTTACCCTTCCTTTCTTTTGTGTTGATAACTTCTAAATTGGCTACCGACCTTTTAATAATATAAGTTCACATGTAGGATATTGCCACAGATCGCCCTCAAAGAAGTATGGAGGTGCGAGAAAGAATTTGTCGAGGCAGAAGCCGTGCATGGGCACCACCATAACCAACCTTCAGTTTTTGTTTCCTCCTTATTCCGTTTACCTCAGTTCATCGTTACCATAGCAGGGCAGATTATTGCCATCTTAGATTCTACTGTTTCCTTCTCCCCAGCATTGGTCTTAATGAAGGATCATCAAAGCCCGTTTCAATGGCGCGGTATCTCGGTAAAACCGGAGGTCAGCAATGGCGGCTGTAATCTGGCGCATGTGTAGAGCATCTATGGCCACCAACGAAATCAAAACAGCAGGCCGGCATCTTTTGTGGACGCCCGGCCTCCTGTATGAGCTCGTTGCCTTCTGACGTGCTTTGGCTGCACGTGCCAACCGAACCTCGAGAGACCCCAAAGTGTTGTAGAAAGCGGAAAGTTTATACTGGAGGCAGGACGACTGAAAGAACTCCCACTCCCTACTATTCTCTCCTGTCGGTGACCACGGCCGACAATATACACTCAGATGTGGTGCACAAATGTGGATAGGGAGTCTTGGCATCTGACCCTACACATAAGGATCTCATATCTAAGAAGGCGGATTCCCATTCAGGCTCAGTATGAATGCATAAAAATTGCACTCCAGAAAACTCTTATTGTTACTCACAGGCAGTTCATATGCCTTTATCTGTTCATGACCACGAAATCAATTTTAGAAATATACATGGTACACTATGTGGACAGGGTAGGTATTTTCTAGCGTTGGTTCGAGGTGAAAATTAGTAAACACATTTCTCTGTTTACAAAATACTCTTAGGAACAGTGATGTAGGACAGGGGCTTGCGAAATCCAGCCGACCCCATAGTACATACACACAGGCATATTTGACCCCCTTCAACCCCTCAGTGCCACAAGTCATGGACAACCCAGCCACCTCAGTGCGCTCAGTGTGCCCCCTTCCCCCCCCTTCCTCCCCCCCCCTCCCCACCCTAAAAGAAAAAGATTTCTGGCTACAGCACTCCTTAAAGGGAAGCTACGGAGCTTCTTGAAAAAAATGAGTTAGAAGTGAACTCTAGTGTATTTTCACCTCGTGAACCCGAATACCAAAACCATTTGCCGCGCAAGTATTGTTAAACGCGAGAAAAACGCTAAAGACAGTCGCTGTCCGTGACGTCATCGACGGATCTTTTGGCTTGCCAAGGCTAGGGAGGCGGGGCTTCAGCCCTATTTTCAAATTGCTCTTATGGCTCTCCGGCGCGTCGCATTGAAATATAATTTTGATATCTGTTATTCTAAAGGCCAAATGAACGCAATTCAAGCGTTTTTTCTCAAATGTAGAAGTGCCCCATCTTCCCTTTAAGAACCAATTTATTTTCACTGCTGGCAAGTAAATGTTCACTAGTGCTGAACATGGTTAACCCCTTGCCTACTAATAACGAGTGTCACTCGTGCCGCCATTTACGGACCATAAAACCCGACCACGAGTGTGACTCGTGTTTCGGTTTCAGAGCTTGTTTTGTGAGCTCTGCGGCAGATGGCAGCACTACCCCTGTTGCTCCTGTTTACCTTGGGTGTTCTTTTCTTCTTTGCTTTGCCTTTTGACAGAGAGAGGGCGCACCATTGACAAAAAATAAGCGCGCCATTGTAAGCAAGCGCGCCAAAAACATGTCTTCGGCGCGGAGGTCTGCTTTGGCGGACGAAGATATACAAAGACTTCTTTTTGAAAGTGATGAATGCACCAGTATTTCTGACGACGAATCCTGCTGCCTTTCCGATTACTCGGAATCTGATGAGAGTTCAACGGACAGTGAGAAAAGTGTTGAAAACGATGCGAATCCTGGAAGCATTTCATCGACTTCGGCGTCTGCACGTCAGTGGAACTGGGAGAAGAGGGACAACCAGCCTGCTCAGTTCACCTTTGTAGAAACCCCAGGTGTGTCAGCAAGGGTTCAACGCAGTCTTGGTGAGAAGACAAGCGCCTTGTTGACCTTTTCCGTGTTTGCAAGTCATGATTTTTGGGCGTCTGTCTCTGCTGAGACAAATCGCTACGCCGAACAAGAGATGGGCGACGAGGATCGTTCCAAGACATGCTATGAGGAGCAATGGTTTGACACCACTCCAGATGAGATAAAGGCATACTTTGCCTTGTGCATCATTATGACGCAAGTGAAAAAACACACAGCCAAAATGAACTGGTCCAAGAGGTCCATAGTAAAGACCCCAATTTTCGGCAAAACGATGTCCTGTGTGAGGTTTCTGCTAATCTCTCGATTTCTATCATACTGTGAAGAACTACTGAAGAAGAGGAGACGACCAGAAGTCCTGGTATAGAGCACGAGACTTCGCCTGAAAGCCAAGGAAACGTTTTTCTTCATTTTGATGCAAATTGCTTGATTTAAATAAAGATTTTTGTACGATCTTTAAAGAAAAAAAATGAGTAGGCAAGGGGTTAAGGGTAGTAAGTTGGGCGAGTTGGTAAACGTTGAACATGGTTAAAATCACGCACACTAGTGCTTTCCAATAAAAGCCAAGACTGGCAAGGCAGCACAAAGGAGCCTCAATGCGAAAATCTGAAGGGGATCAGTGGTCGAGTGTTTGCGCACCGCAGCTTGGAGGCACGTGGAGCAAAAGCTTGCGCTGTAACACCCAGGGATCCTGGCTGCCTGTTTCGATCTGGATGGGTATTGTAGCGGCGTGCAGTCATGTATTACTACTGTGTGGTTTGTTTTAAAGCAACCACAAAATGATTTCTCTCACTCAACTCAGAAGCGAAATGAGAAATCATGCGGTCGTGATTTGCCAGGGAACTGGAGGCGATGACTCCAAGCTTCTACCTTGCTTTTTAAGTACACCATGGAACTTGTCATTCGCAAGGGATGATAAGTGCCTCCATGACAGTCATTAGTCACGAATGCAGATCCAAAGGTTTGTCGACGAAATGATCGTTGGTGAGTGCATACGTCCGAGCGACACAGTGCTTGTGTCCTATACGTGAGCTGGGTCGGCTGACGTGCTTGAGCACCCCGTACGCATCAAAGTGAAAAGGCAGAGAACTTTTGAAGGAAAGAAGGTAAGAAATAGTTTGCTATATTTTCAGGTTTTTGTAATGGAAAGCAGGCTTTTGGCTTTCTACCCTCACGTACTAGTGTTTGTTTGGCCCACTAGACGATAAAACGACATGTGATTTAGTAGAATCTGAATCTAATATAATTTATCCCAGCCCAAAATTCATTTCATGATCCCTTTAAATACCTCAGACTAGCAGTCATACTGCACTGACTAAATTTCTCATCTACGGCGTAAACCAGTGCCGCCGTACCTCAAAGGCAGACCGGCCCTCTGCCGTTTGAACATGCACGTAAAATTTGCTTTTCTTCTTTTTGGCTATGCCAAGTACTGTAGATGTTTGCAACAGTTTGTCTAATTTAGCAACATTGCCTCATTTTTTTGGCTTTTATAGTAGTGCTAGTATAACTGGCAATAGACCACGCGCACCAGTTAGTTTAGCTATCCTACCGCTGCCACAATGTATTGAGGTAACTTTAGCCTTTCTGCACATGAGACATCCTCGCTTAAGCTCCCCGCATGCACAGCACTAGACGACCCAAACCGCCTCGTGTACTGCCGCCTGCCTCCTGTAGACTGAAGTTGTGGTGGCGTGACGCCTGCGCCAAACGCTTCGCAAGATCAGGCTATTATTCGTGAATACCCTTTACTGAGTCACATGCGCCGCGACAAGAAAGAGAAATCATGTCAAGCAAACACAGGCCCATAACCATCTTCATAACTCGGTGTCTCTCCCTTCGTGTAAGGGCCTCCTCCCACTCGGGAAACAAACGATTAATGCTGCTTGCAGGCATGTTGCATATTTGTCATCAACCCTTTTTACCCTAGTCTGCATAAAATGTAGCCGCTTCCTCCAAGGAAGGCAGCTCTTCCTTCTGGGTGTTTCCGCGTCAGATTGTGCAATGATGGTCTGGGTCATATTTCTTTATATTTATGTAAAAAGTCAAAGCCATGTTCTTCGTAGGAGCATTCAACTACAGTGGAATCTTGTTAATTTGAGCCTGACGGGCATCAAAACTTTGTTTGAATAATGCAAAGTTTGAATTACCGGGAGTTTCCTCCCTAGAAACACATAGGACGGGGGACCTGCACGTTAGTTGGAATTATCCACGAATTTGAATTAATGAGATTCCACTGTACCTACATGCAAATGCCATAGCCAATTTTCTTCCGGAGATATAAAATTTCAAAGCTCAAGGTGTGGAGATTGCCAATTCGCTATGGCACTTTGCACAGCCGTCTATTTCACATGCATGTAGCAATAACTTTTTCTACTTATTTTATGAAAGGTTGAAGACATGTACACAGAATAACTAAAATTAATATCCTCTAGTCCATTCAGGTTTTTTCAGGAACTGTCGGATCATGACAGAAAGATTTTTATGCAAAAAATATTATAAAATGAGTCAATAAACATGTTTCAGATACACCTTCACAAATCACTTACCAACAAAATACTTCATATAAAACAATGTAAAATATATAAAATGATCCTCTTTAAATGCATTTTATGAATATATCGGATAAATATGCTTAGCCATTATTGCAGTTTTGTTATTAATGAAGATACGCAGCTTATTTCTCTAAATGTGTGGCAAAATTCCATTTCAACCGTTCAAAAACTCCACTTTTTCAATTCTCCTTAACTGTTTACACTGACCTGAACTAACTTGTGATGGCAAAACATTGTGTACTATATGACCTCCTTAAGAGAAAAACGGCAAAAAACCTTCACTCAAATTGAGCTAGCTTGTCTTCGTTATGCTGGCTTTGCCGCACGACGTCCAAAGTGACATTTTCTAGAACCAATAAAGACCGTACAGTGGTGCTTCCCTATCGTAGGGTGTAAAAAGTTATGGTGTCCCTGGTTTAGCTTTATTTATTGGCACATACACATACTGCTAACCTCCTTTTGCTATTTGTGGCAGGAAGGGTTAAAAGAGATATTTGCACGAGAATTTATACAAAAAACAACAGAAAGACGTGAAAATTCTCAGTAGAAATGTAAGCAAAAACGCCACAATAACTATTTTCACAAACAACTTTCCAAAGCTCTACAACTTTCCAAAGAGCTGGCAAAATAATCAGCTGATGGCAAATTTACATGTGCTTCAGAAAGCCTATTTCATTCTTGAATGGTATGTGTGAAAAATGAAAATTTGGACGAGCTATTTTGACACAGAAAGGGAACAAGAGCCCTAATACGAAGATATATTGTAACACGATCAAGTCAAAGACTTAAATACTTTATGTGTCTATGTTAAAGTCAACGTTTAACATAAAGTATAAAATTTTTAGTTTTGTTCTATAACGCCCAGTTAATAAAAAAAAAATTAATTTTGGCAATTCTGTAAAGTGGGGTCACAGATTTGTTTCTTTTGTATTTGTTGTATATAAAGAGCAATGCAAATCTCTGCACATTCTCTAATTTGTCAATAGCTGTGTGTGGATCTCAAACTTGAGATGCACATTCTAGGACAGGCTTTATTTACCAGAGTTTTGTATGCAGTAAGCAGAACAACAATGCTTCAAAATATTTGTGTTCCCTTGCACCGCCTCCTAAGCTCGCCTTGTCAAAACACGTTCAAATTTAATGTATTTTACGGAGTGCGGTAAAAGGCTGTGCATGCCTTACATTTCTATAATGTAGGTGGATTTGGTAGTTTTCAGTTATGCCCACCATGTTTGTAATTGAAACAGTGCCTTTAGATTTAATAACTATAAAGTTAACTACTAAAAGTAATTATTAACCTAACTATAGCAAACACTTTTTTTTTTCCTAAATACTTTTTACAGGAATGATTTGGCCCGCATTTCGTGGAACACCCCGTATGTAGAGCTGAAGAAATATACAAAATATGACCCGGATCATCACTGTATCAACTAACATGGAAACACCCAAAAACAAAAACCCTTGTGGTTATCAAGTTCTATCTGGATTTTATTGTGTACGCATGGATACTTAGTAAGGGTAGCTGGTTTGTTTGTCGTCACACAATGTCAAACACCAAGATACCGACTCTCCAGGTACTACACACTACTTCCCTCGCCTTGTTTTTGCGGTGATAGACCTTCCTCATGTGCGGGCTTTGGGCTTCACGGTAATGTGCTGTGCTGTGCATAATGTTCTGAACTGCCCGCAGTAGTGTCATCCACTGACAGTCCTTCATGAGCTAATTGGCCGTGGAAAGGGAAGGCAACGCAAGAAAACACAAACATTGAACTTATTACGCTAGGGACAACATGACATTCTATACCCCACCAGTGATGCTACTGCAAACCTGTTATTTGGAGCAATTGTTGGAGCACCTGAAAACAAATTTTGAAGAACATTGAAGCACCTATAAATGGCCTCTGGAGACTTTGGAGCACATAGATGTGAAAGTCGGAGTCCTTTTGATCACCTAAATATCACTTTCCAAGGTATATTTGAGCAAGAAGATTTGAAATCTTATGATCACCTAAATTTAGTTCCGAAATTTTTAAGTTCGCATATCTCCTACCAAATTTTTTTTTGTTTTTTTTTTTGTAGAAAGGATAAGCAATTTTGTAATGTTGGTCTCCACAGGCTTAACTGCAAAAAATGTATTTTTTATAAAAATCCAATGTGAGGGATTACTGAACAGATTTTTCTGATATAAACAAAGTTGACACAACTGTTGATGTAACTTACTGGGCATTGATTGTTTGCTTGTTTCTTAACATAAAGAACCTATCAAAAAAAAGAAAAGCTTTTGCAGCCTTTTGTTTATGCCTGCCAGCTTAGTCTTGTTCTCAGAAAGGCTTGCATTCCAGAGACAATGACTAGGCCCATGTGCGTTGAGCATTGAGTTATTTTGTTTTATTATCGAAAGAACAAACTGGGGGGGTGACAATCATGTGACGTCCCCCGTGGCCCCACTTTTGATGGCTTGCCAGGCTTGGCGGGCAACATTGGGAAGCAGAAACTACAAAACCTGTAGTTTCTGCTTCCCATTAAAATTATGGGAAGCAGAAACTATGCATTAAAAAAAGGGCTCAGGCAGGGCTGTCCACTGTCACCTCTGCTCTTCTTGATATTTCTGAGTCAAATGGAAAAAAAAATTAGAGCAGAGCAACTTCGGTTTTGATGGGAATGATATGGAAGGAGGGAGAAATGTGATACAGATAATGCCAGGACTGATGTATGCGGACGACATAGCTACTCATGGCAGATAACCAGGATATGTTACAGAAACTAGCTGGAATATGTGGAGAGGAAGGGGACACCTTAAACATGTGTTTTAGTAGTGACAACTCTGGAGTAATGGTATTCAATGACGAGAAGAGGGAACCCCTGAGGATGCAATACATTGTAGTAGACCAAGTAGGAAAACACCAAATATCTGGGAGCTAGTGACGGCCGAGTGCGCCCGCACGCTTAGATGGGTGTTTGCTGTAGCAAAGACCTTAAACCTGACCCGAATCATTGATTATCCCACCTAATAAGTAGCTTTCAACGGACCAACAGCTGAGCTGCGTTCAGGTTCTCACTTACAGCAGCAAGTGCGCAAAACCCAGCTGCAGGAAGATTCAACGGAAAGACTCTCTTCCGACCGTTCTGCGTCACTTCCGGCGTCAAATAGTGTTTTCCACAGGGGCCTCTCTCCTTTGACGGGACTAGGTCACTTCCAGCGTCGGAGTGATTTGCGCACAGCCCTCCCTCGTCCGGCAAAGTCGGAGGAAGCACTCCCAGATTTTATTGTAATGTTTAATATCATCTGTACAGCCTTAACCCTTTCATAAAATAAGTATAAAAATTATTACTATGTGCCTGCTTTCGTGCAAAAATTGACAGCTGTGCTAAGTACCATAGCGGAACCTTGGCAATCTCCACGCCTCGAGCTTCGAAATTGTATATCTCCGGAAGAAAACTAGCTACGGCATTCGCATATCACTGACTCTTCCTCCCAAGAACATGGCTTTAACATATATTTTGTTTACATAAATATTTTTAAAAACAATTTTTAAAAAATGACCCGAGCTATTATTGCACGATTTCACGTGGAAACACCCTTCCAATTTCTCATTAAGGAGCGTAGGGTTTCTTCCGTCGTCTCAGTTTTCCGGGGTTGGAATCGAAGTGCCGAAGGCTCACGACAGGCCCAGCGCTCTCACCGACAGGTTGAGAAGGACAGGGCGTCTCTTTCGAATGCCCGGCCTCCGGCACGCTTCCCTTGCCTTCCCGCTTGCTTTGATTGCGCGTGCATGCCGAAGGCTCACGAATTGAATTGAATTGGTTTCATTTAGACATTAAATCTAGGGTCGCCAGAGGTAGGAAGCTCGTGCTGGAGGCAGGCCAACCGAAGAACTTTCCCGCCGTTCTTATCCTGTGAGTGACTCGAGTCGCGCTAAACGAGCTCGGGCTTCCACGTGTCACTGCCCCGCTTCCGCGAGGGCACCAGGCGACACCTCGGCCACCGCCACCCTGCTAATTTTAAAGGGACAGGCTCTCGCGCCGCAATAAGAAACAAGGGGGAAAAAAAAAAAAACTGTCTACCGTGCCCCGGTTGCACGGCGTCTGGCGGCGGGGGCCTGTAGCCGATTGAGCACCCGGGGTATGCCAGCAGTGGCAAATCAGTTCGTCGAACGACGTTTCATCGAAAGGATCTCGCGTTCTTTTCATCGACACGCATTGCGACGTTTCGTCGAAAGCATCTTTCCGGAGGGTAGCCTAGCTTGACAAACCCTTGGCGGTTCCTATGAGGCCTGGTGCAAGCTTGGGTTCCAGATTATATTGAAGTTTGCCCGAGCGAAACGAGGGCTGTTCGCACGCAGCTCGTACTGTTTGCAAGTTTAGGATTAGGGCTCCTGAATTTATTTCTGACCCACCGGAGCCGCCCGGGTGAGTCCGCTTTAGTTCCACTATGCTTCCAATTTATGAAATTAATCCAGCAATCCGTTGCTCTCGGTAAAAAAAAAATACTTTGTTGACAAAACTTTACAGAAGTTTGTTGCGAAAACAGTGGGGTTTTGTTCGAAGAATTACGTCGCAAGGTCTGTCGATGAAACGTCGCACGGCGACGAAACGATCTGTCGATAAAACGTCGTTCGACGAGCTGATCGGCCTGCAGTCAGCGCTCAGTGTTGGTCGCTCTGGTGCAACGGGGCCCTAACAAAATAAAATACTGAGAAACAATCATACTCTTACAGACAAATCAATCAACGCATTTACAACTTCTCGCTTGGGTATGCCGATTCGCAAAGCCAAAACTTCTGGGCAAAAACAAAAACAAAAAAAAAAAACAGTATGGTTTCTATCTAAGCCCCGCACGCGGGGAAGGGCGTCTGTCCACGTGCCCAAATTCTGGCAGCGTCCTTTCCCCGTCGGTTGCCAGGCGGAACAGGGAGACACGTGGGCCGAACACAACCGAGTAGCGGCGATCGTCGGGCAGGGGGGGAAGGAGGGAGGGGGCGGCCTGCGCCCCAAAGGAGCGTCTGGCCCGGCCAGCCGGTCAGGCGGTCAACGGAGCGGGCCGGCCCGTCTTGATTTCCGAGAAGGGCGGAGACGACCAGAAAGGTAGGATGCCGGCCCGGAGCGAAGCAGCGGACGCGGGTATACCGACGCGTGCCGTCGCCGCCCCGATCGGCGCACGGCACTGGCTGACGCGATCGCCGGAATCCAACGCTGGGAACGCCGTGCGTCGTGTACACGTAGGGGAGCTAACGTTGTGGACGGACGCTCCCTATGTCCCATAACATAAACCAAGATACCAAAAAAGAAAAAAAAAAAGAAAATGAACAATTACAATATGCCTGTCCGGTTTCTTTTAATCGTTTTTGTTCCTCGTCTCAAGAAGTTTACTATAGAGCTAATTCACCAAGCTGGTGAATCCACCAAGGTCCACTGCCTGGTCTAAGTCTATTACGATCCCATGTCCATGCCGATTGCCCCTCTATCCTGGGAAAAATGACACGCCATTCATTGTTGTGGAAATGCTCGAGACACGTGCCGGGCGCCACTTCTGGGAATAACATGGCATCTGAAATTTAGCTCAGTGCTGCGCTATGCCGCCACGATCGCCTCAAGGACTGCACGTTGCAACTAGGTGCCTCTTGCATCGACGCACCTTGCGCTACTTTTAAAACATGAAGGGACTTTATTTAGCCCGTGCCTCTTTTGGGCACCCCAGCCCCCTCACCCTGCTTATAATGTTTCTTGAAAGGGGTGGCTACGTAAGTTTTCTAAAAACAAACGATGGGGTTAAACTGGATTTCGCTATTTTTCGAAAAAGGGTCGTAGCGTGAAACTAACGATGGTGACGGGAGAGTCTATTGAAAACAACGAACAGAAATAATTTATGGCGTTAACTATTAGTATTTAGTTACATGGGAATCAGCTCACAAGGGTGCAGAAGTTATCTTGACTAAACAACAATACCATACTAAATTTTTTTTTTTTTTAATACAGAGGGAATAAGTAGAAACCGCGTACACAGTCATTATATTTCGCAACATTAATGAGTAAGCAGAGCGCACATAAAATTCGTGGCAGTCAACGAATTTTATGGTCTCACGAGAGCCACTACAGCGTCATGACCGGCCGGTATGTATGCTGAGGAAACTCACTAAAAGGACGGACCCACACAGAACGTGCAGACATCCAACGTCTGTCTCTCCCTTTAGTTAGTTCTCACTTCTCAGCTTCTACTGTCCCTCGCGAATCGTGATATTCCGAGATCAAAATATTTCGTAACAACCCCCCCCCCCCCCCCCCCCCCGAAAAAGAAAAGAAGAAAGACTTAACATTGGGTTGTGTGAGAGTTTATACAGCCTAGAACGTGGTCTGCCTCAACGGGCGACGAGTCTCCCAGCTGTAGATGAGCAATTTAGCCAATGCAGTGCAACGGCTAGCCTGGGGTCTTTAACGTGCATCACGCAGTAGTGATACACGACCGCAAGCCGGTACGATGCTCATCCAGATCGAAACGGGCAGGGGTGGGGATTGAACCCAGGATGCTGGGTTCTGCAGCGCGAGCTTTCGCTCCACGTGCTCCGAGCTGGCGAGCGCTAGTCCACTCGGCCACCTTTCGACCCGTAAAAAACAAAAAACATTTAGTTGAATCCACTCGGCCACTTTTTCTTTTTTTCGATTAATTTTTTACCTGTGTAAAAAAAAAAATAGTTATTTAGCTATCAGCATTTGTTCCCAAGACCAAACGGTGCATTCTTCGCAGCGTGCCGCGAAATGAGCTCCAAAAATGCTACACCACGGGGAAGAAAAAAAAAAAAAAAAAAGACGACTGGATCCGGAGCAAGGTGAACGACCTTCCGACATCCCCTCGGCAAGAAACAAAAAAGATTAAAAAAATGATACGAGGGGGCGGAGGGGGTATGGTGCTCGACCCCACAGTCACAGTGTGTGCCCCCAGTGTGAGGGCCAAAGGAACGAACCCCTACGGAAGGACGGCGCGAGGCTGCGTGCGCAACGCGTGCGTGGGCGGACCCGGGGGGAAGCCTCGGGGCCCGCGCCATTTCCGTCGCTGTCCCGCGGCGGCGCACCGGCGGCGGGGCCTCAATTTGGGGAGGCCTCGGTATCGATCCGGCGGCCGTCTGGGCCCGACGGACTCCCCCCCCCCACACCCACCGCCGCTGCAGCCGCCGTGCGAGCACCGCCGCTGGCCAGACGGCCGGACAAACAAACAGATCTGCCCCTCAGAGCCCTGGTGCACCTCGTCCAACCGAAGCACCCCCGAGTCCGATTGGATTCTTCGGCAATGAACGCTCGCTCCGAGTTGCGCGGCGGGTGCGCCAGCCGGCGTCACCGGGTGTTTGTTTCGGACGACTTGCTCGCTCTCCGCACGGTTGGCTCGCGCCACGACGCAAGTCCTCCCTTTCTTTGCGCCCGGGGTTCGGCTTGGAGAGCCACTCGTCAAGCAGCCATCCCCGGCCGCCTCAAACGGGAACCCAGTAACACGGGCGCTCCGCGTTCATACACAGCAACCGCAACAACTCGAAAGACTCGTTAAAATCGCAATTTTCATGCACGACCTCAGACACACAGTTACGCATTAATATCTTTATCTGCTGCAGCTTCAAAAGTCTCCAAGTTGTTGGGGTTGATCGCCCGTTTCAGTCCAAACCCAACCCCAGCAATGCGTGTTGCAGCGCGAGGTTCTAGTGAACAACTCGCCCCCTCGTCTTAGGTCAGGGGCGGACACGAAGGAAGAGGAGGAGGAGGGAAATATTTAGAGAGATCTGATGTCACGGACGGGTGTGAGGTATCTGGAGAAGCACTGCCCATTGCCCACTTCACCAAAGTCTAAACAATTCTTTCTTAAAAAAAAAATAAAAAGATAGTTGCTCTTGGGGGGCTTAGGGAAAGCGGTCCCGTTTTAAATCCGCCCGTATTCGGTGCATCAGCAGCTGGAGCAGCGACCGAGTGCCGAGGAACTATAGCCCCCAGATACATCCCTGCTGACACCGGAGCCGAGAGGGGAGGTTGATCCTCCCATGCTCAGGTTCCAGAACAGTTCATTGACGCAGAATAGGAAGCCGTCTAGAAAGGCGGAACGTAGCACGGGAATGTCCCTCCGCGAGACTGTTCAGAATTACCAGGGCCCATCAAAAGGTAAGTTACACCTTCGAATAAACACACAAAAATAGAGAGATGCGCTCGCATCCTGCAAGTTTCTTTCAAGGTGATACCTTTATTCATTTTTGCGGCACAGTCGCTTAAACATTAACCACTGTGCATCTCCATACCCGCAGATATATATATATATATATATATATATATATATATATATCAGTTGCGAGCTGTCTCGTCTTTCTTAGTCTTGTCCTGTCTTCTCCGTTTAATTTTTTTTCAGCGATCCTTCGCGAAAACTGCTGGTTGCGCAAAACTCAAGAGAATATTTTTTTTTATTTTTTTTTTTTATTATTGATTTCTGTGCGGATATGAAATAGTTAATCATACGCTCCGATAAGTGTCTACAGTCCTTCGGCGACCATGTCGAACAATTAATGAAGGTTTCACCTCCAAGCACACATACATGTGAGGCGAGTACACCACTACAAACTGTACCAAATTCTTTAAAAAAAACAAAATGTCTGCATTGACGCGATAAACAAGAAAGCAATACGCAAACTATTTTCCTATTGCCGATAAATGTTTTATCGTCATTGATTTTTTTTTTTTTTTTTTTTTTTTTGACGCCGATCTGCCATTGGGAGCAAGGGGCTTCGGGAAGCTGCACTGTTCCTTGCCTGCCTTCATCTCCCATTGCCGAGATGAGAGTACATAAAATTAATTTAATTTAATTTTCGACACCCGCCGGCCCACGGATCCTGGCGAGTTTTCAGATCCCGGCCGAGGTGCACGCAATTTGACGGAGACTCGCTGCGGAGGGGGCGCCCGTGTAACCGAGATTTAGGGTGCACGTCATAAAGATCCCCAGGTGATGAAAATTAATCCTCAGACTTTCGCTGGTGCACACCAGATACCTTCGATCGGTTCGGCACGTAAACCCCCCCCCCCCCCCTCCCCCAATTTGATTTCATCTCTTTATTCTTCTGGTTGCGTTATTGCGTTTTGATTCGCCCTCGCATTATCGCCAGTATACGTTCCTTTAATCAATGAAAGAACAAAACATACGAACAAAAAAAAGGGGGGGGGGGTGTGAACAGCAGCAGTAAAAAGCAAACAAGACAACCATCGGACACCGCACGATACAATCCGAAACCGCTCGGCTATTATTCACCGCGGCCGTGAGTGGAACACAAAGCACGGCGCGGATGGAAGTGCCCGCCGGCGGGGCGCGATCGTTGTTCGCGTGCGAGAATCTCCGCACGGGGAGACCGTGCACGCAATCAAGACGACGACGGGCTCACGCGGGGCGCGAGCTTCTATAGTCAGAGAGAAAGGGAGAGAGATGAAAAGAGCATCGGTAATTAGCGCAGGCGACGGGGAAATAATGAGTCCGCGCCCAATGAGATACGTATCAAACACGGTCTAGAATCTGACCGAACGCACGTCGACCCGCAGTCTCGCTCCGTGCGGGTGCCGATGACTTTGCGGGACGGAGCAACGTGCCACGTGGCCGACAACTGAAGGCAACTCGCAATGCACGGGCGAGATCCGCGAATCCGAGACAGCGCCTGGCCGAAGTAGGTCACGTGCAAGACGCATGTGCAGAGACGGGTATACAGTCGAGGACGATATGAAAAGGAAGCACGTGGATCCGAAGACCACCAGTGCTTTCTATGACGGAAGAAAGCTGACAGCTATCGTTAAGGATGTACGAGCGGCACTTCAGCGGATGTTCGATTTTTGTTGTCATTCCCCACTTGGATGCAAACGATTGCTAAGTCGACGGCGATTTCGGCACCTCCGCGGACAAGGAATGCAACCGTTGCGCGTCGCGAATCGAGATATGGCGATTGTGATTGGGTAGAAGAGGAAGAAACAGAGGGACAGGGCGCGTGCGATTGGTTCCCTCTCAATTCAATGGGCTATACTATCACATCTATGTAAACGAAGCTCCTTGGCGAGACTTCGACATATAGTAGTGCTCGGTGAAATAATATCAAACCTCATATCGTATTTTTATCGCGCGAACGTATTATCAAACGCCCGAAAACTGATCACCCGACTTGCCGACCCGATGGTTCCAGTTGCGCCTTGTTTCGACTTCTGTCACGGACCGCCTCTAGAATCAGGGCCGAAATAAGCATCAACTCAGAAACGGCTAGTCGAGGAAAAGGGGGAGGGGGCTAAGCTTTCGGGCGAGCGAAGACACGCGCACGAACCGAAATTAGACCGACAATGTAACTGCCGATGAACGCCCAAAATGTTTCACAGCTGTTACCCCACGGTCAGAATCTTTGTGCCCCTGTATGCTAATGAGTCCAACGGCTTACAAGATGCGGCTCGTTGAAGGGCTGGGCGGTAACTCTAGAAAACCGTGCTGCTGGGGGGCTATGTTCAACAAATGTTTCGTCTTTTCCTAAAAAGAAACGCAAGTGACGGAAGTGACGATATCGCGTCTAATAGACCCAAGCATCAAGGAGAATGCAGGGATTGGTGTTCCACGCGCCGCACGTGCTGGCCTCAGCAGTAGTAACTTTTCTAAAGCAAATACCTAAAACAAGTTGCATCTTGCACGCGCGTTTGTCAAAGCTTTATTTTGGTTGTTTACTTCGAATCTTTTGTACGGGGAAGGCGTGCGCGTGTGGCGCGTGGAACACCAATCCCTGCATTCTCCTTGATGCTGGGGTAATATAGCAAATGGTCTCTTGGTTAGAGGCTCAAATGACGAAAGTGGCAACTTCCGTCATTCAATTGAGCCTCTAGCGAATCATACGCGATATCGTGACTGTCGTTTCTTTTTAAGAGAAACAAAACATTTGTCGAACGTAGCCCCATGCTATTGTTTTGTGCCCCCTTTTTTTCTTTCTTCTTACACTATTTCTTGCGAATTTCATTCCCAATCTCGGGATTTTCAATCATGATCAACACACACCAGCTCGCCTGCACCTTGACAAACAAAACATTTGTCGAACGTAGCCCCATGCTATTGTTTTGTGCAATTAATCGACTGATCGATTTGCATGTGTGTGTGTGCGTGTGTCAGTTTCAAAAGTCATGGCTGATCATCCATGTAACCAAGAAGGAAAATAATGAAAGCCGTTTACAACTCCCTGTAACGCCGAATTGGAGCGCAGCTCTTAAGGAGGAGGAGGGAAGGGTACAGAGGGGAGGGTATACCTCTCCTTTCTCCTCCTCCCCTCACGGTGGTCACGTGACCTGGGGGGTCACGTGACACATCCTCGTTGAAGGCGGCTGACTCGGGCGTCACTTAGAGCTTCTGTAGCACTAGAAACCGTTCCAATGGTCATCATCTGCGCCCTACCTCCCCGATCATACGCGACTGGGTGTCAGACACCGCGCATGCATCTACGTGACTCGGCAAGTTTAGCCCGGGTGCTTGACGCTGGCAGGACGTATCTGCAGCTACATGCAGCTACATGGTTCACATTAAGAGGTGCGTCGTTCAAATTGGTGCTTAGTGCAAGGCGGGCGCGATCGGCGGTCGTCTCAAATCGAAAATGCGAATTCCCGGACTCCCAGACACGGGCTCGGGAAATTCAGAAGGCTTAGGGGATATCGTGTTGTTTTGCCGCGGAACCTTTTGACAGTTCTGGAGGGACGTAAAAGCGTTCCCTACTATTTCAGATCCCTGCAGCGACGATTGTTCTATGTAAGCACTAAAACGTAGCTTCTACTGGGTGGCTCTGACCCAATCGGGCCATCGGAACTTTCCCCGCGAGTTGACTCCACGGCGCGTTGCCAACGCTCTTCCCCGCTGCTCCGACCCGCAGTCGTCGTCGGGGAAATACGGAGACGCGGGCAAGGCCCACACACGCGGCGGAGGCGTCGAGCGCGTCGTTCAGCGCGGCGCGAGCGCGCTCATCGGGAACGCGGGCAGCAGCGAGAAGAGCGCGAAGCGGGCGGGCGGCCAGGCACGCTCGGAATGCCGTCGGACGGCCTCGGAAGGCCACCGACCCCGGCGACGGCAGCGCGCTCACGGCACACGGAGGGACCGACCAGCGCGGCCCCGGCGGCGTCACCGGCGCGGGCCCATCGGGAACCTTGCCCCGAGCGAGATGAAGCTGGACAGAAAGGGCGCCCGCATGCGACTCCCACCGGCGCACACGACCAC
Source organism: Ixodes scapularis (assembly GCF_016920785.2). Taxonomy (NCBI): domain Eukaryota; kingdom Metazoa; phylum Arthropoda; class Arachnida; order Ixodida; family Ixodidae; genus Ixodes; species Ixodes scapularis. Next base: position 37,222,342 of record NW_024609835.1, on the reverse strand, counting down.
CACGCTGCGCAGCGAAGTGCCCGCATCATGCTGAGCGTGTCGCCCTGCGCGGACCATAGGTCACGAGCAGGGGAGCGTCTCGCCCTCGAACGCAGCGTGGAATACCGTGTTTCCTTTTCTTCTTCGGGGGGAACGCCAGCTCGGAGTATACGTGGAGCGAAAGCTGGCGCTGCGGAACCCAGAAGTCCTGGTTCGATCCCCGCCTCCGCCCCTGACAGTCGAGACGAGCACCATATACCGCCTTTTCTTCTTTGGGGAAGCGCAAGCTGGCGCTGCGGAACTCAGAAGTCCTGGTTCGATCCCCGCCTCCGCTCCTGACAGTCGAGTGTTACCGAGCGGATGGGACGACGAATAAAGGGGGAGGTTGTTTGGTTAGTTTCTGGGATCTGAGCGTGACCCTGTCTAGCGTCGGTGGCCCGCGCCGGTGCCCAACGCATGTGGTGGCCGGGTTTGAGTTCTGACCTTTCCGCTTTGCTAAACAACCTGCCGGGTGTGTGCGAATCACACGAACACAAAGCGGAACCTGTGATTCAGACCGAAACGCCAAAAACTTTCTTGCAGAAGGTTATGTCGATTTGTGCCAGCTCGATAGTTGTCGACTACCTGTGCCGATACCCAGAGC